>NC_139681.1:40965205-41671578 GCF_964106915.1 Podarcis gaigeae | reverse complement strand
TTTCCCAATGTCCCCCTTTCGCATTCTCCTGGGCGCTTTTGAACCCACCACGGAAAAGAACCGGCGCGATGGGAGTGAGGAAAAGCGAAATGCGCTTCCAACAGGACCCTCCGTCAAAGCAACCAGAAAAAGAAGCACGAATAAAGAAGGCGGGGGGAGGGAGGCAGATGGTGGTGAAGGGAGACAGGCAAAGAGGCAAAGGTTCCTTCCTTACCTGCCCGTTCAGAAAGGGAAGCTGATGAACCGCGGAATGATGCTCCGGTGCAATCAAAGGCAGGAAAGGATCGCAGGGAAGTTGCCAGCCCGAAACCCCCTGGATCAGCGGCGCAGGCGGTGGAGGAGGAGGCGGCGGCGGTGGCGAAGAGAGCAGCAGAGGAGGGGGCACCACCCCAGCGGCGCCCCCGACCCGAAAGAGCCCCGCCGCGCTCGGGACCATCCAAATCCAGGGAGGCGCTGGGGGCTCCGCATTCCCGGGCCACAGGAGAGGCTGCTGCCGCTTGGCTCTCGGCACCGGGAGCATTCTACATCTTACAGTACGATTCCACCGGCGAAGGCGAGCGGCAGCGGCAGCGGGATCCCGGCTGGGGGTTCAGATCCGCGGCGCCTGGGGCAGGGGGGCGAGGGATGCCCATCAGTGCCCCGGCTCTGGATAGAGGCTGAGAGCAGCGGCAGTGGTCGCAGCAGCGGCGCCTCAGTCCTGAGCCGGTTGGGGCTCCACTTCGTTCTGTGGCGCTGCCGGGAGCTCCGCCCCTTCGCAGCCCCTCCCGCCTGACCACGCCCCCCGCGGCGGCTGTTCTCGCTGCTGCTGCTGCTGCTGAGGTTGCAGGGAGCCCGGGACAAGGAAGAGGAGGAGGCAGAGCCGCACGCAGCCCTTGCTGCAATTGACTGGACGGCGCGGGTGCCCTCCAACTTCTCTCTAGCAAACACGACGGGGCGCGCCGCAGAGAAAAGAGGAGTGCGATGGGCGAGGGGAGATAAGATCAAAGAGACGCGGGGGTGAGGAGCGGCGAAGGGAGGGGGGAATCCAAGAGCAAAGGATGGAGGACGACTCGGGGGAAGATGGAAGCAACGCGAAGACGGGAGGCGGGCGAAAGAGGGGAATGAAGCCAGAGAAAGAAGAGCCAAGGGAGTAAGAGAAAGAGAGGGGCAGAAGGGATCTGAGCTCGAGGAAGAACTGACCAGGATTTTGAGGGGCCTCTGAGCACATGCAGAGTGCATTTCCCCTCTCTGCTACCTCTAGCCCTCACACACTTCCGGGGGTTAAGGAAGGGCTTCCCAGGAGATTCAGACTTTGGCATTTCTCGCTTTTAAGAAGTGTTGCGCTTTTCAAAGGGGGTCTTGCAGGGGCGGGAGAGGAGGAATGATGAAAAGGGAAGGGGGGAGAGGTGAGAATGGCAGAGAGTAGCTGTGGAGGGTGAGAAGGAGGAGATGTGAGAAAGGGAGGGAAGTTCAAATAGGAAGAAAAGAAAGGGTCGGAATGTGGAGTTTGGAGGAGGTTGTAGTTGCATATGACATACATTTCCTTGTGGTGAAAATGAACAGATTCCTCTTCAGGTGTTGCCCTAGAAGTATGAAACCCTTTGTTGCTGCTCCTTAAAATCCAACACTGACTTTGGATTTCAGTACTAATTACATCCAGCCCAATATTGTCCGCACCTAGAATGCAGAATCTATGTGCGCGTACACACCAGGAGGGGTTGGTCTCCAAGTCTGATCATCACCAATCAGCATGGCCAGGAATTATGGGAGCGACACTTAGAGGAATGCACGTTCACCATGTCTGGTCTACACTAGACAGACAGTGGCATTACAGGGTAGCAGATAGGGGAGCTTTCTAGCCTTACCTGGGACTGAACCTTTGGTATGCAAAGCATGTGCTCTACCACTGAGCTGTGGCCCTACTGGTGCTTCACATATGGTATCACACATGCTGTTACATTGCATTCAGTTGCATATTCTCCCAAATGGAAAAGATAAGATGGGAAATAGCACCCCATGCAGCTTTGGTCAGACCACACTTAGAATCATAGAATAGAATCATAGAATCATAGAGTTGGAAGAGACCACAAGGGCCATCGAGTCCAACCCCCTGCCAAGCAGGAAACACCATCAGAGCACTCCTGACATATGGTTGTCAAGCCTCTGCTTAAAGACCTCCAAAGAAGGAGACTCCACCACACTCCTTGGCAGCAAATTCCACTGTCAAACAGCTCTTACTGTCAGGAAGTTCTTCCTAATGTTTAGGTTAATGTTTAATCTTCTTTCTTGTAGTTTGGATCCATTGCTCCGTGTCCGCTTCTCTGGAGCAGCAGAAAACAACCTTTCTCCCTCCTCTATGTGGCATCCTTTTATATATTTGAACATGGCTATCATATCACCCCTTTACCTCCTCTTCTCCAGGCTAAACATGCCCAGCTCCCTTAGCCGTTCCTTATAAGGCATCGTTTCCAGGCCTTTGACCATTTTGGTTGCCCTCCTCTGGACATGTTCCAGTTTGTCAGTGTCCTTCTTGAACTGTGGTGCCCAGAACTGGACACAGTACTCCAGGTGAGGTCTGACCAGAGCAGAATACAGTGGCACTATTACTTCCCTTGATCTAGATGCTATACTCCTATTGATGCAGCCCAGAATTGCATTGGCCTTTTTAGCTGCCGCATCACACTGTTGGCTCATGTCAAGTTTGTGGTCAACCAAGACTCCTAGATCCTTTTCACATGTACTGCTCTCAAGCCAGGTGTCACCCATCTTGTATTTGTGCCTCTCATTTTTTTGCCCAAGTGCAATACTTTACATTTCTCCCTGTTAAAATTCATCTTTTTTGTTTTGGCCCAGTTCTCTAATCTGTCAAGGTCATTTTGAAGTGTGATCCTGTCCTCTGGGGTGTTAGCCACCCCTCCCAGTTTGGTGTCATCTGCAAATTTGATCAGGATGCCCTTGAGTCCATCATCCAAGTCATTGATAAAGATGTTGAATAAGACCGGGCCCAAGACAGAACCCTGTGGCACCCCACTAGTCACTCTTCTCCAGCATGAAGAGGAACCATTGATGAGCACCCTTTGGGTTCGGTCAGTCAGCCAGTTACAAATCCACTTGCAGTACTGTGTCCAGTTCTAGGCACCTCAATTTAAGAAAGATGTTGACGTGTGCAGAGGAGGGCAACCAAGATGATCACGGGTTTGGAAAGCAAGCTTTATGAGGAATGGTTGAGGGAGTTGGGTATGATTAGCCTGGAAAAGAGAAGACAGAGGAAACATCCGTCACATGGAAGAGGGAGCAAGCTTATTTTCTCCTGCACCAGAGGCTAGAACATAAAACAATGGCTTCGAGTTACTGGAAAGGAGATTCTGACTAAACATCAGAAATAACTTTCTGATAGTAAGAGCTGTTTGACAGTGGACTGCTCTCCTTTGGGAGGTGGTGGAGGTTTGGGAGGTCCTTGGAGGTTTGTAAGTAGAGGTTGAATGGTCATCTGTCATGTCTGGTCAAGTTGAGATTCCTGCATTCCAGGGGGTTGGAAGAGATGGTCCTTCATGTTCCTTCCAACTCCACAAATCAGTGTAGTTTTCTAAATTAGACTCTGTAGCTGAGAAACAATCTGTCCTGGCATCCCATTTTAAACATGTTCCTGTAGAAGTAATTACCATTCATTTTAACATGACTTACTTACACATAAGTCTGCTTAGATATGTAATCTACAGGGACAATCAGCAAAAGCCTCCTTGCCATGAGTGGGAGGAGGGCAAGAGCACTTCTGTGCTTCCATTCATTTCTTTGGGGCTCACATAGCATTGTTCCCAGTCCTTTCTTCACTGATCTCTAATCAATGCCCAAGAACAGTAATTATCACAATGTGTGTGAATGCTTTCAGTCCCCTGTAGTTCACCTTCCCACAGAAAGCATGCCTGGCCCACCTCCTCTCTGCTGCTGTAGGAACATAATATGCAGCATTTTATCCAGTAATGCACTTAATTGCCAGTTAAGCTCATATCTGTGGGTTCCACCCGGACTTTCAGCTGCATATCAGGGAATTGCAATGTGGCTTGACACTCCCCCTCCTTCTCCAGCAGCAGCGTGGGCAGGCAGCTCAGAAAGGTCAGAACCCTCTAACCTGACACTTAGCTAAGGACTTCCCCCCCTCTGAGTTACAATATCTAATTCAGAACACTGCACTGAAGTTGGGATTCTATTTTCCATCACACTGGATTTATGACCTCAGATGTCCCCCTTTACATTCTGCTTTGAACTTCTTTAAAATTGTGCTTCTTAATTCGTGTGTCCCCTTCCTTCATTTCACCCACATTGTTAATGAATTCAGTTCTGGATAAACGTCTTCAAACTTCTTGCTTTTAAGTTCATTCAGCTAAGGGAGATCATGGCATTAGAACAGTCAGCACCTCTGACTGATCCTGGGACAAACTATAAAATGGGGGACGTGAAGGTGGTGTTGGATCCAACTAATTGAGAATGCCTGTTCTTTTATTGTCCTTATGTCTAAGGTACAGAAAATGACAAGGGAACTGACCATGTTAAATATGCATGTCTGTCAGCTGCTCAGATACTAATGCTGTTAAGTACCTGGAACAGACAAGCAGACAGGCAGTCTGGAGGGAGAGAGCCTGTAGGCTTCCAGCAGTAACAAGTTGCCAAGACAAGAAGAGGTCTTAGAGTGGACGATGGTATAAAGATTGGATTTCTCGTGTCACCTGATTTCCAGGAGTGATAACCACCTGGACATACTTCCCTAGCTATGACTGCCTGCATTCCCTCTGATGAGCGCATGACAATGTGGCACACTTATGCCAAATCAGATATGAACTATGCATTCCTGTATGTGGGTCCCCACCCTCCTACTGTTTGGCCCTTTAAGAAACACAAAACTGGTGGTCAGGGAAGGCTGGTGAGTCCCTTTAAGATATATTCCCAAAAGGTAAAATAAAGAAGAAGGGGACGACAGAGGACGAGATGGTTGCACAGTGTTCTCGAAGCTACCAGCATGAGTTTGACCAAACTGCGGGAGGCAGTGAAAGACAGGAGTGCCTGTCTGGTCCATGGGGTCATGAAGAGTCAGACACAACTAAATGACTAAACAACAACAAACTGTGGATAAGATAGACCAAAGGGATAGGAACACAAATCCAGCTAGAACGCTTATGGCTGAAAACCAATCTGTTTCAGAAAGGGAATATGACAGCATCCTGTCAATGGAAGTCTGGCCTGGATGTCAACCAGAGCCCGACTAAGATCGCTTTCTATAAAACAATGCAAAGCAATTATTAAGTAAACATGGTGTGTTGCAGAGTTTCATAAGCTAAAATAAAAATGTCATTGTCATGAATAAGAGCACCCACGCCATTTCTGAATCTGTAGAAAAGCACCTTGGGAGTTCTGAGCTGCATTGGCTGAGTGTAACAGAAACAAGCTCTGTGCATGCTGGGATCACTCTTTTAAAACAAAACCTACCCAGCTCACCTGCATTGGTTAATATTTTTTGATGTTAGACAGAGCCACAGGGTCTTTCCTGCAATACCTCATTGTATGACTCCTTCTGGGAATGCGGAGGGAATTGCCAGAAATGCTCATCACCCTCCTATATGCCTGTGAAATCATCCCATGGTGCCCAACATATACACACAAAGAGAACTATTTGTCCTTTGTAGCCAAATAAGCAATTAGGAACTGAAGCTAAATGGGCTCTCTGAGTGACAGTGATTCTGATGTGTTGTGTCATTTATTTATTTACATAGGAGTATTGGAAGCTGTCTCATTTTGAGCCAGACCGTTGGCCCATCTACCTCACTTTTGTTTACACCAGGGATAAGCAGCTTGGTGCCATGCAAATGCTTTGGGGCTGCAACATTAGCCACATCCAACATGGCCAATGGTCACAGATTATGGAAGGCACTACATTGCCCATCCTTGGCACACACTAACCAATGGAGGCTCTCCAAGATTCCAGACCAGAGCATTTCCCAGACCTACCTGATGCCACAAATTTCAACTTGGCTCTTCTGTGTGCAAATCAGATGTTCCAGTGCTGAGTTACAGGTAAGTAATGCATATATAGAGAGAAATACTTTTTAAAAGAAGGGTGATCTGCCAAATCCTATAATATGGGTTACTGAGACAAGAAGTATTCCAGAACCTGACAATTGTGGCCCAAGCTGCTGCTGCTGACCGTTCCTTGTCATTCAAGTCTGGATCGGAATCAAAATCTAAGGAGCCAGACAAGGGGAGAAGTGAATTGTTTGTCTGGTTATCAATGAGATCTCAGAAAATGCTTTTGTCCAGAATCCTTTTACCTCGGGGCAAGTCCCACCACATATGATGGCACCCCTTCCAGCATAAGAAGGAAATGGTACTTGTACATGTGTGTTTATGTGAAAAGTGAATTGATGTGTGTGAGAGATGGTATGTGAATAGGGAGCAGGTGTGTCTGTATGCAAGGAAGAGAACATGAATGATGGATAAAGGAATGAATGGTGTGTCAGTGAGAGAGAGAGCAAGAGTGAGAGAGAATTGCTGATGCATGAATGGGGTACATGTTTGTGTGTGAGTGCATGTATGAATGTATGGATGTGGGTGGGGGGTCTTATGTGTCATTTTGGCTCCATCCACTGCTGCTATGGGTTTACAGCCATCCTCCCCGAGGGAATGCAAACCTTGCATTCAAAAAGATTACCGGACTCTGCTATTTGCTCATGGGAAATCTAGTAGTAGCATAGGTTCATTTTTTCAGTACATGGAAATTCTAGGGCTGCAGAGACTTGCCCCCAAGACACAGAGTCCTCAGATTTCTCACCATTCCGCCATTTCTTCACCTCCACTGCCTTTTGGCTGCCATCTCTTTTTTCTTTCCTTCTTAATTCTTTTTCATGTTTTCTCAACATTTTAAAAAGAAATGCTAAATATTGTAAACACCACTGCACACAATAAAAAGAGAAAGGAAAAAGAAAATCTGGGTTTTATTTTATTTTCCCTATGGAAAAAAAGCAAGTTAAACTATATGGGTAAAACAAAGGCCAGAAAAGTCCTAGGGCAGAGGATCCTTGAGTATTTCAGTATAAATGCTCCAAAATAATTTGATTGCACTCATCATATAGGCACCTACCCCTAGGCCTGGTTCCGGAATGTTCAAGTCAGACTAATTGGCCTTCCTAGGAGAACCCAGGAAAAGCAACAACAATAATATATGGCCCCTTGTGGGGATCAGCCAGCCTAGAAGGCTTGAACTGAATCCCATTTATTCTCACAGTAACTTGGGTTGATACACAAAATGCAGAAAGTAATTTGGACCTATGTAGTGTCCTCCACATACCCACACACTTTTCTGTTTACATCTTGGTCTTTTCCAACTTGTTCTTGGTGAATTAGGATGATATCATTGCAAGGCTCTCAAGTTTTAATGTTTTTTGGCATTTTGATTCTTTATTAAAGCCAAGCAGAATTGTTGACTGTACTCAAAGTAATATTTTTTTTTAGAAGCAAAAAAAGAAAAAGAACTACAACAAAAGAACTGTAGCTGTCTTTGAACATATTTTCCCCACCTCTTTTATACCCAAGGGAGATGTTTCTACTTCAGAGAATTACTGTTTTCCCACCCACCCCACTCTATTTGTGAAGGATGCTCTACGACTGATAAATTGTGCGTGTTTGGGGTTTGTTTTTGTTTATCTCATAGATCCCTTTTCTTCTTTAGAAAATTAACATGGCTTGATGGCAGGAGGGGAAAAGAGGCAGAAGGAAGGGGGGGGGGGAGAAGCTGATTTCTTCAACCTAATGATAATCATTACCACAAAATAAAACCTGTTGTTCAAGCAACCAGAGGATGCCTATCGCCCCCCCCCCCCAAAGAGATCAGATTTATGAGCTTGCTTCCTCAACACGGGGCTCAACTTGATCCTGCTTGACACAAATGGTTATGAGTTTGAGGGGCTCAGTTTGAATGATGCCCTGAGTTCCTTAGATTTCTTGGGATCCTGCATCTGTGTAGGGAGAATGTATAAGAGCAAGCTTGCCAAACTAGTTCTTTTATTAAGATAATGACTTATGGAAGCATAAAGGGAAGAAGGTGACACAGAGACATGCTGGCTTTGTGCTGGGCTCTAGGTCTCTCCTGGAAACATAATGGAAAGCAAAATCAGTTAAGGCTCTGAGCCCCTCCATCCTACATCTTCCCTGGCCTTCATTCCAAGGAAATAGAGCCCTGAGAAAGCACTTCAAACCCCTCGAGTCTCTCACTGCTTGAAGATTGGGGTGGTGTGTAACAATATGAAAGGTGTTGGTAAACATGCCTTAAACCTTGTGTTGTACTCTCTCAGTACTGGAGCTATCCTGGGACTATTTTGCAGTGTATCCCAAGTGGTTCAGGGGTGTTTGTGAGTGTCATTTCTTCCCTTTTACAGATCATCTCACTAGTGTTCTTCACTCTGCCGCCTTCCCAGGTGCTTACTTTTCAATTAAAATCCAGGAAAAGGCTTCTTGCGGCAACTGTTCCCAGGGGACATTTACAGATCAGGATTCCTGTTCAGCCAAGGAAATTGCAGCAGTGCCAGATTTAGGGCGGTGTGGAGAGTTCCCCCACACAGGGCCAAGGGAGTGCAAAATAACAACAACCACCCCTATATTTATATGGGTGCTTAACTGAGAAGCTCCACTAAAAAGCAACTGTACACAAAAAAGTTATTGTGAAAATAAAAGAAAATATGGGGGGGGGGATTTTGTCCTTGCCCATGGTTGCAGAGTGCTAGGGAAATGTTTGCTTGAAAGAAAAACACAAACACAACCTTCAGCCACTTTACAACGATAAGGTAACTTCAATACCCCCACAGTGACTGACATTCTAAAGAAATTCTGAAGTGCCCTGAGAATGAGTCAGAAAAATAGATGACTCTTTTACAGGAATCAAAACTTTGCAGAAATTGGAGGACAGATTTTGGCACAGCACTAGTTTTAGCTCGTGTGAGGTAGCACATTTATGTGTGAAATGATCTTTACCCTTGTGTTTGGTTTTTGCATTAAATTGAATCAAATTTCCAGAGCATCTACTGCTGATAGTGCTCTAGAGGCAGCACAATGCTTTAAGGGTTGGGATCTGTGTTATGCACATAATATAATGACAGGAGAAAGGGGGGGTGGCTAAAACGAGTCAGTTGAAAGCCCATAAATGAGCAAAATCATCCATACTAATGCATCATTAAAATTAATTCTAATACCAACTCATTTCAAAGCATAATATGGCAATCTAAATAAGCAATTCACTTGGGTAATATTAACATCATAACATTTTAAATTCATTAATTAGTAAAACACAAATGCACTTATATTGTGATGAGCTTGTGGGTACCAGACTCTCCTGTGTTGTGAATTTCTGGGTGCCAAACACTTAACCCTTGGATTCAGCAGATGTTAAAATATAAGCCAGGCAAGTTTCCTGATGAGGTAATCATCTGGAGTGATGAGCCACCAGGAGAACAAAATAAAGGTGATGAACCATTAGGAAAGCTAAGAAGAGGGCTCTATGCCACAGGAAAAATGGGAGGGGCCCCTCCTCCAGCTCCTAATTAGAAAGATGAAAGGCCAGTGTTTTTAGAGTTCACTGTGATGTAAGCTAGAAGCTGGGGAAAAAGCAGCAAGCAGAGGGTCAAAGAGCCATGACTGATTTCTGTTTGAATCCAAGGCTGTGACTATGGGAGAAGCAATAACCTCTTGGGGTGTCAATGTTGTAAACCCCTCCATTGTAGACTCAGGTTGTATATATGTATAAATAAACCAAATAACCTAAAGACACCACAGTCTCTGCTGTGCCTCATTTCCAAAAGGAAACACAAACCCTGGGTGAGTGCCTGGAACCCTCTGGAAGCTTGCACCACTCAGAGATTGTGGTAGCGTGCAGCAATATTATTTGTGTTAAAGTGTTAAACCAGCTTCAGGTCTGAGTGCAGCCAGGTATTAAGGGACAAGAAACAGAACCACTGCAGTGGGTCAAAGAGGTGGGTTTTTGAAAAAGAAGAAAGAAACTTGAAGAGAGAGAGAGATTTCTTGGGGAAGCTATTCCAGGCTCATGAAACAGAACTGGGAAGAAGCACCCTTCCAGAGGCTGGAATGAAGGCACAGAGAAACAGTATCTCTTAATTACTTTTTAGAAATGTAAAGCTGCCAAATTGAACAGAGAATTAGCTTTCCTAACTGATTTGTACAGCTATTAAGTGAGATATAAAATTTTTGGCTTAGTGTCAGAAGTTACAATGGATGGGGTGGGTAGGACACAATCCACCGTCTCTTTTTCCAAAATGAATATATACTTTCCTAGCATACAGCTTCCTAACATTCCTTGTACATTATAATCTAATGGAACACTACTGCCACCCGTGAACACGATATGTTTCTTTGTGTTATTAAAGTCTATAATCTGAAGCAGTCTGTGAGCCATTGATGGACCAATAATAGTGGCCGGGTCCCTGTAGCTCCAAAGTTTTCACTATCAAGGGAAAATAGGGCTTCCAATTAGGTGTTTGTCATATGCCAGCTGCTGTCATATAACTGGGCTATAGTGTTGGCTTGTTCTTTAAACAGCTGGGAAGACATAATTAGGGATTCCCTGGTGCCACTGTGTGTGCTTTTCTTTGTTTTCTAATACAGGGTAAACTCATAATGGAGAAGCTTTTTATAGCCATGCCTTGAACCTAGATTGCACACTAGAAAGCCTTATGTTGTGATTAGAAGTTCTTCACTTTGTTGTTACATTGTTATCCGCTTCCTAGATATTGGTTCAACTTGTAAATCAAAAATAAATCTATTGTTAGCATTACCAATAAGGTATTTACAGTTTACAATACTACAGCACCATGGACAATTCCAAAGCCTACATCATGGATGGAGAACTCGAGGCTCCCCAGATGCTGTTGGACTCCAGTTGCCATCAGCCCCAGACACCAGGGTTGGTGGTCTGGAATGATGGGAGTTGTATTCAAGTTTCAATTTCATTGTTCTGCAAGGAACAATGACAATAAAGATATTGTATATCGTAGTCCAACAACACCAGGAGGCCCTCTACAATAGACTTTCTAAAGGTTGCCCTTTCCTGTTACTAACTACATTATCTTAAATGATGAAATTTCTTTAATGTGTTTATTGTTGTTGATTTTTATCTCTACCATTGTACTGTATTTATGGTGCTTTGTTTTCTATTTTGTAATATTTGTGAACCTCTATTTTTCTTTTTACAATGCGAATCTGTATATAAATTATCAGGGAAGGGTGGAACTAAATGAACCTCAGGCATGTACAAAATATATGGGGGAACCCACTGAACAGTGACAGAGTAGTTTCTGGCACAAATATTTGCAAGAAACTCATTCATCCTTTTCATTTTTAACTCACATGCTGCCTTTCTATATTACTGTACTCAAGATGGCTTACTACCCACAGAAATGTCCAAATATTCAACAGTTGTCATCCTGCAACAGCTCAAAAGTATCTAAAAATAAACAATTAATAAAACTGAAGAACTCATTTCACAACTAATATTACAAAATAATATCAACGAAATATCACCAAATGTCTATAAAAACCATCTCCACCAGTCACACTAAATCATTAAATGACAAACAATATAAATATCTGCAAAAATACAATACCTAAAATGGTACAGACTAACAGGGTGACTAACTCTTGATTCAGTGGTCAGTCTATCCTGCCCACAAGCATTTTTTTTCTGAGCCCCCCAAGAGCCCATCAAATTTAGAGACAGTAACAAAAGCAGAAGCAAAGTAGACACAGTTGAAACCTCTCTGCCCAGCCAAGCACTCTCATTGTCAGGAACGTCCCCCCCCCCCCCCGAGAGCAGGGGAAAAGTTAGACTCAGAAACCTAACTAAGTGAATGAGGGACTGACTCTGCAGATGAGAGCTGGCTGTAAGAGTCGAGTAAGGGCAGTTCAATCCTCCTTCCCGGGGAAGACACTGTTAGCTCTCAAGAAGAGGAAGAGGGAAGGCAGCCAGAGTGTTGCTAGGCAATCAGCAGATAAGCCAAGGTCTGAGTCTGTGTTGAGTGGGAGTGGGGAATGGGCAGGCCAGCCTCTCAGTCCCTGATCTAGGCATCTGGATAAGATCAGATGGCAACAAAAGGGCAAGAGGGGAAAGGCGGGAGTTTGGCATCCTTCCTGCTGCAGGAGGGGTGAAAATTCAGGCTGACCAACTATCGTAAATGCGAGCAGGAGAGAAGCCATGCTCTGGCTGTGCCTTTTTGCAAATAAACATACATAAAACTGCCGGAGAGTCATTACTTCTTATCGGGGCTTGATTGCATGCCAGAGAGGATTACACTGATGGGGATATAAATCAGCTCCCACCTGTTCAATGGATTCATTATTTGGTGAGCAGAGAACAAATGATGATACCCACTTCTTCATCTGATCTTCATGGATCAGCTGATGTTGGAAGGTTCTTTGTGCGGGGTGTGTGTGTGCAGGTGTGTGTGTGTTCCTTATACTACAGTGGTTCACAATTAGCTAAGTACTGAGGACCCCCTGTTTTTCAAAAGCCAAGCTATTCGACCCAAACTTTTGAAAATAGCTCCATGGTAGTTTTTGTTACCGCCGGGGGTTCATGTTAACCACTAGTATAGTATGCATGTGTGCGCAGTAACAGTCTGTGTGAAAGAATGTGAAGTGGCCACACCCACCTTTGGCCACACCTGCAGCTGGTAAAATAATAATAATAATAATAATAATAATAATAATAATAATAATAATAATTGTTATTATTATTATTATTTATAACCCCCCCCCAATCTGGCTGGGTTTCCCCAGCCACTCTGGGTGGCTTCCAACAAAAGAATAAAAATACAGTAAAACATCAATCATTAAAAACTTCCCTAAACAGGGTTGCCTTCAGATGTCTTCTAAACGTCAGATAGTTGTTAATTCCTTTGACATCTGATGGGAGGGCATTCTACAGGGTGGGCACCACTATCGAGAAGGCCCTCTGCCTGGTTCCCTGTATCTTCGCTTCTTGCAGTGAGGGAACCGCCAGAAGGACCTCGGCGCTGGACCTCAGTGTCCAGGTTGAATGATGGGGGTGGAGATGCTCCTTCAGGTATACTGGAGCATGTGAGCCCCAGAGGGTTGACCAAGAGAGAATGTGGCTCACAGTCCCAAACAGGTTAGCCATCCCCACTACAAGAAATGAACATAAGGCATCACAGCTGCACATGCTCCAATTGTATAATTAATTTTAGCCATTTTCCTTCTAGTTAAAGTAGAATTCAAGAACAGTATGACACAGAAAGACCTACAAAAAAATGAAGGGATAGAATGGGGCTTGTCTTTCTACTATCATGTTGCGTAGCCTTCCTTCTTCCAGGGCATTTAAGAGCTAAATGTTATCACCTGCTTTTCTTCCTCGCTATTTAGCAAAAAGAGAAATCATTGGGGGCCTTTAACCAGAAGAAGGTGAGAAGCTGTAGATATCCTACAATTTTATGCGATGAAATGGAACTACTTAAGGATGACAGAAGGTGAACTTTCCTTTTCCGTTTTCCCAAAGCAGTAGGGAGTCCTATGGCTAAATGGGATCAACTTGAGTACCTTATCAACATACTGAACTCAACCCAAGACTTACAGAGAAATACTGGATTTTCCCAATAAACATGCCCTAAGTGTGCAGGGTGGATGTAGCTGTGCCAGAGGGCAATCTGTACTCCTGTCATTCAGTGTCAAATTAAGCTCCAACATAGAAAATGATTTTTAAGGGTTGAAGTTCAGTGCATCTCATTTACATGCAAAATGTCCCTGGTTCAAACCTTGGCATCTTTCTGTAGGACTGGAAGAGACCCCTATCTGGAACCCTGGAATCCAGCAACCGTAGACAATTCTAAGCAGCAGGGACCAATGGTTTGACTATTAGCATGGCCTGAAAAGACAGATTTGAAAATACCAGTCTCTTCCACCATCACCAACCATCTGTACTGTGAGCATATCCCAGTATACCAGCTTAGCTTCCCTCCTCCCTTTTAAAATGTGGCAGGAGCATTCAGCAAGCTCAGCAAGCAGCTATTGTTCAAATATTTTGTCACTTTTCTAGTAAGAGTTTGGGAATCACCACAAGGAAAGAGACAATTAGTCTAGTCTGCTGTATCACAGTAATTTGTTTCCAACAATGGCCGACACAAGCTGCTTCATAAATGAGGAGAAAAGAAAACAGCAACATCCTAATTGTGTAGAGCTACAGCACTGGGGGCAGGGGGACCCATAAGTGTTCTGATACTAGCTGATAGTTAAATGTTTCCACTCCTGTTAGATTATGAGATCTAATCGTCCCTCTCCTTGTTTTAGAAATTAGTGTGCACCAACAAGAATGAAATTTGGGGTGGACCAGTCTATTCCTAGTCTGTAACAGTTCTGCGTTCATTCATTCATAAGTCAATTTTCTTCATTTTCTGCATAAATCTGTGTATAATAATTTTAAAATATGCACAACATATTTCAAGATGCATTTGCTCACAGAGTATGTGAGCATTCTAAAATGCACGTTATCCCAAAATATGCATTTTTAAAATTTATTTTTTTTAAATAATTTTTATTAGAGATTTTCTTGTGTTACAAACTAGTAAACAGGGGGGAAAGTCCATACACCATCTCCATTCTTGATTTATAGAGTCTTTTTCACAGTTCGTTTACGTTTTGTATGTGATACTATCAATCTAGATATGTGGTTGGGAGGAAATGGGGGGGGGGGAGAGGGAGGAAAAGAGAGGATGAGAGTTGGGGAAAATGCATTCTGAAACACAAGTTGGTATGGTGTTTTGAACCAGGCACTGCACCACAAAATGTGGAAAAGTATGAAATCTGAAGAATAACATTATTCCAATGTACACATTAGTACAGGAGCTTTGGATCAGGTCAGCTTGTATCAGATTTGCTAAGAAAAAATTCCTGAAGACAAATTATTACCTTTTAACTTCCGTTTTCAGAAGAGATATTCCTCTTAAGTGACTCTTATAATAATGCTCAGCATTCCTACAACACGCTTCAATGGTTTTTCACACACTTGGGTGTTCAACATTCCAAATACTCTCAACTGTGGTGTTCTCTCTTGAGACCTGAACTGCCAGGATTAGCTTAAATGGAAGATGTGCCTGCTAAACTACCGTATATGGACCCACTAGCAGAGTAGCTTCGGAAGTGCAATATTGCCAGGTGAAGGGGGATCTGTAAGACCTGCAGATGGGGGTAGAACTCCCAGAGGATGCCTTGCAACTTCAGTGTCTCTTAAAAACAGGGCTCGGTTTAGTACATATTTTTGTACAAGCTTTTGTATCATAGCTCTGAATGAGCCCAGGGGAAGTGGGGGAAAGCGGAACAATGCCTTCCTTGTGCCGGTTCTTATTGGCAATTTCCAAAGATTTTTAGGAATAGTTAGCATGTCTGCCAGCTATTTCGCCAAGTGATTTATAGAATAACAAGACCTTCAAAATGTGTCAGCCACCGTGCGCCATTATGAGAACAAATGTACAATGTATGCAAGATCACACTGATAATTTAAGCATGGGAAAGAAAATCTGGCTATTACTACATTTCAATTTCTTTGTAATCCTAATGAGAGGAGATAGAGGAGGGAAGCAAACAGCCATTAACTCTCCTTGTTAGACCGACTACCAAGTCTGTTTATTAAAATCCATAGTTCAGGCTAATCATATTGAATTGAGGAGTCAAGTGCGCTTGTTCTGTTTCAAGGAGGCTCCCCCCCCCGCCTCCCCTCAATTACATATGCAGTCTAGAACAGAGCACCACACTGTTTTGCATGTAAGAAGTCCTGTTAGATTGAGTTATTCAAATTAAGGTAGTTAAAGAAAGAAATGGCAAGGGGCATAGAAACAAGAGGGGAAAACTCTTAAATTATTAAAATGGAAAACATACATATGTATTAACAGAATGTTTTACAGATGCATTTACAGAACAGCAGAGCTCCAGTATTAACTGGGTGGGGGGCCCTAATAGGACTCAGAGGTAAAAGAACTCAAATATTTATTATTCATTGGAAAAACAGAGGGGTGGGGGAATCAGCTAGACATAAACATTGCTGCTGCAGTGGGGTGGGGAGGAGTAGGAAAAAAGATTGTTTAAAAATAAAATATCCAGCTAAATACCTCTTGAGCTTTACAGTCCTATGCGCCCTGGGAAGGCAAAGGTGGAGGGAACTCCACTCTGAGAGAAAATTCTGATATTGGATGCTTCATCCTCGGTGCCATGTAAAGTTCTGTGGTTCTTATCCTACCAGCCTTGGGAGCTCTGATGTTAGTAGAACAGAAAAAGATGAACATAAGAAAAGCCTGGTGCATCAGGTCATCGCCCCATGTAGTCCTTCAACCTGTTCTCATAGTGGCCAAGTGGGAAACCTGCAAGCTGGGCAGGAGAACAACATCACTCTACCCACCTGCAATTCCCAGAAACGGGTATTCAGAGGCACAGTATCTCTGACAGTGGAGGTAAAACAGGGGTAAAGCCTGGAGGAACAATGGACTGGACAAGGGAAAGACTTAAATCCCAAGTATCCAGTGCCTTTGTACTTCCCTGACATATCTCCCAAGCAAGAAGAAAACAACACCATCCCAGGAGCTGGTATAGATTTTCTTCCCTTTATCAAGATCAGTTTTCAAAAATCCATAAACGGATGGAGGAGCGCAGTAGAGTTCCTGTGCCTTGAATTCTGCTCTGATGGAACCAGCCTAGCAGGGTGCCGAAGGAGATAGTTTGTTAGCCTTCCATTATTCCTTTCCCCCTCCCTTCCTTAGGATTGCAGCATTTAGTATTTGTTTAGGATGGTGCCTGCACAGTTTGCAATGCCCTGCATAGAATAGAGTAGAGTAATTTTCATCCGTGGTGCTTTCACATACAGTAATTGGTTCCGTTTCTGCATTACTCTGTAATTTTTTTAAGGATCTTTCCAAAGTGCATCTTTAACCATACATCCTGATACATATTTAAACATATATTTCCTCTCAAAATGTTTTTGAAATGTGATCCTTTCCCACAAAAAAAAATATTTCTGGTGCATGGAAACTAGTGAGAATTTCCACCTTCAGAAAAGCGTAAAATTCAGTGGCTAGCTAAGTTCAGATGCACACATTAGTCCCAAGGATGCAGATCAAGTCGATTTGTATGGGCGTTCACAAGGATTATGAATTTCTCAAGGATCCCTAGGCTTTTGTGTGTGCACATTAATATTTACTGTTGCCACCAGTTTTTTGCCTAAAGCCAAGTGTTTGAGGTGAATGTTAAGTTCCCTTCTTTCAGGGCATTTTGGGTGTGTGTGTGGAAAGGGAGAGGTAATCAAAAAGTCAAATGGCACAGGGGCAGGATTGAGAAATCCACACTGATATGTGCACATCACTGCTCTTGTTTGAAAAAGCATCAAGAAAGAGTCTCCTTTTCCTTACTACTAATGACGGGAAAGTCTAAAAAACCTATATCTGCATCCCGCATCCCTCCATAGGGCTGACTGGACCTGGGGTGAGGATGATTCAGATTTGGTATGAGGGAAAGAATTAAGACTCTCAGAAACAACTAGCGTTAATGCTGCAATTCAGTGTCCCCCGACTGATAAAAGGAGGATAAACAGTAAGGTGTTTTTGTTTGTTTCCGGGGTTTGTTTGTTTGTTTTTTTAAAAAAGAACACCTTGGGAAATCTGACCACAGTTCTCTTGTCATTTGGCCCTGTAATGCAGTAGATTAAACCTCTCTTTTTTAATTTATTCCACTGATATCCATTGACAAATGACTGCACCATTTTTAACTTAAATATTAAGTGTGGGTGTTTCCACATAGTATTTTAGAATGATGAATAAATAATCGGGTTGGATTTTTACACGGGTGTAAAACAGATTTGTATATATTTTAAAAATAGTTCCCTGATGTAGGCCCTGTAAGGCCTTAAAAGACATTGAATGTTTAAAGATATTTCAAGCACTTTTGGGAAGTTTTCCTCTACGGGGATGTGGAGCAGGGGAGGCTGTATTTCTCAGAAAAATTAAAATTAAAAAAGCCCCATGTTACATTTTGGGGTTAAAATGCATCTCTCCTAGGCCTGAAAAGTTTTTTTGCGGGGAAAGTATTACCTTATTTTTATTGCACTACATTATAGTGGGGATTTTTTGTTGGCGAAAACAAACAGGATTGTAAATGCATGGTAAATGGGAGCACTGTCTCTTGGTTCTATGCTAATAGAGCTCTCTTCTCTGAAGTAATTAACATAAAGTGCTCTATCCTAATCACATAGGCAGATTAAAATTAGCATTCTCCCCTTTCCTCACTTGAACTATGCTGGTTGTACGAATAGAAAGGGTAGGTAACCCAAGTTAATGAACGTCCCTGGAGTCTTCTTCAGGCATTCTACTTGCTCTAGTATCACACACAATGCAGATCCCTGGATAATGTACATCATGTGGAGAATCACCATGATTACAGGCAGAGCTGGCCCAGCCATGAAGCAAAGTGAAGAAACTGCCTCAGGCAACAGGCAGCCAAAGTGATTAAGGGTATGGGAACAAAAGCCTAATGAAGAACAGTTGAGGGAGCTGGGTATGTTTAGCCTGGAAAATAGGAGACTGAGAGGAGATAGGATAGCCATCTTCAAATAACTCAAGGGCTGTCACATGGAAGTAGAAGCAAGCTTGTTTTCTCCTGCTCTAGAGGATAGGGCCTGAACCAATGGCTTCAAGTTGCAAGAAAGGAGATTTCAACTAAACATCAGGAAGAACTTTCTGACGGTAAGAGCTGTTCAACAGTGGAACAAACTCCCTTGGGAGGTTGTGGACTATCCTTCATTGGAAGTTTTAAACCAGAGGTTGGATGGCCACCTGTCCTGGAAGTTTTACTTGAGATTCCTGCATTGCAGGGTGTTGGACTAAATGATCCTCAGGGTCCTTTCCAACTCTAAAATTCTATGAATCTATGATCCACAGGGGCAGCAGATTCCAATGGAGATTTTTATTCCCTGCTGGTTCCGGATGCAGCTCTTCAGTCGTCCCTTCTCTGACATGGAGGGGGTAGCCATTTTGTGATTCGCCTGAGGTGCCAAAATGTCTTGGGCCAGCCATATTTATAGGAAACTCCCCACTGCTGCTGCCTTCCCACTGTGGAGTGTGCCTAGAAGTGTGATGTGACTAGGAACGGGGGGGGGGGGGGGATTAGATTCAGTTTGCATTTAAATGCAAACTTTCCCAATTTGACCTTTCCAAAACAAGATACAAAGTGATACACAATTGTAGTTCTCTGAAGTTTGCAAGGCAGCTCCCCAGCCATGCCATACACACAGAGATGCATATTCTAGGGCAAAATATGCCTAGAAATGCATACCATAATGCATTTTGTAAGGAGACATTGCTTTTAATAAAAGAAAGAGTATATTAAAGCTGTACTAGGTGTGCTTAGCGTTGCATCATGAGACTTAGCTGACAGTCAGTTCTACTTTATGGAACATGGGATGCATTATTTTACAGAATAGATGGAAATTTCCTGTTAAAACAATATTTTTTATATAAAAGATATACTTCTCTGAAATAACAACAAAGAGGAATCCACACAGATCTCACAAAGAAGCTTGCTGATTAATACCTGTGCCACCAAGTGGCATACAATTTTGTAAAAAAATCAATTCAAGATAAGCCAAACAAAAAAATATATATATTGAGTCTTTCACCATTTCCTCCCTCCCCACTGACAGTTTTCTAATACAATTGCTTTTCTCATTAATTGATGGAGAACATTTGTTTGCAGGGCAACTTTTCGGCATAGGGCTAGTCTCTGTAGCATTCTCCCCAGCCTTATGGAGCCCTGGTTAGGAGAAGCAATATTCTGGACAGCAACCATTCATGCTGGAACATGAATATTTCAATCAGGTCTCGCATTTGAGCCATTAGTGCAGTGGGTGAGGCATCAGGAATAAATACATATAAATAAATCAGGGGCTGGTAACCATTTGCAGTCTCAGGCATCAGCAGGGTTGTAGGCAAAAGTGGGCAGAGCGAGGGATGTAAATGTTACTTTTGTACAGTAGGTTCATTTCTATACATGCTCACAACCTTCCCTCTAGCCTCTATACAGACAAACAAGAGTCATTACCAGAGTTCAAAGGCATGTTCCAGCCAGGCTAAAACACCTGAGGAGGATGTGGAGCAAGACCTGCAATGTCACCTGGGAAGAAAGGGTGTGGCCTGTGGAGAGAGTTTCAAGGGCCTTGAGCTGGTTTGGAGGTTCTAGCAGGGAGTGCAGCTATTGCATACCCTTGTCCGGAGAACGGTACACTCCTTCTATCTGGGATGGTCGTCCTCTTCCACCGAGGAGTGTAACATTAGTAAGGGAACCAGGCAAGGATGCCCCTTATCCCCCCTTATTTTCATTATTGTAATGAAGGTAATGAACAATCAAATTCGGGAAGACCAATCAGTCAAAGGCATCACCCTAGGCAACAAAACATACAAGTTCAAAGCCTTTGCCAACGACCTGATTATTATGAGTGAAAACCCTAAAAAGAAAGCTTGGTAAGAGTGCTAGAGATAATTAAAAGCTTTGGAGAGGTGGCAGGTTTCAAGTTGAATACTACCAAAACAAAATTATTAGTTAAAAACTTACCAAAACAAGGGGAAAAAATGAATTAGAAGAAACATCAGGATTGTGGATCTGCCAGAAAGTGAAATATCTGGGTATTTAGGGATCACCCCTAAAATAAAATGTGTAACATTCAGAAATATTTCATTGGGCCCAGGAGTCAGGGAAGGCTGCTTACCCATCTCTACTGTATGTTTCAGGAACAAATATATATATATAATTTATAGATGAAGCTGCATTCTTACTGAGCAAAACACATAACAGGTCTCCTGCTTTAAAAAACAAAACAAAACCAACCGGTTTGAATGCAGGCAATTAGAAATTAAGATGACAGCTACTGCTTCACAAGTATCATGAAACAAAGATGCAAAAGTGTTTTATGGACACAGAAAAAGAAGCTCTGGTGCTAATTCTAGAGAAGGCAAATACACACTGTGACCCACCAAGCCAAACACAGCCCATCAGACGTAAATTGAGTTAGGTGCTTGACAATCTCCATGTGCAGTCTTCAGCAGGCAGAAAAACAGGAAGCTTATTAAGCCACTGATGGACAGCTAGTTGGGCCAAAATTGTACTGGCAATGGAGGCACCAGGGGAGGGGGAAATGGGATGTGGGTGTGGTGCTGGGACACACAGAAAGCTCACAATGTTTCCCCCACTTTTCTACTGGATTGGTAAAAGAGAAAAGTGAGATATTTCACATTATCACATCCATCCTCAACCTATTTTCTCCTAAGTTCATCTGATTGATTTCAAGGAAGTGCACCAAGGATTGCATCCTTCTTGCAGTTTCCAATTTATGATTCAGAGCTTTGGGCATTCACCATCACCCTAACATTGCTTCTGTCCCACTTTGCATGGGTCAGCGTAGAAGATCAGATGCAGAATCAGAGAATTCCAGGTTTGTGTGTCTTGCCGGTTTCTGGTTAGGGGAAACCCACAGAGGAGCCCATGCATGACTGTTCCCCAGATACTGGAGCCAACTTAGAGGTTTAGACTGGTGGCTATTTTATAAAAGAAATAAATAGTAGATGAAATATTTCTCCCCTAGCTTCCTTTAATGATATGAATGTAACTGACTGCTCATACTCCTGGCTGCCAATTTACAGAGGGAATAGTGGTGGCAACTTTCAAATTGCAGTTCAGTGTCAGTGCCAAAGGTGAGTATCTAACTTCCTCTTTTGGACCTTTTTGGACCATGACATTGCCCAACTTTGCTGAGAACCTCAGCAACTAAAATGGAAGAACATTGGGATTAGGGTGCATGTTAGGGCGCAGATAGTGTGCATGTCACAGGGTACAGAGGAGGGCAAATGTGTAATATTGGGGTGCAGAGTATAGTTACCAGATTTTTTTCCAGTGAATCCGGGGACCCTTTTTTTATTTATTTCATGCTTTATTATCCATAATTACATGGTTTTCATGGGGACCCAGGCTGCACACTCCTGTGCTCATGGCAAAAAATCAAAGCCCTAAACAGGATCCAGTAAAAAGCTGTAATTTTATTCTCTGGAGGAAAATAAATACCTGTACAAATAAATCAATTCTCTAATCATTATAATTCCTCAGGTTTCAGGGATGAACCCTATCTCAAATAGCTAGAAATATTTTTCGAAGGGATAATAAATCCCCTCAGCCTTGATGATACAGCGGGTTCATGCTAGTTTTTCAAAGGAGAAATGAAAGAGCCGGACAGCCTGGCTGTTGTGACAGGTAACACAGGGCTTTGCTCATACTCAGAGGCACTCTTTCCCCCTCAGCCGTGAGTGAGCCTGGTGCATGGAGCTTCACGAGGTATCCTGGAATCAGCAGGCTGAGAAAGGAAAGCCTTGCTCTGCAGCCTCAGACGCAGCAGCTGCCACCGCCGCCGCCGCCGCTAGTGTCCTGCAAGCCTGAGCTCCTCCTTCTCCTCCAGCTGAGCCCCCTTCCGAAGCCGGCTTGCCTTCCTTCCTTGCCGCCAGCTCTGCCTTGCCTGCGTGTTTGACAAACTGGAAGGTGGGGGGGAGGCGGGGAACGAAAAGCTCCTTGCCTGCTCGCCCGCTAGTTCAAACGCAAGAAAGAAATAAGAAAGGAGCCTTCCACAAACAGCGAGGAAGGCAAAGAACAAAACACAAGAGGAAAAGCCCCTTAGCGCTCCATGAATTTGAGCAAGGGAAAGCCTTAAAACAGTAGGGGAAAGAGAGGTGGGGTAAGGGCTTGGGGATGCTGACACAAAGTCAGCTGCGTTTAAAGCAACAGACGCAGGTGGCGCTGTGGGTTAAACCACAGAGCCTAGGACTTGCCGATCAGAAGGTTGGCGGTTCGAATCCCTCCCTTGCTCGGTCCCTGCTCCTGCCCACCTAGCAGTTCGAAAGCACGTCAAAGTGCAAATAGATAAATAGGTACCGCTCCGGCGGGAAAGCGAGATGAGAGCGCAACCCCAGAGTCGGTCACGATGGGGGTCCCTTTAACTTTACCTAGGGAATGTAAGAGAATGGGCTGCTTGGGGGTGGGGAGGGGGTGAGAGAGAAGCCCTGCAGTGCTAATCTGGCTGCTGACTGTGGGCCCAGAGAGCCCAGCAGCAGTGCCCAGGTCCTGGGATCAGAGCCACTGGAGCTGAGAGGGATCCAGCGGACATTTAATGAAATCCAGGGACATTCTGGGGGAGGCAATTTGTCTGGGGACAAATTTGCAAAGCCAGGGACTGGCAACGGGGACGTCTGGTAACCCTAGTACAGAGGAATCATGGGATGAGCAGGGATGAAGTAACTGAGGTATGGAATGGCAGAGAGATATGTGGGATAAGGATATAGAAATGGGAAGGCAGAAGAAGTAGCAAAGGTGGTGAATGAATTTGTCAGTTTTCACTTTAAGAAGTTGGGACAGATACATGCACATGAATCTTTCTTTTTACAGGAAGGACATCTGGAAAGCTAAATCAAATTGAGGTGACAGGAGAGATGAAGTTCTAGGGTTAATTGACAAATTAAAAATGAACAGGCCACCGCACCTGAGTGACACACACCTGAGAACTCTCAAAGAAGTCAGATGTGACACGGTTGATCTTCTAACAAAATATATGCAACTTGTCAATGAACTTGGCCTCCCTATTAGAGGACTCACCAGAGGCAGCCAATATTACATGAGTTCTTTAAAAAAGATGATCCAAGAGTGAACCAGGAGATTACAGTCCTGTCGTTCTTCACACAAGCATGATTATTTTTTTCAAAAAACTGCCACAAGATTAGTTATTTATTTAGTCATACAGTGCTTTCTATGCACACAGAGAAGTTTATAGAAACAAGCTGGCAGATTCACTCCCCTGAAGAACTTACAATCTAAAATTTGTCCCAGGAAAAACAACAGACGTAGGGGAGGGAAACAGTGGCAAGGGTAGATGGAGGAAGCTTGTTTCACTTAAGTGTACTTAGGCATAGTTATGGCACAACATGGAATGGATAATGGCCACCTAATACGGCTTCAAAATCAGATTGTTGTTTATATGGCTTCAGCATTATACATACATTGAATTAATTCTATTTTGTCCTCATATTGAAGGAGGGGTGCATTTGCCATACCCTCCTACTCTGCAAGATGATGAGAGACGGACTCACCCACAGGGGTGATGTGGGCAATCACATAAGGTGATCTGTCCTATAGGAGAGAAGTGAAGATCAGGCTGTTTAAGCCCACTGCATATTACACTCTCCCCTCTTCTCATTGAGACACCCACCCTTCCCACCAGTTTTTCAGTGTGGGTTCTGAGCAGGAATTCACCCATGTCATGTGTTTTTTTCACCTACTTAACACTGTTGAGTATTGTCTGCGTGACTGGAGTGGTGCTTTGTTTGAATTTGGCTAATTGGCATTTGGTCCAGGTAGGTGAGTGGATTTTGGAAAATATGCGACTCATATCAGAGCCAGAGTGGTGTTTGGGCCTGTCAAGGAACACACAGTAAGGGAGGAAGAGTTTCAGGAGATAGGATAGTTGAAATCCTCTTATCAACAGGCCCTTCTTACCCATAGAGGCTAGTGGCGTGGGGCGCCGGGGTGCCAGGTTCTGGAGGGCGCCAGGCGAGAGTCCAGGGAACACTGAACGAGCACAGTGAGTGAGTGAGTGAGTGAGTGAGCGAGGGTGCGTGCACCACTCCTGCCAAGTGTTGGCTCAGTTTATTTCCTTTTTAGCCTGCAGGAGCCAAATTCTGCAGGATGCCAGAAAGCTAAAAGGGGAAAAACTGAGCCGACACTTGGCGGGAGTGGTGCATGTGCCCTCACTCGCTCAGCGCAGGCCACTTGCTTGGTGTGCTGCCTCCCATGGCCACCGTGGCATGAAGCAGCCAGCTGAGCTGGGAGGCACCGTGTCCGGCCTCCACCTCTTCCCTGCCTCCTCCATCCCTTAAAAAAAGTTGACAACTCTGGGAAAAGGGGGGGGGGGGAGGATGCCAGACGGATCTTTGCACTATGCTACTGGATATGCTTAAGATGGCCCTGCTCATTAATCCACCTGGACCTGATTGGTTTAGGTTAATCTTACTGCAGATTCCATAGTTGTTATATTTTAATAAATATAACCCATTACCCATGGGGCGTGTTGTCAAATGGCACTTATTTCTGAGTAGACACACATAGGATTGCAGTGCTAGACTAACAGCCATGATGACTAAAATGGAGGTGATATGCCTCCCAATTCTTTTTTGCTTGGGACAAACAGTGGGGGGAAGTTATTTCCTTGATGTCCTCCTTACATACTCATAATATTGCTGTAATGCAGAAACCCAGGCTGCATCTGTTGACATGCAGACAGCAATATTTCATGTTAATGACAGACGTTTCCTAAGGCATTTTATCTACCCACGGCCCACATGACTTTGTTTTTGTTTATTTAACAAATTGCTTAGAAGCTCTGGTTTCAAAAACCGACAGTGTTATCGGAGACAAGCTGGCATGCCAAACTCTGGAATACATTAGGGGGAGATGGATGTAAGGAGGCTGCCTTGTCCTCTTTTCTTGTACCACTATGTTTGTTAAACACTGAAGTGAGTTAAGCATTGCTACTTTGCAAAAGGGAAAAAATGTGTGTGTGTGAGTGCTAGTATGGTTAAACTTTAAGCTGACTTTAAAGAACATTTCCCAGTTCTTGTGGCAAAGCGACAGTGATGCAAGTGTTCTCGGGGCCCCACCCACCCACTGTGCCTCAGTCTGAGCAAGGACCCCTTCCCACAAAGTGAGGCATGGGAATGGAAGAGCATACAGTGGGGTGGCTAGCAACAGCCTCAGCATCAATCATGGCCACTCGGTTAGTGGGTAATGGAGGCATCACTAGAGGAAGTGGTCAGGTGACAATGCAGCCAGCAGGGATTGTAGTGGGCAGGCCTTCAGGTGGTAGATAAGGGATGCATGATCTGCCGCTCTTTCAATCTGCCACCTGAACCACTTGCCTCAGTGCTGCTCATGTTGGGGCCAGCTCTGGTCTGCATTCAGAAGAATGTAAGATAAGAAGAGCAAATTCCCCAAAGGCATAGATGCCTTTGGCACTACTCTTTCTTTCATTGGAAAGGGTGGGATTTTGACATGAGAAGTGATGTACGGAAAAAGTGAAACTATCATAACTCAGCAGACTGATACAGCAGGAATTCTAGTCTTATAACCAGAAATGAACAATAATCCCCACATCTAAGTTGCATTGACAGTACTTTACAGTGGTACCTCGGGTTACAGACACTTCAGGTTACAGATGCTTCAGATTACAGACTCCGCTAATCCAGAAATAGTACCTCGGGTTAAGGACTTTACCTCAGGATGAGAACACAAATCGTGTGGTGGGAGCGGGGGGGGCCCGTTAGCTAAAGTGGTACCTCAGGTTAAGAACAGTTTCAGGTTAAGAACGGACCTCCAGAACGAATTAAGTTCTTAACCTGAGGTACCACTGTATTTCATTTTCATGAAAATCTAGGAGAAATTTCTGTGTTGTGTACCAAAAAAATTATTTACAACCCCATTTACTCAGAAAACTGCAGGAGTTTTGTTTTATCATTTCATGTGACAAAATTTGGGACAGTATCCCAGCATACAGTTTAGACCGATCCAGGTCCAACTGCACTGGCTACCAATTAGTTTCCAGACCTAATTCAAAGTGCTGGTTTTGACCTATAAAGTTTTAAATGGCTCAGGACCTCAATACCTTGAGGACCACCTCTTTCTATATGAATCTACCCGGACCCTGAGATCTTCTTCTGAGGCCCTTATTCATGTGCCTCCTCCTCGAGAGTTCAGAAGCATGGCAACATGAAAACGGGCCCTCTCTGCAGTGGCTCCCCATCTGTGGAATGCTTTCCCCCAGGGAGGTTCGTCTGCCACCTTCATTATACATCCTTAAGTGCCAGGCAAAAACATTCCTCTTTAACCAGGCATTTGGCTGATCGGGTGCGCTGTGGGTTTAACCACAGAGCCTGGGTCTTGCCAATCAGAAGGTTGGCGGTTCGAATCCCCGCAATGGGGTGAGCTCCCATTGCTCGGTCCCTGCTCCTGCCCACCTAGCAGTTTGACAGCACGTCAAAGTGCAAGTAGATAAATAGGTACCGCTCCAGCGGGAAGGTAAATGGCGTTTCCGTGTGCTGCTCTGGTTCGCCAGAAGCAGCTTAGTCATGTTGGCCACATGACCTGGAAGCTGTACGCCGGCTCCCTCGGCCAATAAAAAGAGATGAGCACCGCAACCCCAGAGTCGGCCACGACTGGACCTAATGGTCAGGGGTCCCTTTACCTTTACCTTATGCTCTTTTAAAATGTGGTGGGTTGGTGTTATTTGGTAGTCTTTGTTTTTATTTTGATTATGTATTTTGTGGTTTTATATTATGATTTTATCCTATGAACCACCCTGAGACCTATGGGTGTAGGGAAGTATACAAAATGAATAAATGAAATGAAAATACAGGTATTTTCTGCCATTTAAAATTTATCATGACATGGTATATAAATAAAAAATCTACAGTTCCATAACCCAATAGATCTCATAGCATAAAAGGAACATTAGAAAACAGGACAGAAGCCCTAGCATTATAACCAGTAAAGCTAATACAATAAACTCTGCTCTAAAAGGAACCTTAAGTACACAGCCATTGGTTTCAATGGTTCTATTTAAAATATGACTTAGGCTGAATATATAACCCCACTTATCCAACTTACTTCTGAGTAGACCTGTGCTGTTAGTTCAAGTGTCTAATTTAAAATATTTATATACTCCTTTCCCCTCTAAATAAATGGATTTTCCCACCGAACCTCTCTGCTTCACCAACATTCAAAATTTAGAAGCTAGCTTCCAAAGTAATAAAAGTACTATAACAGCTTTCGTCTTTAAACTTTAACATTATGTGCAGTGGGTTATTAATTGTAGTTACATTATTAATTTTTCATTTCTATACAAATAACAGGTTTTTAAAAATTACATTTTAAAGTCCTTTCAATAAAAGTTTTAGGAAGGCTTGCCTTTCAAAGTAGTCAAGCATCACATGTTTCACTGCACACTCTTTAGAGTTTTACACTGAGCAGAAACATTGTTTTCAGAGCAAATGAGTTCTGAACCAGGCATTCCTGTTGTCTCTTTGCACAGCAAAGTGGACAGGGTGAAGTGCCACAGGTTAGGAAAGGGTGACATTATTGATACTAATATTTTTAGATCTGATTATAATTTATGTGGAAATTGTTCACTTTGGTTTTTCATTTTTTGATGTTTTATTTATTATGACTATGTTAAGTTTATAATTATTTTCCGCTCTATAAGACGCACCAGACGACAAGACGCACCTAGTTTTTGGTGGAGAAAAACAAGAAAAAAAATATTCTGAATCTCAGAAGCCAGAACAGCAAGAGGGATCGCTGCGCAGTGAAAGCAGCAATCCCTCTTGCTGTTCTGGCTTCTGGGATAGCTGCACAGCCTGCATTCACTCCATAAGACACACACACACTTCCCCTTACTTTTTAGGAGGGAAAAAATAAGTCTTATAGAGCAAAAAATACGGTATGTCTCCCCCCCCACACACACATTGTAAGCTGCTTGAGCATGGCTTTAACTGTGGAAAAGTGGCATACGAATATATTTATGAATGAAAGAAGCTGTCAATTTTGATTTTTCCCCGGATTCTAATTTTTCCATTCTTAAGTTCAGTTTTCCATATTTCCATATCAGTGTGCAGGTTTTTTAGTCCTCATGAAAATTCACCATCATTTTAGTGTGAATTTCTCTCCATATACACATATTTCTCTGCCATTTTCCCTAATGTACACATTTATTTTTTTTTTTGCAAAGCAGTGTTCCCTAATATAACACCATGTCATTTTCACTAATGTGTTTATGCACTCGTGACCTTGATATATACATTTTTATACAAAGCCCTTGGGTGATGAACTGTACCTAAAAATTCGTACAAGTGTGGTTTTCAAAGAATGGCTGTACTTCAATTAGGTAAGGGCTTACCCACACTCACCTTTCCTCCACTCTTTCCAGATCTGATCCATGCTTCAAAACTCTAAGTCATAGCACCCTTTTTCTTCCCCCAGAGCTTTCCCCATGAAAACTTGCTCTTTAGTGCTCAATAGGAGGAAACATCAATCTGAATTGATGTTTGCTCCAACTGAGTGCTAAAGAGTAGTTTTGTTGTTGTTGTTGTTGTTTTACGGGAAAGCACCAAGATACCAAAATAAAATTGCTCAGATACAGAGCTTTAAAGTGCCAACCTGTGCCTGGAAAGAGTCGGGCAAAAGTGTAGATGAGCACAAAGTCTGTATTAAAGTGAGAGCTGTATCAATTTTCTCCCCCATCTCTACCATACCTGTCAGACTTTGGGAAAATCAGCTCCCTCCCACGGGGCAGACCAGAATCAGAGAAAAAGTAAGAGTTCTTACCAAGCCATTTATTCAATAATTCACAGAGAACAATGAAGGAATGCAGCCTTCCTACAAGGGGAGATGCTCTAACTGAGCTCATTCTCCCTCCCTTCCTAGCAACAGCACTTCCCCTCAACGCATTCCAAGTTCTGGGAGAAGGAGGCGGGGTCAGAAATGCTCTCTAGTGATGACGTGTCAGCTGGCTGCTCTGTCTGTCTCCCCCTTCTCTTCTGCCAAAACCTCCCAACTCTTCTGCTCACCTGCCTCTGAGCTGTGACCTTCCTCAAACCACTGCTGTAATTCAAGACTGCCTTCCTCTTTTCTGGGAAGTTCAGGAGGAGGGAAGCGGTCTCCACCATTCCCCTCAGTCCAGTCCTTGACAATACCAGAGGTTCTTACATCACTATGATTTTCATCAAGCATTACCATAAAGTTTAAAGAAAGATGTGAAAGGGAAAGCAGGAATAAGTATGTTAGCTATGTCACTTCCCCATCTTCCCCATCACTGTCCATTGATGAAAAGTAACTGTTTCCTGCTTCAATAGGGGGTGGGGTGGGGTTCTTTCACATTTCAGGACCCAGAGAAATCTCAGATACACAGCTCGTAGCGCTGGACATCACCATAGAAAATCTTAAATGGCAGTGGGCATGAATAAAACTGAGCAAGAGCTTGCACAGTAATGCTCTTCTTATCACAGCCCACTGAATACCATTTAGCTTGAACCAGTGTAAATTCTGATGCAGAAATAATCCTCATTCATATCTCCATTTGATCAGATGCCAGGACAATTCTGACAACACGGCGTAGGACTTTTGTAATGGGAGCAGTTATGACTTTACAAATTAAATACGTCAATACCTTTCAAATTAACCAACCTCAGTATGTTGGATTTCATTTTGAATTACCAATAAACGTTGTCCTTGGTTTCTGCACTCTGAGGGAAGGACAGATCACGGAGTTGTTAATATTGCAGCCATTACTTAAAGTTACTGCTCTTAATAATATTGACATTTCATCCTCAAGATCTATTCATTAGTCCTTGCTAATGCAATTTTAGAGTTTGAAGGGGAGAGCTGGAAAGAGAGATTAATTGATCATTGCAGGAAACTGCACGAGTTGTGAACTTCATGGAAACTGTAGCTAGAAATTCACTGAGAAGCCTACAGAAAAGGCTATCTGGTGGATGATAATTCTATCTTTTGAAAATTCAGATCTATTCAGTATTTCAAAGAAATATTATTTGTAACTGAACTGGCAGATGAAACGATGTGATAAGGGTTTGTTTTGTTTTGTTGATTTTGCCCTGGGAACAGTTTAGTTCTGCTGAACTTTAAATGCTGCCTGTAACTGTTTTCAAGGTATGAAATAGGAATGATTAGCTTCTGATGTCTTAATTAAAGTTTTCATATTTTAATGTTTTGGTTGTGAGAACTTCTTACAGGACCTTTGTTGATTGCAATAAATAACAATAAATATCCTGACCTCAAAATTGCTTTAACTGTTGAAATATAACTGGGATGATGTGTTCTTTTTACAATTATATTAGAAGGGCTTAAAATCTAAATATTCATCTATCTATCTGAAGTTTTTTATATGTTGCCTTTTTGTCATACTGATCTCAATGTGCTTTCCATGAAAGGATGCATCAAATAAAAACAAGATCTCAAACACAAAGTACAATGAAAACAACGGTAGTACTTCAAAAAAATTCAATCTCTTCCCCTCTCCTCCTGATTTAGAGATGAATTTAGAAAACAAATGTGTTTTTACCAAAGGGTGAAAGCTCATTAAGTTATTTGTACTTCCAAGGGCAAGAAGTTCCATAACTGAGATGCAATGATAGTTAAGGCCCTCTTCACGGTCCATGCAAAGTGACCAACTTATTGATGGGTCCACAATTTGTGGCCAGTGGAACGCTGTGTGCTAAATTCAAAGATTCACCACTTGAATTGTCACAGTTTTACAGCCAATTTTATGGTTTGCTCTGTAGGGCAGATTTTGAATAGGACTGGATCCTTATCAACTATGGCGTCATGGCATTGCATGGTGCTATGTGAGTGCAGTAACTTTATCAAAAGAAAGATGCTGAAGCTTGTGTTGGTCCAGAAACACTGCACTCTACATGTCCTTTCCCCATCTTATGGTTTGAGATCTGGATATGTGTACTAATCACATACCTATATGTTCATCAGGTGGAGAACCTGATGAAATGAAGGGAGGACTATGTCCCAGCTGCAGAGCACATGATTTGAAAGTGGATGGTTCAAACCACTGACATCTTCAAAGAGGGTAAGATAACAGGCGATGGGAATGAGCTCTGTCTCAGAATCGGGAGTCCATCATTAGCTAATTGTCAGCTGAACAGCTGAATCAGTGATGGGAAACCTAAGGCCTGGGGGCCAAGTGTGGCCCTCCAGTCCTCTCCATCTGGCCCTTAGGACTCTTTCCAGGTCACACACCCTCCTGAGCCATACTCATCACCCACTCTGCTTTGCACCGTCCTGGAGTATTTATATCTGCCTGGAATGAATCTGTGAACTCAGATACTGCTCTTACTTTGCCTGGGTGGGGAATTCAGAGGGATGTGTGAGTTTGAAGGAACTATCCTACTGCACAAAGGTCAAACACACAGGTATCGTTCTGTCTGCTTCTGCCTCTGGCCCTGCCCACCATGTCGTCCCTGGTAAGTTGTCTTAAAGGGAACATGGCTCTGAAGCTAAAAAATATTCCCTACTCCTGGGTGAATTGACTAAATTTCTCCTGGTCTGACCTTGTGTACAGCAGCTTCTTCTGCCTATAGAGCCACTCACCTACCCTGCTTGGGGGATTCTTCAGCCTACCAGGGAAGCAAGAGGGAGCAAACAAACAAGGGCAAAAATGACTGTTGTCTTCAGTCCTCCTTTCCTCCAATTTTTAGTACTTCCACCCATGTTCCAATCGAGGCCCAACAACTGCTTGTTTGGACTGCATTTCTGTTTGATCTTGCTTCTCCAATAACTTACCAGCCTGATTTACAATTTTGCTGCCATGACAGGCTCTTGTAAAATCATCACAACAATTCTAATAATGTGCGAACCATTCTGCTTTCAAAGGCGCTAGTGAAGCAGCTCGCCTCTTAATGAGCTTTCCTACAGGCTATTAACTGACATCAGGAACCTTCTCCAGTTTGCTTCTTTCACAGAAGAATCGATTTTAAAGGCTAATGTCAGCTGTCAGGTATTGAAGGAAGCAAAGCTCCTCATGTTAGCCAGCGTTAGGAGGTGAACACAATGAAAGCATCTTGTGAGTTCATGCTTCTTAAAGAAGTATTTTTCCTATCCCAATGAAAAATCACTCTGTAAAGAGCTTTGCCAAATCCCATATTACATCCCCCCCATATTTATGTGTACTGAAAAATTGATTCCAAATCCAGTTGTATGCTCACAGATTTTGAGGCCACAAGGAAGCATTGGTGATGCCACCCACTGGACTATTACTTTGTAAATACAATACAACCTTTTTATAGTCCAAGACATGGAGGCTACAACTGAGAAGGGTCATAATCCAATGACCGCTTTGTCCCTTTTACACCAGCCAGATCATTTTGATCATATGGACTATTACCAAGTTACTTCATATCTGTTTAGCTTCTTTGCAAAGTAGGATATTTAGCACAGTGGAACTAGTATTTTAGAACAATGTTCCCATTGAAATCAGGCAGGCAGCCACAATTCTGATATTTTCCCACCCACTGAAAACATTTCTATTTCACCAAGTGTTATTAGGGAATTAATTTAATTCAGTGTTGGTCATTTGTTCTGTATTCTATGATTATGTTTTAATGTTTGCATTGTACATTACCGTGGTATTTTTGAATGAATTGGAAATTTAGAAATATTCCCAAACCTTTGGAGAATTGCTAAAATATCTGAAGAGTGGAAAAACAAAAACTCTCCTGCTATTATGGAATGGTTGAAGAAAGCCCTGCCCTATAAAAAGCACATGGTAAATGATGATCAGGAAGACAAATTGTATAGCAAATATGTAAACTTTCTTATTTCCTTATGGATGTTTTTTTCATTTCTTTATTGCATGTGAGCTTAAAATATAAATGCATAAATAAATAAAGTAAGTCCTCATGAAAATTCATCAGGAAAGGCCTTCTAATTAACATGTTTGAATGCAATTTTGCCTAATACACACATTTTGCAATGCATTTTCCCCTAATTATAATGCATTTTACTTTTAGTAATATATACATTTTTATGCACCCTGTACTATATTCATTTTCCGTATACATTCCTCGATTGCAGAGCTGCACTGCAAAATCCAGACGTGTGAATTTCAAAGGTATAGCTATCTGTGAGTGTGATGGAGTGCTGTGGGAAAATACCAGAACAATCAGCCACAGCAGCAGAAGAGGCCTCAGAGGAGAGATACCCAGTACTTGGGGGGGGCGGGACACAGGGTTACACATACCTCTAAGCATTTTGTGAATCTCTGTACTTTTGTCCATTTACTGTATTTATTTTTCCCAATTTGAACTATAAAATGGTGATTCTCTTGAGTCAAAATGGGAGTACCCCTAAACATTTTTTTTTAGGGAACAAAGCACTGGAGATACCCCACAGTTACTCTAAACCACTGTACTTACTGCAACGATACACAGCCTTCCCCGGCCTCAGTCCTTACCCTAATTGAATTCCATCCCTTTGTGGCAGCTCCCTCACTCTGCATTTGTTCCTGACTCCCTCCTGCTTCCCAAGTACGTCATAGCTGCCATGCCACCTTAGCCAGATGACTCTCTAGTTGAAGTGACCATGTTCCTGTCATCACAGCAGTTGCTGTGTTTTAAGTTTATCAACAACTAGCATCAGCTGGGTAGTTATGTTGTTTCCAGCTTCAATATTTCTAAGAAACAGAGATTGGAGGGTGAGCAAGGGAAGAATGTTCCACAGTACCTTGAAAATCAATTTTGCGCAGCCCTTCAGCATGCAAATATGTTTGCGGGTCTCAACTCCTCTCATATTTTAAGAGCAACATCGAATGTGAATATTTTCCCTCAGAAATGAACAAGACTTCACAAGATTAAACTAAAATCACTTTGGTTCTCAGTAGATAAGTGCCCACATCTTCATGTGCCAACCAGGAGAGTTCCTGGGGCATTCTTCTAAACCTCATACATTCAAATTCTTTTGAATTTCCATATCCTTACCCCCAAAATATCTTTTGGAAGCCAGCTTCCTCTTAGTACACACATGCAACAGTTGTATTAATGCCAGTTAGGAATCAAAGGGAAAGAATCAAAGCCTTCAAAAGGAAGTGTCTCTGTGTGAGAGAGAGTAAACCCAAATCTAGCATGAGATTTTATTTTCAGAATTAAAGCCGCAGCTCAGAATTTATATGTGGTGTTAGCAAAGCCACCTAAGGTGTTCTAGTTATGCCAAATTCAGTTCACAGTAACCCAAAGGAGATGCCCCCCGCCCCTTTTGGAACAATGTTTGCCTTGGCCCAGTATACCTGAAGGAGTGTCTCCACCCCCATCGTTCTGTCTGGTCACTGAGGTCCAGCTCTGAGAGCCTTCTGGCCGTTTTCTTACAGCGAGAAGTGAGGTTACAGAGAACCAGGCAGAGGGCCTTCTTGGTAGTGGCACCTGCCCTGCGGAACACCCTCCCACCATATGTCAAGGAAATAAACAACTACCTAACTTTTAGAAGACATCTGAAGGCAGCCCTGTTTAGGGATTTTTTTATGTTTGATGTTTCATCATGTTTTTAATATTCTATTTGGAGCCACCCAGAGTGGCTGGGGAAACCCAGCCATATGATGGCTGGAGTATCTTCTTCTTCTTCTTCTTCTTCTTCTTCTTCTTCTTCTTCTTCTTCTTCTTCTTCTTCCTAGTTTGACAAATATGGTGCAAGCATTTTGCTGACTGGCAAAAACCTACCTGTTCACACAGGCAATGATTCTTAGTACCAGCTCTGCAGAACTCTGGATAAGCGCTTATACTGTATGTTTGGTATTTAATTGTGCTGCTTTATTTTGTAAATCACTACCAGATTTCCCTATTAATGTCCCAAGGGTCATCAAAGCCCAAAAATCTCTCCTGGATTCAAGAGACAGCCTGGTGAGGCCTTTGCCACGGGGGTATGGAAACCTTTCACATCACTTGACCCCTATGTTGTTGTTTCAAAAACATCATCTTCGAGAGTCTGAAACTGGTCCTTGTGTGACTCTGAAGAAACAGATTATCCAGGACCAAAATATGACAGATAACCAGGTTGAGACTATCTTGAGGGTGGTTTGGTGCCCCCAGCCTATCCCTCTCTCTGGACACATGCACTCAGGGATGCCCACAACCCTCATTTTACATGACGCTACATCTGCTGCTGCTGCTACTACCTTGTGATTCAGTCACTTCAGTCTCCCACTGCTACCAGCAACTACCTACAGCTTTGGTTACCTTGTTCCTCCCATGACCCCCCCTCTGGCCTCAGGCACTTCCTTCCCACTGCCCAGGAGCACTACCAGACTGCCTGGGGAAGGTCTGTAGCTTAGTAGCAGAGGATCTGCTTTGCATGCAGAAGGTTCCTGGTTCATTCCCCAACATCTCCAGTTAGGGCTGAGAAAAGACTTCGACCTAAAACTCTGGACAGCAGTTGCCAGTCAGTGTAGACAATATTGAGCTAGAGGGACCAGTGCTCTGGTTCGGTATAAGGCAAATTTCCATGTCCTTAACACCACGGCCATCACTTTGTCATGGTGTTTTCCCACCATGGCAAAAAAACAAACAAACCAGTGATGGTGTTCCTAGGCAGTAACCAGCACCCCATCAGATCTCACCCCAGTGTCTTACAGTCTGAAGGACACCTATATCCTTCCAAAGAGAGCAACACAGAGAGACAAGAACTTAGATGGCTTCCTTACCACACCGTTTGAACGAAAGTGCAGCAATCTCCCTTATTTGTGCCAGCTGTGAGAGAACAAAGCTATTTGCTGTCACTTCTCCCTACATCAGACTCCGGGCGACAGGATTCCGCTCGCACACTCTGTCTCCTGCATTCTCCCATAATCATTTCCTCCATAATCTCATCCTTTGGAATAGGGAAACCAAAGTGAGTAGCTGAGTGTCCCCTCCAGGGGAGGCATCTCAAATGCATTTCTTCCAGAATTTGTAAACAACTTTCAAAGCAGAAGACAACATGAAGAGACTTGGAAATTTGCTTATCACATATGCCTTGCTTGTGCACATGTCTCTTTGAACATGAGATGCAGCCATGCCCCAGGAAGCATGCAAAGAAAATTCCATTTGTAGGTATTCAAGGTCATGTGTGCATGTGCTGTAAATAAGGGCTTCCCCCATTCGTTGTTTTATGAGGGTCTATACAACACTAAAAAAAAAACCTTCTAGAAAGAAAGAAGAAGCATTTGCAAACCTATTATGTACCTATTCAGAAATCTAAGCCCCATTAAGTTCAATTTGGTTTATTCCTAGATAAGGATGTATAGGATTGAGCCTTACAGCAGAATTCTATAAATGTCTGCTCAGAAATATAAGTCCCCTTGAGTTAAGAGTGTATACGATTGCAGTTGAAGAGCACAAAATATTGCATTGCATGTTGTACTCAGGTATCATATGACTACTTTTACCACAAAAATATACAAGCCATTCATCAAATGTGAAGGACAAACAAGTGCAATATTTGGTGCATGCCTCTTTCAGATACTCAAAGCCAGCATTTGTGAAAGGACAGAGACGCCATTTCTAGGTATTTTGGATTGTGCATGCATTTAAATTTTATTTATAAGAGGTGCTTATATATAATTTTAAACTGGTATCTGAGCCTAAACACTAGAAACTTAGTGATGGCCAAAGCCCCTTGGCATGATTCTGAATGAACTTGATATTTATTAGCTTCTTTGAAGAACTCTTCGAAAAAGCTTTCCAGTTCTTTGAGAGTGAACTCCTTCACAATAACACTGGAGTCGTCTTAGTTTTGCTTCCTTTGTTGCCATTGCAAAGGCACCTTTTCTTTTCCAGTAGCTTTTCAGCTGCCCTTCAGATTTTCCACTCTCCCCAAGCATTGGACACTTATCAATGCTCAGACAAAAACATACTATGCAAAAGCCTCCAAAGGTTGATTTTAAAGGTTTCAGGCAATTGTGCTGCATGATGTAGCAGAAGGAATTTGAAGTGAAATAGGGAATCATCAGAGCTAAAGGGCAAAATTCAGTGCTGCAGTCTCTCTTAAGGAACAGCTTTCTAGCCAGCTAGGCACACCAACACTATAGGGCCAAGGTGTCTTTGGGTCCCTCAGTATCTGTTGGCAGGGGGTTGGCCCCCTCAAGGTTGAGGGGGTGGAGGAGGCCAGGAACAGATGGCACAGGCTCCTCTTGAGCACATGAGAAGAGGAGCTACAGATCATTGAAGATGTCCCATGCTGGGCTCTGCACTTGGTCTCCTCCTGATGATGCTGGTGTGTGACACACACCGGGCACGTGATGTCTATAATCCTGTGTATGTTTCCTCAGACATAAGTCCCAGGGAGCTCAGTGGGACTTACTCATGGGTAAATATCCATAGGATTGGGCTGCAGATGTTTTTTCCGTGCCTTGTAGAACCCCATTTGCCTGGTCAATTCACCATGGTTTATTTTTATCTACTAGAAAGTCTTCTAGATCATTAATTTCAAAAGAAATTGGCTCTTTCCTGCAGCAAAACTGATGTGGTTGATTAATCTCCAAATCTTGCATATAACAGCTTTGTTGTGAAAACAGATTTCTTTTTCCTATGTATCACTTAATGTTAGTAATATAACAAAAATGCCTCATCTGTCTTCTAAGGTAGACCACTCTACCGAACTATAGCCTCAGAATAAAAGCATCCTCATTCAAAGAAGCAGAAAAAAAGAAGTGAGGCATGAACAGTGCTTATCTGATGTATTATTCTTATTTATTAGCACACTCTGTTGCAGTCCTCTGTTTTAGCAAGAAGAAAGGGATTGTAAATATCTTAGAAGGAGATCACCCTAGGGGATACCTAACTTTGCCATTTGGAGTGGGAGGTTATAATAATAAAACATGGCTGGAGCATGAATCCTAATGGTCTATTCATAAAGCACTGTGTAAAAAACCTCCAAAACACCCTCAAAGCAATTGCCACAATTTTGCAAATAATCAAAACACTTATCTGGGAATAACCAACACTATTCTGTAAGTAAGAGGATGCATATACCCAGCCTAGCTGCACAAGCAGACCAAGTAATAGGTAGAAATATTATTAGGAGTGCCTATGGAATCCCCCTGCAAGGGATTTTGAGATTCAGCTCTTGGATGATGTAGTGCCAGTGATGCAGACGGGTGATTTTAGATGTAATGGTATTACCAGTTTGTGTATTAGCAAAGTCACTTAAAAATGCAGATGAAGTCCAGAGAGAAAAGAAATCCTGATAACCTTCTACTGAGGAAATTGAACAAAAGCAGTGTATAATTGGAGGGGAAAGGAAACGAGAGAAACTTTTTCTTAGTTCAGACCTTGTACATAGCAGGGAGACATTCGACCAAAAATCCAGAGGAAAACTCCCTCAGAACTACACATTCAGTTGGAGCAGGTTGCCATTCTGCCTTGTTGCTAAGCAACACCTCAACACACCCCTTCTCAATTAGCTGACTTACTGATAACAGAATTAACTATTAAGTTACAAATGAATGATCCCTGCTGTAGCATAAGATTCTTAATCTCAGGCTCATATGCAAATATTCCTGTCCACTCCTCTTGATGATCCTAGCTTTTATAAACCCCAAACTGTCTTATTGGATATATTTACATTTATCAATGTTCATATGATTTATTCATCTCAGTTTATAACTCCAGTACAATGGTTTTGATTGCCATGGTAAATAAATAAATAAATCAGCAATTCCAGTAACTGGAATACAACCCACCAGCAAAGTTGACAGATTAACACAAATCGAGTCGAGATTCTTGCAGAATATATGCCTCAGGAATTTACTTTGCAATTACAAATCATTCTGAAAACTTCAGGTTGAACTATAGCTTAGTCTTTAGAAGGATGGCTGATCTTACTTTATCAGCTTCAAGTGACAGAGTGTCAATTCGATTCTGGGGTAACTTGTTCCTGTATTTAATTATTACAACAGCTTGAACATATGTGCTTTTGTTTTCTGTCTAAATTTGCCTTGCCCTTACTTTTTGACCATTCAATCTTCGAACATTTTAACCCAGCCACAATTCTAAAAATGAGGCATCAGCAGTAATCTGGCCAGACATTGCTTTTTAGGTGGGTAAATAAAAAAGGTCCATTTTCTTTCACACTTTAAGAAGGCATGCTTTCCTAACAGAAGTCCCATGGACTTCTTGGCTCTTTGTTCCATATCTGTGCACATTGGTCAAGAGAGGCTGTTGTGTGAAGAGAGTCTTGGTGTCCACATAGCAAGGGCAAAAGCTGCCGTGAATGAGTAGAACCTTCACCCACATCTCTTTGAATTCTAGCCCATGTCGGTGCCGAGTTGATGCAAATCCAAATACTGTGTCAGTAGCTGGCATAGCATAATTGTAAAAGAGTTATCTGGGCATTTGCCAGCACACTCTTAAAGAAGACCCAACAAAATGTAATTCTCGTGGAGAAGGTTATTTTTTTCAGATATAACAACATACAGGATTTGCAAACAACCAAATAAACCAGATTTGTCGAATCAAAATACAGTCTGGGCAGGGAAATTCCCTAGGGCTGCCTCCCCATTCCTGATACATTTATAGGCTCTACCTGTGGCCCCACAGCAAAGGACAGGAAGGAATTTTTCTTCCTTGTTATGAGCACCTTTGGAATGTGAACCTGACAAGTGTACCATAGTCCTGCCAGGTCCGTGTTCACTCCAGTGTACCTCCCAAGCCTACCTGGATGGGCAAATATTTACCTTATCAATGGTCCATCTTATCTTACCTGTCTCTGTAAGGTGATACTTAAGTAAAGTGGCAGTTTTTCCATACCCAGTTTCATGTTTGGCAGATATAAGTTGGATTTTGAGCTGGAAGCCTCTAATTTAGGGGAAAGAGTCATTTTAATGAACTACTGCTGCTAATCCCATTCATCAGCATCTACTAAGTCTGTTGTTTGCATCAGTCATAGTGAACGACACTACAAGTTCCAGGCAAATTCAGTGGACCCTACAGTGCTCATTTGCAGGCTGAGCAAAATTCCCACCGGACTATAAAGGTTGTTTTATGGAGGGCAAATTATCCTGCATGACAATTTTTCTTCACATGGCTGCCTGCATCATTTGCACATAAACAGGAATATACTTGGATTGTAGCTGCAAATTAAGGCTACATTCCATGCAACACAAATTCTAGAGTAATCCTACTCACATCATTGGGATTCACTCAGATTTAGAACATCAGTGGAGACTGCAACTGATGTCACTTAACAGCATATTTTCTTATATCCCGATAACTAAACCTTACTTTTCCAGCACACTGTAAATGCAGCTTTTTCAACTGCAGCTATTCTAGGTTTGTAAATACAGAAATATTGTTTTTTTAAAACAGCTTGCAATATCCAGGAACAACTTGATCATACATCACTGGAAAAGGTACATAGTAATTTAAGTGTGACCGTGGTGTGGTTAAAAGCATGGAGACAAGTGAGTTTTCTGAACTTTATTACTGTTGGGGTGCACAATGGATTTTTAAATGTATTTGCCAATGAATTCAGATTGCATAGACATTTCCACTATTTTGTGCTCAATTTTAGCTTCTTCTTTCTTTTTAAACCATACAGATAACTGCTCCTTGCCCAAGGGACAGAAAACCCAAGGGACTTCCTGTTGCCTACCTTGTTGGTGACAGAATGTGACAATGAAGGTGTAAAGATGTGATTTCTAATCAAGGGGCTGGAATGACACATAGGATCCAAGTAATAACACATTTTCACTGGTAGATATTCCTAGTGAGAAGATTGTATATCACCTATTAACAGCTGCCTGTTACGTGCATGTCAATGTACAATTTACTTTATGGCAGGGAAGCCTCTTACGTGTCGTGGAAGGTCAGAATGTTCTTGAAGACTACAGCCTTATTGTAGAACAGAGCTATCAGAATGTGCTCTGTTCACCAGAAGGCACTGCAGTACTACTAGAGTAGTCTTCTCCAACCTTGTGCCTCCCAGATATTTGGACTGCAACTCCCATCATCCCTGGCCTTTGACTGTGTTGACTGAGGCTGATGGGAGCTGTAGTCCAAAGCAGCTGGGGAGCACCAAGTTAGGGTAGGCTGTCCAGAGACTCTGGTGAAGGGACTGACGAAGTAGGACAGTTGGCTGAAAAGTAGTGATCTAAAAATGGGTCATAGAGACATGGAACTGAAGGGAGAAGGAGCCAAGGGAAAGGCTCCAGAGCCTTTAAATGGAGCACAAGTATGTTCAGCTGGGTTTAATCCTGGCTGGGACAGTCGTGTGGATAACCATTTCCTCTTAAATAACCTGTGTGAGTTGCTCCATGTAGGATTCTTTTCCTCATAGGAACATATTGAATCACTTATTTTCTTACATCCTCACCCTTTCTAAATAGCTCTACTTTACAGTTAAAAGAAGAATATATTGATATCTGTTTGTGTGAGAGTATATCAGTAATGAAAGAAACTGACATGGGGCAATTCATAGAGAGGTTATTCAAAGAGAAATTATTCTAGCCTCCCACCCTGCAAGTTGGGATCAATGGGCAGCAATAAGACTGAGGGCTTGAGTAAGCAGGGCCGAGGCCACCATGCATCACTATGATCAGTTCCTCCATGCAATTGTGCTCACATAGAGCAGAATACCTGAATATGGCTTAAATTAACCAGAATCTGAACAACTTATTGATTTCCTCCCCAATGATTATTTTCTTCATTGATTCAATATTATGTGATAGGAATGAAAGAGGCAACAGCACAAGAGATACTACGAAGAAGCATTTATCACCTTCCATGACAGATATTTCCACACTAACAATCAGTCATTCTTTACAATTCAGTTTTCTTTCCCAAAGAAGGCTGTGTGTGCTTCAACACAGTGAAACTGCATAGCCTGTGTTATACCCAAAGGGCACTAGCTTAGAGCAAATTTTGCTGAAAGTGATGGGACTGTGATTAGGATCAGGCTGCAAAAATGGTAAGGGCTCTAGGCAGCCAAAGTTAAGGATCTTTAATTCCCATTGATGTCAATAAAAGGGTTAAGCATGGGCTTTATTATCTCCCAAGGAAATCAGTGAGACAAGTGTTTCCCAGGCTGGATTGTATGCCTTACCAACAACATTTAAGGACAGCCATGCACCACAGATCATTTTGTAGACAAAGAATTGCTAAATTAATCTGAGACCAACTCTAAACTTTATAAATCGCCAAAGTACTGACTTGGAATGGAATAGCTGTCTGAAGCAGTAGTAGTTAATCAACAGAATGTAACATTTATAACTTAATTTAGAGAGAGTTATTTAAATGCTACATAGAATAATCTCTTTTCTATAAGCCGATCTACAATTATTTCAGTAAAAAAACACATTATCTTTCTCATACAGCATCAAGCTTGTGAAATGGATTCATTCATATATATATATATATATATATATATATATATATATATATATATGAATGAAATGATGCCAGTTATACTCTCATTTAAACTGTCAAACACCTGCTGCAGTGATACAATCCCACAATATTTGGTAAGTGAAAATGTATTTCTATTCTTATCTGGGAAAGTTCACATGAGTATTTCGAGTTTCCTTAGCAAGAGACAACCTCTTGACTGATTCTGCATCTCTGGTGGGCTAGGTTTCTATGTACAAAGGGTTGGCCAGGTTGCATGAGTTACAGTACCAAAACCTGTGTTAAGATCTAGACATTGTACCCTATTCTAGCATTTTGTAAACATGCAAGCAAGCAAGCAAGCAAACAAACCAACCTCTACATACAAAGCAGATTGAATGTTGATGAGAGTATCCCCATCTGATTCATAAAGTGTGACTATGTATGTAAAGCAAGCAGCTTCCTCTGCTCATAGAAACTGCCCCCAGTGAAGTAGAAGCCTGAATCATATAGGTTCTAAACCATGTGGGGAAACTCTCCACTTGAACCCTCCATGAGTTGAAAGGCAATAAGGATGGTGACATGGAGGGCAGAGTTTGGCATGCTTGTCCCTGCTCACTTGTAGGGTTTGCCCATGGGCAGAATGCCCAAAGAGGGCTGGTGTTGCCACCTTAGCAGAGTTGATTATGTCTTGGTCACAGACTGGAGCCATGCCACTGCTGCAGTTGTGAGTCCTTTGTCACTATATCAGCCCTTATTTGTATTTAACACAGACAAAGTTTGACTCCAAATCCTATCTATGAGAAGGCTACATTTCTGCAAAACGTATGGCCAGCAAGATTTTCTAGATTCCAAAGAGGAGGGAAACATGCTTCCTTCAGTCACTAGGCTAAGTTTTATCATTGTTTTTCAATATCTACAATTAATGGGCACATTAATTTTTGTAGCCCTGCCAACTGGCAGCATGCTTATTGTATTTATTATAAGAAATGCCAATGGCATGAGCCATCACAGACAAACATTGTTTTAATCTAATTTTTGTGATAAAAAAGGATGTCACTGTGTTATTTTGTATAAGCTGACCTTTCTCCTCTCCTCCTGTTTCAAATGTGTACAAAAATGTGTAAATATCTATATTGAGTTGGTCTCCAGATGACTTCCTGGCAATCAGGTCTTAATTATACCGAGTCATAAGAGATTTCAGCCAGCATATGCCTGAAGTCTCACTCTATCAACGTGGCTTTAAATCAGCTCTCAATATTTCAGAAAAGGGACTCTGTTGAATTTCAGACTCATTGCACAGAATCCAAAGAGCAACTCAAGGACCCTTGCATATGTGGTGGCATTTAATTCTCCTACCCGTCTTTGGGCATCAGGCCTGTATGTAATACCACAAGTTGCTTTTGAAAGCCCCTCAGTTTCAAAAGTGATTTTGTATGTGGCACTGGGGAAGACACATGTTTCAAGCAATTGAAGAGCAAACCCTTGTTGGTCTTGGAACTACTATTTTCACCTTCCCAGGTAGTCACTCGTCATCCATCCTGACACAGGCCAGGCCCAGGCCTGCTTAGTTTCTTTCAGAAAATACCTTGGGACTTAGGCCTGATATGATTTATTCCAGGACAAGCTCTTGTTCCATTTTCCAGAAAGAGGGGCTGTAATCTCTTTAGGGGAGGGGGGCATGTGAATGCTCAGTATCTGCAGTTAGAAGCTGGACAAGATTTCTCTCTGAAACCCTGGAGATCCAGCTGATATAGTTAGTACTGAGTATGATAGACCAGGGTTTCCCAAACTTGGGTCTTCAGCTGGTTTTGGACTACAACTCCCATTATCACTAGCTAGCAGGACCCAGTTGTCAGGGATGATGGGGATTGTAGTCCAAAAGCTGCTGAGGACCCAAGCTTGGGAAAACCTGTGATAGACTAATGGTCTGATTTAGCAAAAAGCAGCTTCCCCTGTTCTTAACTAGTTATGTATTGCTCAATTATCATTTCATACAATTAAACAATTTATATACAAACTGGAAATCAGATTCTATGAAAACACGCGTGTCTATGCATGTTCATTTTAGGCTATATTCAGCTGGCGTTTCCTTTGAAACTATGCAAAACATGCATGGCTTTTCTGTTACAGTTGCCTTAATTTAACAAACCTATTTCATATGCTATTTATTAATAAAGTTTTATTGAGCACTGGAAATTGTATAATTTTGTTGAAGTAACATGTAAACTGGAGATTACTGCAACAAGAACACTGTTTTTGAGAAATGCTAATATTTGCATAATTGCTTGTGGCTAAAGAAACAAAACTTTGTTTTTATTGTTTCCAGCAACCTTGGACAGAGGAAGCATGATTAGCTCGTGCTTCCTCTTTTTATTTTTCATCGGTTTTTAACATGTGGACTGGGAACTCCCATGAGCGCCTAGCAAATCCTCTGCTCTATAAATATCTGCCCCAGTGTTGAGTCAGTGGATTGCAGAGTGGCCATTGGGTCTTCTGAGCACTGAACAGAAGGTCGAGACCTTTGCGTGTCGAGGTCCCCAAGACACCCCCCAATAAAACACAAGTGACACATTATTTTTGTTTATGGTTTTTGGCATAATTTTGGCCACAACTTTATTAAATTACAAGCAAAGTGAGTGGTTGGGCATTGGTTGCGTCTATGTGACCCCACACAGGGACAGTCTTACATTCGCACACCCGCGAAGTCAGAAAAGGGTAAGACGCCCGGGGAGAGAAACGAGACTGGGAACCATGCCTCACCTCTCCCAAATGCTCCCAAGGGCTCTTGCGTGGCCCTAGCCCCTTGACAGGGTTCGGAGAAAAGCATGGCGAGCCCCTGGGTTCCTTTAACAGAAAACCCTTGTAGCAGCAGCAGCACTTTGGGGGGGGGCAGGCACAGCCAAATCCATACCCCTCGACCAACCAATTCCCAAACCAATGCCTAACCGCAACCTTACAAGTTGTAACAATTAGCAGTAGGCAAAAACAAATGGCACCAGCTAATCAGCCAAATGGACAAAATTCCTACCGGGCCCATGCCCCAAAAGCAGACGACCCCATGACAGGCATAGCAAGGTCAAGCAAACAGCCTAAAATAGGGAGGGAGGACGGGTGATCCGATCTTTGCCACTGACAGTTATTTAATTCCCGCACTATGATGTGGAAATAACAGATTTCATTAAGCTTGCAAAATTTCCCCCCTCCTTTTGCCCCTGCTTTCAGGTATATATTTGGAAAATAATTTGTTTGGTAAAAAATAATAATACTCCTCTTCAGTTTGACACAGCAAGTGAAAGGCACAGCACGCCTGAATGCACATTAGGCTTCTGAAAATGATAAGTGAAAAGCAAACCAGATGCATTTATAAGAATCACATAGGTACTAAGCCATGTGCCAAATTCCCAAATGCCATGCGCTGAACAACTGCACATGGTTTCATACATGCAGATTGTTCCCTGAAATGTCTCTCAAAGCTGACCCTTTCCACAACCATTTCTTTCTCTTCTGGGCTATAGTTTGAGTATCAAGCAAAGGCTTCTTGCTGGCAGCATCTTAGAAAATTAGGTTAGGGATCAAGTCAGCATGGCATCATAGTGCCAGACCCAAGTGATTATATGTAATGTAGCATCACCATCAAGGACAAATGTAACCAAAACAAAAAAATTCCTTCCAGTAGCACCTTAAAGACCAACTAAGTTAGTTCTTGGTATGAGCTTTCGTGTGCATGCACACTTCTTCAGATACACATCTGAAGAAGTGTGAATGCACACGAAAGCTCATACCAAGAACTAACTTAGTTGGTCTTTAAGGAAGGAAGGAAGGAAGGAATTTTTTTTGTTTTGACTATGGCAGACCAACACGACTACCTATCTGTAAATGTAACCAACTTAGAATGTGGGCTGTGATTCCTAACTGGTGGTCCTATTAGGTTTTTAAGTGTATTTTATTGTTATATTACATTGCAATTTATATTGTTGTATCTGCCCTGGGATCATCTGTGATGAGTCATGGGATATAAATCCCACTTAAAGAAATAAAGGACGAATAAGTCTCTAATGCTTCCAGACTTTTAGATGCCAAATCAATGCAAGTGCCTTAGTACTGCTGACCACACTGAAAATGTGGCAAGTCTTCTAAACAACCTTTACCACAAACTTACAAATTAACTAGCTTTCTGAAACACCCTTAAGCCATAATTTTAGGACTCAGAAGATTTATTTTCCCCACTACTTCTTCTGCAATGATTGCTAATTAGCAGTTTTAAAAAGTTGTAAGTGATTGGGCTCAATCCTTCCTCCCCTCCCTCTTTTTTTCCAAAGGACTTTGAATCTCCCTTGCATGTGTCACAGATAAACCCAAATCAGAACCATTATTTCCTCTTTAAAACAGTATTTTAACATTAATTTTCCCCTATAGCCCAAATTTAGCTACACATGCTTTTAAAAGTAGTTTTAATCCAATAAAACATGGGAAGCATGGATCAAAGAACATCCCAGAGGCACAATTCACAGAAAGCTGCAAGTACAAAACTCAACGACATCAAAACCAACATATATTTCCTATATGGGTTTGACATTCTGCTGTCAGGACACAGCCCACTGCCGCTCCAGGGACCTAGGTGATGTCAAGGGATATTTACCACCAATCTCTGACAAAAGGAATAATAATAATAATAATATTTTTTATTTATACCCCGCCTTTCCTGGTTTAAAAACCAGGCTCAGGGCAGCTAACAGCAAATATAAAACAATTGATTAAAATGCGACTTAAAGACAGCATAAAATACAACATAAAATATAGCATCAATATCAATAAAATTCAAAAATTCAGGGGTCCTTTTGGGGAAAACAAAAACAAAAAACCCCAGTCAGTAGACATCAAATGATCACCAGGGCTAACTGGCCAGCAAGCAGACCAGGGAAGAATTTAAATGTGGGGTCCCAGAAAGGGTTTCTTCGTAGAAGAGGAAAGGGAAAAGGGAATAAAGGATTAGGCTAATTCAAATTGAAGGCCAGGCAGAATAGCTCTGTCTTACAGGCCCTGTGGAAGGAGATCAAGTCCTGCAGGGCCCTAGTCTTGTGGGACAGAGCATACCACCAGGTTGGAGCCATCACTGAAAAAGCCCTGGCACTGGTGGAGGATAGTCTGGCTTCCTTAGGGCCCAGAACCTTTAAGCTATTATTATTTATGGACCTTAGGGTCCTCTGCGGGACATATCAGGAGAGGGGGTCCCGTAAGTAAGAGGGTCCTAGGCCGTATAGGGCTTTAAAGGCCAAAACCAGCACCTTAAACCTGACCCTATACTCCACCGGGAGCCAGTGCAGCTGGTAGAGCACTAGGTGAATACTTTCCCACGGCAAGGACCCCATGCACAGAAGGTTGATATCTTCAATTTAATACAGAAATAATTGTTTTGCAGTAATTGAGCTGCTTGCCTGTGTTCACTCAGTTTAAAGGCAAGGTAGCCATCATGGTGCCCTCCAGATGTTGATGGACTATAGTTCCCATCATGTCTCACCATTGAGTATACTGGGTGGGGCTGATGGGTGTTGAAGTCCCAAAACATCAGAAAGGTACCATGTTGGCTACCCATGATTTAATCTGTATTTTATTGTTATCGTGAAAGAATGGGGTGGTAAGGTAACAGTGGTTGAAACATGTATGGTCTTCAGTTATATGTGTATGAAGGAAGTTACTCCCATTTGTCCAAGTTCACATGCAGCAATTTGTGCGGATTTATTTTGCTGTGCCTTAAAACAGGAGTAGTCAACATGGGGCTTGACAGGTGTAGTTAGACTACACCTCCTAGCAGCTTTGACCATTAGACTTGCTGGTTTGGGTTGAAACCAGTTTCTATAATCCCAAACTTCCCTTGGCCACCTCCAAAATAAGGTAAATATAACAAACTTGTGCATCTCACCCATGAGAAAAGCACTGGAATTTTTTTCTCTTTTGGTAATTTCCAAATTATTTTGCTTTCACTGACAGAGAATCTTTACAAAAGTAGGAGAATTTGTGGCCACAGTAGAAATCTGAAGGATTCTACAGAAAAGCCTCACAATAATACTTGTATTTAGATACTAAAAGGAGGAGGAGAAAAAATCATATTCTCACTCTGCAAAATATACAATTTCATTTGACTTTTTTCCCATTCCTAATATATAACTGAAAAACAATTCTATCTATATACCCCCTATCACTCATTACCAACCTTATTTGATACATTAAAGCTGATTTCTTTCTTGCATTTTTTAAAAAAATGTCACTGCTGCTTTAAATATTTTTGATAATACCACTGTTCTCACAATAGGCTTAAGCCCCACCCTCCTCATCCCACAGCATGCCACCACCAAGACTGTTAATAAGACAATGAAAGGCAGACCCAGCTGGAAACAGAAGCTACTGCATTCAGGTAGCAAAGTCTGGGCTTGTTTATTGCTAGTCTTGGAGATGAACTTACTCACAGAGGCATGTAGAAAGAGAAATGTGATGGTTGCCTGTCATCTTGCCATGCCCATCATCAGATTCTCCTCCCTTGGAGTTAATAAAAAACAAGCCAGCACAAGATCACCCAGCAAATGTAGCACCAGCTGCCATTTCATTTGTCACAAGGTCACTTGATTGGTAAAGCTGCAAACAACGTGTAAACATTGAATGTGCAGGGTCTGGACGCTGCACATCAATACGTCTATGTCAAAACTGCTTACAGGTTCTCAGTGACCAAAGCCACTTCTTTTTCTTTCAGTGTGCTACCCAGACATATGTTTCTGTCTGTCTGTTGTCATCAGCCTCAAGTTTAGGAAAGAAGCAGATTTCATTTACATCCAAGTCCAAAACGTGTATGTTTAGAAGTAAATCCCTATGGCTTGAGGAGAACGTACATATGTACAGAACTGTAATTTATTCCATAGCATCTTATTTGAGATAAAATGATCTCTCCTGAAATTTAACAGCATTTTCATCGGTTGCTGAATGCAGATGCAGTTCAGACATCCCCACCTTGACACTTTTAGCATAATCCCTTTCTCTTGACACTGAAAGAAGGTTAAGCAATAACTATATTATTGCTGTACACTAACAGTCTTAAATTGAGAGCTTGATGGCATGGCTCTGAATATGAATAACTTATTCAATATAGTTTAGAAAGAGGATTGTAGAGCACTAACTAGATTGGAATCATGCAACTCTGTTTTCTTCTGACATAAAAAAATATTAGCCGCAGTCGTAAAGCCTGACTTTGGAAGCATAAGAGCTCACAAAGCTCTGGCTTACCTAGGGTTGCTACAATGTCATTTTAAAATCAGTATTTGGAGTTAACATAGAAAACTTTACAGTGACTTTATGCTACAGACTCTTTCAAGTGTGTGTGTGTGTGTGTGTGTGTGTGTGTGTGTGTGTGTGTGTTCGTTCACAACAGTCAGTCACTTCGTAGACATTGCATTGTTTTCAAACAACAAGCATGTCAGCAACTTTGAAGAGATACATTAGTGTGTGGACCTAATTATTGGTTTTAAAGGTGCCTGCCACTTAGGTGGCTTTCAGGACTGTGCAAAATTTTTATTTACTAAAACATATACATACAGCCTTCTACATTAATCTTCAAATTGGCTGTTAGTTTCAGGTTTGCAGATGACTTAAGAATATAATATGAGTAAGAAATGATATAACTGGATACGTAAAGTTTTTTGACCATAGTAACTCCTAATACTGGGGGTCATTATTGTATATAACCCATGGAGCAGTTCTAAACCTGTAGGGAGAAGGCCACCTGTAGACTCTTCCCCCACTGGAAGCCAGACATTATTATGCAACAAATGGGACCTGGGCAGACTCAGGCTGGTTAGAACTACCATTTGTAGTGTTTGCAAGCAAGAACCATGCGGTAGCCAGTTGCATGTGTTCACCCTCAAAGGTGCTGTCATAACACAGCATTTGATTGCCTTCTGGTTTTGCTCGGTCTTCATCTTTCCTAAGAAAAGCTATGTGCACAAGGTTCTGCTCGCAATTACAGCAAATGCAATGAAAGGAGTGCAACAGAGGAGAAAATGGAGCTGTGCATTTGGAATTAAGCTAAAAGTCTGTTTGATGATGAATGAGCCGGAGCAGAATATAGCTTATCCCTTCACAGCTGTGCTCACTTTGCATGGTAAAGGGATTTGAGAAGTATTTAAGCATTGCTGACTATTACAGCAAGAAAGCAGTGTCTGGATCACTGGCTTTTCTAGCTCACAAAGGAAGCAACTCACAGACGGGTTAAGCCGGTGCAATTGAATTCACTCCCCATACCTAAGCTACTCCCCAAACTTTGCACTAACTTTAAATCATGGGTCATTGATTCAAATGTTACTTGCTTCCATGTTGCATTTAAACCATAGCTCTAAGATGGTTTTGTCTCATTGATTTTGATGGAGAATGTCCTTTGATTCTATAGGGTATCTAGTTGGAGGCAAGGTTTACTGGTCTTAATGGGTTTTATATTCATGAATTGTGATCAATTGGGATTTTATATGTGTCTGAGTGTGTGCCAAGGCTGCTGTGCTTGCATTGTGGACCCCCGCCCCCACTCCAAAGGCTGGAATCAACTACCGTAAATACATGGAGACAGTGCAATGAGTCCTGCTAATACAACAGGGATTTCCTCTTCTTACTGTGTGCCCCCTACATTCCCCCAAATTGGCTCAGGGAGGCGTATCAGGAAATCTCCCAGAAGAAGAAGAGTTTGGATTTGATATCCCGCTTTATCACAACTCGAAGGAGTCTCAAAGCAGCTAACATTCTCCTTTCCCTTCCTCCCCCACAACACACACTCTGTGAGGTGAGTGGGGCCGAGAGACTTCAAAGAAGTGTGACTGGCCCAAGGTCACCCAGCAGCTGCATGGGAAGGAGCGGAGATGTGAACCCAGTTCACCAGATTATGAATCTACCACTCTTAACCACTATACCACACTGGCTCTTGGGAGAAAGGAGGAGTGAGACCATTCCATCAGGCAAACAAATACTTGAATTGATGGAGCAAACTCCTTAGTGATACTTTGCATTCCACCCTAAATTTCTATCCATTCGAGTTAGGGATGGAAGAGAAATTCTCTGAATTGTGCAGTACAGTTCTCCAGCCACATATTATGAACAAAATGCATTTATTAATGAAAATTGCATGCAGAAACGTTTGTTAGGTGGAATTCACAGTAAGATGCTGCTGAGTTTCCACGAGGACTGAAAAATAAAGAAATCACAAACCGAGGTAGGAACCTGAACTGAAGACTGGGAAAATAAGAGTCTGAGAGAATGCAAAACTGATATATTCATGCCTCCCTGGTTTGAATGTTCCCCCATAAAAAGAACTCTGGGCCATGAGAGCAAGGAGATCAGGGAGATGGGTCTTCATGCTAATGCACTAGCTATGGAGGACTACTTAAGCAGATAGTCTGAAATGGCACAATACAGGAAAAGCCATTATCATATGATTCTGCTAAATATGCAGATTGGCTTTTACTTCCAATTAGTCACTTGAGTTCTTCGAGCACTCTGACTTAATCATGCGGATTGAGCCGAGAGATTGCATTCCTCAAACAATTACACCACAGCTACCTTCTTGACTCTCCACCCGTACCATTCCAGAGCAGGTGACTGCAACCTTAAAGAACAGGTGCTTTTTGCAATGCCTTTTTAATAACTTTGCTCAAAATGGTCAGTGGCAGGTTTCCAGAATCATAATGTTGATCAAAATGTCAAAAGTGGAATTAATGACAAAATTAGCCTTTTGACAAGGAAGGAGTCGCAATGGCAAATGCACCAATAGTATTTTTTTTTCCAGCCTCTGTTTCACACAAAAAGAAAATAATTGACTGCCTACTGCTAAATTTTTCTCTTTTTTTCCATACATGATTTTTATTGTTTTTAAATCATAACAAACTAAGAATAAAAACAATTTACATCTTATTATCACAGATTCCTTTCTTTGAGACTTCCTTCAACTTCCCCTCGAATCATCCATGCCCTTATTTAACAAATTTACACAAATCCTAGTTTATATTGACATTATTTTCTCTTTCCTTCTTTTTCTCTTTAGACAATATTCCTACCTTTTCACAGAGCCTTTTTAAACCCAACTAGCGTTATCTGACCCTCACTTATATTATCCAGATACTCCACAAATTTCCCCCAGTCATCAATGAACCTTTGATCTTTTAAATATCTAATTTTCCCCGTCAATCTGTCCATCTCCGCGTAGTCTAACAGTTTTGCTCTCCATTCCTCAAGCGTCGGTATGTTCTGTTGTTTCCAATTTTGAGCTAATAGGACCCTTGCGGCCGTTGTTGCGTATTGAAAAAATTTACCGTCATTGTTCTTTATATCACTTCCTGCTAGTCCTAACAAGAAAGCCTCCGGTTTCTTTTCAAAGTTGTATCTTAGTATACTCTTCATTTCATTATATACACTTTCCCAAAAACCTTTGACCTTTCTGCACTCCCACCACATGTGGAAAAAGGATCCCTCTTTTTCCCTGCATTTCCAGCATTTGTTACAAGTTTTATATATTTTTGATAATTTTGCAGGTGTTATATACCATCGGTAAAACATCTTCATGAGGTTCTCCTTTAACGTTATACAAGCTGTAAATTTAGGGTTTTTTCCCCCAAAGTTTCTCCCATTCTTCATAGTATATGTTATGACCGATGTCCCTTGCCCAATGAATCATCACCGACTTCACTTCCTCGTCTATCAAATTACTCTCTAATAGCAGATTGTACATTTTAGAAAGGATTTTATAGTCATTGTTTATTATTTCAGTCTGGAATTTAGAATCTTTGTCCGCATATCCTCTCTCTTTAATGTCTTGTTTAAACATTTCATTTATTTGGAAATAGTGTAGCCAATCAAATACTTTTTCTTTAACCTGATCGTACGGTTTCAGTTTCCATGTCCCCTCTACTTTTGTTAACAATTGTTCATAGGTTATCCAATCACCTCTCATATTTACTTTTTTCACACTCATAACTTCTAATGGGGATAGCCAGTGTGGTACTTTAGGTTCTAATAAGAATCTATTCCTCTCCCAAACTTCCATCAGAGGGCCTTTAAAGATGTGTGTTTCGAAACCCTTGTGTTTCCTCTTTCCCTGCCATAAGTATGCATGCCATCCTGCTCTGTTGTCGAATCCCTCCAGATCTAATAGTTCCTTATTTTCCAATTTTATCCACGTTTTCACCCAGCAAAGACACGATGCCTCATAATATAATTTCAGATCTGGCAGAGCAAATCCCCCTCTTTCTTTAGCTTCTGTTAACAATTTAAACTTAATCCTTGGTTTTTTGCCCTGCCAGACATATTTTGAGATTTCTCTTTGCCACTCTTTAAATATCTTAGTGCCCTTGATTATCGGTAAATTCTGGAACAAAAATAACATTCTCGGGAGTACATTCATCTTAATTAAGGCTATCCTACCCCAGAATGACAATCTCAACTTCCCCCACCTCTCAAGATCCTTCCTTATCTCTTTCCATACCTGCTCATAGTTATTCTTAAATAAATCTATATTTTTCGGGGTTATCCATATTCCTAAGTATTTCACCTTTTTGGCCACCTCTATTTCTGTTTGTTGTTGTATTTCCTCAATTACCTTCGAGTCCATATTCTTCACCATTATTTTAGTCTTTCTTTTATTTAGCTTGAAGCCAGCCACCTTGCCAAATTGTTCAAGTTCTTCCAGTATCTCTTTTATTGAGCTCAACGGATCTTCTGTTGTTATTACTAAATCATCTGCGAACGCCTTGACTTTGTATTCGTTTTGACCAATTTTAATCCCTTTTATCTTCTTATTTTGTCTTATTGAGTTCAGAAGTACTTCCAATACTATTATAAATAGCAACGGGGAGAGTGGGCAGCCCTGTCTCGTTCCTTTCGCTACCGTTATTTCTTCTGACACCACGTTGTTTATAATTAGTTTAGCCTTTTGCTCCGTATAGATTGCCTTTATTCCGTTAAGAAAATTCAAACCGACCTCCATATATTCTAGCTGTTTTAATAAAAAGTCCCAAACTATATTATCGAATGCTTTCTCTGCATCCACGAACATCAATATAGCTTACTTATCATACCTGGCAGACAGATATTCTATAGTATTTATTATATTTCTAATATTGTCTTTCATTTGCCTGCCCGGCAGAAAGCCCGCCTGATCTAAATTTTTCATCTCATTTCTGTCTACCTTGTGCAACTGGCCTGTCAGAAATGGGAACTGGAAAAAAAAATGTAGCCAACTTTTTGGGCCACTGCCCCCTTGGGTCCATAAACTCATCCTCAGTGCCCTCTACTCAATTCTATAAAAAGCATTAGTCAGAATATAAGTCAGACTATCTTCCTCACTAAGGAAGATAACACAATGAAATTCAAAACAGTAACAATCAATTGCACACTTATTCAAAATCCAATTAAAACTGTTCATTTAATTCATTCAACAACATTGATGAACTTGGTCCAGTGATACCAGAATCTCCAAGTTGGATACTCATATACACATTCAGTGTCCCCTCCTGCCCCTACTTGCTTCTTAGCGCCCCCTAGGTAATCCCACCACCTCAGAGGACAGTACTGCACACTTTGGGAACCTTTGTTTTAAATGTTGATGAAATGTTTTAACATTTTTTTCTTTCTTTTACGCCATGTAGGAAAATACTAGCCAGGTATCTTTTTTTATACAACAACACCACTGTTGGAGGATTCATCCAAATGAATTTCATGCAGCTACTTGGTGGAGATTGGGGTGGTGTGTAACGTTATTATGATTTTTTTTAAGCATTTGAATTGTATCCCTGATTATATGTTGTAAGCCACCCACCCACATATATGGAAAAGTGGCATACAAATAAAATAAATGAATGTGTGGCATTTTATCTATATTTTATGCATGTTCTGAACACAAATAGGATGCATGCAAAAGACACACAAAAAACATAGTTTCCCATTAGTCCAAACTGGGGACATTTGAGGAATTCTGTTTATGTGGATTCTGATGCAAACTGACCCAATCTCCAGTTTACAGACTAATGTTCAGATTAGAACATCAGGCAACATCCAGCTAAACAGTTTTGCTAGTGCATTTACTTTTTGTTGCACAGTGGAACTTCCTTGCCCTCTCATCTCCTCTCCCTGTGTGCTCCATAAAATGTACCTTGAGGGTTAGAGAAAACCCCAAAACAAGCACACAGGTGGAACAGACTTTGGGGAAGCTCCATTGTGCAGATTAGGTACCTTGCCCTAGTGGTTTAGCTGGATACCACCTGATATTCTTTTCTGCACATTAGCCTGGACATTGCCCATTCTTCTTCAGATTCCACACCTTTCCACACTGTTCTTGGCTCAATAGCAGAATCAAGGCGAGTTAAAATATGCACATCAAGATAAAATGCACTTAGAAATGTGTACATCGAGGTAAAGCATCATTTCAATGTATATTTTGTGATAATATATAATTGTATAATTAATGTATAATTAAAAGTATAATTAAACATGTATTTAAATAAAAAAGTGTTTTTTTAAAAAAAATATCAGATTAATGAGGAAATGGAACAAGGTCGTGAGTGAACAGCTGTGGAATTAACAAGGATTAAAAATATTGACTGATCTGTCCATCTCTAGTCCAAATGAGGGCATTGCAAGTGCAGCACGTGAATGTAAAAGCAGCTCTGGAAGACCCAAGGTATATGTGCCTGAATTTGCACTCAGGATTAGGCTGGAAAAGTCTTGAGGTTACCTGCCTGTTAAGAGTGAATTTATACTACTAAGTGGGGAATCTGAGAAAGGAGGAAATTAGCAATATAGCCATGAGGCAAACTTATGTGTCATTCAGAAAAAAACCATAAACACCAGCAAGCCTGCAGTGCCGGTTCAATCCCAAAGCAACAGTGGGAGCAGATGTGTTCTTTATTCTAAAAATCCTATGAAATCTAGAGATGACAAGGAAGATCTCAAAGGGCTTTTGGTCCTACCTGGGTTTTGTCTTTGTCTTCCAAAACTTCTAATTTCCCTTTTTTCCATGACAAAAGTTTCAAACCAAGTGAAGAAATTCTGATGAGCAAGTGACTGTTTAATGAGGCTTGTTTCTCATATGTTACAGGTGTGTGTGTGTGTGTAGATGTTGCATACTATATAAAGGTTAAAAGTCTGAACATTTTATTCAGACATAGTTCTTTGTTTGATGCTTCCCTGCAGCAGGAAATTCCATGTTCTGTTTTGTTATACATAGTACCCTTTGTAGGAGAGAATAGAAGAGATATCAGTGGTTTTGTATAATATCTTTTTTATTTACAAAGATACATGTTGAGCAGGTGGCAACAAATAGACACTTAGGCAAACAGTGCTAGGCTGAAAGTTTATTCAACCAGAGCCCTGCTGGATTATCTTCTAAGTCCAGCTTTCTGTTCTCACAGTGGCTAACTAGATGCCATGGGGAAGCTCATAAGCACGACTGGAGGGAATAGTCCACTTCTGAAAGTGAAAACTCCCCACTATGAAGCCTTTCACAAGCCAGGTGTTTTTTGAAGCCCACCTGTCACCATGAGATGTCAAGCTGAAAAGCTCCTGCGGTTGCAACAAAGGATGTATTGTAGAATTCAGCATTTCAGTCAGGAAGCTGTAGGAGTCAGATAAATGTAGCTTAATGAACAGGGTCTCAAGTAATAGCAAGTAATTTATCTGGGTCATATTGAAGACTCAAATAGTCCTTCAGGGGAAATGTGCATCCTAGATCCCACCTCCTTGGAGAATTTAAATTAAAGGGGCCACACCCAAAGTAGCCAGTGTTGAAATCAATTAATCAATTAAAGGTGAATGATACTATTGCAACAAATGGGGAGAAGAGGCACTGTTGTAATGCTAACGGATTCCTGATGAGGTTTGAAGGGAAATGTCAGGTAAGGCACCCAAAGTTGAAACATTAGTTGCATTTTTTGCAATATGACCATTATTTGCAATGTCCGCTGCATGAGCAATACAACCGCAAATGCAAATGAGAATTTTATTCATAAACATCTCATAACAGTCTCTATACAGCCTGGGTATTTTGAATATAGCATTAAATTCTCCAACCCACTGAGATATTAGACACAAAAATGCCTCACTTCATTTTTAAGACAAAGTGGATTTATGACTCCTGTCTTGCTCATATGTAATTGACCATAATTCTTCAACCTTTGTGGTGCTGATGAAGCCTTCCTTCTCCTGAAACCCTCATTGCGTGAACATCGATAACAGGGAAGCAATTAGACTCCTCTAAGGAGCAAACAAATGTTGATTTAAAGATGAAATACTCCACAGAACTACAAAAGCAATTGATCAGGCATACGTTCACATTCTCCAGAAACGACTTACACCAATGAGATAGCAAGTTGCTAGTGAAAAGAGTTCCCTCTGATTTTTTCCCTCATTACTCTTCATTTCCACATTCTCTTAGCTGTTAAGTCAGTAGTGGCTGATGGGACAGTGCAGGTGAGGCTGTGTTGCTCTCCTGTCTTCCCAACACTGTGCATCACTGCTTGTTACTGAGAGGGAGAAGCACAAGGCAGCAAGGAGCTCAGCGCGGTGTGAGTGCAGCAGCAGTTGTTGTGTACCTGCATTGTGCAAACCTTCTGGCTGCCTTTCCCTTCCCCGTGTTGGTAAGCAGCTTTTATCAGATCAGCAAGGTGAGCAGCCAGGGTGGTTGCAGACTGCAGGAACAACATTTAATTATTAACAACAACAACAACAACAACAACAACAACAACAACAACACTGGGCAACAATTTTTTACTTTTTGAATGTTGTCTAGATTTCTACAACTGATTTAGGGTATTTTTGCACTGCTGAATCAGGAAATGGCATCCGCTTCTCTCCATCAGGTCAGGTTTACTGTAAACTGAATGGTGGGCATTGATAAAGGTAAGTACACGTAAATTGCAAGTTGCTTCACCATTTTTCAAACTTCAGGGCTTGAACTTCCATTTCTTGGAACTCCTGGAATGCTCAGCGGCAGGGAGGTCTCTCTTCAGAGTCTAACAGTAGTCAGCCATCATGACTGCGTCCCAGCGACCCTGATACCTGGTGTCCATCTCTTTCATGTCCTGATGGAATCTCTCCCCCTGCTCGTCATTCATTGAACCCAGGTTCTCAGGAAACCGGTCCACATGTGAAAATAGGTAGTGCATCTTGACGCTCATGTTGCAGCCCAGGTTTCTGAAAGCAGTCAGCATGTTGTTGACAAGTTCTACATAGTTTCTGGCCTTATTGTTGCCAAGAAAGTTCTTCACTACCAGAACAAATACCTTCCACGCTTCCAGTTCCACTTCGTTCACTGACTTTCCGAACTCTGGATCTCTGATGAGCTGACAGATCTGAGGACCATCAAAGATGCCAGCTTTCAACTTCTCCATGGTCAATCCTGGAAAAGCCTGGCACAAGTAAGTGAAGCAGTCACTATCGTTGTCCAGAGCCTTGGTGAACTGCTTGATTAAGCCGAGCTTGATGTGCAGCGGTGGGAAGAGTATTCTGTCTCTGTCCACCAGACGATCGTTGATGACATTCCTTTTTTTGCAAGGCACCAATTCCTCCCGCACAGGCCAGTCCTTCTTCGTGTAATGCTGAGCACGGTCCCTACTATCCCACATGCACAGAAAACATGGGTACTTGGTGAAACCAGACTGTTACACCAACAAAAAGTTCACCATCTTCAGGTCAACACAAATAAACCACTTATGCTGATCATAACCAATTTTCTCCAGCACATACTTCACCGCTTCATAGTTCTCCTTCAGTGTACTCGAGTGAGCCAGGGGTATAGAGGCAAACTGGTTGCCGTTGTGTAGCAGAACACATTTTAGTGATCGCTTGCTGCTGTTGATGAACAGTCTCCAATCTTTGGGTTCGTACTGTGGCACTCCAAGCTTGAGCAGAAGCTGCGCAATATCTGCACAATACACCAAGTCCTTCTCTTCCGAGGAAAAAATGCAGCTTTTATGACTTCAAACTGATCCCTTTTCAACATAATCACCCAGAACTATCGGACCTGAATACTTCTTGTCAATAAAATAATCATTTCCAAGCAAAACAATTATTCGACATGGCATTTTACCCCACCAACTTCTTCTAAAATGCTCCACACAAGCGTACACGTGAACAAAAACATAAAAAATGACATGTGGCCATAGCTCAAAAACTTGACCTGACTGAGCAAAACCAATATGATTTTTGGATTCAGCGCATCAGATTTGTCCTAAATCAACTGAAAAAACACAGACAACAAATTTGTTGTTGACCAGTGTAATAACAATAATAATAATAATAAACCACCCTCAACCACCGCACATAAAGTAAGCTCCGCCTGCCACTCACTGAGGTTCTATATGAGTTCTAAACTACCCTGCAGATGAACTGTGTAAGGGGATATAGGGTCGCTGAACAACTCTCAGCATTCTTAACAAACTACAGTTCCCAGGATTCTTAGGAAAAAGCCATGACTGGTTTAAAGTGGTATAATGGTGCTTTAAATGTATAGGGTAGGTGGGACCTCAGTGTAGGTATTTCACTCAAGTAGAAGATTATGCATGCATGTATAATAAAGTACATCCATGACACCATTAGTTCAAAGTGTATATTTCCATCGTGGGTGCACCAAAAAATAGCTGAAGGCATGATTTCTAATTGGCACTATTTATTGAATTTTGCATAGTGGGAAGAACTAAGGATGCCAAAGCAAATGAAAGAGGAAAGTGCCATGTTACTATAATTTCAGGAAGATACAGAATGCCTTCTTTCATTCTGATTTTTATTTTTAAAGTAACCACATTTACGGAATTGTCTGCTGATATGTTTAAATTTCCAGAAGCAGACAATGGTATTGCCCTCTAGAGGTACACAGAAGAAACTGACTGTTTTTGACTGTAAAGCAATTTTGCATACTGGAAATAATGATGAAATCTAATGGGGGGGGGGAGTTTTTATATGTATCTTTTCGGTCAAACTGTTCTGTATATTTTTCTGTTCTTTTTGTTTTGCTTTATAATCTCTTTTGACATCCCCAAGTAGCATCACGACTTCTGCAAAGTACTGAAGGACTTTTTTGGGAAGGTGGTTTGCAAAGTGGTTGTGCTTAGGCTTACTAGCTAAAAGGGAACAAAATTGGTTCCATTGCATTTATAGGTAAACCTAACTAACACAAAATTTACCCATCTCCAAATTTAGCAGTGCAGTTATCTAGCCAAGTAATGCGTCCAAAAATGCATACACTGGAGTAAAGCATGCACATAAATTCATATATTAGTGAAAATAACATACAAAAATGAATTAAACTAGGTGGATTGCTTTGCTCACTTCCCCAAAAGTGTATATTGGCTAAATAGCATACGTTTGTATGTTAGTAGAAATTTGCACTCAAATGTTGATGCCATTTCATAAGAACTTTTTAAAATGCAAATTGATGTAGAAATGATGAGCACTGAAGTTAAAACTGAAAATAGAAACCAACAGATTCCTCTTTACCTACTCTCAGATCATGCATAGCTTCCCTTCTATTCCCAAAGTGCAGCTCTTAGCTCAAGCATCTCAACTCCAGAAGCCCCATGAAGGCTTGTACACAACCTATTTCTCACTTGTTCTATGTTCTAAAAAGGCATTTATGCAAGAACTTAAAGATACAGTACTTGTCCAAGGAAACGAAAATGCATAACCATGCTGGATTAATCAGAGAACTTGATTTCATATGCTCTTATCAGTAGGTGTCATGTTCCCTGCTATTTAAACCTATTTGATGTTCTAAAGGCATGATATTAAAACAATATCCGCCACAAGAGAATGAAATATTTGCATTGCAATTGAACTTTGCAGATATGTGAGGCCATATTTCAATGGCATCATCATGTTTTGCAGTATCCTCCAGAAGAATTGCACAAACCTCAGAGGTGTGTCTCACATTAATCAGTTAGTTAATATTAATTTGGTTGATTAACATAGTATGGCCTTAAAAATGTGTCTGTGGGAGGGGAGGTCATTGGTTTATTTTTGTTTTCTTTGGTGTTCTCATTTTGTATATTTATGGTTTGAAGTGCCCTGTGATCTTTGGGTGTAGGGTGGTATACAAATTTAAACTATTATTAGTAATAATAATATCACCTTACCTAGTTAGTGTGTGGGGTGATAATGAGATTGTATCTACCCTGGAAACAAACAAGGCACAGTGAGCAACGAGAAAATGAAGCATACACTACTTCCATACACTGTCTAGTAAAGAGTAGGGCTGGAAGGGGACTTAAAAATACGTAAATAAGTTACACTGTCAGTATCCAGCCCTCATTGGATGACCCACCCAGAGGATATACTTGGAGAGCCAGGCAGTTGAAGTTTGTGCATTACGTTGAGGAAAAGAGGGGTTGGTTTTTGTTTTGTTTTTGTGTTTTTGCTGCCCTACACTGGGAGATTGGTGCTTAATGCAGGGCAGTGCCAAGCAATTTGATTGGCTTGTCACTGCAACAAGTGGTGTGGGGGAGTAAAACTACAGCCACAGTGACCCATGAGCACAGTTAGGTATCATTTTGGAGAAAGGGGTTTTTCTAGACTTAGCACTCAGGGTTTTGGGACCTGAGAGTAGGAAAGGACAGTGCGCCTTTTAGGCTAGCCTGGCTCTAATACACAAGAGTTATGGGTGGGGAAGTGATTAATGCCAACACATTTTGCTGGAATAGAAATGGTGTCCTCCTCCCAAACTCAATGCCCAAGTTCACTTGGCTCCCGAGAAAGAAAATCTCCCAAGTGCCTCTCCCCTGGGCAAATGAGAATAATAAAAGATGACTCGAGAGTACATGATTTGTCCATTTTATGTTATTACAGGATGAGCACTTTTATTCAATATTGTTCTTTCATCTTTTCATGGTTATTTTAAATGTTGTTTTCTGTATGCTTTGATAATTGCAAATTGCTCTGAGACATTTCATGTAGTTAAGTGATGAATAAATGCATTAAATGATAATAGCAATAATTCATTATGTTAAATAACTAACCATTTGCTGCCCTTTCGTGACAATCAGAATCAACTGACTGATTTTGATCAGCTCTTTCACTCTGCAAGGGCCAATGCAAATTCAGGAGGATCTCCCTTAAAACCAAACACTGCGGTCAGATGAATCAGAAGGAGGCATTACACTGCTCCCAGCTCATGGCAGGATCAGACTCACCCTCAATTAGACAAGGCTAGCAGGAGATTACCGGGTGACTACTGCCTCAGTCAGTTCCCACATAACAGTAGAAAAAGAGGTCTGAAAAGTGTCGGTTAACAAGAGTGTGGCCCTTATTTTAAGTCTTGCCTCCTTATTCCAGCAATGGACATAATTTGTCTCTCATTCTGAGGTCCACACAGCAGAAACCATTCCTAATCAAAACAGCCCGGAAGACCTTTCATTTCACACAACTAAACACTGCATTCTTATGCATGTTTACTCAGAAGTAAGCCCCACTCATTTTAACAGGATTTATAATTTAATCCCAAAATGGTTTCATAGGATTGTAGCCTAGTTAAGGACTAAACACAGAGCTAAAGTTTCAATTTACCATTTACCTGGGAGTAAGTTCCACTGAAGACAATGGGGCTAACTTCTGAGTAGATGTAGATGGGATTACACGGTAAATATCTCAAACTAAATACTGGAGTATGCTATATAAAGCAAGCCATATTGTATCCTCTGCTTTCTTGCTCCACCAACAATGCCAGGTTTATGTTGCAGAGATTCATCTGATTTCGTATCGTACACATGAGCACATACAATCACATGACAGGAGCAGAAGTCATGGTTATGTCCAACATCAAAGCCCCCAGTCTCGAACATCATCCATCCATTCCACATGGTTTTTGCAGACATGAGGAACCAGACTACACATAAGTGATTCCCAGTGGTACTATATAAACTAGCTCAAAGAAAATTTGCAGTATCCCAAAGCACAGTAAGGTATCATGGCAAAGATGTAAGTGTTACAGCTACTGGTAATGTGAAGGCAGCTGTAGGCTGCTATGAATCTGAAGCCAAATAGGGTTCAGCACAAATCAAGTAGCCTCAGGAGTCAGACTACAGCCTAAACAGATAAAAGATTTGAGGGAGATGTCTTGTTTTACAGGTAGTGAACCAGAGTATAGATACCCAGTGACTTGACCAAATATTGAAGAACCATGTGGGGGAAATTAAGAAACAAGAGGCACAGAAATCCTCACTGTCTCTTAAATCATCTGTGGTCTGTTAATAACTCCTTGAGCTGACAAGGCTGTGGGAAAATGTGGATTTCTTGCAATATCAAACATCATAATAGCCCTTGTAGGCTAGTGAAGCCCTACAGCTGTATCTATATTTTTAGAGTAGGCAAGTAAAAAGTGTTTATGTGTAGGGTGTAAAGGGCAAAAATTCCCATTATAGAGTTAAAGCAGTGATACCAAATGCCATTAAAAGTGAGTCTGGGGTAGACCAACCCTAAATGGCCACTTATAAAAACAAAGCAAAGCAGCTTTGAATCACTGGCCATAGAAATATCCCCTAAAGCACACCGAATATTCTCATTTGATGGTTGAACTGCTACAACTGAAGACTACAGTGGTACTTCTGGTTACAAACTTAATTCGTTCCAGAGGTCTATTCTTAACCTGAAACTGTTCTTAACCTGAGGTACCACTTTAGCTAATTGGGCCTCCCACTGCTGCGCGATTTCTGTTCTCATCCTGAGGTAAAGTTCTTAACCCGAGGTACTACTTCCATGTTAGTGGAGTCTGTAACCCAAGGTGTTTGTAACCCAAGGTACCACTGTACTTGTTTGGTGGTGTGTGTGTGTTGTTTTTTAAATGTTATTTTTATAAAAATATAGCAAATAAGATGTTCTGCCAATTAGTTAAATGATGTAAGCACAGGCAGGGGAATAAATGATTACATATGAAGAATGCATCCTTTACCCACCCCACACCCCCTGGCATGTGAGCTGCTACATTATTTTCTTCACAGAGTCTTGTTCTCTCTGTTGCCAAACTGGTGGCTATTAGGAAGCCCACCAGAAGGACATGCATACAGTGGTGCTAATGGAAAAGACCTGATAGACCTTCCCTTCTCAACAATGGTGAATGAACTCTATGTGCATAATAGTAACCAAAACCTGTGTTATGCTGCACTTGCAGACTTTACTGATGCCATTAATGCTATCTGACAGGGTGGACAGGCTTGCAAGGTCTACTTCATTTAATACAAGAACTCTCGAGCTCTGTCAACCAGACCCAGGTGCAAAAGATATACACTTAGAATAATTTAGCGTTTTCTTGAGTAGCAGAATGGAATAAAGCCCCCAGTCTTTCTACATTCCTACAAATACACTCCTGGCCATCACCATAAGGTTTCTTCATTTCATGTGTAAAATTTAGGGCAGGAGCCAGGAGACAGTTATTTTCTGATGTTCTTTAAAATGAGAGTCAGAAATCCTCATCAATCTACCCAGATATCTACCAGGAGATCCCAATCTATCTTCTTCCTATCACCACTATGTGATATGTGCACGCAATGCAATACCCATGTTGCGAATGTGATAATAGAATAAAATATTGCTTATGAATGAAGGCATAAGGCTTGTATACCCGAATTTCAGATGGTCTTGCACACACACAATTCACTCAAAGATAAATAAAAATGTGGGGTGTTGGAGAAGATTTTTTTTGAGAGAACCACAAATGCAACAGTCTGGGTGTACAGATATTTCCATTGAATTCTTCTAGGAGGTTTTGCCCCATCCGTACTGAAGAGGTATTTAAATAGTTAGAACAGCAACATCCCTGCCTTTGTCAAATAAAAATTAATTGCTCAGCATTGCATCCAAGAGAGAATTTATTACCAATAGGTTAAACTCCTCAGTACAATTTATAGATGAGCTTCTTAAGTCCTATGAATTTCTTTTTAATAAAGAAAGCTGTCATGTGAATTAAGGACACTAGGCCTGATGATAATCAGTATCATCCACAAGTTAATTAGCTAGTAAAATATTCTGTATACATAAACATCATTTAACTTAATTGCTACCTTGGTCATCTGGCAAGGGATAGCTCACTGAGTCTGGCGGTTTATTGTCTTGCTTTGCACATTGCATCATTGTAAAGATGCAAAGTGTGGAAACTGGGAGACACATTTATCAATAGGACATGATTTGTGAGAAAAGGTATTTTTGGTTACATGGATTTGCAGATATTTGTGTTTCCATGGCACTCAGAAAGGTAGGTCTGCTGCCATATGTACAATACAGTTCATTACTTCCCCCAATCTGACTCCATACAGCATGTCTTCAAAATCGATTATGAGCCATTTGTGAACCACACATATCATTTAAAGCATTTGAGATGCTTTATATTTCTAAAAAAATCTATGAGAAAACCCTTTGATCATACAAAAGTACTCAGACAGACTTGAAAATCTGAAACAGGTCTAAAGATGGCAAAGATGTATTGCCCACACACCCAGAAAGAAGATTTGACAGACATAGTATTGGATGGAAATGATGCATTTATAATATAACAAAGATCTGCAAACCCATTCAACCAAATTATGGAAGTGCAAGAAAGTTAGAATCTAGAATAGTCTGATAGGGATGCATTCCTTCAATCACTAGGCATGTTCACACCATTTCCAAAGTGAAGGATGGGAAGCAGAATACTCAATATCTTGCCCTCAACTGCAAAATGCCTCATGTTGTTTGCCTTAGACATTCTAAGAAATCCATTCACATGCCTTCACTAAAACACCAGAAACACTAAAACAAAACAAAAACCCACAGTAGCAGTCAATGGAGAGAGAAAATTACTCTCCCAAATCCAAGTAGTATTCCATACAGTGTGTAGGTAAAAAAAGGAGAGGGCCCAGAGGCTATGCAAGGATACCCACCCCACAAATCCCTAAGGGGCAAGTAGCAAAGCGCACACTGCCAATGAGAGGAGATGCTCTCCAGGAAGATGAAAATGTGGTCCATAAATGATGGCATTCTTTGAGATTTGACAACTAGGTGTTGGTGACCTGGTTCAGACAAAATGTTATCAGGGTTATGAACCATTTTCACATGTCTTCAAGGTACATGTGTGCATTTTGATGAATGCAAAAACATACAAAGGATGGACTGTACAACACAGTTGAAAACGGCTTCCACCTTGCAATGTATCAACAGCATGGCTCAAATGCTTGCTTCTTAATGGAGATGATCTGATGTCCCCAAACGCAGATTCAAAAATGTGAGAGTAGGCTTGCAGAGTTTTGTGGGTTAGCTTTGTCTTCCAGTGCACCAAGCCACCTCCCCTGCCCACCTTCCATGTATTCGAGTCAGAATTCCCCCCACACAATGCACCAGGTCATGTTTTAAACCCCCTTTGATGTGTATAGCACAGTGTGTGAACCATGGGCACTTCAGTAGTGGGTGCATGCAGGGAGAGGAGGCAGCTTACATGACCCTGGGACCCACTTCACATGTTCTTTGAATATGAGTGCATGGTAATCATCTGGCACCCCCTCCACTCCCAGCATATGTCATAGACTTGTTAATGAACAACAACATGGAGAACTCAGTGAAGTGGGAGGCCAGCCAACGAGAAGAGTTTCTGAGGTGTACTTGCCTGGAGGCAGATTGGCATCTGAAGTCCAGTCCAGTCCTGGGGTTGGGCGAGCAATAATCCTCATAGTCAGAAGGTCTAGGAGTCAGGGAATCCAATGACCATGGGGTCAGGGGTCAGGATGAACAGCAAGGTAGGACCAGGAGCTGCAAGTGTTGTTACCAGCATCTGACTGCTGCTGGAAGCTCTGCTTAAGAATGCTGAAGCCATCTGGTTCTCATCAGTGTCCTTGAAGGCTGATCAGCTGCAGGTGGTGTCACTCTCCCTCCTCCCCCTTCAGGTTGCTGTTCAGCAGGTGAAGCTGACTCCTGGCCCATGACAATATGATGTGAAAACTATCACAAACAAATGCAATGAATTTACCACAGCTGAAATCCTTTGTACACTTAACTTAGAAGGAAGGAAGCCAAACAGTAGAATTCACTTCTGAGTATACAGTACTTTCTGAAGACGGAATAGTTCATTGATACAGTGGTAGCTGTTTGTGAAATAACTGTGTTGTTTTATCCTTGTATATGGCCTTAGCTGATGAGGATGAAGATTATGATAATTACTTTAAATCACCACAGGAATCTAGCAAAGAAGCAAAGTGATGGGAAAGTAGCCCGGAACATGATTTGATAAGCACATTCCCATAAAAACATCTTAAAAACACAGTTGGACTGCAGGCTTACATTTCGTTTGTGCTATTTTCATTGAGTAATCCCTTTTTCTCTTTGGATTCTACTGAGGGACACTGCTGAGTCTCAATCACAAACATTTCTGGCAAACACATATTTGTTTAAAGCAATTGCTTTAAGATTTAGAAAACAAAACAAAAGATGGTCGATCGCTTCTTCAAATGTTTTGGGATTTGTTTGTTTTTTGGCAGGGGGTGTGGGGAAAATGAAAGCCAAATTTGCTTGAGTCAATTGTCATTTTTTAAAGCTGATGTATTTTATTAGATCCAGTGTCGGATTTACGTATAAGCTAAACAAGCTATAGCTTAGGGCCCCACTCTCTTGGGGGCCCCTAAATAATTTAAAGGGGAAAAAAACCTGGATGTATATTTCCAATGTATAAGATAAAAAACAAATAAAATAAAACCTACATACAGCAACAGTGTTTTGTGTTGTGTAGGCTCCTATGATGTAAGTAATGGGCCCCACCTGCTAGCCTGTTCCCTAAAATACCATTTATTTTCTCATTTCTATATATAGGGTGCCTACATTCTGCACGGACTGATTGTAACAATTACTTTGATAAAATACATATTTTATTATGTGCAAATGGCTTTAGATACTTATTAGGTCCATAAATTACCATATAGCATACATCAATACAAAAAACGTCAACAATTTGTTGTTGACAAATTTAAAGGGCCCCATTACCTTCAGTAGTTTAGGGCCTCATCAAACTAAACCTAAATCTGGTCCTGATTAGAGCTCTTCGTTATATTCCTGAGAGTATAATGCTTGGCAATCTTCTCCTAGCATATATGGGAGAGCTCTCCTGAAGTTGCGATAATTTTCAATATCCTGTACTTCAAACCACAGATAATTTTGGAAGGGGGAGCACATGCACACATCAGAGTTGACAGCGGGAATCTTAAATAGCAGTACAGAAAGTTTCAACTCCCAAGTGGAAAGAGCAGCAAATTGAAAGTTTGTATTCGTGTTTTGTTCCTTTTGCATTTACATATGACACTTTGCAGTGTAGAAATTTGACAGTACCAAATGGTAAAGATCTGATGGATGTTTTTTTCTTTTCTATTACTGAGAGGGGAACAGCTGGCTACACACAAACAATAAAAACACACTTAAAGAAACTCTAAGGCCCATTTTGAACAAGGACAGAGGGTGCTCAAGTCATCACCATCTGTTATATTCTGACCCAAATAATCCTTCCTCATGCTCCCATCTCCCAATAGGATTACAGATGCATCTGGATCCCTGTAGGGATGGAAATTAGCTAGAGGAGGGTAGTGATAAGCTGGTCAGTTTCTCATTTTTTCCAATCTGAAATTCAGTTTAAATAAAGTCCTCATTGAACTCCATCAGCATTTTAGTGCACATTTCTCCTCAGACACACCTTTTGAGAAGCGCTTTCACTCAATATACAAATTACAAATACCTAGTATAGGCTGGGCTTTTTTCAGCTGGAAATCACCAGAGCTCAGTTCCTGCATCTCTTAAGTGGACACCATTGCCATTATAAGAGGGGAGGTGCACATGGTGAGGAAAATAGCACCGTGTATAGTTATTTTTGTTCAGATATCTTGCCTGGAGAAGCGCACTGCAAAATTCAGAGAAGTGCAGATTTTGAAGGCTTTGGGTATTGTTTCAGAAAGTGCAAATTATCTCATGCCAATAAAGGCCAATGACAGCAACATGTACAAATTAAGTCTGACAATAACTCTGAAATGAAACAATTGCCCCCCCATCCTTATCTAATAGTGAATCTGTGTGATTTTCTTCTTTCCTGTGATCTGAGTTTTGGACTAATAAGAGAGACCGGAAATTGTTTTGATGACCACATGCAAAAAAGATGATTTCCAAACCTTTAATTGTTGTAGAAAAGCAGTTGCAGCTTTTTCTCTCCTTCCCTTCCCTTCGCATGACAAGTTGCACCTGTCAAAATCCAATAGTCTCCTTAAGTGTGCACTGAATTGATTTTGAACCCCATTCCTAGCTGGGAAAGCTTAACACCTACTCCCAGTATTGTTGTTCCACTCAAAATGACTTCATACCACACAAATCTTTGTGTGCATCATACCCCTGTATGCATAATTTCTAAGATGGTTTGCTCAGCTGTCAAACTTTTTTGACAGATAGGTTTGTGCGTCAGGTCAGTTATTGTGATCCAGTGCTGCTGTCTGCATACTTAATTTTTTTTTAAGGAGACCACAACCCACAGTACAGACTGTTCCAGTCTCTTGTTTCACCTTCCTCTCCTACTTGCTGTTAAAAGCCAGATTTGAGGAATTTTGAGTCATCATGTTCCTATCTTTATTCAAGAGATGGTCATGGCAAGAAAACTCATGTGAGAAAGGAAGTTGCCATGATTCTGAAACTTAAATTTCAAGTATTCTGGTGAACCCAGATTATAACCCCTCCTCCCCCACTTTTTGGTTGTTAAATGGGGCTTGCACTCCATGTACCTCCGCAGAGAATCTTTGGCTCTGAATAAACACCAATAATTTAATTATATATATAATTTTTATTGGTTTTTACACATGTTTTCCAAACATGACATCCCATCTTATACAGTATAACAAACCTTTGGCTATCACAGCCTAGGATTTTCGTCAACCTCGACTAATGGTTTGCTAACTTTCTTTCTCATTTTGCATTTTGCATTTTATTTTAATATTGCTATAAAATCCAAATCCTAAATAAACTCCTTCTTAGACCTTTTTTGCAATAATTCATACACCAATAATTTAATTAAATATGTATACAACTGGGTTGTTTGGTCTCTTAAGAGGGTTTTGATGAAAGATTCTGCCTCAGGACTACAGCTGTTTGGGAATAAAGCCTATTGAACTTTGAAGTTCTTCCAAAGAAACATGCTCAGCATTGTCCTACATACTGAAGGTCAACATGCTAACATGTTTTGTTAGTATATGGATGGATGGAATGTGACACGTCAGGAAGCATATGGTCTTGCTGATGACAGCCTGGAGAACATTTAGAAACAGGGGATTATTAAGATTGCCTTTGCCCTCTTAGGAAGCATATAATAAGGTTAGGGATCAGAAGGCAAGCATCGTTTTATCATTCTCTGAGTTACCAACAAGCTGAATTCATCTTCATTGGAGACAGTTCAGAATCACCCTACTATTCTAATAATGTGATTTGTTAATTTTCTGTGGGCACTAATCTAACAGGTGAGGCTGGACTGACTGGCAATTGGAACAGAACAACTTGAAGACCCAATGATGGTCCATCAGGAGAAAGACATCCACCAGAGTACTATCTGCCACCAAGAGACAAAGTTTGGCTGGAAGCTTGTTGGTGCCAAGTATTTATGAGGCCACCTGCTTTGAATGGAGTTAAGTGTGAAGGTCCAGGAAGCCATAAACAATACTTTAGAGTCAAGGATGGGGACACACATAAATGCAAAAGCAGGATCAAAATGTGCCCTGCCCTGCCCAAGGCCACAGTGATTTATGTACATGTACAGTGGTACCTCAGGTTACATACGCTTCAGGTTACAGACTCAGCTAACCAAGAAATAGGTCTTCCGGTTAAGAACTTTGTTTCAGGATGAGAACAGAAATCGTGCAGCAGCAGGAGGCACCATTAGCTAAAGTGGTGCTTCAGGTTAAGAACAGTTTCAGGTTAAGAACAGACCTCCGGAATGAATTAAGTACTTAACCTGAGGTACCACTGTATATAGATATGTACCATATACAAGCCCTCTCAGGTGTTCACCCTGGACATATAGGGGATCATGGGAAGCTGTCTTATAGTGAGTCAGACCAATGGTTTGGCTTTTTTTGGGGGGGGGGAAGGGCCACATCTAAGTGATAGTGCATCTGCTTTGCATGCAGGAGGTCTCCAGTCCAATCTCTGTCATATTCTGGCAGGGCTGTAATCCTGGAGAACTGCTTTCAATCAGTGTAGACAATACTGAGCTAGGTGGACTAATGGTCCAACTCAGTATAAGGGAACTTCCTATGTTCCTATGAAGGTGAAAGCGTGTACTGGGACAGAGTTTGTGTGCATCGGTCCAGCTCCCAATGTCACCAGACATCCTCCACTACTGACTGACCTTCATGTGTTTAGCATGCAGGTCTGAATGGGCCCGGCAAGCACTCTGACAAGCCTCCTTGAACCCTGCCTTATGAGGGTTCCTGACTGAGAGGTAGCTTGGTAGCATGTTCAGGCAAACACACTTCAAAGCTTGGCATTATGGTTACGAATGGAGTAGTTTTGCCCAGTGCACCCGGGGGAATTGGGGTGGCAGTCAGCACTGCTCCCTTGTCACTCTGCACACTTTTGGCCTTGCACGTTTAAGATTAATGCCTGATGGGAGCTCCAGGTACACAGAAATAACCTACAAAGGCTTGATTCAGGCCAATGAGAATTCCAGTGTTTATTGGCACGAGGATGACAGCCCATGACTTTAGGTCATGATTGTGCGTCTATTAGATCAGATTAGATTGCAGTATTGTAATTTTTTTTGGTCTCAAGAAGCCACAGTTCTGCAGTCTATGAGACAGCATAATAACACATAGCAATATAATTACAGCCATTTATATTTAGATGTGAGTGAATGTCCTTACAAAGCTATGCCTTTGTAAATAAAACTGGTCAACAGCTTTGTTGCGTTAAGGAAAAGGAAAAGACACACAGACAGCTTCTTCTAACTTAACAGCTGTTCAAACGGCAACATCCATTTATGGATGGCAATGGTACTTTAAAGTACAGTAATTGAAATAGACTTCTGAACCATGATATTCACTGGTTCATGAACACAAAGGGCAATTCCATTCAGTCTGCTTCTGTCTCTCACAATAAATTCAAATTCAGTGTCTACCGGACATGTGCCAAACCTACTCAGTGATCATTCAAACAGTCCATTTAGGGATGTTGCAATTTAATGAGTAATTTGGGGCAGCATGCAGCCATTACCATGACAAGCTTTAATTTGCTAAAAAACAAAAACAAACAAAGCAGGGACTGGGTTCAAGGGGTTCAAATCAACTTCTTCACACAATGATATTAGTACTAAAGACAGAGGATGCCTTAGGAGGGGCATCCTTGTGTTATTTCTATTACTAGATGTGGAAATGTATGAGGAAAAGAACTGTCTTCTCCTGTATCAACCAGCCCTTGTATGAAGAGTCTCTGAAAAATCACAGGCAACACGAGGCTAATAATGTTCCAACAAAATATTTGTAACATGTATTATTTCATAATTCATAAACAGAAAATATGTAATGGAATCCCAAATAATAGAAGTCAATCAATGTTGCATGAACAAAATCAGAAAATGTAGTCAATCAGTATCAAAGAGGCAAACAAGCCTTTCAACAGTCACAATCCTGTAACCGTGCAGTAATGGATGCTCCAACCGTAGTAAAATTACACAGTGTAGTCAATCAGCTTACTACACTTCTAAGTGAGTGCTGATCCTTTGCTGCTTGATGTACCGGTTAGGACCATTTATTCGCTGATGAAGAGTTACTATCAAAACAGTTCATCATCCAGAAAAACTGCTCTGGGAAAATGTAGCATCTGGGCAGTAGCAATGGGAACTTTTACCATGACTTTTTAATGAAAATGCAGATATTAGGCCAGGGTTTAAGGATGCTTTGTTCATTAGTAAATATCTGCAGAGGATGCACCCATACTTGTCCCAGGCAATCCTTAAAACAGTATCCCATGCATATGTCTTAGTGAGTACAAAACATTACTTTTGCAAGGCTCTTTCAAGTAGGTTTCCAGGACAACTTACACATTGCTTGCAGCTTGCTCAGAATCTAAAAAGCATTATTGTACATCACTCTAGGCAATCTGTGATAATATTAGCCTATAATTCCTGTCCTGTGCAGAGCACTGCACTGCATTTAAGAAGATGCTGCCACCGCACAAGGACTTGTATGTTACTGGTGACACTACCTGCCCATTCCCTTCTCTGCATCTTGCCCTGTACCATTCTTTCCTATAGTTCAGAGTGCCCAGCAATGAGTCTTGCAACACTCCTAGCACATTGCCTTGACTGATGGTGTCGAATGTTTCATAAAATTGTAAAAAGTGGACACATGCATAACTTCCAGTCTCCTATTTAAGGGGGGGGGGGGAATGTGAACTTTGAGTATCTGGAGTCTATGCACCTAGGGTTGCTTGATGTGTGAGTTTCTTTTCCACATACTACAAAATGTGGCAGAGCAAAAACCGATGGCGCACCTTTCTTGTAACTTAAAAAAGATCCTGTAACTTAAAAACATCATCACTACATACCCAATGGTGGGTTTCATGTTTCCCTAGTATCTACCTTCCTTCCCATGTCTGGCTCTCATCAAAATATCCCTTTGATTCTCCTTCTGGGATCCTAGACCAGCAAACATTTTTTTTAATCATCCTAGTGCTCAAGTGTCTCATTGAAATCAATAAAGCTTAATGGCATTAAACGTCACCTATATAGAGTTCATTCTTAGCGCTGCTACAGCAAAAAGGAATAATGACAAACTGAAGCAGAAGAAATGGGCGTGGGAGATTCCTCACCTTGGCAATCTGCTCTGTGGCTACTCTGGATCAGGGTGATTTGCCCTTTGCTACCATGTGCTAAAATGTTTGTGCACACAGAACAATTGGAAGAGCATAATGTTGAATTTCACCCTGGGTGTGGATATGACCTAAATGATTCCTGTATTTACAAACCATTAACAAGAGCTTTCACTATGAATTCTGAGTCCTTTTGGCATAATTTTGAGCCATTGGGCTATTGGTCCCTATAATGTGTCTCAGATGTGCCCATTCAGTTGAATTACATGTTAACAGATAATTAAGGTTGAAAGCTACAAATGAATTTGTCAGAATATTTCTCTGGGCCATCTAAAAATAAATGGTTGTTGTGAAATAGCACTTACATTTTTATTTATGCCTGCCATAGCAACTGATTATTTGTTACAGAATCAACTTGTTATTTCTCAGGGCTCCTAACTAAAAGGTCTTCAGGGTAGTATGATTAAGTGACTTTTAGCGGCTGACCAGCACCCCAATCATTCTTTACTAAACCCAAATCCCTCCCCTCTAGAATCAATTGTGGATAGGATGGTAGGAATGAAGAATGGATTTAACAGCTGGGGAAAAAATGTTTCGAATTCAAGCTGTAGTTATAGAAGGGCATACAGTATAATTTTCAGAAATAAAGAACAAAATGCAGGGAAAATGCACACACACCCCAGTCTGAATATTTTAACATCTGATATTCGGTACAGGAAGACATTGGATCTTCTGAACAACTAAGAAACTAACAACTAACAGCTATGGAATTTGAGAAGCTCATGTTGAAGACAAACACATATTGACAAACGTTAATCAACCACTATTAAAATATGACACAGAGGAAGGAACAGGTCAATAAATACATGATCACTTTAGCAGAGAATATGACAGAAAATGTGGAGGTGTAGTAAAAACTCTGGTTCTGGGGATATAAATTTTCTCAGATATGGAAATAAGAGAGAACTGTTTTAAACTTGTGTTCTAATGGTAAAGATAAATAGTAATTATCCAAATATTTGCAGAAAATGTCAAAAAGTGGACTTTTATCGCCTTTGGTGAAAATGATCAGGCAAAAAAATATTGGCGAATGGTCAAAGACCAACTGAGTAGGATTATGGGCTATAGAGTTCCACTGCATCCAATGGTTTGGATGGTTTAGTAAAACTTGAGCATGTGTAAATGTTCTTATCTATTAGTTGCAGTCAGAAATCTGCATGCAAGAGATCTATCACATCCATCTATCACAGAGAGTGCTAGAACAGATGTTGGGAGTATACCCTGATGGCTCACCAACATATTTCCTTAGATTAAGGAAACAGAATATCAGGCAGAATATTGTTAAAATGGCATACCTTTATTCAGCATTGTACTAAAGAAAGCTCTCTTTTTTTGCTGGATGTTAGTTACAACTGTGACCTAGGTTGTTGAAATATTTGTTAATGTGATAGTCATTTTTAGTCCACCTAAGGAACATAGCTGTCAATGATTTCTTAAGGTCCTTTGGAAAGTCCCCATTAGTTTCTGCATTAAGGAACACAGGAAGCAACCTTATATTAGCTGGCCACTGGTCCATCTAGTTCAGTATTGTCTACACTGATTGGCAGCAGCTCTTCAGGGCTTCAGGCAGCGAATGCTTCCAGCTTGATCTGGATATGCCAAGGATTGAACCTGGGACCTTGCAGAAGCTGTCCTTCTGAGCCAAGAATTCCCTAAGTCAGCACATGAAGGGAAGCCACTCATGATGGAGCAGCTTTGCACAGGATCAGATCCTCCTGCTGACCAGCTGGTAAGAGAGAGGCTCTGATCCTATTTTGTGCCCCTCCTGATTGTATTTTCAAAACCTGTTTTAAGCTTATGTTAAAATAGGATTAAAGGAAACACCTTAGCTCAGGCGTAGGCAAACTCTGCACTCCAGATGTTTGGGAACTACAACTCCCATCATGCCTGACCACTGGTCCTGGTAGCTAGGGATCATGGGAGCTGTAGGCCAAAAACATCTGGAGGGCCAAGTTTGCCTATGCCTGCCTTAGCCTCTCTGTTAAATGACTAAATGCATTTGGGCCATCTATCTGGGCTGTGCCACACTGGTGACAGAAGACCAGGTAAACACTGGCCACTACCTGATTGTGCTAATGGTCTGCTTACCCCAGTGCTATCTACTGTCACTGGCATCACATATCCAGCTTTTCTGGCAAAGGTCTTTCATTATAACCTGCTACCTGCTGCTATTTCACCAGCGATGCCAGGGATCTTCTGCATGCAAAAATAGGCACTCTGCCATGAAGCCATGGTCCCTCAACTTCCTCTTCTAACCACGTAAGCTCTTCTATGATCCCTGCAATGTTTCTAGTTGCCTTTGATGCACTAGCCTGAGATTTCAGCTGTCCTTTCTGTGCATATGTGTTTCCCAATCAAAGCCTCATCGGAGAACTATACAAAGCTATTAATAATCATCCTTTCTGCCTAGGCTGACCTGAAGCAAGGAAGACAGACCTGAAGCCCTGATACCTTTAGCAGCTATGCAGAAGAGGCTGTTTTAAGGAGGGGTAACTTTTCTCATCCCTGCTTCACCTGCCCATTGTTCCCTCTTTTACACACCCAGAGACAGTCCCAGAGCCCTAACAATCTTTGCATCTGATTACCCTACTTACCTGTACGTGAAGTTCACCTAATAATGAGAAGAATTGCATTTGGCTTCTTTAGAGCTCCCTGTATATCTATATCTATCCTGGCCTTTAACAGACAGTCAGTCTTCCTACCTGATTGTTTAAAATATCCATTCCCATCAGCTCTTGGTTCCCTCTCTTCCTAACCTAGAATCAAGAAATGGCTTCTCTTGACAGCTCCTGAAAGGACTAACTGAATAAGAAGGGACTAACTGAATCAGAAAGGGCTAATCCCTCTGTGGACTCAATCCAAGATACAAAGCTTTTACCGCAGAAAAAAATCCACTGGAGAAGCAAAAACATCTAACTAAAAACATGAGGAGCTCTGTTGTATTCTCTGGCTGCCCAGCCTGGGGACATGGCTGGTAAAAATAATAAGAGTAATATTAGACCAGGGTTCAAAATTAATTTATGGTAATAGTAATTAGAATCATAGAATTATAGAGTTGGAAGGGATCCCAAGGGTCATCTTGTCCAGCCCTCTGCAATGCAGGAATCTTAAAGAGATCATATGTTACAGATGACCATCCAACCTCTGTTTAAAAGCATCCAAGGAAGGTAAGTTTACCACTGCTCCTGGGAGTCCATTCCACTGTCAAACAGATCTTACTGTCAGAAAGTTATTCCTGGTATTTTCTCAGAATTTCCTTTGGTTTGGGTCCTAGCCTCTGGAGAAGGAGAAAACAATATACTAGCATTTCTTTATTTTCTAAGGCTGGGAAAAACAAATATTTATTGTGCATTTGGAAATCTTTTTAGCTTAGCAAGTCAGACTATAATGTAATACAGGGGTTGCCAGCTTTGTGACCATGAGTGTCAGTGTGCCCACCAGCACCTCCTATGGTGCCCATGAAAGGTCTCAGTTAATATTCCCTCAAAAAGCCACAATACACAAGAGGCTATTTGCTCTTCCTGGTCAGTTTCTGTTTATACTGGCTCACCCACTCTTACATGGCATGCAGCCCACTGAAGATGTCACTGGGTGCCAAACTTGGACACCCACCCACCCTTCCTTCTGAAAAAAAAGGTACATAAATCTTCTCTCTGTGATTGGGGGCAGCTGTGGCTGATGCAAATGCCTCCTTTTTCATTGATGTGGGGATGATTTGAAGGGGATGTCCACACCATTCTGTGGTCCAGTCTCTACTTCTCTTTCAGATGTGGCAGGTATTTTGTGCCATGCTACACAAAAGATGGCATTTCCAGTATTTCCTCAGAACAATTACCCATGCTCAGTTGGTTGGCTTGGGCAGACAAGAATTAAATCTGGTTTTCATTAGCATGCCCTGTTGTTTAGGTCACCTAGTAAGTTGAGGAGCACACCAAGGTTTCAAGCTGGAGGAGATCATTAATCAATAAATCCATGAACAGCTGTTTTCTGGGCACGACCCTAGCTGTTCAGGTAACAACACGGAACACATCAGGCAATGTAAAAGGTTAATGACTACAGTGCAATCAGCTGAAGTTAATGTCAACCAGGGTGTTGCTAAACAGGATGTTAATTGGATAACAGGTGAGTTTCAATTAGGAACATTTAAAATTTTGTGTGACTGAACTCGTACAGCAGTAGAAAGTGTAAATAAATGCCGAGCTGTCCAGTGAATTACTTTACTCACTTGTGCTGGTAAGGAAGTCTGCCAGATTTTGAAATAATGGGTTCAGCCTTTGTGAATGCCAGTATGAAATGGCCTGACCCACAGCTTCTGAACTGAAGTATGGAATGGAACATGGTTCTTTTTTCAGGTTTTGCATATCTCTGAATTTTGCAAAGCAGTTCTTAGCTTAACAAATGAAGCAAAGTGCATTTTAAAATGTGCATTTTGAGAGGAAGTATGTTTAGAAATAGGTTTTGAAAGAAAATAGATTTAGAAATGTATGGGCAAAAATATATTCAAATTGAATTTAAATAGATACCTAAATTATTTTTAAAAAACAACAACAACAACATGGAGTTTAATGCAGGAACAGGAATGGAGCAGATATGAAAGAATTTATAAACAAGAATAATGTTATACAAATAAATAAACCAAGTTTTCTCTTGTCATTTGTATATCACAAAAATAGCATAATAAATGTGGAAAAAATATCTACAACATACATTTCATTATTAGTGGTCAATGTATAAGTTCTTGGTTCATGAATTGATTTAAACAATTAGGAAGGAAAAGTAGGAGAAAAGAGGGGGAGGGTATTAGAAACTAAGTCAAAGTTGAAACCAAATTTGTAAACATTGTAGTCAGAGTTTGTGAACTTTTAAGAGCTTATTAGTGCATGCACAATCATTACGCCAGGTCTCTTTATTTTCCAATGTGTATCACTTTAGGATGAAATTATGTTGACAATGTTGGTATTAATCTGTCTCGGGAGACAATGGAAAAGTGTGCCTTCAGGGGCAAAGTCAACATGAATGTGTGACTTTTATCCACTTGAAAAGCATTGTGGAAGTTGAATCTATAGTGATGAATCTGCGCTAATTGATTCACACATGCAAGCCGGAAGTGGATGCTAAAGTTGAACACACCCTTGTCCAACACACCTTTCACAATAAGGGATGAGGAAGCTGCATGGGTATTCTGAACTTTATCTTAGAAGCCATTGGATCTCTTGAAATAGGGATAGAATCACCCTCTGCCTTATACCTATTTCAACGGATGTGAAAGGTGTGTTGGATTCATCACAGAACAGCTGAAAACTGCAGGTAGCATTTGCCAATCAAAAGTCAAGGCATAAAATGTATATATGATTCTGTATGGATTTCTGGGTTATATAGATCCATATTTTTTTATATAAGCAGGATGTGATGTACAAGTAATGCCGAACATGAAATGTTATGCTCCCCTTCTCAAGGTGTGGAGTCCTGCTGTGCTATATCCCAAAATGATTGATCCCTGCTGTGTTAACACCTCAGGTTGCTTGACTCATGCTGTTTTCAAGCCTGTAGAGCTGACTGCCTAAAACACCACTGTGGACATTATTTTTGTTCACAATACCTTTATTATAGGCTACCAGGTTGACCAAGGAATATAATCTCACAGTTAAATGCCTTTTAGTGTAATATTATCACAACATGATCTCAAAAAAGAAAAGGGGGGGGGGGAGAAGAAGTGATGAATGCCAGTGAGGTTCATTAATGCATCATGAGAAAATGGCATTTATATCATAATTGTCTATAAAGTAGTTATGGCTACAAGTACTATAAAGCCATTGAGTTATAGAAAATAAAGCCCTAATGCACTGCAATTCAGGGAAATCCTCACATTAAGTTTTTCCCCAGACCAGATGCTTCCTAATATAAGCAACTGGAAAATTAGTTTAAATGAATTTTAAAAATATTATAGGAACCTGAAAGTATTGGAGAAGGCAGAGCAGAAATGCTGCATAGATTTTTCATCTTTTTTTAAGTAGTGAAAATTATAAGCAGGGTATAATTTTCTCAAACCCTAATAAGAATTCAATTTTTGAGGTATAAACCAATCTACAGATCAGAATAATCCTGTGGTTCAGTTTTGCTGGGACTGTACCACTTGAATGAGATGACACAGGCTGCATGTTTAAAATGCTAGAACATTTAAAAGTCACATGATGAAGAAATGATCCAAACTATTCCACCTAGCTCATATTAAAATATTAAGATCCTTACTTTCTAAATGAAAGGTTCTCTCTCTCTCTCTCTCTCTTTTTAAAGCCATTCCTTGCCTCAAGCTATAGCCTATGTCATACATTCCAAGTAGGACTGTACAACTGAATTATTCCGAATATGTATTTCAGTTCTGATACAATTGATAATAGTGGGGCGCACTGATTGTTGCAGCAAGACATAGATAACCAGGAAGCAAGAGAAAACGGGTTGAACCAGCTGGAATTCTGAAGAGAGCAACACTCCACACTGCAGGTCCCCCTGATATGGAGCAAGCTGCGTTGAAATGCATCATGGGAATTCCTATAATTAATTTAATAACCCATTTTACCTAGATGCAGACTCATGACTACACACATGAATTTCCTAGTGAGGCTAATGTATCTGCCTGCTAGGGAAGCATTTTATTTATAAATATTAAAACAAAATGGAATAACTGAAAGGAAAAGTGGTCCTCGCATAAACAACGGGATGAATTTATTATGGTAAGTGCTCCCCAAATAAAAGCTACACGAATCCAATCGTAACTTCAAGTGTTATCAGAACACCTTTCAAGATGCATACACAGATTAAGGATTTTAAAAGGCCCTGAAATGCCTTCGTAATGACAATTTGCTCCTGCGCAGTGCTTCACTGGAAAGACTGGATATAAACAAGTGTTCTCCTTTGGGATCCTTGTGATCAATATCAGAAGTCAACTCCTGTGTGACTGGATCATCATTCTTCCCTTCAGAAAACATTAGAGTTTATTTGGCACCACCTCAGGAGCCAGTCTCTCAGTGATATATCTTATTTTATTGGGAATGACTGTTCCAGGAGAAACCTTGTGCAATGCAACAATCAGCATTCTACAGGAGCCTTCAGATAAGCAGCAAATAGGCCCTTTAATGGCAGTGGTATTGAAGCTGTGGAGAGCTCCGAGGGGCTCCATGATGCATTTTGAGGCAGTTAGATCTCACTGTGTCACTCACCGCTATCATCTCCCCCACATCTCTGTTATACATATGTACTAGGGCCTTTTAAAAGCCTCATGAGAGAAGATGGGTGAATATAGCAGGTGCCAACTATTATAAGGAAAATTATGGATATGGTGAGCAGCACAAGAGAGGATCAGGATGTAGGAATTGGATCAGGGAACAAGGCTGGGACCATGAGTGGGCACATGAGAGAGCAACTTCCTTCTGTAACCAGAGGCCCATAGAAAGACTGTGCACCAGTTATGGCCAAGGCCCGGACTAAATTGGGAAGACCCAGAAGGTTCTAGCCATTGCTTGAATCAGGTTGAGACAGCCCTAAATTGCTGTGGGTCAGGATAGATGGCCCAGAGCGATCTGGGGCTGTCTGGGGGTAGGGCGTCAAGCAGCAGAGTCCTGTTCACTCAGATTGAGTATTCCCTCCCCAGTCTAATTTAAAAGGTAAAGGGTAAAGGGACCCCTGAGCATTAGGTCCAGTCGTGGCTGACTCTGGGGTTGCGGCACTCATCTCGCTTTATTGGCCAAGGGAGCCGGCGTACAGCTTCCAGGTCATGTGGCCAGCATGATTAAGCCGCTTCTGGTGAACCAGAGCAATGCATGGAAACGTTGTTTACCTTCCCGCCAGAGTGGTACCTATTTATCTACTTGCACTTTGACGTGCTTTCAAACTGCTAGGTTGGCAGGAGCAGGGACCAACCAATGGGAGCTCACCCCATTGCGGGGATTCGAACCGCCAACCTTCTAATCGGCAAGTCCTAGGCTCTGTGGTTTAACCCACAGTGCCATCCGCACCCCCCAGTCTAATTTACTAATTTACTGTTTTCTAGAAAGTGAGAATGAGCACTAGAAAACTAGGATCTGCCCAAAGCCTTCTAAACAAATTCAGTATTGTACTTAAAGCTGTATGCTTGGCTGCATCTCCAGGCCTGCCCTGTCTGAAGCTTCAAGCAAAGTGACGGGGGTAGAAATGGTGGGAATGTTAAGCTGTAATTGCTATACAGAACTTGGAGGCAGAATGATCCTCCTTGTCATTTCTTTGGCCAAGAATGCTTTTTTAGGCTGCAACCATGAAAATAAAATAACATGTGGAGCAATGGGGCACCCTATATCCATTGGCTGTCCTCTTTGCCTGCATCCTCCCCCTCATTTTTAGATGCAGGGAAGAACAGGATGAGGTATCGCCTAGTCACCTATAAAACTTGGCATCTAAGCAGATGCATGAGCACAACAGCAGAATCTCAAGGCTCTCTGAACCATGACCACTGTCTCTTAATCTACTCCACACATTTGCTGTTGAACAAAAGCCTTGTACCTTTTACAATCATTTCAGCACCAAACATTATGATTGCTCCAAGCAATCTTCTGACAATGTGAAAGCACAAAAGAAGTATCATGTTCGTGATCTACCTCACTGTCTCAAAAATGACTTCAAAGCCGTTTGCAGTGTAACCAGTCAAAGCTCAATTTGTAGTATTTAAGGAGAAGAGATTGACGCAGTGAATCTAATATTTGCATCAAAGTATACAGTTCCCATGGTACATTTTACTACAGGCAGAGAAACATCCTCAAAGTCATACGCAATCAGGGAATTGGACTCACTGCCTCAATTTAGACAGGAAAGCAAACTTAATGAGGAAATGCACTGAAACAACAGTTGCCATTATAACTTACATAGAAAAGCCTCGCCTTTTATTTTTGAAAGCCAGTGTCTTAATAAAATACAGCATTGGTTATAGTTAAGTACTGTGCAAGCTTTCAGGCTCATCAGAAATGCTTATTATTTTTCAGCTCCAGTACCCCCTATTATGATCAATGTAATAGCTTTGCCTCAATAACTCACTAGACTTGTATAAAACAGCCACAGCCATGGAGGTTTCCGACTGACATTTATACAAGGCCATCAGAGAGAATATACTGGCTGCAACACCACCAGATTTTCACAGTCCACTTTATTACTGTCCAAAGTACCAACATTCTTCAAGGTTCAATTTGCTACCATCAGAAAGGCCACAAAGGATATTCCAAACAAAGCAACATCTACAAAATTTTTTGCATTGTAGCTAGCAGGAAATTGGAACAGCTGGTTGTGATACGACAAGCAATTCACAAGGACATATTGTTGTCGTTTGTTGCGGTAAGTATGCTTGAAGCATATATTGTATGTACATGTGTGTGAGGGTGTGTGTGTGTGTACACAGGCACACATAACATGCAGAGCACAATATGTTGTTCAGAGCAGTATCTGTCTCTTAATGAAGCGGCCTGTTTTGTTCCAAAACAAGAGATTGATCAACCATATCTGGTTGGTCCAATTCACTTTACGTTTCAAGTACAAATCAGCTTAGTTGAAAACAAGGGATGGGATTCAAAATCACACCCTTCTAAGCCTTCCATTTTCTCAAGTATTTCAGCTTGCAAGACTGAATGACACTCCCTTATCCCATGCAGTGTTGTGGGGGTTCTCCCAACACCCCAAAGTCTTTTGGGGGGGACAGGGGGAATGCAGAAGTTCTTGCACAGGGCTTCCACTGACTAGTTTGCTGAATCCCTGCCAAAGCACTGTTTCTCACTATTCACTATTATGGAGAATTATTTTTTAGAAAAACCTATTCCCCCCTCCTTTTGACAGAAGTGTATGGAATTTGCAGGCATAGAAGAGACTTCAAAAACAATTAAGTCTGCCAGATAACAGGAAGATTTATTCTAGGGGTCTGCTCAAGGCATCTTTAAATAAGTGTATATGTGCACATGTGCCATTATTTTCTGGAATAACTGGATGCTTGGGTGCAATTTTCATGGGTGCAATTTGCATTCCACTTGCTCAGTCACAAAAGCCAATGAAGTTATCAGAGTGAGAACACTGATTAAGGAAGATGCTAGAAAGCTTTGCATGAGTTGCATGCAAGTTCCAAGCTACTCCATTCTTTACTTCTATTCTCCATAGTATTGTGCAGTCTATATTCAGCACTTTGTACACAAATTATCCTGCAGCATTTACATTTTGAAAAGAAACACTACCAGGAGAAAAAGAATGCTGCTCTAAGACCTTGTTCGCAAACACTCCTTATGATACAACAGGGCTCGAGAGGATTCAAATGTTCGTGGTGGTTGACTCCCCATGGTGGATGCAATAAAACTTTGTTGAAGGATAATGTCTGTAAAGAGCAGGCATTTCTGTGGTTATAAAGGAAGCGTTCTCATTTCTATTGCCTCTGGAGAAACTGTTGAACACTGTCTTACAGTACAAAGTGCACTCTGCTTTCTGATGCTACACTGAGATTTATAACCTGGGCTTCATCTCTGACACCAAAAGTTATTTGTGTTGACCATTTTGAGAAGGATGTGGGGAGAGAAAAGATAGAAATACTGGTTCACACATGCAAATATATTGCTTGGTTTTTCAACACTTAGTGCCTTACAATGAGTGTATGAACTGCCTTCCAGGTTCCCTTTTTTCTCACAATGGTCAGATGCTCCCACTTCCCCAAAGTCTCCTTTGCCCAACACTATGTACTCAAGTCACTCTCAAATGAGGGGTGGAAAGGGCCCACAATCCTTCTCCTTTTCATGTTTCAGGGGTGGGAATCCAGATCCAGACAATGGGATCCTCCGCCAACCCCACCTGATGTTGGAAAAGGGCAACCAAAACGACTGAAGGGATGGAGCAACTCAAAATGTTGCAGCATTTGGGTCTTTTTAGCTTAGAAAATAAGGAGAAGAGGTGGCATGATACAAACTTATGAAATTATGCGTGGCATGGAGAAAGTGAATAAAAAATTTGTTTTTCTCCTTCCCTTACTGGAACTCATCAACTTCCAGTGGAGCTGTTGGACAGATAGGAGAAAGGATTTCTGTGGAACTCATTCCCACAGGAAGAAGTGACAGCCAATGACTTGGAGGACTTTCAAAGAGAACTGGTCAAATTCATATAGGATAAGGCAAAGGGCCTTCTCGGTGGTGGCGCCCGCCCTGTGGAACACCCTCCCATCAGATGTCAAGGAAATTTTAAAAAATTGACTTTTAGAAGACATTTGAAGGCAGCCCTGTTTAGGGAAGTTTTTAATGTTCGGTGTTCTATTGTGCTTTTAATTCTGTTGGGAGCTGCCCAGAGTGGCTGGGGAAACCCAGCCAGATGGGTGGGGTATGAATGAATGAATGAATGAATGATTCTATTTATGGCCACTAACCAGAATGACTGTCAGGGACACGGGTGGCACTGTGTGTTAAACCACAGAGCCTAGGGCTTGCCGATCAGAAGGTCGGCGGTTTGAATCCCTGAGACCGGGTGAGCTCCCGTTGCTCGGTCCAAGCTCCTGCCAACCTAGGAGTTCGAAAGCACGTCAAGTGCAAGTAGATAAATAGATACCGCTCCGGCAGGAAGGTAAACGGTGTTTCCGTGCACTGCTCTAGTTTGCCAGAAGCAGCTTAGTTATGTTGGCCACATGACCCGGAAACTGCCTGCGGACAAACGCCGGCTCCCTCAGCCTATAGAGCGAGATGAGCACCGCAACTGCAGAGTCGTCCACGACTGGACCTAATGGTCAGGGGTACCTTTACCTTTTAACCACAATGGCTATGTTCTACCTCAATGGCCAGAGGCAGTAATTGTGTCTGAACACTAGTTGCTGGAAATCTTGGTGGCATGGGTGGGGGAATAACCATCTTATGTGTGGGTCCTACTTGTGAGAAGCTGCCTTTTGCAGGTGCTTCTAATTAGCCATTTCACAGTACAGGTAAACCCCATCCTTTAGCAGGGAGTTGCATTTTTTTACCTGTCCAACACCTGGTATAATATACAAAGTCAGGTGTAGGACAGGTAGGGTGCATTGTGGGGGAAATGACCTTGTGAGACAAATAAGGACTTCTTTGTATCTGCATTAAGTGATAAACATACATCTTTCTCCACAGGCCTAACTTATCTTTAGCAGAATAATATGTGTAGTGCTTCCACAGTTATATGTCATACGTTTATTTACACACACATAAAATGACACGTAATTTAAATCCTTATGGATTTTTCTTTGAAATAACTAAACACTCATCTACAACAAGCAGATGGTTTCACGAGATTTAAACCCAAGCACACTTAAATTGCCTTAAGGGCCACTGAAATAAATAGTTCTTAGCTCCAAATATAAACCTTATAAACTAAGTTTAATGGGTGTCATCCAGAAAAGTTAAATGTCCTTGTCAATGGAACTTCACCATGCTTCACTCTGTACTTCAGATATATTTTTATAGATTGGGTAGAAAGGTCCTTCACTTTGTCAGGATTTCACCCAACAGAAATAATTGAAAGGAAATGACTTTTTTAAAAAAGTCTGTCTCAGAGAAATCTGATCTGTTGGTGGGTTTGCTTTTAATGAACAGGAATGCAAAATTCATTAAATATCCAGTTCTTAGCCTCAACTATTAGTATTTTGTAGGGCTGTGCACCAGATTCAGTTATGACCTGAGTCAAATCAGGTCTATTGGAAGAACTCAGATGTTTGATAAGGTGAGATGGGGAGGTGGGTAAAAGGGACAGCATTCATGCTTTTTTCTTCCACACATCACAAGTAATTAACAATGTCAATTTATTGAGGAATCAACACTGTCTGTTAAAAGGAATGCCAAGCTATCCTTAAAACCTTTGTATTCCTAGAACTGCTTTGAAGAACTTCATATCTATTGTCTCTGTACTTAATGCTTTTTTGCTCATTATGCAGAAGTTATAAAAAAAGAAGAAGGAAAACAACCTTAAGGGAAGAGATAAGAGAAACTAAGGCATAAAGACACGTTATTTGCAAAGGAAGAAAGAACAACTTCTGCAGCAGAGATGAAGCAAAGATTAAAATGGATGAAACAGCAAATACAAAATAAATAATAGTTATAGACTTAATAGAAAGCCCTATGTAAGCTTCATTGAAAAAGCTACAGTGACAATTGGCTCACATTTGTTTGAGTCAAACCATGTGGATTCATCTGTATATCTTTAAAGCATTTTTAAGTTTTCTGTTCAAAGTTTCCATGCCTTATTTTCAAGGGTGGGGTTTTCCTTCCATTCTTTTCCCTGATTCTGGGTAATCAAATGCATCATGACTTAGAGCACAGGACCGAACACATGAAAACGAGACACGTAGCTGAGCGATTTGAGGAAGCATAAAAGGGATAACAGCAGAGGCAAAAAGGGTTTATAGTGGAGGGAGGGCAGACTTGGCCCAATGATTTATAGTTGCCAATCCCTCCTGTACACCTTCCCAGTAGCAACAACGCTCTCACCGTGTCCCCTGTTTTGATTAACAATCCAGGAGATGTACATTTGCAGTCTTCTAAGGATGTGGGCAGATGATATACCTTTCAGACAGAGTCCATTTTAATTTCTCCCTACCCAGCACTGAGATTGGAAGATTTTCTTCTCTGCATAACAAATTGTCCAAATTCAATCATGAGCCACTATGAAGAAATGGCTTGCCCCACAGTTGTTAGCCTCCACCCAGGGAGATTAAATGTGGTCTTTACTTGGCGTCCATATCAAGTACACCAGTCATTCACCTTCAAGAAACAGACGATAATGTCCTCTGCCTGCTCGGTACATTCTGTCCAGGCACCAGCAATGATGCCATTGTACATGTTAAGTTATGAAATGTCATTTTCTCTTCCTTGTCTGAAGATAATATGCACTTATATATTATACAGTACAACGCAGCACATTTTCAATGTCGTTCCCCTCCCCCGCCTCTTCTCCAATAGCAAAAGAGAGGGCAGGAAATGCTCTTTGCCGCCTTAAGCAGGAACGAATTGAGCTATGCATGTAATCTCACTGAGTCTTCAGACTGGCCTTAAATGTGCTCCTAAAATAATCTCATTAGCGGTAGCTTTCAGACCAATTGATTCTGTGCAGAAGTAGGTGTAATCCTGTTTCTGACTCCGAGAGGCTCCATATCTGAGCAAGTCTGTATTCGTGACGGTGACGCTTGAGACATGCATTGGTAAATTTAAGTGGCAGGCAGCCGGAGAGGAATCGTGTTGACGGATTCTTGGAGTCAGTGGCAGTCCTGCATGCTATTAATCGACACAGCAGTAAACTAAAATAATAATACAAGAAATAAGCATTAGGCCTCGTGTGCAGCTCATAGAGATACAGGGTTATTGCATTAGTAGCAGCCAGAGAATCCTACACAGATTCACTGGCACAAACATAAGGGGAGCTAGACGTAGATATTGATTTTCAGTCGTGGTTTTTATGGGGCTTTTCTTTCATCCCAATTTCCTGTGTGGTGGTCTTTGCTGCTGTCTTCAAATTATTCCTTTATTTCTTGATTCCATACACTTGAGAATATGCTCAATTTGGTTTCTGGCAGATTTCTCTTTCTTCCTTAAAAAGCACAGCTTGAGGGAGGTGGGCAAGCTTGCAGATTTTGTAATTGAAAGGGGAGCAAACAAAGTCCTTTTTTTCTTTAGAAAATGTTTAGGGGTACTCTCATTTTGACTCAAGAAAATCACCATTTTTATAGTTCAGACTGTGAAAAATAAATACAGAAAATGGACAAAAATACAAGATTCACAAAATGTTTAGGGGTATGTGTACCCCTGCGTACCCCAAGAAAAAAGTGCTGCACACAGACATACACTTCCTATTTCAGAAACTCCACAGAACCCTCCCATTGAATTGAATGGGGCTTACTCCCAGCTAAATAGGGACAGTACTGCAGCTAAAAACCTCATATTACTATTTTTTAAATTGAAATATGGCACAAGATGTGGAAATTCAATCAGGATAGATGTGCAATTTCCTCTATTATACCTCCTTCGGATTCTTGTACCCAACAGCCATTTGGAGGACCATCACATGTTGGGAAGAGACCACTGTCTCATGGAGCAGGTGTGGAATAGCAGCAAAATGTCCCCACCAGCTGGTTTCATTATTTACTGCCAGTCCTACTGTTGCTGGCACCTGCATCCACTGCTTCCTCTCTGTTCCTAGTTCTGAGGATGGCCAAAGTGGTCCTTCTTCCTGAGAATGAGGCATTTCGGAAACAGTGATCAGGGAGTGCTTGTGCTGCCATTGTTTGCCATGATGGAGAAAGTCTTTGTAAACTTTAACTTTTAAATGTAAAGTTATTTTAAAGTAACAGAAAGCGACAGAAAGTAACAGAAAGTTCCTTAGAGTGAAGGATGAAATGGAGGGAAGGAAGAAGTGATCATTGCTTGCCTCAGGTAGCACAAACTCTTGTGCTGGCTCTGTGTGGGGATGATATGTATACATGCCCATTTCTTGTGGGAAAATGGGCAGTATTCAAGTAAACAGTTCAGCTAATGCAATGAGTTTTAGCTGCCCAGTGGAAATTCCTCTGTCTCTCCTCTCCACATGCAATCCCTAAATCTGTTCCAGGGGTTCCCCCAACCCTCCAGAGCAGATTTACAGAGGGCACTTGGGGAGACGAGAGGGCAGAGGAGTTCCATTATGCAGCTTAAACACCTTGTCCTAGCGAAACTAGTTTGCTGCCCTGTGTCTACTAAAATTATCAAGATTCCCAAAGGCTGTCAGCTTTGCTATAATTGTGCATCCCTTCCAATAGCAATAATTTTTTGCACATGAAAATTAGAGCAAACTTAAGATGTCTGATTTTTTTCTTACTTTGGGCAAATAATTTGCCTTTAATTGACAATATCAAAGCACATATGCTATCATCATAGAAAATGATCAAGACATTTGCAGCTCAAGTATCTATTATTTTTCTAGTGAAATTGCTGTTTCTTATTTTTTGTTTTTTTCTTGAGCCGGTAGTTATGAGTATCTATGATAGCATGAAGTGCCCTGCTGGCTGGAATATAAATCTGGATTATAGCCACACCAGCATTTTGCCTTTAGGGGTATCATGATAATGTCCACTGGCTTTTTATGTATTTAGCCAGGAGATTGCAGAATGGCCTTATGCTAACCTTACAGGAAATGGTCACCTTCAATATAGCTGAGAATTAATTCAAGTAAGAGAGAGAGAGAGAGAGAGAGAGAGAGAGAGAGAGAGAGAGAGAGAGAGAGAGAGAGTGTCACAGTACCTGTTCCAGAGTACATATAATTCAGTAAATTTATATGTGGGTGTGGGTAGGTGTTAAACACACATTTGGTTTAACCTGCAATTGATAATCTGTTTCTAGATCTTGTCTTTTTCTGAACACAGTACTAAACTGCCATACTATCAGGACCATGCAAGCCCAGGTCACTTTCACATGTGTTCACTTGTTAGTCCATCTCATCCACTTTCTCCATTAGTCTGTGATCTCCTTTTGTTTTAAATTTAGCATTAAGACTGCCTGTTAGATATGTAATTAAATATGCACTTTAAAATGCATTTGCTCTTAAAATATGCATTTCTAAATCCATTTTAATATATTTCTGAGCTGAAAACTGGGTCAAAACAGGAAGTACCTGTGGGACTGAGTGTGGGTATGTATGAATATTTTTAAGGATTGTATGAAATGTATGTTTGTTTGTTTGTATATTCATAATATGTATGTATTAATGTTGAATTTTTTTAATAATAAAATATTTGTTAAAAAAGGAAGAAAACTGGGTCAAAACATCCACAAGTGTGTAGAAACTAGTGGGGAATCAAATTCCAATCAACCTATTTGTCTAGGAGGTGTGGATCGGGTCATTTCATATTGGAATTTACCAGTATCAAATTCCACTCCACTGCTAAACATGAGGTTAGGAGGAACAGCAGGAGCCAGTGCCCTTGAGCATCTTCTGCATGAGGTGGCCAAATCTCTCTGCCTAACATTAGGGTTGGCCCTGAATTCCACTATGCCCATTTTTTGTCAGTTTCCAATTTGTGCTGTGCTAGCAACATTGCTTTACAAAGCAATGTTAGAGACTTATTTATTTTATTTAACATACAGTAAATTCAGCTTACTTGACAGAAAACCTCTCCGCAGTTTACAAGCCAATATTAATTTTAAAAATACCAATAAAAAACAAACATGACACATAAGTTGATAACTTGGTTTAAGAAAGTCAAAAATATAAATAAAATCAGCAATTTTGGAAGAGTCATAGGTAATGAATTATGTGTTAAAACTGCATGCCTGCGTAGGTTTGTCAAAACAAAATAAGTATAAAGGTAAAGGTACCCCTCACTGTTAGGTCCAGTTATGGATGACTCTGGGGTTGCGCGCTCATCTCGCTCTATAGGCCGAGGGAGCCAGCGTTTGTCCGCAGACAGCTTCCGAGTCATGTGGCCAGCACGACTAAGCCACTTCTGGCAAACTAGAGCAGCACATGGAAATGCTGTTTACCTTCCAGCCAGAGTGGTACCTATTTATCTACTTTCACTTGACGTGCTTTCAAACTGCTAGGTTGGCAGGAGCTGGGACTGAACAATGGGAGCTCACCCCGTCACGGGGATTCAGGCCGCCAATCTTCTGATCGGCAAGCCCTAAGCTCTGGAGAGAGAGAGAGAGAGAGAGAGAGAGAGAGAGAGAGAGGGAGAGAGAGAGAGGGGGGGAGAGAGAGAGAGAGGGAGAGGACCTCATTCAGCCTCTGATCCCGAGGTTCTCCATCTCTGCTCTACAGATTTTCAGGTAGGGCATCTCTCAGCCCTACCTGGAATGCTGAGGATTGAACCTAGGACCTTTTACATGCAAGGGATATGCTCTGCTGTGGAGCCACAAGCATTCCTTAAAATATATAGATAGGTAAATATACAGTAGGACCTGGACTTAATGGTCTCGTACAATACTCCTTTTAGGTGTAATGTTCATTACACCCAGTCCATATCCAAATACAAAGCAAGGTACTAATTATTACTTCCTATTTATGGAGACCTTTAACAGGCACCATAGCAGGTTCTGGTGGGCACTCTGGCACTCATGGGTAACATGTTGACACCCTTGATTTACTTATAAGCATGAAAAGCCAACACTGCTGTGGTTTGGGGGTGGGGTCTTCCTTCTCATTCTGAATTAGGCCCTGGACTTCTGTCTCAAATTCCTGACCTGGTGGTAGCACTGCCTAAAGTTCACCTGACAGACCGGGGACCAATAGGTTGTCTAGTGAGAGATATTGTGTCTGGATTACAATAACATACCTTGGAATTGGGAGAGAAAGCTTTCCATTTTGATTCCACAGATCATCCATTCCTATTCTTGCAGTACTTAATAATTTTACACCTTTCAAGAACAGTACAGTTCTTACAGCTTTGATTTGCGTTCGTATGCACTCTGTTCAGTGAAGTTTCTGTTGTTATAAAATGCTGAATATTTTTGTTTCCCATAGACATATTTTGTTTACCCTTCTCTGATTCCCAATTTCCCTTTACTTACTATAACCACTCAGATCTATTTTTCAACAAACATGAATAAAAGAATCAGACACTTGATTCTGCATTCCATACTTTTTCATTGCAAATCCATATTTCTTCACAGATTTTTCTCCCCCTTTTTCTAAAGAAGAGAACAAAAATATGTTTTATTTCTTCCTTTAAGGCTAGGAAAAGTCTTGCATGTTTATTGACTTACAAGGTGAGAGAAATCAGCCCCTTGTATAGAAGAGTTAAGAAGACTCTTACCAGAAGCATGTGCTGTTCCTAGGCAGTAATAGATATAATATTGCTTGTAGTCAATGTGTATTGAGTGACAGGAGATGTAGAGAAGAGGTAAGGAAGAAAAGGAAGTAGACATTGTGGGATAATTATGCAATCAGAATAGCTTCAGCTGTGAAGAAGGCTGAAGAGGTGGTGTAAATACACTTATATCATGTTTTTGAAGTTATGTAATACAGTGGGGTGAATGCAGTGTTAAGCAAAGGGCAGTACCTCTGGTGGGGGACACACATCATGCTCCTTCTGGGGTAGTTCATCCACCTTTGGTCGCCAATCTGCAGTAAGCTCTCACCCGAGGCTCCAAGAAGCTGTCAGCATGTGAAAGTGGTCACATCCTGGGAAACAGCCTTCACTGGCCAGCTAAACCACATGAGGGCAGCCAATGGGTCTTAAACTCTCGATGAGTTAGGGATTTGTTACCCCCTGCATGCAAAAACAGGTTCCAGCGGCTCAAGCGGACAAGACCAATAGTGGGTCCAACGATCAAGAAAACAGTTTCTGCGCATGCTGTAGAGGGAAATAAGGGGCAAATGGGGCTCGTCACCCTGGGAAGGTAGCCCATCTAGGAGTTAAACCTCTGCTGATTTGCAGCTATACTCATTCAGGAGAAAGGCTTCAGGAGCAAGCCCTGAGAACTAATCTCTATCCGCTATGCCACTGTACAGAATGGAAGATGGCAGGATCCCTAAGGATGTACTTGACACAAAGCTGGCTTCAGGCACCAGGCCTGTTGGCAGACCAACTCTGTGTTGTAAAGATGTCTGCAAATGTGACCTGAAGGCTGGCAACATTCACCCTGCCATGTGGGAATCTCTTGCGGACAATCTCAGCACCTGGACCCAATCAATCAGGTTGTGTATCCACAGCAGTGACCGGAGAAGAAATGACTGCTGAGAGAATAAATGCCATTTAACAGCAAAACCGGATGCCTCAGCTGCAATAAAACATGTTTCTATCATATTGTTCTCTGCAGCGAGAGCAGGCATTGTAATTCTCCAATGGTTGAACTTTACCCCCAGTGGCACACACTTCCACTGTCTCTTGAGACAGATGGAGGCTAACAAATACAGTAAGCCTGCAATGTGTGCACATTTAACTTGTGCACATTCAGTTTTATGTGTTGTTGTTGTTTAGTCATTTAGTTGTGTCCAACTCTTCGTGACCCCATGGACCAGAGCACGCCAGACACTTCTGTCTTCCACTGCCTCCCGCAGTTTGGTCAAACTCATGCTGGTAGCTTCGAGAACACTGTCCAACCATCTTGTCCTCTGTCGTCCCCTTCTCCTTGTGCCCTCCATCTTTCCCAACATCAGGGTCTTTTCCAGGGAGTCTTCTCTTCTCATGAGGTGGCCAAAGTACTGGAGCCTCAGCTTCACGATCTGTCCTTCCAGTGAGCACTCAGGGCTGATTTCCTTAAGAATGGATAGGTTTGATCTTCTTGCAGTCCATGGGACTCTCAAGAGTCTCCTCCAGCACCATAATTCAAAAGCATCAATTATTTGGTGATCAGCTTTCTTTATGGTCCAGCTCTCACTTCCATACATCACTACTGGGAAAACCATAGCTTTTACTATACGGACCTTACCCCCTGCATGCACATGGCAAAAAAAATAAAATAATAAAAATTAAAGGGGGTAGACAGTGGGGAAAATGACATTGGCAATCCCACCCACCATCAAACCCAATGGGTTTTGTGTATAAACCATTTTTGGTTTAGGCACACTCCCTGGACTGTAACCCTGTAAGTTGTGGGCCTACTTTACTCAAAAAGGATGTGGGGAAGATGACTGAGCTAACAGTTTATTAGGCGATCCCTCACAAAGCTACAATTCCTAGTACTCCTAACAAGCTGCAGTACCCAGAATTATTTGGGGGGAAGCATTAAAGTGGCATGTGTGGACCCAGGGAGTCAGCCCCACTGCACAGCATAGAACTCAGTTCTGGCATGCATAGAATTGCATGGTTATCCTTTTAATTCTGTGTTGGGTGGTGGGTTGGAAAATATATTTGGTTTACCTTTTTTTCTCCACTAAGTTTATATACTGCATCATTTTTTATAATTAGGATGATTCTATTTTCTTCATGATTACAAATACATTCTGGAATACATAAACTCCCTCTTTTGCTCTAAAAGCAGGCATTGTTGTCAATTACTTTCTATTCTGCCTCTTATTGAAGGCACTGCTAAATAATGCTGGATCTCATGACCCAGCATTTTGATAAGCTGATACTTGGATACTTTGCATAAACCTCTTGGAGATTTTTTTAAAACAGAATGTAACTCAGAAATACTTTTTTTAAAAAAATCTTTTATTTTATGGTGTAAGCTGCCCAGATATTTTTGTGTGTGTTATTCAGCAACACATAAATAATGGAACTGAATAAAATAACTATAACACAAAAGGAAAAGTTGCAGCAAGTTCTTCTTCTGCAACCTGACCTTCTTTCTGCCTTAGCAGCTTCAATGGCAGTCATGCATATATAGTGAACATGTAACCTGGTAAATATGTATTTACTTTCAAGGGGGGGGGGACCACTCACAAAAAGGTTTGTTTTCGAAATCTGCACCTACACAATATCAAATTTTACCCGTAAATTCTGGAAAAAAGGATGGATTTTGGTCATTTATTGGAGGCACAGGGAGAATGACCCAAACCCCCAGTCAGAGCTGGATAAGTTCAGTTGGTTAGAGCGTGGTGCTTATAATGTCAAGGTTGCAGGTTTGATCCCTGTAAGGGACAGCTGCATATTCCTGCAGGAGGTTGGATTAGATAAAACTCAAGTCCCTTCCAACTCTATGATTATACCATGCTGGAGAGGACTTGGATGGAGCAGAGACATCCTTCCGCCAAGTCCAACCAGGCTCTGCCATCCTCTACTGGTGAGGGAACTTAACCATTGGTGGGAAGCTCCACTGGGAGCAGCACTCCAACTCACCCACCAAATCATGGATGGGCAGAAGTTACTGCTAGTGGAATCCCCACTAATGGCAGCAAATTGGATTGTGTGCTGAACCTACTGTCATCCTGTGACAGCATTGAGCCAGATTTGAGCCTCTTTGCTATTCCAGCCTGGGAGAGGGAAGGGGATCCCCTCCTCATATTTCCTGATTTGGACAGCACTGCGAATTCAGTGCTGGCTGCTAATCCATTAAGTCCCACATCTGCCAGCTAGGAGTTAGGAATACATCCTCAATTGGGCTTGCGCTTTACCAGCATTTTCTAGACCTTTCTGTCTGGCTTCCTCAAATCAAAAGGATTACCAATGAACTCCAGCATTCAAAGAGTTTCCACTATTTCCATATATGCTTACTGATGCTGCAGGAGAGTAAAAGATTGAGGCAGTCCTGGGGAACATGCGACTTTCCAGATATCCTTGGACTCCAACTCTCATCAGGCCAAGGCAGCACAACCAATTGTCAGGGATGGTGGGAGTTGTAGACCAACAATGCCTGTAAGCCCACCTATCAGCATCCTGATTCACATATTCAAGTCATGGCATCATGACCTCTGGTGATCTAAACACAAAGCCCTGTAGTGCGACTGATTTTGCTACAAGGCAAATTTAAGAGAAGGAAGTGTCACTAACCCCCCAAAAATATTGTTTCTATTATATATAGTGTTGTATGGCTGGCACTCTGCGGAGTAGAAGAATACAGCTTCCTCTTCTAAGGAGCTTACAATCTTTCTTTTTTAACACATTGCCACAACTATGTTTCCTCCATTTACACCTTTTGTGTTTGCATGGAAAGGTGAGGGAAACAGCCGTCACCTCTCAGAAAGCAAGATTTTATTCAAGGACCCGTTGACCCCAAATGTAGAGACTGCTCCACAAAGCAAAATATTCACACAAAGCAGCTCAGCCCACAATTCTGTTGATTCTGTTGACTTGCTACCTCAGATTGTTTGTTTTGAGCCAGGATTTATGGTGGCAGAGTGAACATCTCCGTTCCCAAAGGCAAACCTTCCAGGCATATTTTGCAAGGTACTAACACTGAAATCTACACCAGGTTGTCAAATATGCTACATGCTCACTTTGATTATTTTTACCAAAGAAGTGTGAGTATTACTTGCTGAAGTTGTTTTCAAGAAAGTGAAGATATGTGCATCTTCTCAGTCTTCTCTGAACATCTCACAAAATGGTGCCTTATTATACACCAGCTATGCTTATTGATCCTAAGCAATTTGGTGCAGAAATATTTCTTTTTATATATTCTCTCCCTCCCCCCCCCCGCCGCACTTCCTTTGTCCCACAAGTGGGTGGAGTGTCCTTCATTACAGGCAAACATTAATACTGAATGAACCAGCAGCTGCTTTTGCTAATGAGCCCTAAGTAAAAGAAGAAGAGAGCAGGAGAGAGGGAGAGAAAGATTTCAGAGGTTGCACTTTCCTGCTTGGCAGCCTGCCAGCCAAAATCTATTAGCAAATTCTGGCTTTCTAGAAACAGACCTGTAAAAAAGAAGAAGTAGTACAGTGGTATCTCGGGTTAAGTACTTAATTCGTTCTGGGGTTCCGTTCTTAACCTGAAACTGTTCTTAACCTGAAGCACCATTTTAGTTAATGGGGCCTCCTGCTTCCGCAGTGCTGCTGAAGCACAATTTCTGTTCTCATCCTGAAGCAAAGTTCTTAACCCGAGGTACTATTTCTGGGTTAGCGGAATCTGTAACCTGAAGCGTATGTAACCTGAAGCGTATGTAACCCGAGGTACCACCGTAGTTGTTTCTGGTTTACTGATAAATGCCTCTCTCTTTCCTAGCTGGTGTGGACTTGGATGTGAAGGGTTTCAGTTCAAATTCCAGTCCAACCATGAACTCACTGGGCCTCTTTAGGAAATATGCTGCCTTTCTTTCAACTCAGCTGAGTGCTCTCAAAATTACAAACCATCATTTTGTGACTAGGTTCCTGACTCTGAAAAGCATTTCCCCTGAAATGACTTTGTGAGGCAGGGAGTGAGACCCTGTAGCCCTCCATTTGTTGTTGGCCTCTAGCCCCCATCTTTTCTGACCACTGGCCACACCGATTAGGGGCTGTTGGGAGTCACAGGCCAAGAACATCTTAAGGGCCAAAGATTCCCCATTCCTGAGCTAGGAGGCTGCTGCTGGCAGACTCTTGTCAAATGCCTTGGCCATTTTTGTTTGGCATCACTCAGGGTGCGATCTTGTCCCCCATGTTGTTTAACATATACCGGTACATGGGAAATCACATACAAGGGCACAGTTCTGTATAACAACCAAAGAAATTGCGCTGAAGGAACACAATGGTAGCAATAATATATTGATCATAATAAGTAATTTATAATAATGTGGACAAAATATCGTCACAGCTGCAAAATGTACATTTCAGCAAGGCTTACAAAGATTCATACAGCACCAAAATAATTATTATTGCATTGAAGAATGCTCTAAGCAGCTGAGAATGACAGGCTTCCACATAAGCTCCTAGCTGTTAACGGCAACATGGGACTAGTACTAGAAGAGATTGCCTGGGGATTAGGAGAATGTTATGATCAACATTCTGATGTCCTTTTCATCTAATAGCAAGGAAGCTGTTGGTGTTCTGAATTAGGGCCTGGTAGCTGTAATAGGCTGGATGATGGCTAATCAGCTAAAGCTTAATACAGGCAATGTCAACACTTAAGGGAAAATGAGGAAAAATACACTGGTTTTTAGATTCCCTGTTATAGTCAATGAAGTGGGTAAAATGGAGCTTCAGATTCAGATCTGAATAACCCATTGAAATGGAGCAACACAAAGTGGATCCAAAACAGACTGGGCTGCTTCTAAATACTACAGATAAAAGGCAAATCTGGTGACTGCTGTGTCCCCCTAATATATATGATCCTTGCACCTTAAAGCAACCAGCACATAAACGGGTACATATAACAGTGTGTAAAACTGCACAAAAATGCTTAGGTGTTAATATTTATAAAATATGCTGCAGAAATATAGTATAGAATGGGCTCTTTATAAATATTATATGGATAATATACATATTTTTCTTGCTTATATTGTTGCATGTCATTAGTCTGCCTATTTTAAAAAAAACAATGACAAATGCCCAGTGCATGAGCAGCAAGGACTGATGGAAAGATCAACTGGGCCGAAGCTCCCAAATTCTGTGCATAGATTAGAACCATTTAAAATAGATTCCTCCTCCATTCCTAGGTTTTGCATAAATTCTGAGATGAGCCTTGTTGCATATTTTAAATGTTTTATAAGATCTAAGTAGCCTGATTCTTAGCCTTTTCAAACCAGAGCTCTTAGACTGAAACCAATTTTCATCCAGGTAATGATAACATGTTTAAATTTGAAGTACTCTGGTTTAAATTGAAGATGAAAATAAAAGGTAGAAACTGGTGTCTCCAGAGGACCAGCAGAAAAGATCTTATTGACAGGTCTGGAGGTCACAAGGCTCTAGCATTCTTCAGCATGCTTATGCATTTATTTACATTATTTATAAGCCTCCTTGTAACAAAAGGTTCTCCTGGCAACTCAGAGAATAAAAATAACAAATTAAAAATATGATACAATAAAAATACAATAAGAGAAAACACAACAGCAATCCCAGATAAGATCAAAGCAGATGAAAGAACATGGAGAACAGAATTTTTTTAAAAAAACTAAATACTAGAATGTGAATGGGAAAATAAAGAAGTTATTTTCCTGGCACCATTAAAATAGGTTCCAGGTGTATCTTTCTGGTGGGTCACAACAGGGGTGCCAGCACTGAAAAGGCCTTAGCCAGTAGCCATTTGTTATCACCCCATTTGGCCCTCAAAGAATGGTCTGAGAAGAAGATCCCACGGTCTGGGAGCATCTATGTGAAAACAGCTGACACAATGCGGTCTCAGGCAATGAAGGTCAACTGAGGTCAACTGAACCAGGAATTAGACGGGGAGGTGTTGAAGGTGACATGCACAACATGTTCATAACACCCAGCTGGCAGTCTTATTATGTACCTACTGAAACTTCCAGACCATTTCCAAAGGAAATCCCATGTATAACATGGGATGGGCATGGATTTACCATGGCATGGGTTGCAGAAGCAAGCCATGACATAGAATCATAGCAATGTAGAGTTAGAAGGTGCTCCAGGCTCTGAGCCAGGGTTTAGCAGACCAAATCAGGCTCCAGCATATCAAACCAAACCTCCAGCAGAGGTCTGGCCAGCTAATCTGGTCAGTCCAGATTATTTGTTTTTAACTGCAATTGTTGAAGTTTAGCTCATTCCAAATGGGGAAGTCTGGCCAGGTGTTAGTTGGTAGGTTTGCATCCCTCCAATCTGAATGCTGGTTTCAGGGAGGTTGGCAGGGAGACTCAGGATCTCCATTCCAGATAGTATTTAGATGGCAAATGGTTATACAAGTATACCAATCAGCAATAAATTCAGGAGTCATACACCAAGTATATGTGGGCTTAAATGCTGCTACATACAAGCTTATGCATGTCCCAGTTGCTCACATTCAAAACTTGTTAGCATTGCCTCTGTTTTTCCTCCATTTCTCCTTTCTTCCCGTTCCTCTATATACAGTACATTTACAGTGGAATTTTAACCATGGTCACAGTCACAACATACATTTAAAGCACTATGATACCATTTAAACAGTCACGAGTGCCCTACAGATAGAGATGGGATTGTTCAACCACTCTGGAAATTGCAGCTCCATGAGGGGAATGGGGCTCTCCTACCAAATCTCAGTACACTTAACAGAGTACTGCTCCCAGAAATCTTTAGGGAGAAGCCATGACTGCTTTAACTGTATGGTGTGAATGAATGTGGCCCATGTTTTAAAAGTAGTTTCATCTCAGTCCCAACTATTTGATGAATAACACCAGCATATGCCTATGACAAAGCGATGGAACAGCTTTAGCGGGTTTCTAAAATATAGAAATCCGATCTTGGCACATGTACTGCTCCTTTGTCACTGAGGAAACTTTTAGGCGCTGTATTTTTGGCAGGGATTGTAAATGGCATTCAAATATATTAGAAATGCCAGACTTCCGGGTTGGCGCCATCGCCGAATGGCGGGCTCCCTCCGAGCTCCGGAGGGAGCCGGCTTGGCAGGGGTTGGGTCCTACCGCACCGGCGATGCGGGGACCCTTAAAAACCACGGCCAGATTGAGGCCGTGGACATGGAGACTCGGCTGGCACCGTTAGCGCTCTCCCGACTCGTGAAGGAGCCTTTTTAAAGGCTACGGATCGGGTGCCGGGGAGAAGCGTGGTGCTTTGAGTTCTCTGCTATCCCTGCCGAGCGCAGCCGCATGCCATCCGGCGGAGAGCGCTGACTTCTTCTATTGAAAATTCGGCTCTAAAGAAGAACCCGTGAGTAATTGGAATATGGACTAAAAAAAAAAGGGGGATAAATTTTTAAAAAATTCGGAGCGAACGGGGGAGGTGGAAAAAAGGAAGTCAGCCTACCCCTAAATTGTAGAAGAGCCAAAACAAAGGACTGGACAACTAAGATCGAGTGTAACCTTATCTTGCCGAATCAGCAACTTCGCGAGGGAAAATTATAAGATTGAGCTGGAGGAGAAAAGTGGAATTGTTTTTTTTAAAAAAGCAACCCCCCCCCCGGAATCCCTGGAGCGATTCGTGAAACTGCCTGGAGAAAAGTGATGGAGGTTTTGACAGCTGTCAAAGAGCTGTCAAAAAGGAAGATTAAAATAGAGACTTTGTTACGAGGACTTTGCCGGTTATATTTGTTACAAATTGAATACAAACTGTTTTAAATATCGGTCAACAAGCTACTTGGTCTGGTGGATGTGATTCTGGAAGGGAACTTTGTTACTGCAATCCACCTAGAGGAGCCGAGGGACATTGCATGTGTTTTTCACAGGAAATGTGAACAGCTGAATGGAACTTTCAATCTCCTGGGAAACTGCAGGAATGGAACACTATTTTGTCTACAGAGGTCTACACACTACAGGAAACAATGGAACTATTTGTTGGAAAATGAAAGGAACATGATGTAATGCTTTGCTTCATGAATAACAAACCTCTGCAGAGACACTAGAAACTTTTGGAAAAAGAACATTTCTGTGGGAGAACAGAGAAATAAAAAGGAGGAGAATGATTGATAAGAACAAGGAAACAACAAGAACTGGACAGAACTGGGGGAACATTTGGGATATTCAGGTTTGACAAGCTTATGGACACAAAATTGGAGTTTTTACTCCTGGATATAAAAACCTGGATAGAAGAAATGGGCCCTTATTTGATAGACTCCTTCTATGATTGGACATCCGTAATTAAAGACTGGCAAAGAACCGGAGGGACATAGTGTAATGTGGGAACTCCAGGAAGATATTAGAAGTGGAGGGATAGGTGAAACGCAAAGGGGAAAGAGGGGAGGGAAAATTGGAATCCAAAGGCTGTAAAATTATTATTCATATTTATCTTATTTTCATCTGTACTATGTTTGAAAGGGGGAAACTCGTGGAAGGGTATAGATCGATCATAGGGGATGAGAATTTGGATAAATTGGGTTATTGACGAAGAGCGTAATTTGGGGATAAGAATTTGTTGAATTTAATTGCTTATTTGGAAGATTTGGAACACAAGAGGGGGTAGGGAGGGGAAGTCCTAGTTATTGGCAATAGATTGGATTTAATTTGTTTTGATTTGTTTTAATTTGGAAAACCTTAATAAAAATTATTATAAAAAAAAAAAAAACAAATATATTAGAAATGCCAAGTGCAGTCTGTTTTAACAAAAAACGAATCAAAGGAAAGATCAAAAGCATAAAGGAACTATACCTGATAATGCTTGTAAGGCAAAAATCACACCCATGAAATATTACTCTCCGACATCAGTCAGAAAGATAAGAAGAGAAGTAGCCAGCAGCTACATTTCCCAGAAACTTGTAAAAATGGTGGCAAAGGGGTTATGAAATTTCTGGCAGTACTATTATTTTTATTGAAATATAGTAATGTTGTCCTTTCCTGTCGAAATATTTTTTGGGGAATAAAAAATGTAATTTCTGGTATTTGTACAGTCTACATTAATCCTGAACAAATTAGGAATGGTAATTGAGTCCCATATCATTCCACACACACATGCACACATCTATATCTGCAGCAGAGTTCTTCAACCTTGGGTCCTCAGATGTTGTTAGAATACAACCCCCATCATTCCCAGTTAGGTTAGCCAATAGTCAGGTATGATGAGAATTGTAGTCCAACAGCATATGGTTGGAGAAGATTGAAGAAGGCTGATTTAAAGCATTTCATCCTGCTCTTCAGAGCCTAGGACTTGCCGATCAGAAGGTCAGTGGTTCGAATCCCCGTGACGGGGTGAGCTCCCGTTGCTCAGTCCCTGCTCCTGCCAACCTAGCAGTTTGAAAGCACATCAAATTGCAAGTAGATAAATAGGTACCGCTCTGGCGGGAAAGTAAACGGTGTTTCCGTGTGCTGCTTTGGTTCGCCAGAAACAGCTTAGTCATGCTGGCCACATGACCCGGAAGCTGTCTGTGGACAAACGCTCCCTTGGTTTGTAGAGCGAGATGACCGTGCAACCCCAGAGTCGGTCACGACTGGATCTAATGGTCAGGGTTCCCTTTACCCTTTACCTTTAGAACAGCTTACAAATTTCAGTGATAAGACAAACCCTGTCTCAGACTTACAACGTAAAAGACATGGGGCAAAAGGTAACAGGATTGGGATGGAGGAAGGAAATGCAAACTTGGGCAATATTTCTTAGTTGCAGAAATTTGTAATGGCCAGCTGGAACAGGACACTTGTGTTCCCAGAATACAGAGGTGAACAAGAATGGCTCTGTTTTGCTTGCTCTGGCCACCTCAATTTTGGAAGGTGGCTACCAAATCCAGGGACATCTAGGCAATGGCATACTCTTTTTGGAACTCCTAAGACAGGAAGGCTTGATCAATTTGATGTTTGGAAATTCCTGCACAAAATGGCCTCATCACTATCTCTCAGACTAAAGAGTGCGTTGGAACTCGGCCATCCACTGGATTTCACACTACTCCAAATGTTGCAATATAACTCGTGGCAGTTTGAACATGTCAAGATAAATACATATTTTTGAGAGTTTTTTTTATTGAGTTAATAATTAATAGAAAAGTGCAACATTTTTGAAGCCAGAATCATCAGCATCAAATAAGATAAATGGCGATGTTTGGATTACATTAAATAAAATGAAAACCATCAACATTTGTCACTAGAGAGCAGGGATAAATGGTATCACTTAATGCCAAGACCAGATATGGGGAACATTTTTCATCCCATTCTAGTGCTTGGTAGGGCCAATGGCAAAAACTGGGATGGGCAATGGATGTAATTTTTACCTTTGTTCAGTAGGCTCTACACATTATTCCATTATGAGAGCTTGAAACCACATTCAATCCAAGCAAAATACTCAAAGTGGATGTGAAGCAAGGTTGGTGAAGGCAATAGCCTGGGGACAGTTCTGAGGGCCACACAGCAAGGCCTGGAGGGCCACATTTGACCCTGTCTCTAAGGTTCCTCTCCCTTGGTTTTGATCACTACTTGCCTCCCCCCACCTGTTTGCTTCTGAAAATGGATAATTCTTTTAGAATAATTGTGTTCATATATAAATATTTGTTTCTCATTTTGTTTCTGTTTTGGCTCCCCCCCCCCCCATTACTGCACTTGACTAATTTAGATTGAACTGGCAATAGGTTGCATCAAGCAAACAACCTTATGAATAAAAGACTAATTTCTCTCAATGTTGTGAGCTGAATACCAGAGGTTTAAGGATTTGGCGGTCTTATGTTTGTTAATGAGTATAATGATTGTGGGTGTTTCTCTTCCGTGTCCTGTGAGCACTTTTCTGTGCATATTGTGTTTCTTCAGCAGAGGATCTTAGAAATTCATCCAAACCAGTTCCACATCACAGACACGTATAATAAGAAAATGATTAATGTTTGTGAAAGCCCATGAAAAGAATCTGACTGAAATGTCTCCATAATGATGTAATAGCATTGATAATGAGAAATGTTTTAGCCAAGTTTATTGCAGACTGAGCAAGGAGGATGAAATGGCCAGAGATCAAAAGAAGGATGTATTCAAAATATAGCAATATTATAAGAAAGATGGTTTCAAATGGACTTGATTGAAAAGTTTGCTATGCATTTGACCACTTTGAGGTATTTCTATTCATTTTAATCAGCCAATTTGTTAAATATAAAGAAAATATTCAAGAGTTGCTTTGTCATCCCAATTGCAGCTGTTTTGGTACAGGCCAGGTTCAAGGGTCTTGTGCTAATACACAAAGTGCTAAACAACTTGAGCCCAACATGCCTTAGAGACCACCTGGTTTTTGCTTAGACGGACCTTTACAACATGATTTTCTTTTTACCAATTTGTTGTTGTTGTTGTTTAGTCATTTAGTCGTGTCCGACTCTTCGTGACCCCATGGACCAGAGCACGCCAGGCACTCCTGTCTTCCACTGCCTCCCACAGTTTGGTCAAACTCATGCTGGTAGCTTTGAGAACACTATCCAACCATCTCGTCCTCTGTCGTCCCCTTCTCCTTGTGCCCTCCATCTTTCCCAACATCAGGGTCTTTCCCAGGGAGTCTTCTCTTCTCATGAGGTGGCCAAAGTATTGGAGTCTCAGCTTCAGGATCTGTCCTTCCAGTGAGCACTCAGGGCTGATTTCCTTAAGAATGGATAGGTTTGATCTTCTTGCAGTCCATGGGACTCTCAAGAGTCTCCTCCAGCACCATAATTTTACCAATTAGGTATTTATTAATATTTATTGACATTCCAATTATGCTTTTATGAATCTTTTGTTTATTTCATCATAATGTGGTACATCATGTTTTGCTATATTTTTTCATGAAATTTTAAATAAAGGAGCATCACAAGAGGAAGAATCACACAAGGACCTATGTGCTTTGCTTAAGGCATGAGGCAGAACTGGTAACCTCCCAGGCTTGGAATCACCCATTGCTCCTCTATCCCAGAACCTTAGGTGAAGTTTGATACCTGCAAGCACCAGGTGGAGATGAATCCAGTCTGCAAGTACCATTTCCATAATGAGTCTAAGTGCAGAACTCAAGGCATCAACACTCAACCTTCTTTTTATATCACCCTGCACTGCTCCAAATCTCCCAACAACCTGCTGAAGTCTGACAGATTATTTGAGAACTCAATAACTTGCTGATTGTCTTGTGACCTTTTGGTTGCTCCTAATAATGATGATGGCCATCTGTGGATTTTGATTATTCTTTTCTATACCTGAAGGAGCATCTCCACCCCCATCATCCGGCCTGGACATGGAGGTCCAGCTCCGAGGGCCTCCTGGCAGTTCCATCACTGCAAGAAGTGAGGTTACAGGGAACCAGGCAGAGGGCCTCCTCAGTAGTGGTTGCCCACCCTGTGCCCACCCTCCCATCAGATGTCAAGGAAATGAACAACTACCTGACTTTTAGAAGACATCTGAAGGCAGACCTATTTAAGGAAGTTTTTAATGTTTGATGTTGCTTTTTATTATTGTTATTGGTGTGGCTGGGGAAACCCAGTCAGATGGGCAGAGTATAAATAGAAAATTATTATTATATTATTATTTTTCTTATAGACCATGAGGACCTAAGAAGAGCTTGCAAGATCAGGCCAATGGCTCATCTAGTGCAGCATCCTCTTCTTACTATGCCAGTGGCCAGCTAGATGCCTTTAGGAAACCCACAAGCAGAACTCAAGCATGAGGGCACTCTCCCCATTGTTTCCAGCAACTGGTATTCAGAAGCATCACTACCTCTGAGCATGGAGGCAGAGCGTAGCCATCACAGCTAAAAGTCATTAATAGTCTTCTCCTCCATGAATGTGTCCAATCCTTTTTTTAAAACAGCCATCCAATTTGGTGGCCACTGCTGCCTCCTGTGGGAATGAAGTTTGTGGTTTATGCACTATATGACGATGTACTGATGTGTCCTCAAGCTTCTAACATTCAGCTTTGTTGGCTATCCACAAATTCTAGCGTTATGAGAAAGGAAGAAATACATTTCTCTATCCATGCATAGTTTTGTAACTTTCTATCATTTCACCTCTTACTCACCTTTTCTCTGAGCTAAAAAATCCCGAACTCTGCAACCTTTCCTCATGGGAAACTTGTTCCATCCCCTTGATTCATTTTGGATAAAGCAGACCAACTTGACTGCTTTGGCAATTTTATTTTATTTTTAATTTAAAAAGGTGACGCAAACCTTCACGAGGGTGTGTAGGAACAGTATCTTTCAAGGTCAGATTTTAGCAAAATAGTTCACCCAAACTGCCCAGATTAACCATTGAGAACACTACCAAACTTTGTGGGCTGACACTCGGGGGGGGGGGGACCCACCAGAGATGCTTTTATTTCCAGAAAGGTCATAAATCTCTGAGGGCACAATCCACTTGAAAGTCTCCTGAGTTCTGCTCTTGTTCTGCCTGTTAAGTTAAATGCACCTTGCACAGGAGAACTTCCTGGTGATTTATGGATTTGGGAATCTACAGTGATCACAGTTTTTAAATATTTTATTATGTGCTCTGCCTTGGTTTTAGAAATTTCATTCTCAGTGACCAATCGAATGTTTGCTACAAAGGGGGAATGACCGCTCCCCACTTAAAACGGGGGGCGCCCTTTGCGGGGACGCGTGAAATGGTTGTGATCCAGGAACAATTCACCCTATATAACAAGAACAAGGTTTCCAGTGGTATATTGTCCGGTAATCAAATTTTAAAGTTGTCAAATCCAATCTTTCAACTCGATCGTCGACCAGCTCAGAAGACAATGAACTTGCCTTATTCTCAGCCAGTTGTCAAAATTTATCGTTTAAAGCCAGGATTTGGAGTCATTACTAGATTATTTTTATTTATTGGTAGCAAAGCTGAAGTGGGCAGCATATTTAAAAAACAAATAAAAATAATAATTCATGGGATTCAAATGAAAACAGGGCCCAATCTTATGTGTTAGGGAAAGCCTGGGCAAAAAGCTTTGCCTTTACAAGACTTCTGTAAGAAATGATGGCTGCTGCTTCTCATAGGGACAAGAGCAGGGCATTCGCTAGTAAAGGCGGAAAGGGAAAAAATGCCTGTTTTCCAGTCACCATCCTATGATATTCTGTAGGGTACCATAGGTAGAATTTCCCCCAGATGATTTAGGCAATCATGAGTTGTAGGGACTGGAAGCACTGAGCAGGTGGATACTTTTTAAAACCAATTAAGACAGGGATTTCTAAAGCATAGCAACCCAGTTCTGAGTGCCCTTCACTCAATGAGAAGCACTTGAGAAGTCTGCCTGATTAGGGGTTTCAGTATTATATGTCCGTTATCAGCTAACAGGCGTTTTCAATACAAATTTCATTCCTGATATGATTATCTTTCTGCGAGAGAGTAGATGGCAAGCGGTCCTGCCATGTTTTGCCCTTGGGGCTCTATCTGATTACAGAGAATGTCAACTGGAGTGATTTGTGCTGAATTTAAGTCACTTTGCCTTCTTTAATATGGACATCCTCGTGCTGTGTGTGCTGTATGGCATCACCAATTGGGATGTACTTTGCCCAGAGGCCCTTCTTTGTGTGTGTCCTCTCCAAGAGATGTTAGGAGGGTGTCAGTAAGTGAGCAGACCTGTGGTAATTCCCAGTTATGGATCATGGAATGCTTTTCTCAGGGGAGATCACTCGATGATGATTCTGTCATCAATTCAGCACTGAGCAAAATCGTTTCCCATTTCCTGAGCATGTAGATTGTAATAATCTTATAGTGACTATTCCTGGCTATTCACTTATAGTGACTATTCACTTATAGTGACTATTCCTGACTATTCACTTATAGTGACTATTCCTGGTGTTCACTGCAAGTCCAGGCACAGTGGAGCCAGAGGCAGGGTGAAAGCACACACAATCATACAACAGAAGAGACAGGACAGCAGGCTGGAATGAAATAAGGCCACAACTTGAATGATGTAGGCTTTGAGTGCATAGCTCAAGATCAACCAACTCATCTGCTGGTTGAGGGTTAAATGGGGTTGACCAATGTTTAGGGTCACACTGCAACATGTATCACATCTGTGAGACCTGCCAAGGTCACCAAGTGGCAGCTGCCAAGGCCCATCCAACCCAGAGATGGATACCTGGACATGAAGCCTTCCTTCAGGCTTAAAGAGATATCCTTTTGCAGCAGAGTGGGACGGGTCCACTCCCTGCCCACACTGAATAAGGATCCAGCCCAATGCCTTTTCAGGGATTGTGATGATTAGACAGTTTGATCTGCAACGAAAATTCCTTCCTGGCCCCAAATATGGCAACTGATGCAATCCATAGGAAGGACTAGCAAGGGCATACCATCCCAAATGTCAGGAAGCCTGTAATCCCTGAAATGGGGATGGTGGGATCCAGTGCCGTTTCATGCCCAGGTCCCCGCACAACCATCCTTATATGGTGAGAGAACAGAACAGAAGGAAAAGGTTTCCTTTCAAGTCCGTTTCCAAGTCCCACCCCACATATGCCCATGATTGGCCGAAGAGCCATGCAGGTGCATCCACGGCAATTGGCACGACAAGAGGCAGCAAAGGCATCTTCTCCTGCTGTGCCAAAGCTGAGAATGGAGCGGGACTCAAGCCCCTGCCATGGCTGCAACAGTGTCACAACAGCTGCTTCTGGTGAGGTGTGGCAGGAACAGGCATTCTGAACAGAGGTGAATATTCTTGTTTTGGCTTATTTTGGGTGAAACTTCCCATAGTAAGTAATGCAAAATGGATTAATCCGTTCTAGACTTTTAAAAACAACCTCTAAAACAGCAATTTAACATGAATTTTACTATCTAACGAGACCATTGATTCATAAAATGAAAGCAATAAATAATGTACTACAGTCACACAATCAATCAATCAGTAGCTGAACTGGGTTCCACACAGCCACAAAAAACAAAACAAAAAAGCCGCAAAAACACAAACACAAAATAAATAGCAGAAACAGACAGACCTCAGCGTTAACACTCAAAACAGAAGTGTGGGACTCAAAAGGGAAGTGTGGCACTCAAATCGGAAGTGTAACACTCAAAATGGAGCATTTCCGGTTCCCGAAGAAAGCAAACCGGAACACTTACTTCTGGGTTTGCACTCTTTGGGTTCCAAGTTGTTTGAGCACCAAGGCATTTGAGAACCAAGGTACCACTGTACATGCCACCCCAGTCTCTGAGTGGTGATAGACTCCAGGAATTCTAAACACTTACACAAGGTTTGGTTTCTTTGGGTCAGAAGACACACAAACACTTGAAACAGTACAGTCTTACAGTCTTACAAAGATGCTTTGGTTTGATTTCAATTTTTTTATGAAGCATGTGCTGGAAATTCTACTTGTTGTCTAATACAGTAGTACCAATGAAGTAAGTGACATTTAGCATTTTCCACTGCATGGAACTTTTCGCTACATCAGCAACTGCCGGTGAATAACCCCCTACCCCAGCTTCTGTTATTTCACTTAGTAGAGCAGCTCTGAATGTCAGGACAGAATTAGACAATTAGGCTTTCTCTGAAAGGTGAGCAAGTAATATGTACAGCAAATGCAAGCACTTGTATTTTTATTCCCATGAGTCCATTGTGCTTCTGAAAACCTACCGATGCAGTAATCTTAAAAATCAATGAGAGGTGGGGGTAAGGAGGAAACAGAACAAGGATGAGACATAAGAAAGCAAGTATCCTATTTTGTCTCTTTATTCTATGTTCATCATCATGTTATGCTGGCCAGGCAGCTGTTCTGTCTTTAAGGTAGAACACTTCCCCTCTGACCAGTACACTTATATCAGGATTGGTATAATAACTATTCCTTTCCTAAATATTTATGCTCCAGAATTTGACCACAACAATTCTGCAACACATAGTAATGCTACAGTAAGCATGGTGAATTTCCCATATCCTGCTGATTTACTTATGTGTGTATGTTGGTGTGTGCTAATGTTGAAAGTTTGGGAATGCTCTGTTTAAGTTGAAACATACCTAAGAATAGATATATCATGTACACATTTTAGTTTATAATATAAATCACTCTTTTGAACTGAGAAGGAAACCAAAGGATAAAAGATATCAGTCCAGGTTGGGTTTGATAGAAAAATGTGGGCTGAGCCAAATCTTCAAGCATGCCTAATCCTACCCTATCACATACCTTAAATGTGGACCCACAGCTCCACAACATGGTGGTTCCTGAAACTAAATGATGTGTGGTTTTAGTGCCCAAAGTCATTGCACATGTTCTAACACTGGGTCAGTGAAAATAGTAGTGTATTCATCGGTTTAACAATAAGCACACAGGGTGAGCTGCTTCCATTGCAATGTGATGTGGTCTCCTGCCAAATAACATTTGATCTATTATCATCAAAATGTGCATTACCCAACAACAGTATGCACATATCTAATTCCCCCGAGACCGAGACATTGGCTTCATAGCTCCTGCAGTCTTCTGATTTAAGAAGCCACTGAAGAACTTTCACAGTCATTGCTTCTGAATAATTCAATAATCACCCAATATGTCTTCCAAAGGCTTCACTGTACTTTAAGGTTTGCACAAATGCTGCAGTTCCCTTGACAGATTATTTCAGGGGAATGGATACAAATATCATGTGTGTGTGTGTGTGTGTGTGTGTGTGTGTGTGTGCGCGCAATGAGAAGATCATTTAAAATGTAGTAATTCTCAGAATGAAAGCATAATGGCTGAATTGTAACTGGAATCAGATTATGTATAAAGGAACAGGAGAAATGTTATGAATTATGGAGTAAAGCATGGGATCTTCCTACACTAAGTGAAAAGCAACAGCTGAGTGCTTGGAACTTTTTTTTTAAAGCAGCCCACGTAATTAGGAGTGTTTCTCCTTTTCACCTAACATCTTGGCCTGGATGGTCCTGAATCTGAACATGAAAGCATACCCTCTCCGGGAGAAAGGACTTTGCCTGTGGGAGAAAGAGAAGGTTCACAAAGCATGCTGAGGTTGAGTGGAAAAAGAAATGATTTGAGCTGGCATCATACTGGGTGTAAGATATTTTTTGTTGCGAAGGAGGCACTTCAAATTGGAAATAAGCTGTTCGATGAAAATCCAGGGCCATACACAAAGGCGGCTAAAATAAAATAAAATAGAACCCATTTTCTTCTTTGGCTACCTTTTACACCACAGGAAGCCAGGACGCAACAGTCTGTGACGAACAGAGAAGGAATCCCACCCCCTTTGTAGGTTCCTCCTCTTTTCTTGGTGTGTAAAGATTACTGTAAATTGGATGTTAGTTGTTTCTGCAGAGCCCGAGATTTCTCAAAATCAGGATAGATTGCCGCTACTAACAAAGTACCTTGGGATTTATTTTCTTCCTGAGCTGTAATTGTTGAGGAAGCTACTAATAGAACTATCCAGTTCAGAAGTAGACAGTCAATGTTTGGAAGCAGAGCCCAAAAGCACCATGGGCAGAATGCGCACTGCAAGAGATTTAGGAGCTTGGAGTCACTATAGGATAAGCAAAAATTGAACCCTGATAACCAACAAACCTTTGAAAAAAAGTACATGCTCTCAATGCAGCGAGCAATTGAATTGAGCAAGATTATTCTGCGCATAAATATAAATACTTCAGAAACTTTCATTTTTTTCTCACCAGGTTTCTGCTCTCTGCTTCTGTTTCTGCACTGAATACTCTGGCAAAGGATTACACCATTATCCCTACTCCATTATTCCCCTGTGATTTCACAAGGAGTGCCGACAGAACGACTTTGTCCTTATGTTACCCTGTTCATGGCTTGAGGAGAAATGATAATACCAATGATGACGGTGATAGAAAGAACGAAGAAAACGCTTTTCTCACAAAGGTGAACTCAAAACAAATTACAGAATGAAACCATAAAAACAAGAGTAAAAAGAACCTAAGATTCTAAACCAGAAACAAAAAATAGCATGGAAATAGGAGCAGCTAGGAAAAACAACAGTAAAGAATAGGACAGGGGAAATGTGAATATTAAGCTCTTTCGCATTTCAGGGAACAATTTCAACTCTCCAAATATATAGCACAACCTTCAACTCATCCCGTGGGTTGTTTTGACAGTTCTTTTGCCACAGATAACATTTCCATGCTACAGAAACATTCTCAGCAGGATGTTAGAGGGTTATTTTCTGTTCTTTAAAATGCCCACTGCAATACAAGCAGACATCCTTCTTCTAGCCCAAAGAAAATGCATTGAATTAGTGACTGGTTTCTATTTCAGATTGCAGAACAACAGATTCTGCATCTGCACAGGTGCTTCCTTTCAGATACTTTTGGATATCACAATTTGTTTGCATCTGTCTCCAACTCTCATACATTAATTCCAATGTGAGATGAGAAGTCTCTTGGGTAACACAACAGAATATAGGACTAGGTTCAGGGATGCCAGAGCATACGGCCAACCAAAATCAGTGGGTATATGACATATTTATCTTGTTTGGAAGCTTTGAAGAAGTATCTCTTTGACAAAGTATCTGATTTGCATGCAGAGGCTCCCAGGTTCAGTCACCTAGCATCTCCACACAGGGCTTGGAATATCCCGTCTGAAATCCTAAAGAGCCACCACCAATCATTGGAGACAATACTGAGATATTGATATAGTGGTGCCTTGGTTCTCAAACACCTTGGTTCTCAAATGCCAAAAGCCCGGAAGTAAATGTTCTGGTTTTTGAACGTTTTTCGGAAGCCGAACACCTGATGTGGCTGTCGGCTGTTGTTTCTGGGGCACCTGCACCAATCAGAAGCTGTGCCTTGGTTTTCGAATATTTCAGAAGTCAAACAGACCTCCGGAACAGATTAGGTTTTGTGCTTTTGTTTTTGCTATTTATTTTGCATTTTTGTTTTTAAGACTTTTCCAGTTAATTTGTTTTTGTGACTGTGTGGAACTCAGTTCAGCTACTGATTGATTGATTGATTGATTGATTGATTGATTGAGTGTGTGATGGTGGAAATGGATAAAAGCCCCCCCATCCAAACAGTGACTATCATAATTTTGGCATCCCAGCAGTCTAGGACTCGAGATTTGGGAGGGAGGGGAATTCAGTGTACAGTGGTACCTCGGGTTAAGTACTTAATTCATTCTGGAGATCCGTTCTTAACCTGAAACTGTTCTTAACCTGAAGCACCACTTTTGCTAATGGGGCCTCCTGCTGCTGCCACGCCACCGGAGCACAATTTCTGTTCTCATCCTGAAGTAAAGTTCTTAACCCGAGGTAATATTTCTGGGTTAGCGGAGTCTGTAACCTGAAGTGTATGTAACCTGAAGCGTATGTAACCTGAAGTACCACTGTATTTGCAACGCCAGTAGCATACTTTCTTTCCTTATTGCTAAATGAGCCTTGTTGGACTTTGTTTTCTTTTGCTGGAAGTGGCAGCAGCTGCAAAGATTCTCCATTCTCCACATTGCTCTGGGAAGAAAATGGCGGCCAGCACACAACACACACACAATTTCAGCTCCCCTCTACATCCCACGCCTGCATTCTGAAGTGGTCCAAGATGTACTGGTTCCTGGAAGACATTGGTTCATGCTTCGCCTACTTTATGGGTCTCTGCTCTGGACTTGGGATATGCCATTGGCCAAGTCACTTTCTCTCAGGCTCAGTTTCCCACTGTATCAAGTGAAAATCGTAGCGATTTGCTTCACAGAGGTTACAGCAGCTGCAGGTGAGCAGTTGGGACATTGGGGTGTTAAGAAGCATGGACTTCGCATCTAACCCCCCACCCTGTTTGCTGCCACTACCACCCTGGGAAGGTCTTAGTGTAAGGAGCAAAGGAGAGAATGTTTTGCTGCTTGGGAGTGATTGAGAGACTAGCACAAGAATTGGGAAGGAGAAGCTGCACATAGCAGCAGCAGCAGCTGTGATGTGGCAACAGTGTCCTGCTCCAGCCTCCACCAGTGAAGTACAATGGTACCTCAGGTTAAGAACTTAATTCGTTCTGGAGGTCTGTTCTTAACCTGAAACTGTTCTTAACCTGAGATACCACTTTAGCTAATGGGGCCTCCCACTGCTGTGCCGCCGCTGCATAATTTCTGTTCTCATCCTGAAGCAAAGTTCTTAACCCAGGGTACTATTTCTGGGTTAGCGGAATCTGTAACCTGAAGCGTCTGTAACCCGAGGTACCACTGTATTTAAATGTTTTGGCAGTGGCACCCCCTCCTAGCAGGCAAGGAAAAAGCTGTGTCAGGTACATGCAATCAGAGAAGCAGCAGAAACATAAAGTGCACAGGGGAAGAGACTTAAATCAAACCCCCACCCCTTGCCATTGCAGTCTTTAGGAATTGTACTAGAATATGATTGGGCGGGGGCATGAGAGATCATCTGGTGCAAGCCTTAAGAAAGCTGCTTGCTATTCCCTGCACTGACTGACTGAGCAGAAAATATTTTATCATATCTGGTTTACATATTTTAACCGACTGATATCAGTTGACGTGTTTAGATGACAGATAGCGTATTTCATAGTGAATTCAAAATGTGCTAAAGATCATATTATCAAAATGAATTATTTTCATCATCATACTATGTTTTGAAATGAATTGGCATTCGACTGCTATAGTAATGATGTATCGATATGTGTTTTTGCTGTTCTGCTGTGAGCCATTGGGGGCACATTGATGCGGGAAAATGGCATGCAAATTGAAACAACGTATAAATGAATAATTTGATGCCAAATACGGTAAAGGTTTTAAGGCATAATTTTGAAACATGCTCTTTTTAAGATTTACAGCAGTAGTAGTCAGTGTGTGAGTTCCATTTGATCATATATGTATTCTCTCTGACTGTTCATACTGTTAAAGGTTCTATGTGACTTAAATGTTTGCACACTGTACATGAAAAGTGATTCAGTACAATGTAAGATATACTTTATTTAAAGCAACACGGTTGCTTTCATACAAAAAAAAAAAGTTGCCTGTGGGTAGTTTAAGAACTGTAATGGTGACCTTAGCCACTTGTAATTTTTTATTTGTAATTTAAATTATTGAATTAGTTATCCTTAGCTCAGAATTACACTTTTAAATCAAAGGTGGAATCCAATGCATTTGTAATTGTTTACAAAAAAAAATTACATTAGCAGAACCCAGGGAGGGAAGCGAAAACGCACTTTAAAATTTCCACAGCTCAGGCAAGCTCCAATCTTTAATAGAATTCACCTGCAGCAGTGGCTGTTTTCAACTAATTAAAACTCTCAATTATGCTTTTTAATTAAGAGTTTAAGCAAAAGGAAGAAACTTGTCTGCTGAAATTCATGCTGACAAGAATCTCAATAGTAGAGACTTGGAGGAGGATAGAGCAACAAGGGAGAAAGTGGTCTAAAAAGGAACCTTTGGAATACAATTAAAACTGGAACCCAGTACTAAATTGGGATTAGATTACTTTCCTGAGCTCTCTTTCCTTCTTTTATTTATTTAATTATGGGGTGGGGTCTCACCAATAACAAACAGCAAGCCTTGGAGAGTGGAAATGGGGGGGGGGGAATATTTTTCCTTGTCAGTGAAACTGTATACAGTGGTACCTTGGGTTAAGAACTTAATTTGTTCTGGAGGTCTGTTCTTAACCTGAAACTGTTCTTAACCTGAAGCACCACTTTAGCTAATGGGGCCTCCTGCTGCCGCTGCCCACCAGAGCACGATTTCTGTTCTCATCCTGAAGCAAAGTTCTTAACCCAAGATACTATTTCTGGGTTAGCGGAGTCTATAACCTGAAGCGTCTGTAACCCGAGGTACCACTGTACAACTAACAGTGGAATCCTATTCAAGTGTATTTAGAAGTGAACCCCTGTGGTGTCCAATGATGCTTATTCCCAGGTATTTTATTTATTTAAAAGCATTTATAAAACTCTCATTTTTAAAAAAAAAAATATCTGTAAGTGGTGTACAACGTAACAACCACAAACCATATCTTGAAAACAAAACATAAAACCAGCAAAATAATAGTATAGAAAGCATATGAAAATAAAGAAAAAACAGACATTAGAGGCATGGGTCAAGGAAAGTGTGGGCAAAAAGATGTGAAAGGTAGATTGCTGCAACAAAATGTTAAGTAGGTATAGGATTGCAGTATACAAGTGCACTATAGGGTTATTCCCACATTTGATGGCCAGAAGGACTCATTAATGAACTAGATGTATCTACAGGAATCCTCAGCCCCCAAGGCCTCATGTTCCACCAAGTTGACAGCATATTCAGAGAGTGCCACACCTCGGGCCAGAGGACTTCTCCTTTGGGTCTCCTTCCTTGCCAAGGAGCAGGGCTTGGGAGTAGTGATCACACCCAGCAAGCCTATCAGGCAGGGATAGAGAACCTTCCAATTCCCATCAACCCCAAACAGATCCATGGTCAGGTCCGTATAGTTAAAGCCTTGGTTTTCCCAGTAGTGATGTATGGAAGTGAGAGCTGGACCATGAAGAAGGCTGGTCGCTGAAGAATTGATGCTTTTGAGTTATGGTGCTGGAGGAGACTCTTGAGAGTCCCAAGGACTGCAAGAAGATCAAACCTACCCATTCTTAAGGAAATCAGCCCTGAGTGCTCACTGGAAGGACAGATCATGAAGCTGAGGCTCCAGTACTTTGGCCACCTCATGAGAAGAGAAGACTCCCTGGAAAAATCCCTGGTGTTGAGAAAGATTGAGGGCACAAGGAGAAGGGGACAACAGAGGACGAGATGGTTGGACAGGGTTCTCAAAGATACAAACATGAGTTTGACCAAACTGCAGGAGGCAGTGAAAGACAGGAGGGCCTGGCATGCTCTGGTCCATGGGATCACGAAGAGTCGGACATGACTAAACGACTCCACAACAACATGATCAGGGAGTATGGCAACTGGAGACCAACAGTATCCAGAGGTCACAGGTCCCACACTCCTGCTGTAAGGGCTTGATTGAGATCTATCACTTGTCAGAACAAGTTAGCCATGCCTATTTAGGGTACTAAGCGACCTGTCTTTGCCTACCCATTGTGCTCTTTGAATGTCATTAAAAACCCAGGCCATTCACAGCTCTGCTTCGTCCATGAGATCAAGGTCAGGGGATGTTTGGGGAAAGGTCAATCATTGGCAGAAGGAGGGTTCAGCTCACCAACACTTTCCCTATAAATTGGATACCATCCCCTTCTTTAGGGACATAGCACATAGGAAGACAGGAAGTGACTGTATACTGAGCCAGACCACTGGTCCATCTAGTTCTGCATTGTCTACCCTAGTAGTGGCTCTCCAGGGTTTTAGGCAGAGTTCTCTCCCAGCCCTACTTGGAGATGCTGGGGAATGAATTTGGGACCTTCTGCATGCAAGGCAGGTGTCCCACTACATAGCTACAACCCTTCTTTTTGTGCGATTGGCACAGTTCCATGTTAAAGCAAACAGAATCACTGTCATCACACCTAGCTGCTCTTCGGTGACAAACGTCAATGAATAAAGTAAAGATTCTGGTTGTTGCAGGACTTTGGAAAGGCTGGCATATTGAACACTATCCCTTCTCTGCTTCTTTTGAAAGGGTGATTAGAGCCTATAAAGCACAGTGCTGAAGATTTTCAAAGACTGCCTTTTGCCTGGTCATGATTTCCCAGAATGAACCCTTACCATCTGGACCTGTTATTATTGGGTTAGTAGTAATGTCACCATAATGATATATTACTCAATATTAAAAGCCAGCTGGCAAAACATATTTTGAAGTGTCAGGCTCTGTAATAAGCTGTGATGAACTTTTCAGAAGAAAATTGGCCATAAACAATTAATTTATATAGGTAACAGGGACACACTTGCTGCATCATGCCTTTTCCCTAAATGATAACGCTCTTAGGAATAATAATAATAATAATAATAATAATAATAATAATAATAATGGCTGCATTAGTAGTTGGAATGGCTTTTGGAAAAAGCAGATATGGACCATTGGACAGATGGGAATTGTAGTCTTAAGCATATGGGGGGGAGCAAAGATTCAACACACTGTTAACATGCTCCTCCTAGAAATGTACCCCCCCCCCTTATATGCAGAACATAGGCTAATAATTTGTGTTTTATATCCGTTTGCTTTCTGCAGTTCTTGCTCATTTATTTTGCTCGGTGTATGAGTTCAAAGGATGAGCTGTGAATGAGGCACTGCATTATTTGGGAAAGAAAAGGAAATGGTTGAAAAATAGCTATAATTATCTGTCATACACACACACCCGTTTTAACTTTAAACATCCACACCAAGTGCACACCTCCTTCCTAATTAATAAAGGATCAAGAAAGGTGGATAGGCAGCCTTTAAAACTGATCTAGTCCCACAGGACATTGCTCTCTACTGTGAAATCAAGTGTTGAGAATCAAAATGTGAAACCAAGTTAAGTAGAATTTTGCCATGCATACTTGAGATTGAAAGGCACTGTGCACAAATGTGACAATATGTCTCTCCTTTTATATATGCATGGACTTTCTTTCCCTTAGTATGCTCATTTTAAAATTATACTTAGTTTTTTAAAAGCTTGTGCATCTATCACTCTATCACTTCATTTCCCCCCTTTATGCTCTGAAGACCTCTTAATTCCTCTGATACTAATCTGTTCACTAGACCAAAGATTGTATGAGTTATCTTAAGTCTCTCTCCCCCCCCCCCACCCACTCCAGCCTCTTATCCTTGGAACTCTTTGCCTCCAGATATTCATTTGTTTCAGTGTATCTATTTCCTCCATTGTCATTCCTTACCATTGGTTCCTTTATTATTATTATTTAGAATGTAACCCTGCAGGCATGGTATTGGCCATTGCTATATACAGTTCCTGGATTTTAGACAATTGTTCAGGTATAATGAGTAGTTCTAGCAGCTAGCAAAATATTCACCAATAAGGTTTGTGCAGTTACAGGTAGGTAGCCATGTTGGTCTGCTGTTGTGTGTCGAGGTCCCCAAGCCACCCCAAATAAACTCACACTTCACACAGCAATTTTGTTTAAGGTTTTTGGCATGATTTTGGCTACAACTTTATTCAAATACACACATGTGGGTGGTTGCTTAGGCATTGGTTATGAATATCTGTCCCTCCGCCTAGGGACACAACTGACTTCCAGATTCCAGTGGAATCCAGTCAGAGAAACAATATTGGGGAGAAATGAAGCTGGGCATCAGTCCCTCACTTCTCACCCGCATGCTCCTGGGGCTTGCACGGCCCAAGCCCGATGCCAGGGACAAGGACGAAAAGAATGGCAAGCCCCTGGAATTCCCTTGCAGCACCACCATTGGAGGTGTAGGCACTTACCCCTCCACCAACCAATTTTTTAACCAATGCCTAACTAAAAACCTTACAAGTTGTGACGATTTGCTACGCAGTAGGCAAAAACCAAATGGCTCCAGCTAATCAGCTAATCAGCCAAATCGACAAAATTCCTACCAGGCCCCTGCCCCAAAAGCAGGCGACCTCATGACAGGCATAGCAAGGTCAAAACACAGAACCCCCCAATTCAGGGAGGGTGGGCGGGTGATCTGGTGCATGCAGCCCAAGAGGACACCCAAAGCTACGTGTCCAGTATTTAAAACCTTTGACCCCTCCTCCAAATTGGCAACATCAAAGTCTCCCCAGAGACTCCAACTATCCAATCATTGTCTGTGGCCATCCAAATGTAACTGCCCAGCAACAGTGGGGGGGGGGGGCTGCTGGCTCCCATCGCAACACGTGCTCTCTGTTAAGGAGAACACACTTAGTCCAAACAACAACAAAAATCCTTCCAGTAGCACCTTAGAGACCAACCAAGTTTGTTCTTGGTATGAGCTTTCGTGTGCATGCACACTTCTTCAGATACACTGAAATAAAAGTCACCAGACCCTTATATATAGTGTGTGTGTGGGGGGGGGGGTATTACTCAGAAGGGTGGTGGGAATGGGTGAATGGCTGATAGGTGTGGTAAACCTGTTGAAGACTTTTAACAACTGCAGTTGGTCTTATAGGAAAAAGCAAGGGGTAAGATGGCATGTGCAGTGCCATTCTTATGCATGTCTATTCAGAGGTAAATTCCACTGAAGTCAACAGGACTTATTCCCAGGTACATGTGCGCATATGATTGAAACCGTAAGTGCTTCATTTTGTCTGGGTTGTGTCTATTGTATTGCTTTAGTGCCTGAAGTAATTAAAAAAAATAGTTTGAATAACTGCAAAAATGTAGTTTTTAATTATTTTGACTATGTAATTTCTATACTGCTTAAAAATACAGCAAAACAGTATACAAAAAACTGAAGCAATTCATTATCTTTCTGACACAGAAGGATCCTTCATTATCCAAGCAAACTCTCAGCTCACCCACAAAAATTTCACAACGAGAAGAGTTCCTGGAAAAAGCGTACATCGGCCTAGTCTCTCACTCTAGATTTGCTTCTTATGGGCAGGCCCAAGGTAGATGGTACTTCCTCAGGCTGTGTCCCTTTCAGTTGCACACTCTGTACTGAGTTCCAGTGCAGCAAGTTTGTATAGTTTGCAATTGCCTGAATCCAACACAGACAAAATCTACAGGCTCAAGCATGCCTAAATCTGTCACATATATGTTCAATAGCTATTTGCATTTCTACCACAGAGGTTCTTTCTAAATAAAAATAGTGGTTGTTCTAACATACTTCAGATATCAAAATCAAAATGTGGAGTCAGATATTGAAATGAAATATTCATGTCAGATATAACCTAGTCCTGGCGATCCATGCTCTGGTGACCCTCCAATCGGATTACAATGCATTATACATTGGGCTACCCTTAAGGATGACCTAGAAACTTCAGTTAGTGCAAAATTGTTGCAAGAATTTTGATAGATACAGCATGCCACCCCAATTTCTGAGTGCTGTAAGATTCTAGGGGCTCCAGACACTTACTCAGGGTACCATGTTTCCTTTGGGAAATGAGGCACAGTGGAGACTGTGGTGTTTTATGATATATGGTTTATTTGCACACATATACAATCTGAGCCTACAATGGAGTTGTTCACAGCATCAACACCCAAAAGGGTCTTGTTTCTTCCATAGCCACAGCCTTGGATTCAAGCAGAAATCAGTCATGGTTCTCTCTGTCCTTCCAGCTTGCAGCCTTTTTTCCTCTTGGTCATATCACAGCAAGCTCTGCCCTCAGAGCCAGGCTTTGTCCCTCTAATTGTTTTAAGAGCTGGAGGAGGGGCCCCACCCATCTGGCACACAATTGTCTTTCTATTGTCCTCTTATTGGCCCATCACCAATGCCATCACCTCATCAGGAAGCCAGCCTGGCTTGATTAGCATTTACACTTGCTAGAATGATAGGAGTCTGGTCCAGGAATAATAATAATAATAATAATAATAATAATAATAATAATAATAATAATAATGTATTTCTTATACCCCGCCCATCTGCCTGGGTTTCCCCAGCCACTCTGGGCAGCTTCCAGCAGGAGATTAAAAAAAACATTAAAACATAACATTATTATATGCCTGTTTTGAAAGACCTTTACTGTTTGCCTTGCTGAATGTGAGCCCAATTTGAAATACTGCTTCATAGTTTTAAAGCACTCCATTACATGGGACCAAATATCAGAAGAAACACCTCTTCTTTGTGTCTTAAGATCTTCTTTACATGTACCCTCTTTATGCATCTAAGAACATAATAACCTTAGAACAGTGGAAGCTGGTGGAACCTAAACCTTCTGAGGGTGCCTAGAAGGTCACATGACGTTCTCCAAGTGCCTGCCCTTATGTTTCAACAGAAGTCCCCAGAACTGTATTTTTCTTCTTCAAGTCCCTCACCCCTTATTCTGGTATAGGTGGGTGGCATTCATTGGTAGTTCTACTTAGTGTAGACCCCCTGAAGTTTACACACACACACTGCTTGATTGTAAAACAAAAACAAAAACTAAGAGTGGTTAAGTAGACATGAATCACTTAGGTTCATTAATTTCATAGAGCTCCTTCTGAGAAGAATACCAAGTTAAATACTCCAAATAAAAAGCTGCAAAAAAATTCATAGAAAACTGTATAGGATAAGCAGCAAATTTGTGAAATCCAAAGGTACATCCCAACCTGCCCATTAATCTGAATCAGGTCAGGATACACAGGGATTCACAAATACTGAATTTCTCAAGCAACTTTAGTAGTGGGGATGTTTGCTTTTAAGTTCTCTTTTATAGGTGAAAATAGAAAAAAGGAAGATTACTCAGGCTACAACTATCTTAGCATTAAGTAGTGATCTGCCAGTTTATCTTCATACGGCGCAAAGTCCTTCATATAATGCACAACAGGGTAGTGTCTTTGTTCAATAGCCACCCTTGGACAATATATAGGGCATTTATCTTTCATAATGGAGCACTGGGTCTTTATTTTATAGTTAGAGAATGTTATTGCTGCAGCTGATTTACTGCTATCTCTTCGGGAATATTATAGACATTATAAGACAGGTAAAGCTTTGCAAAAGCATAAAACTATGAGCATTTATTTTGGCAAGGACTGGGCGTACTTGAGATGTCACATTTAACCTGTGGCAATGATGCATCAAGCACCCTGTAGTGTTCTGTTTATCTTAGAAGTCAAGATGGTCTTTTAATCTCATGGTAATACCATAGCAGGCTTGATGCTCTACAGGGGACATCCCTACCCACAGATAAATTTCTGGATGATTTCCTAGAATATACTCTGAATTTGCCTGGATTTTAAGAAGAGAAACTTAAAGCAGACTGTCCATGTGTTTGCTGGTAAGAACAAGAAACCAAAATGTGACAATGTATGATAAAATAAACTTTTCAGTAAAGCTGCCACCAGTGAAATAAAGGGGAACTTGGAAGTCATTCGGGAGCAGTTCTATGAATTACATTGTAAGGGTCTGGTTCCAAATGTGGTTGGCTTCCAACTTCCAACAGATCCAACTACCAGAGCCAGGGGTTGGAGATGATGGGAATGGAGGCCAACATCTAGAGGACCACAATTTTTCCTCAGCCCCATTATAGACAACAGCCAAAATGTAACAGTTTTCAATACACCAGTGATGGAACATTTGTAGAAAAGAATATGTGAGCTGGAGGGTTTGTGTGTTTAGGCTGCTCTATCCACCTACTGTATCTTCAGGTCGTTTTTCGCTCCTTCCCTTTTGGAGTGATTATGACAGTTAAGAAAGTACAAAGGGCTTGCTCTCTTTCCCTTTTGGAGCATATATGCAGACAAAATGGATGTCACTTGGTTTCCCAGTTCAGCCATGCATCCAATACAACACTGGCACACCACCCAATGCTCATGTTAAATGACTATCCAGGAGAACTAAGGATTTCAGGTGGCTTGGGCTGATTCCAAGAAGGCTTTCATAGTAAGCTGCTTTTAAGGAATTTGCAAAGCGGTGGCAGAGTTGTCAGTTTTTATTCACTAGACAACCAAAAAAGGTGTAGCTTACACATTTGGTTAATGGATTGCTTTGCGTGAATTTTGCTGTGCGTTTTTGAAAATTCAAGGGGATATTATTACACAAGATTAGACAGCAAGTCAGCAGGTGACATTTTATCAAACTACAGTGGTGCCTCGCAAGACAAAATTAATCCGTTCCGTGATTCTCTTCGTCTAGCGGGTTTTTCGTCTTGCGAAGCAAGCCCATTGACAGCTTAGCGGATTAGCGCTATTAGTGGTCTAGCGGCTTTTAGCGATCAGCTGAGAAGCGGTTTATCAGCGTAACAGCTGATAAGCGGCTTAGCGCTTAGGGAAAGGGCGGAAAAAAGCGGGGGGAAATGCGGGAACTCGCAAGATTTTTCGTCTTGCGAAGCAACCCCATAGAGAAATTCGTTTAGCGAAGCGCCTCCAAAAACGGAAAACCCTTTCGTCTAGCGGGTTTTTTGTCTTGCGAGGCGTTCGTCTTGCGGGGCACCACTGTATTTCTTAACCTTGCACTCCATGATCTTGGGAACCATAACACCAAATGGAGCGATGATATCTCCAGAGGCCTCTGAATTGGTGCAGTTTTCAACATGTTGGTCCACCGTCTTGATTCAAAATGCAATCTGATTGCATCCAAAGGAAGACAAAAAGCATCTCTTCCACCTCCGGAACCCCCTTGAGAAACTGGGTAGCAATATCTCAAGAGGCATCTGAATGCATACAAAAAACAATAACAACATAATAAAAATAACAAAATAATACAATTCTGCTATTTCATAAAATTGGCAGGTAGATATGGTTAGGATCACCCTCTAGGAAAGGCCATCTAAAAGTATTCAGAAGGCATTGAAACCCCAAGAGGGTCAACCTCTGCTTACTAAAACAAAAAAAAATCCTTCTAGTAGCACCTTAAAGACCAACTAAGTTAGTTCTTGGTATGAGCTTTCGTGTGCATGCACACTTCTTCAGATACACTGAAACAGAAGTCACCAGACCCTTCTATATAGTGAGAAGGTGGGGAAGGGTATTACTCAGAAGGGTGGTGGGAATGGGTGATTGGCAGATAGCTGTGATGAGCCTGTTGACGACTCTTAACGACTGCAATAGGTCCTACAGGAAAAAGCGTTCTCCTACTGGTCTTGTGATTCGACATCAGGAATCAAAAGACAGAGAAACCAGTAGGAGAACACTTCAATCTCCCAGGACATTCTATACAAGATCTCAAAGTAGCTGTTTTACTACAAAGGAATTTCAGAAATAGACTGAAAAGAGAAGCTGCTGAATTGCAACTCATTACCAAACTTATAACCATGGAGAGACCTGGTCTGAACAAAGACCTTGGATTCTTATCTCATTATACATGACAAAGCCATTTTTCACCTTTTCACCCCTTGCTTTTTCCTGTAAGACCTATTGCAGTCGTTAAGAGTCGTCAACAGGCTCATCACAGCTATCTGCCAATCACCCATTCCCACCACCCTTCTGAGTAATACCCCTCCCCACCTTCTCACTATATAGAAGGGTCTGGTAACTTCTGTTTCAGTGTATCTGAAGAAGTGTGCATGCACACGAAAGCTCATACCAAGAACTAACTTAGTTGGTCTTTAAGGTGCTACTGGAAGGAATTTTTTTTGTTTTGACTATGGCAGACCAACACGGCTACCTATCTGTAACTCTGCTTGCTAGTAACCAGAAGGGAAGTCTATGGTGTGGATGCCGTCATGCTGAAGGCTCTATGCCCAGGTTGCCATGGAGCAGTCTTGCAAGAACATGTGGCACCACCGTAATGGATGAACCAACAGGCAGTCACTCAGAGCATAATGAATCTACTTATCCATTTTGTATGGACCAGTAGATGCATCACAGCTAACACACACTGCCGGTCAGCCCCATCACGAAATTTCTTACTCCTGCAGAATTTGAAACTATGTGGTCATAATCTGAATGTGTGTTCAACCATTTTAAGACAAAAGATGGGTATATATTTGTCAAAAGGAGTGTTTCAATGGTTCTTTTTTTAAAAAAGTGTACAATGGAAGTCTACAAAGCACATTTGAAAACCACACTCACACACAAAAAAATGTTTGCAGAAATGTCATCAAAGCACACAGATGGCCACTTGGATTGAGTCTGATTGCAGATAGAGAATTAATTTTCTTGTTGGCCACACTGTCTAAAGACTAGGTGAACTGATTTTGTTCAACACTCAAGAGGTAAAAAAACATGCTTGAATTTTAAGTACATTACATTCCATGTAATATCAACTGGTTACTCCGTTTTGCTCCATATTACTGAAAGGCTTTATCACTGTTAGCCACCCATTTTCTCATCTCCTACAATTTTTTCCAATGACACTAGATAGAATCATTAAATTTGCAATATGCAAAGATGGCTTCTAGCAGTAGCATTCAGTACATCTGCCTTTGTCCATATGCCTACATAGGTGTTCTGAAGCTGAAATCCTGAGTAATTTATGACTGCTCTCAGATTGAAACAGATGACACACTGATCCATTTCATCTAAATACCTGTAGTTCTGCAGCAGAAACGAGCTATGCTTTTCTGGAGCTGCTCATTGATGTGTTTCTTCTCTGGAATGAGAATTCACTGCCTATTGCCTTAATTAACTTTTTTTAAATTAAAAAAAACTGCTTCAGTCTAGCAAAAACAAAACTAATGTCAAAATACTGTCAGAATGGAACATAGTTGACAATACAGTAACCATGAAAAATGTCTAAAGTACAAGGCACTCAACATCAAATCACATTTGAACACTATACTTAAAATTAACCTTTGTGCCAGTAAATCTTTGGCTTTAGCTAAGAAAGTAGGTGAAACTGGAAATGAACAGAGGTGTGTTGTCTCTTGTCTGTGTCTTAATAGTTGCTTATAATTCTTCAACTCTTAGTTACTTAGGCACTTTAGTTACATATCCCCCCAACCCTCCTCTTAGCCCTGGCCATTTTGGATTTTATTTTATTTTTGAAAGCCAGAACTCTACCCCACCTGTAGGGGTATCTACTTGTCTGACATTTGGCAGGCTGAATCCCATCTTGGGTGGCTTCTATGTCTGCAGGTTTCATGCACCTATGTGAAGAAAACAAAAGGTTCTGGCTGTCTTGGTTTCCCAATGGAGTCAATGGGAAGACCAAGCTTCAGTTTTCCAAATATTGCTTCAGATTTGAGGTCAGATGTGAGCTTCCCCCTAAAGCAAATGATCACCCAATCTGAAGTGCTGAAGCAGGGAGGGCTCAAACACACCAAGCCAATAGATGGGTCAATACTAAAGCTTTACACTTCTTAATGGATTAAGATAGCATGATGAAGTTACTGGTTCTTTAGGCTTGTGAAATTGATTTACCTGTATGTGATTCTTTTTTTCATTCAGCACCAGAAGCCCAAACTGGTTTCTTGGTACGAATATGGTGGTTTCTAAATAGGTGCCAGAGATTAAGAGATGCAAAGATAGATAAGATGTTATCTTTTAATAGCTCAGCTTCAGTCAGCTTACATGCTTCTACTGAACAATGTCAATGAACACTTACAGTTTATCTACTTTGCACTTCTTCCATTGGTTTCAAACATAGTGAAATGACAAAGACAACACCTCTCAGTTGCCCTGAGATGAGATTTTTCATGGACAAAATTAAGAAAGAAAACATAGCAATCACTTCCTACACATGAAACGGGGAGGTATCCATTTGCTGTCTAACAGTACAACCTTAATCATACTTACTTAGAAGCAAGCCCTCAATTAATTCAATGTGGCTTACTCCCAGGTAAATGGGTTTAGGATTGCAGCTTAAGTTCAAATGTCATTGCAGAAAAGGAGTTGGCACAGCAAACACTAGTCTGTCTAGAGCAAGGCACTGTTGTCAGTGGATGAAGTGCTGAAAGGAAAAGTCGCAAGATATTCAAACATCCATTTAATAATAATAATAATAATAATAATAATAATAATAATAATAATAATTTATTTCCACCCCGCCCATCTGGCTGGGTTTCCCCAACCACTCTGGGCAGCTTTCAACAAAACATTTGTATAGAAGTCATTGATCAGTAGATTTTACTAGACATCCTTGACTCTAATCAAAGCACTGAGTGAAAAGAAAGCAATAGCTACAAAAAATATTTAAATCACTAGCAACTTTTCCATTAAAAAATACATCACAATGTTTGTTCAAGTTCTACCAATATTCTCTTGGTAAAACAATGAAAGTTCAAGCAGAAAATTAGAATTGTCTATCTGCAAGAAGAAATAAATAATAATAATACTCCAATTCTCACTCCAAAAGGGCAGAATCAAAATTATTAAAATTTAATCCAAGTATATAAATTCTACACAAAAATTGTAAGCAGTTCCCATGCCGTTATTGCACTTTTGCCTATTGAATTGGTAGCCCATAAACTCTGGGACCTTGGTAGTGTGGAAAAGGTAACTTCTCTAAAACAAGGGTAAAATGAGGAAATGTCTTTGCCGACAGTATTTATTTTAATTTAGAACATTATTTCCTGATAACTACATTCCTCTTCACTACAAAACCATTTCCTGGAAAGAGACAGCGGGTTCTCCATCATTCTAAAACTTTTGCTAAAAATCAGGCTGCCACACATTAATCCTGCACTTACACTGTTTTGCATGACTTCCTCTCAGTCCCGGGAGTCCCGTGGAGAGTAAATGCTGGACAGCTATTAGAGTAGCAGACTATCAAGAGCTATAGCACATAACAACCCATTTTTGTGCAAGGACTGTAAGAGCACCATAGTTTAACCCAGAGGCTCCTGAACTGTTTGCAAAGGGCTGCAATCAGTAGACCCATTAGTGGACGACTAGATCACTTATCGACCCCCTACTCAGAATTTTCTGATTAGATTAAAAGGTCCGGTGTAATGCAGCATGGAATGAAGACAGAAATGTCACCATAAACAGAAATGCCACCCCATCTAATAAGATGTAAAAGACAAACTACATGGTTTAGGGCAGGGGCTGTCAGTGTAATGCCCTCCAGATCTTACTGGACTTTGATTCCCATCAGCCAAAGCCAACCTGGTCTGCCGTCAAGCACAGTGAGAAATGTGAAGTCCAACAACATGTGGAGGCTATCCTTAGTTTAGGGAATATAAAGTGCCAGGCAGTGGGGGAAATCAACTCATGATTTAAGAAGGGGCAAGGACAAAGTTCCAGAAACAACAGCAATGCGTCCTGCAGGAAAGGACTAGATTAGCTGGAAATATTGACAAAAACAACAGCAATTCAAAGCAGAACATCTGCTAATTGAAGAAATACTGATGTGCTGGTCCCGGGGGGAAGGTACCGTTACCGAAGTCCGAGTTCACAAGACGAGAGGCGAGGTCCGAAACAGGGAGCCGGGTGGGGAACAGGAACGCTGGAAGGTCAGAAGCAGGAGGCCGGGCAGGGAACAGGAACGCTGGAAGGTCAGGAGCAGGCGGCCGGGCAGGGAACAGGAACACTGGAAGGTCTGAAGCCAACAACGACGTTGCTCCCGCAACCTGGGACCGGGCTGACTGACCTTTATCTTCTTCTAAGGCCAGGGGCGGTCCCGGCCCCCAGGAGCCCCGCCTCCCTTGGCCTTAAGGCGAGCACTCCTCCTGGGAGCAACCAGTTCCCTTCGCCTCTCTGCCCTAAGCCTCTGCAGTTCAGGAGAGGCCGAAGGCTTATTGGGCCCCGGAGGAGGCTCACCTGTAGACACTGAGTCCTCAAGCACCTCTGGGGCCAGAATGGTTTCACCTGGTGCCTGCTCCTGAGGATCTGACACAGGTGCAGGCTCCTCAGAATCTAGGCCTTGCCCCAGTTCAGCCGGCCCTGGAGGCGGGGACTCCTGTGCAGGCTGGGATTCCTCTGGTTCAGCCTCTGAATTGGAATCCCAGGCCATCACAACTGAACTGGAGCATAGAATGTTGCCTTACACCCAAGTTAAACTGTTGACCCATCTAGTTCAGTAGCAGCTCTCCAGGCAGCAAATATCCCATCTGGAGATACCAGGTTGAACATGGCACCTTTGGCACAAAACGCATGTACTCAAACACTGAGTTGTGGAAGACAGATGATGCAAACACCAGACAACTCTGCTGTGTCTTTGGAATATGAAACGTTCAACTTGACTCTCATCTTTTTCAGGTAAATGAGGTCAGCACTGGAGTCCCAAGACCTGGTAAATGAAAACAGTGACACGTACCATTTTTAATAACAATACCATAACCATGATAATATATGACCCTTCTGACTGGGTTGCCCCAGCCACTCTGGGCAGCTCCCAGCAATATATATATATTAAAAAACCACAGTACAAACATCTACCTCATCTTCTACTTTCCTCCTTCCAAGACACAAATACAAACAGCAACAGAACAGAAACAAATACCGTTCTTAAGAACGTAAGTGTTGCACTGCTGGATGGCCACCCACCTAGTCCCATATTTAGCCAAGTACCTTTGGAAACTTTTCTGCAAGGGCAAGAAGGTGCTGCAGTCATCATGCAGTCACATTTGCTGAAAGTGCATGAACGAACTAGCCTGAAGCTAATGAAAATCCTTGCTACGCCATCTGGAAATGAAATACAGAACCAGGTAAGGAAAGAAGCAGGCAGGCGAAGAATGCGGTGGAAGAAGCTTCCTGTAAACAAGTATTGCACAGCACATCCTAAACCAAAGCAATTGGTCTGTTCATTAGTGGCTCTTATCTAAATGTAGGCATTTCATTTGGAAATTACTAACTACCTGGTCTCCAGATGGATTTTTATAGTGAGAAGGAGGGAGAACGTACCCAAGACTGTTACCCAGAAAGAGAGACTAATTTACTTCACCTTAATTAATCATCCACATTTCCTCCCTCCTATTTAGCTTTATTCAATGAGCTGTAAATTACAGGGTCAGATTCATAATCCAGGAAGAGTTCCAAATTAAATTTTCTTGTGAAGTGAGACTGCACTTAACAGGTACTTTAGTGTGTCACTGCCATTAGGAATGTTAAGATTCACTGGTGAGCAAGCACCTATGCTTCAGAATACAAAAAACCATTCTCCCCACCACCACCCTCCTTTTTAAAATATACCTCACAGCCTATTCCTATATATACAAACTTCAGGGGTTTTGTTTTTTTTAATCATTCATATGTCCTCCCTGGATTAATTGTCTATGGGCAGATTCACACCATACATGAACATGTGGACACAAGGATAGGAGAGAGAAGAAACAGGCCGGCTGTGGTCATAGCACACACTTGGTGACTCCCCATTTTTTACAGCCCCCAGTCCCTTTTAAATTAAAATTAAAGCTTCTGCTTCACATTTGATTGATTTTGTGTCGCTGTACACAGGGGTGCCAGCTCCTGGGGGCCAAACCCTTTGGGAGAGTGGCCCAACGTTAAAAAAATGGGCCAAGCATGGAGCTGAGGGCGATACAGCGTCAGCGGCTGGCTCCTTCTTCTCCTCCTGCTGCTGTGGAAGGGAAGGAGGGGGAAAACAGCCCCTGGGCAGTGGCGATAGCAGCAACAGCAGCAGCAGGAGGAGCCACCAGCTAGTGAAACTGCACTGCTGCTACATTCGGCTCTGCCCCCTGGCTCCTCGGACAACCTTATGTGATGTCAGCCCCCCCAATCTCCGTCACAAGTCAGTGCCTCTGACTGTGCAACAGCTCTGGGGGGAGACCATCATTTCTCAATGGGACAGGAAGAAAGAGAAGTTCCATTGGAGAGTTCCATGTGGTGTGGTGCTTAGAGCATTGGGCGAGAATTTGGAAGAGCTGTGAAGCTCACTGGGTGACCTTGGGCCAGTCAATCTCTCTCAGCCTCTCAGGGTTGTTTTGAGGCCAAAAAGAGGAGGGGAAGCACCATGTACACCAGCATGCGCTTCTTGGAGGAAAGGTAGGGATTTGCATTTAATAAACAAGCAAAATAAAAAACAAAAATTCACCTTTCCATGACTTCAGTTAGTATAAGGTTTTTGTTCTGCTTTGGGGGCAGGGCTTCATTCTGGAAATAGCTACATACATCTTTTACAATGAAGGCCAATTTGAATTCAATTTGTTTGGATTTTTCAAGTGCATCAGATGTTACCCAGGGTGCTCTGATAGACACATCCATACTTTGTGCACAGAGCCATTGTACTTTGGCTTCAGGAAAAGTTGATGAAACGTAAAACGTTTTGACATGTGGTGACTATCATAGAAGCTGAGCTAATGGAAGCCTTCATTTTGTACAACCCCAGTGCTCATTCATATTATTCAGCTTGAATCCCATTAGTCCATTACAGTGCAAGAGCCATTTAATACTGTCATATTTCTATTAAGGCTACAGTGTGTGTTTTTATGTGATGGGCATATTTTATAACCAGCTTTTGCAAACTTTGAAGGCAGAATGTGAAATATTATTTCTCTAGTAAAATCAAATTTAGTTGTTTTTAGAAAAACTGTCTGGCTTAAGAAGTTTCCATGTTACTTGGACACCAACAGCATGAAACATAATCCTAGTAGGTGTATACCCTTAACTGGATCCCTCTTTCCCATAATTGCAAATCTAAAGTAATAATAGTTTAATAGTAAGGGTAACCCCATAGTTTCCTGTTGAGTTATTTAGGAGCTAGGCCAAGTATGTTTTATTCATTACTAAACTCTCAATATCTCCTGCCTCCAGTTACTGGCATTGTCTCTGAAAATAATGACTTGGAAGACAGACCCAGGTTGTATAGTTATGGAGAAACCTTTCCCAAAGCACAACTCTGGTGTTGCTCAATGTATTATTCTCTGCTTTTGGCTGTCAGACATACTGATATTAATTTATTAAAAGAATTGCATACAGACACATCCAAGCAAACAGACAGGTTATTGGGAAAATGGTTTCCCTGGGCCTTAGCAATATGGAGTTTGTCCTAAGTTTTTTTGTTTTGTTTTTTGTTTAATCCAGGTAGTTTTATTCATATCCCCCACAAAAAAAGACTATCATCCTGAAAAGTGTCTGTACCTTACCTGACCTTCACATATCATTCACCTACAAGACGGGTAACTTTACTAATTAGAAAGACAGTGAGACTGGAGTGTTTTACTCAAATCTTTAAATGTAATGGTGCCAATAACTGTTGCCAGCTGACACTACCCCCATTTTAATAAACAGCTATTAAAAGTTATTGACTGTGCCCAAAATGTGATTTCCATGCACTTGGCCATGATGGCATAGTTTGAAGATTAAGCCTGTATTGTGATATAGAGGTGGTTTTTTGCCCAATTGTTTTAGCCAAGGGCATTGTGTTATATGCATGAAAGGAAAAATGTGCCGTGCATTATGCTGACTAGGGGAAAATAGTTACTAAAGTCTATGCATCAGTGTGTTGGATCAAACTATTCCATTAGAACACTTTCTCTAGGACTAGAAGGTGGGGGGCGTGAAAAGCTATCAGTGAGTGACACATAAATGTACTCAGGGCTGAACATAAAAACAAGACACAGGGTTTCATCTTCAAATATATGGTCCATCATACTCTCCGGCTTTTATTCCCTCTCTCCCTCTCTTGAGCTTGGATGAATAAATGGAGGAGGTTTCTGCCTTGCCAGTCTCCCCACAATCAGAAGGCACACTCCCAGTACAGTTTCCTATGCCTTAGGATTTAAATAGCTGCAGAAGTGGGGAACAGCCCTTTAAGAGCCTGGTTTCTCAGATGAGGTGGGGCCAGAGGCAGGACCAGTCCACATTTTTGAAAGGCTTGCTGAGGTAACTGCTGTCCTTGTATCTGTGAGAATGCACCAACTAGTGTAAGTCCATAGTGCTCTGTCAGAGTCCTGCCAATTTCCGCCCTATGGGATGTGTCCCTTTCTTACCTGGCATGGTTCCAGGGATAGTTGAATCTGTCAACTTCAGTTTCTCTGAGTTTCTCATTTTTCCATACTTAATGGAGTTTTCTTCATTTCCACATGAGCTTGGGAATTTTTTGTTAAAATGAGTATGCACTAGGAAAGTGTATTATAATCCCTTCCCTAGGTTGACATTAGGCAGGTGCACTCAGTATATTCTTTTAGATGCTCCCTAAAAATGTTTAATTTTGGCCATCCTACCCAGACTTATGACTTAGTTACCTATGCTTATTGTAAAAGTTGTGTTGATTTCATTTTTTAAAAAAACGGTAATTATTTGATCCATATTACTTTTTAAAAAAAATGTTGTTGAATTAAGCTGCACTTTAAATACAATTTTTTTTATGGACATCACTTAGAGAGTTCTCTATAAATCTTTCCAAATAAATGAATGAATTGTAACAAGAGACTCATTCCCATAATGATGTTATACACTGCTTATGCTTTACAATGAGAATAGGAGCTCTGGCCAATCCACTGGGGCTGCAAGTAAAGGCTGGTAGCAGCATTGAGAAGGTTGTCTTTCAAGGAATATTATCCAACAATCCTCTTGCCATACATCTCTGGGACCTCCTGGGTTTCCAGGAACCCTGCTTTAATCAATGAAAGCCCTCCTGGTCACTTCCATTTCTACCTAACATTCACACAGCACAGCATTTTGTATACTCCATTATGTAAATATTACCTTTTGTAAATTGTCTCTCAGTACCTGAACTAAATCTACGTCCGATGCAAAAACAGATTGCAAGTCCTTTTTTATTCATTCATCTACCTCATGCAGGCAGATTAAATACATGCAGGCAGAAAAGAATGCATTTTAAAGTAGACCCCATTAGTGGCATCTGTAGTGGACAGCTGGAGACGTTAAACAGATAATTACCTCAGCATGCCTCATAGTGCGCAGCGTTATTGATGTATTGATTAATTGTGTTTTAAAGTACACTGAATAACATTGAAAACTGCAAGAAGATGAACTGTCTTGTAAAAAATCGCTGGTTGGCCTCCAAAAAAAGTTTGCTAAATCATACTGTACTGCATTTTAATATTGCTACCTTGAAAATCGGGAACAGATGAATATGGAGTTTTCACGAGCATTTTGAAGGTAAGTCAGTGAACTTTAGAAAAATCAAAATGTTTATATCAATGTTCTTTGTTTTTCCCCTGTTGCTGAAATACAGTATAGAGCCTGTCATTCTAAATGCCACAAGTGATGAGGAGAGTGGGGACAAAACTGCTAGCTCCACTCCTTGCTATTGGCTTCCACAAGTTAGTGATATAGCTGTTGAAATGGGAGCCTGTGCTACTCAGATGGGTTCCCTGCATGATTTTGGATCCTGGTAATTTAGAGTTATAAATCAGGCACCATACCTATGTCCCTCATGGAGAGTGATGGGGATGGCCAGTAGACTGCTCCCCCTCACTTCCCTCAGGCATGGCTTGAGGAAAGTAGATAGAGAAAAAGTAGATAGAGAAAAGGTTTTCTCACTCTCTCTTAACAGTGGAACTCATGGGCATCCAATGAAACCGAACGTTGGAAGATTAAATACAGATAAAAGGAAGTATTTCTTCACACAGTACATAGTTAAACTATGGAACTCACTCTCAAAGGAAGCAGTGATAGCCACCAATTCAGATGGATTTTAAAAAGCAAGTGAGCTTTGATGGAAGGGTCTAGAATTCTGGTAGGGGGCCCACTGACAAGCGTCCTGTGCTTTCTCCTCCACCCCCACTGCAACTATTTGCTTGTTATTATTTTTACCTTATTTTTTTTTTGGGGGGGGAATATACATGTTGACTGTAATAAAAAAAATAATAAAACAGTTTACGGGGGGGGATCAAATCCCTTTTACGTGCTTGAGGTAACACTCATGTGATAAGAATATATCACACCATATATTCATATATAAGTGTATATGTCACTGCCTCATGGGCTCTTAGGTTGGCAAGCAAATGGGTTGTAGCAATGAGGAGGAAGAGTAACAGCAGCATCTGGTGATGTAATGATGGCAGGAATGAGATAGACTTAGGAAACCAAAGAGCACATCTTGTTCAAGGGCTCTCCAAAATATGTAGCAAATGCTGCATATGAATCATTACTGCTGTGCCCACTTCAGGAAAGGCCAATGGAACAATTGTTCCAACTTACAAGAATGTGCACCAAGGCGAAATCAAGTTAGTGCCATAGATCAGAGAGAAAGCCCATACTTTCTGTCTCCATTTGAAGCAGGGAAGTTGATCCCGCAGGTGCTGTTGGACTCTTAACTTCCACCAGTATCAACCTGCAGGTTCCTTACCCCTAATTTAAAGGATTTGGGGTAGTTGGGGTGTGAGGGGCATCAGATGCAGTTGTACCTTGAAAAGCCCCTGGCCATCAGAGTAGACAGCACAAAGCTGTATGAATCAATGGTCTGACTTATTATAAGGCAGCTCCTTAGTCATATATATTCAAGCTACTTGCCAGCATGCCATAAAACTCAAGTATGAGCTTGCAGATAAGGCAGGCTTGGTTTTCCATGGCTGAGCAATGTACTGATGCACCTGTTCACTTGTAAAAGTGAATCACCTCCTTTCAGTATTATGGAGGAAAGTTAAGTGTGGCATGGTTAAAATTTCATTCCTGATAAGAATTTGTTCATGTGTGAATTTTGATACTGACCAACCTGATCCATACCTGCTGACTAACGTAGGGATCAGAATACATTTATCCTTCAGAACTCCTGCTTCTCTAAATTTTCAGTTCTGTTATCTGATCAGTATATGTAACAAATTATGAACAAAAATACATATTTAAAAAAAATGTTTTGAAATGTTCATACTGCAAAAATATCATATTTAAAGTAGAATTTTTGTTCATTTTTTTAAAAAACACACCCGATTTACAAATAAACACATGCAGAACTGACACAGACTAGAAACAGGCTAATCTGATCTAGCCCTAAAATCTAGGCTGTTGGTGTCCCACTGAAAGGGATTCCACTGAGGCACTGCACTTACCTTCCAAAATTAATTATTCCCCCACCCTCCAATCTATCCATGATATCTTTGGGCATTTTGCTAGAATTTTTAAAAGTGCCAGTGTAATAATGTCATAGGTGGGAACTGCAGAGGCAATTAAAGAGTGCAGTGAGATACCTTCTTTCCTGAGCATAAATGCAAAGAACTGACAGTATTTATTACTGTACCAATTCCCAGTCTTTGAAGAGTATGATTGAGGGCCTTCTGGCCAGTAAGTACACTATGGGGAGGAATTTCAAGTGAAAGAGCAATTACAAGGCCAACACATCTGACTCTGAATAAAAGGCAGAAACCATTGATCCATGGGCAGAGCAGACAGTCTTATTCCCCCCACCCCCCATGATTAAATATCCAGTGCCCAGTTCTCCTGCAACTTTGTTGCTATGGGTAACCCTAAAAAGTTATTTCATTGCTACAGGAATAATGAGTTTGGTCCTGTTTTTGCATGAAAATATATGCCAGATGTGCGAGTCTTAAATGCAAATAGCTCAAATAATTTTAATTACAATTAGTTGATAAGCAGTCCCTACCTTTGTACGAGGAGCAGAGATAAGCTACAGTAATTGCTATATTGCACTAAAGAGGACTTCACCTCCCTTGGCTTCAGACACCTTTTTCAGGTGGGATACAGCACTGTTCATGACCCAAAAACATCATTAGCAATTAGAAGAATTAGCCTGAAGACCATTGCAACATTCCAATTATCACTGAGCTCCCTTACGTTGAATGATGAAAGCCTTTACCTTTACTATTCCATCAAATTATACAGGAACGGTTTTAGCTTTCAATTTGACGTGCGGATTCATGGCAAAATAGCCGATATTATTGTGGGCATCCATCTGTCTTCGAGAGGCAATGGAATGCATATTCAGGAGGGAAGTCAAACTGGTGCATTAGCAGCACTGAAGTGACCTCCCCTGGCAGTGTGAATGGAGGTCTGGGCTGAAGTGGTGCCAAAGGAAAGAAGAGCAATACCTTTGGCACCAGCTTGGCTGCTGGAGTTGCTGGAAGGAAGTATACAAAACACCATCCAACCATCTTAGGGAGTCCACTCTGGATTTGTGCAGGATTTACTCCTTAGCCTTTTCTTCTCACAAAGATATCCCACAAGGCAGGAGAGGTTCAGGATCAGAGTTTTCCTTTTCCTAAATGGATTACCTTCCCAGGTTGACGAGTCTTACTTGCCCCTCACAGCACACACAGAAACTGTCTTCTTGATTGTTAGGTCCGTTATTGGTTTTGTCTGTTCAATCAGCTGGAGCCTGTCTTTACATGCGCTAGAAGCCCCTGATAAACCAAGGGTTTGAGACTCACTTGGTTTAGCCAACCAAGCCATTCCTGGGGTGTGGTCACTGTCACATGTTGACAGCTTCTAGAAGCCACAGGTGAGAGCTGAGTTCAGAGTGGGGACCAAAGGAGGAGTATGATATGTCCCCCACTAGAGGTACTTCCCCTCCCCTAATATTCCATATATATGCTGCTGTATTTAGATTACTTCGGGTCTGCAGCGTGGAGCTACTCAGAATCAATGAATTCAGAAGCAATTCCAAGACAACCTTGGAATACAGACTAAGTTACTTGAATACACACAGAGAGAAACACATATACTAAGTGGTGGTGATACTTAGAAGTATCAGTGTAGAGAACCAGTGACCATCCAGATGTTATTGTACTCCAGCTGGCATCAACCCCAACTTTCATAAGGAACAGTCAGAAAGCTCCAATCCAGCAGCCTCTGGAGGGCCACAGGTTGACCTCACCTGTGATGCAGATGATGCTTTAAAGCAAAGGATGAGTCAAAGTATTTATCCATGTTTTGAATTCCATGGCCCTGCTCTTGTAAACAATGATGCCGCTGTGACTAGCATCAGTGCATTAAGCAAAGGCTCGCTATATTATGAAATCTATTGATACCTACAATACCATGCATCCCATAATCTGGTTTCTAACACAGTATATGATTGGCTTTATAGCTCCCCACCCCACCCCTGACAAGATCCTCAGCTTTTAAAAAACCTTAGACAGCTTCAAAATTTGCAATTTTTTCATGACAAAAATGCACACCATTAAATTGCAATTTTTAAAAAAATGCCAGAACCCTATTTAAAACCACTATTGTTACCATTAAGACACAAATAGGAAACGCCAAACTGTCTAAAGATAGATCCTTATTATTATTGTTATTATTATTAATGAGCTCTTCTTGTTTTATTCACATTTCAACATGCCTAGTTCCTCAAACCTTTGAGAACTGTAACAGTTAAAAAAATTTTTAAATCCAAATCACTTTGATTCTACGTATCTCTTGAGGCACACAATTCAGCACTCTGTAATAGCTAGCTAGCCTTACTTTAATAATTCTTAAATGCTGCTTTCATCTTACAAGCATGACTAGTAGCACCAAAAATGTCTAATTTAAGTTTTCTACTAATTCCTTTACAGATCTTTTAAAAACCTATGTTCTACATTTTTCTAATAAAACAATTGCATATACATGGATATCTGTAATAGGTAGCACGACAGTGTATTTCTAGTTTTCCTTCATTTCTACTTCAGTCTTAACTTTACCATTTGATGATGCTAATAGTATCCTGGATGGAATAGCACATTATAAATGCAGGGCCCTGGAGACAGTTAGGAATTTCAAGCATGTGAAACAAAGTGAATGAGTCCTTCAGAACTTCCCTTCAAATCAGCGTAGCATCATTAATTATTAACTGCACGATGACCTAAATAAATCATAGGATCATATTTCTTTTAAACGCTACTTGTCATACATCAAGTCAGCCCGGTATTCAGAAAAAGATCCCTAATACCTAGATGGAAAAGAGCTTCGCTTCAAGTATGATTAAATAACACTAACCATGTACTATTACACATGAAACATCCATCAGCTGAGTGTATCAATCATGAAGCACCAATGGAATTCACCCCATAATTAGGTGGAGGGTCAGTTCTGGGGTATCGAACCGGGGCGGGGGGGGGGGAGAAACTGAGAGTCCAATGCTTCTGGATAAACACTCTTTTCTACTTGTTTTTGATCCAGTTCTGTATGTGTGCACTGGTTAAGTAATGGGGATAATTGCTACACTCTCCTTTTATGTTACTGAAAAGCAATATCCTTGGCCGATAGTTCAGGGAAATCTAATTGATGGAGTGGCACCATCAGGCATCGTGGTGTGAAAGAAAGGCTATTGTGTCATGCATTCATTAAGGAGTGCTGCATCTCCCAATGAAGTGCCATAAGGCTCTGAGGGAAAATAAGTTAAAAACTGAGATCATTTGAAAAGTTTTTCTCAGCCCAGAAAAGAAAATGAGTGCGTTTGGAAATGTATTCCTAAAGCGTTGATTTTTAATTTTTTTAATGCATAAGTACAAGACATTTTTGGCATGTTCCAACCAAAACACTTGCAAGTTTCATTAATTTCCATGAATGTCAAAGCAACTATTTTTGTTCTTTTAAAGCTTTTTTTTTAAAAAAATAACTTTTTTATAAAGAAAAACTTTCATTGTCGATTGATTGCATGAATTTTGTTGATTATATTATTGTTTACATCTGTATAAATATGAATGTGGGTGGATTTATTTTATTTTTTAATGACATTTATATACCACCGTTTTACCCAAAGGAGTCCAGGGTGACAAATGCACAAGCAATGAAGTAATTAAACCATCTAAGAACAATTCTAATACAGATTGAGACTGGGAAAGATCTTGACTTAAAAGGCTTGTCAGGCGAGGAAGATCAGTAGGTGCCGAAAAGACCACAGAGATGGAGCTTGCCCAATATTTAGTGGGAGGGAATTTAGCTGCCATAGCACTATAGGCCTGATTCCTATACTTTGCAGAATTGACCTGCATGCACACAAACCAGCACCTTAAACCCAGCCCAGCAGCTAATCTGCAGCCAGTGCAATTTTTTAAGTAGCAGCATCACGTGGTGTCAATATCCTGCCCCAGTGAGCCATTACATTTTATACCAGCTGCAGCTTCCATACCAACCTCAGCTGCAGCCCCACATAGAGTGCATCGCAGCAATCCACCCTGGAAGGTACCAGCTTATGGATGACAGTGGTCATCCTATCTGGACTATCCTGGTCCAGAAACTGTTGTAGATGCCTTACCAGCTGAAACTTGTAAAAGGCGCTCAGCTCACCTGAACCTCTAGCAACAAACATGGATTCAGGAGCACACACTATGAACCTGCTCTTTTAGGGGGAGTATGACCCCATCTGGAACAGGTCTGAAACAAGAATAATTGATTTAAGACAATGTATGTCTGTGTTATAGCAGCCATCATCTTAAAAGAGGCATTCCCCCCTGTGTGTTGGAGAAGGGGAAATACCTATCTTAAGATAGAACTTGCCATCTGTAGTTTTAATCTACAAATATATATTGCCTGGTTATAACTGGAGGTACTGTAGTTGATCAAAATGTTTGTTTGGTTCTTTAATACAGTGGTACCTCAGGTTAAGTACTTAATTCATTCCGGAGGTCCGTTTTTAACCTGAAACTGTTCTTAACCTGAAGCACCACTTTAGCTAATGGGGCCTCCTGCTGCTTCCACGCTGCCGGAGCACAATTTCTGTTCTCATCCTGAAGCAAAGTTCTTATATTTCTGGGTTAGCGGAGTCTGTAACCTGAAGCGTATGTAACCTAAGGTACCACTGTAATTTGTTGGTCGGTTTATTTGTATATACCTTGACCTCTGAATATATGTGAGGCAACACTTAATAATATTCAGGAATATTACTCTGAAAAAACAAAAACAAAACATTCTCATCTTGCAATATAGTAGTGTTAATTGGAACTAAAGCTCATGTTCCCCAATAAGAGATAACATTCCTTAGAGGTCTGTCTTTTGATGAGAATCATCTATTGCAAGAAGACTGGAATGAACATATAAACTGTGGACCTGGAGGCTTAAAAAAATTGCATCTGTCCTGTCAGAGGGGCAAAAAATCTTCCTGATGTGTTTCTTATTGTACCATCTGATTCTGATGTCTTCCGACAATAAGCCAAAAGAAGCAGCAGCAGCAGCAGAAGAAGCAGCTGTCATTTCAAATTAAGAAACAGCTGCTACTTACAGCATATCTAAAATCGTATGTCATTCCTTAGAGCCAAGTCAGTATCAAACTTTCACGATAAGCCACTCCACACTAGTATGACAACTATGGTAGCCAATGTATGGGAAACATAAACAACGTATGGGTTATAATGTACAGATTCTTAATATTGATAGTTGCAATAATGACAAACATACAAAAGTGTTGCTTTTGTATGAGTCCCTATATATTGAACCCCATAAAGATTTGTTCTAGCAAAAATTGTGCTAGGGTTAGATGGGCAGGATAAAGATCAGGGCCAGCTCTCTGAGAAGAAGGACAAGATGGTGCCCTATTCGTTCCATGTACAGAACCTAACCCAACTTGTCAGTGAATCTTACTTCAGTGCTGGCATGAAACAATGTTTTCCACTGCAACTGAATACTTAGGGGACACAGGACAGAGTAGAGAGACCAATATGATAACGGGTCTGGAAACCAAGCCTTTTGAGGGACAGTTGAGGGGTTTGGGTATGTGTAGCATGGATAAGAGGAGGTAAGATAGCCATCTTCAAATATCTCAAGGGCTGTCACATGGAAGACGGAGGAGGCCTGTTTTCTCCTACTCTGGAGGTTAGGATACCAACCAATGGATTCAAGTTACAAAAAAGGAAATTCCAACTAAACATCAGAATGACCTTGCTGATAGTAAGAGCTGTTCGACAGTGGAACAGACTCTCTTGGAAAATGGTGGACCACCAGTCATTGGAGGTTTTTAAGCAGAGGTTGGACAGCCATTTGTCATGGATGCTTAAGCTGAGATTCCTGCATTGCAGAGGGTTGGACTTGGGGTCCCTTCCAATTCTTCATTTCTATGATTCTATGAACACAAAGTTCTGGCCTCCAACACCCTATGGTATGCACACTCTCCCCATCATCTCCATTCAAAGTTTTAGAACTCCTCAAAAACCCACAAAAGCTATTTGACATGACAGCGGAGCAAAGGAAAATAGTGTGAAAATCTTGGGAGATAATGCTTCTATAAAACCAGTTTTCAGATTTTGGAAAACTACCACCTGTTTCCAGACTAAATGGGATGAGTGTATTAGTTTAAGAGGTATGTCGGTCCATGACACTTATTTACCCATATTCCTGTCCTGTTCCCCCCGAAATCTGTGACTCTTATTTCTTTAAAAGAAATCCTGTACAATAGTATTGTGAATGCTATTTAAATGCAGATTTAACTCTGTGTTTTCTCCCAATATATATAAATAAATATTTTGAAATGTTTAAATTTCTGAGAACTGCAGTCACATCCACATCATATATATTTTAAGGGCTCTTATTCCCCTCAAAGAATCCTGGGAACTGTAGTTGATTACAGAGCTAAAATTCCCAGCACCCTTAGTAAACTACAGGTCCCAGGATTCTTTGGGAGAAGCAATGCCTGTTAAAGTGGCATGGGAGTGCTTTAAGTGTATGGTGTAGATGAGACCATGATCACAATATTCAGAGAACTCCGAGATTTGTCGGCTAGCTAAGTTGGATAGCTAACATCCAACCTGTACATTAGTCTGAAAGATGTGCATTTGGACACGTCATAGAACTTTACAAATAATGAATTCACAGAGCAGCCCTAGAAAATTACAGGATCCATAAAAGGATCTCTTATCATGAAGAAGTCGTCACAGCAAGAGTCAAGAGAACTGATCCTTTGAGCAAATGCAAAATAGCAAGCCACATCACAATAGTTATTTCCCATTGGATCAGGTTTCAGAAAATGCAAAGATGAGCATCGTCACACTGTTTTGGTTCTCCGTACACTTCCCAGGTGAGAAATGGAAACGAAACTGCAAAAACATCTAATAAAATAAAAAGTGGGACTATTGTTAAACTGTGCTGTGTTTTGAGCATGATTAATGAAACTGACTGTGTTAATATGCCTTGCAATGAATAGCTTTCATGCCACCTCATCCTTTATTATGCTTGCTGGCAGGATGGCTATTAATAGTGCCGGAGCCTACACTTGTACTTTCAAACATTTCAGATACAAATAATAGAAGATTTCCAATTAAAAAAGATAATCTCCCTTCAGAAGGAGAGCAGTAAGCATAGTGAATAATTTAAAAGCTATAGGGATATAAAGATTTATTAAATTTCCCAACAAGTAATGAACCAGAAGCTTTGATTAATGGTTGAGATCTAGAAAATAGGGAATGAATAAGGGCTTTTTGAGACATGATCTTTCTTTAATGGATGTTTTTTTGAAACAGTGTTGCAATGTTTCAGATGGCCTTCCCATTGTATGGAACAACATCTCTGAAAACATCACAAGAATTTCCCCCCCTCAAAATATTGCAAACCCAAGATTCATTTGCATAGCTTATTATTTCCAAATTCACTTTGTTTGTTTGTTTGCAATATTCAGCCTAACAACATTTGGGAGCTTTTACACTTGAACAAGCTCAGTCTAAAAATACCCAGCATCCCAAAGTTGTAGATTGATAGAAATGTCACTACATGCAAGTACAGGAACAACATGCTCTACTCTCTTCCTGTGAGAATATTTGCAGGAGTAATGAAAAACTGTATTACCATTTTCTGAGGCAGAATTGTCCTAATGAATACAAATAGGTGCAAATGCACAGATAGCCTTTTTGAAAGTAGCCTCTGTGCCAAAGAAGAGTTGTATAATGTGCTGGCCTAAACAAGCAAAAACAAAAACCCAGTGTTGGTGCCTTTAACCTTATCTTAATCTAAATAGTAACAAGTCTGAAAAATGATACACAACCTATGTTAATTTTCTCCCCTTTGGATCATTATGGTCTCATTCAGCTTCAGTCCTACAGAATATTTTAAAGCACAAGCTGCTTTCTGGTATGTAAAGTCTCCTCTTCCCATTAACAAGATTCTGTTCACATCTATCTGATGCTTCGCTAATGTGTTCTTGTCAGATCATGTTGCAAAACGTAATAACAGTGGCATTCACAACTCTGTGCAATTTAAATGGGCAATGCTACGCTACTTTATTTGGACATTATCTCTTTGGAGAGTGTGTTGTGTGAGAATATTAACACATTTTCACATGTCTTAATGAGCTCTCAGTTGCTTTCACAATGTGCCAGGAGAAAACATGCCGCAACAGAGAAGCATGCATGATGATTCACATTTCTGTAGTATAGATGGGCTCCATTGGAACACTCCACTCCACGGATACAGCCCCAAGTGTATGTACTGATGTTCAGACCATTCTAACAGGGTTAGAAATTGCACAATCAGTTTATAGAGCAATCCCAGTTCCAGGTGGGGAGCACTGTCATTTTGCATTTCTTAGTACAGAAAGTATTGATCTGATGTGTAGAGATCTTTCCTATTCTACTTAATTCAAGAGGGTTCTGGAAGCTTCTGGAAGCTTCTCGTTGCGAAAGAAGGTTCCTGATGTTTGGGTTATTCCTTCAGAGAAGCTGAGTACAGCTGGTTTAAACTGCTTCTGCTATCTTTTCTGTCAAGGTCATGCTGACTATAATAAGAGGCCAGAAGGAGCTTGGGTTTCACACTTTATCTATCTCTTTCCCTTCTTGTGTGGTATTATGTACATAGATAGTGTTAAGGTTTAGATTTATTATAAGTTATTGTAAATTTAAGTTAAGTCTGCTGCAACTTGATTTCTTATGGACAGGGCCAATTCTGAATGTATTGGATTTGTGACCATCATGTTCATTTGTCTCCAGTAGCGGTAAAGCTCTGCTGGATGAAATATACTTGCCTCTGGTCTATTTGGGGGGGATCCTACATCATGTTTAAGTTGTTACTCTGCTAACTATACATTGGAATCTACTCTGGATCAATATTGAGTAGAATTCCACGTCAAGCACTGGGGTGGAGCACTGGATCAACCACTACATTCCAAGCCTGGCCAGTCATGGTGGTCAGGGCAGAAGGTAAACACAGCTTTCCTCTTATTTTTCACTATGCCAGATCCAGGATAGGGCAGCTAGGGGCACCGTCAAGAAATATGTGGGACATTGGATCCAGCAAATCCAAAACCTCTACCACCACTCATCCAAAATACCCATATCAGGGTTCATATACAGTGGTACCTCGGGTTAAGTACTTAATTCGTTCCGGAGGTCCATACTTAACCTGAAACTGTCCTTAACCTGAAGCACCACTTTAGCTAATGGGACCTCCTGCTGCTGCCGCGCCACTGGAGCACGATTTCTGTTCTCATCCTGAAGCAAAGTTCTTAACCTGAAGCACTATTTCTGGGTTAGCGGAGTCTGTAACCTGAAGCGTATGTAACCTGAAACGTATGTAACCCGAGGTACCACTGTACTTTACAATAGTGACCAATGCATTCTAAGAATTTGTTCCTGCAGAGGAAAGGGCTGGTAATCTGGATAGTATTCAGCTACATTTTACTCAGAGTAGATCCATTGAAATTACTGGAGCTGTCTTAGTCATGTTCATTAATTTCATTGGGTCCACTCCACTCTGATTCTCCCACCCCTCACGAGCAAGGAATGAGAATACTGTAAATTAAATACTGTTATTAAAAACAGAAGAGAAAGAGTGAAGAGAAGGATGAGCTTATTAATTGTCCTGGGCATTCTAACACCTCTCCTTGACACACTTTAAACATATGATTAAATAATACAAATGGTATGTGACATGGCTGATACATAAATTCACAATGACAAACAGGCAAGGTGGCATTTCACTTCCCATTAATTCTCTCATCCGCAATGCACAGGGACCTGTTCGCCAAAAATTAAGCAAATAATAAGATGTCATGCAAGAAAAGCTCTCGCCTTTCTAATTTCTGTTCCGTAATAGAGCAAGAATTCTACCTTTGTTCTGTCTGTTCAGTCAGATGGGACACAGATGCACAAGTCTTGTTCACTTCTCATGATAATTTTGGCAAGGCTTTACAGGGCTGTTATCACAATAGGTCTTTGTCCATTAGCAGTTCAAAGGAACCAAAAGAAGAATAAGCTTGACTACACTCATGATGGAAGCTGGTCATGACCTTCCAAAGTGTTTGATTTTAAGCAAAACACATCTCTCTGCTGCAATGACTCCATTAGGGGGAAAAGTGATATTTTGTAATGCTTAATGTTTGAATGCAGCCAACCCGTACCTAGGAGAGAAGTCGACGCCATGGGGAAAACACAGTTCCAACCCCATGGTTCCTCGTAATGCTAACACTCAGAATGAGGCATTTGCTTGGGCAAATATGGTGAGCTGAAGGTGAAAATTAACCTTTGCTGCACCCACTTTCTCCCCTCCAAATTCCCTACAGGCTACATAACTTTAAATGTTTTCCCCCTGTGGTATCCCAAGCAGGAAGGCCAGCATGAGGAGAAGCAGCTTGGCGGGACTTTGGGAGATGAGAATCAGTAGGCACAAAAGGGTTAAGCACTTTCCTCACCAATTTTTATTTTCTAGAGTCCCCTAACCAAACCCTACGTTTATGTTATAGAAGAAGAAGAAGAGAAGAGTTTGGATTTGATACCCCGCCTTTCATTCCCCTTCAGGAGTCTCAAAGCGGCTAACATTCTCCTTTCCCTTCCTCCCCCACAACAAGCACTCTGTGAGGTGAGTGGGGCTGAGAGACTTCAAAGAAGTGTGACTGGCCCAAGGTCACCCAGCAGCTGCATGTGGAGGAGCGGAGAGGCGAACGCAGTTCACCAGATTACGAGACTACCGCTCTTAACCACTGCACCACACTGGCTCTCTATTATATTGACTAACCTGGATTTGGGGAAATACCCTTGTGAGATAATGTGTCATTCCAACTTTATTTTCCTCCTGTGTTTCAAATCTGATTTCCTGAATGTACTGTGGGTTGCCCCAAGGCTGCACCTTGTCCTAGTGCTGTTTATCATTTTTCTGAAGCTGTTGGGATCATTGGTGGAGCTTTTACTTTGAATCTACAAAGAAAAAAACCTGTTAAATGACCAACTTGGTGTTTCCTTTACTGTCTTCCTGAATCTAGAAACAACGCCTTGCACCTTGACAAAACACCTTCCTCTTCTTATCTCCTGATAAGCAGCAGCAACAGAACTGATTGGAGTGCCATAGGTCCACCACACCATAAGCTACTGTAGGCAAGGATTTCCTCCCAATGCAAACAGCAGCTTCATGGGGTGAATTCGCTTTCTTAAAATCCCTATGAAACGTGCTGTGATCCCCACGATTGTCAATCTTCTCAACTGATGTCATTTGCACCTTTAAAAAAAACACACCACCTGCATGTTAAATGAAAAGAACAATGTAATGCACAGTCTAGTTTGCCCACAATTCATTCAAGATTTGAATGCTAAGTAAGACCAAGAACCTGAACAGCTTCAGGCTGGTCAGCTTTTGCCTCTGTTCCTGATCGGCGTTGCCAAGATGAATGTTTGCTTTTATACTGAAAATACTGTTTACCTTCTCCAGCCCATATAAACAATTTGTTAAAGTTTCTTTGATATTTCTACACTTTGTTTATTTAGAACCAAAACTGTAGGTGAATAAAACATGAAGTGTGAAAGGAATTATATTGAATGCTTTTTAACAGTGTTAAATGTCAGAGGGTTTCAAGCAGCCTGAAATAGCCTAGCGAGGAATTTATTTCTCACTGATACTTTTAAGAGACTAAAACTCATGGGTATGATACTTTCCATTGTATAAAAGACTTCAAGCTATGCTGTAGTTGTTTAGACACTTTTGGTAGAGTTTGGACATGACAATAAACTATGGTTTATTGACATACGCTCTAGCCTGGGGCATTCTGCCTCTCTAGCATGGCTGCAGGGAAGAGGTTGGAAGCTTTCACTTTGATTTTCAGTTAACCATGGTTCAGCATATGTCTGAATCCTAGGCTGTAGTTAGTTTTAACTATGGTTTACTGAAGCAATCCAGTTTCGGAAACCTAGCAAAGTTGCAGTAAGTTTAAGTGCAGCATGAGTGGGTTTGGATATATTCTTAAACTATGGGTAGTTAAAAATGAAAGCAATATCTTCCAATTTCTTCCCCATGGCTGCACCAGGGAGAAGAGTGTAGGAGAAGAGAGGGAGAGCACAAGTTTATTCACATGATGACAAATGCTAGGTTATCAATATGTCCAAGTGCAGCCTTTGAATGATAATATACCCCGGCCATCTGGCTGGGTTTCCCCAGCCACTCTGGGCAGCTTCCAACAAAACACTAAAATACAATAACCTATTAAACATTAAAAGCTTCCCTAAACAGGGCTGCCTTCAGATGTCTCCTAAAAGTTTGGTAGTTATTTTTCTCTTTGACATCTGATGAGAGGGCGTTCCACATGGTGGGTGCCACTACCGAGAAGGCCCTCTGCCTGGTTCCCTGATGTCTGTTCATTCCAAAAGAAAGTATAAGAAGCATTTAGTTTGGTTGTTCACCCACTCTTGCTGGCGGAGGAAACAAATCCTAAAATATGTATCATAAACTATTTATATATATTTTCATCCACAGAAATTCAGAGGAAATGGTCTCTTCTAGATATTCCTAATCTAAACATTTTTCTATGTGCCTCAATAAGCTGCCTATTTAAAACATTTGATGTTTAGTTTTGGTCCCGCTTTGTTTCAAAATCCTTAATTTATAGAGATGCAGTTTAAAGCATATCTGGTTGTTTGCAGCATACAATGCAATTAATGTGAAATGTAGCAGCAAACTTCCAATATGGTATTTCAAAAGAACAATTCACAGAGCAGTTGAAAGAGACCTCAAAACTAACATTCATGATTAGTATGATATTAAGTCAAAACAATCTGAAGTACTATTAAATTGCCCAGGGTATTGTACCTGCAAAACTCATTCTAGCAGCCCATACATTCATTACTGAACACAAATTTCATTTGTGAGTTGGAAAAAGATCAGAGAATTAATTTAAATCCTGGTTCAGATATAGAAATGGGAAAGTTGATGCCACTCGTTGTTTGGCAGCCACTGACTAAAGTAAGACAAGTCCAGACATTCCTAATTGTTTCAGCAGTTATGACCTCCTTTCTACAGGATCCTACAGTCAGGTGAGCTGTTCTTGAAGGTAGGGGTATGTTGAATGGAGACGTGATTGTGCAAGTGCCCACACAGATCTCCCTAAGTGTTCATCCATGATACCAACAGGTGAGGCACATCTAGAGTCATCAACAGGAGAAAGAGGAAGTTTTTTTATTAGGCATGCCTTGATGCTTCCAGAAGACATCAAATCTGATAGAAGCAACAGCAGTCACAACTGGAGGAGATGGTGTTGATGGAGCAGAACCAGAAGGCAATTATTTTCAGGTACCATAGTAAAGACTGTAGATCTATGACATGTCATAGCCCATGCCTTGTTAGCTATGGATGTGCTGGCAGCCAGTCATTTGGAATGACCCAGTCTCTGAAAACCTATAGTAAACATGGTATGTGGCTAGACAGATGAAGTTGTTTTGCATCTGTTCTTAAAGTGACTCCTCCCTCCCTTTGCTTCCATATGTTACAGTGCAGAAAACATCAAAGCATGATTCCTTTAGAACTGTAAATGTGTTCTGGGAAGAGCAGTAGCTCAGTGGCAGTACACATGATCTGCATGCAGAAGAGCCCAAGTTCTGGGAAAGGCCACAAATCCTGACTTCTGCTATGAGTCAGAATAGACAAGATGCACCAGATGGATGAATGTTCAACTGACAGCTTCATGTGATTTGGTGGGATAGCATACAGAGATTCCAGTACTCTGGGTGCTACAATTTGTTTCCCTATTACTTTTAGATCTCGCTTGATGTTTCACAAAAGCTCTTGGTGACCTCCAGTTCTGTCAGATGGAGAATCAGATGTATTTGCTCCTCTGCTGCTCAGATCTCTCCCACAGCAATGCAATGTCTGTCAAATGTTTTATTCCACATATATCTTCAGCATTTTTATGAGGATTAGTACCAGAGGTTTAGGAGGCTTCAGCTAATGCACTGACTTGCTTTTGAGATCTCTGACCATACTTGGGGAAAGAAGGCAGGCAAATAATAAGTACCGTATATGATTGAAATCTAATCGCTATGTTCTCCCTAGCAAGATGTCAGGGGATGAAAAGGTGATGGAAAACTAGCATGCTGGAATACATGAATAAGATCAGGGTAGGCAGATGGCAATCACCAGGATGGTGCAACTGATTGCTACAGCAGGTCACTGCTATGGAAAACTTGCTTAATCAAAGGAATGCCACTGTCTTTATACTATATGTGGATTTAAAGAATAACAGGAAAAAAAATCCACATCAGTGTCCATTATAGTTTCACATTTTCCCTTTTGTCATAGCACTCTGGGAAAAGTGAACATTTTTTAAAGCTCATGTGATTAGTGCTTTATAAATATGATTTCTTGTACTCAGTCACAAGCCTTGAGAAGTCTACACCACTATGAAAATAATTTGTTGGCTATGGGACTGAGCACTGTAGTTTATCCTTTAGTGGCAAGGGAAGGGGAGAGAGAAGGAACACAGACCACATAAATGCCAAACAAGCTTTGTTTTATTATTCCTTTGTTTAAATGCAGTACCTCCCAGTATACATTTTAACTAGCATCTTCTAATGTGCAGCTTGGAAGTATCTAATTAAGCAATAGCTCACCAGGGGGGGGGGGTGGAATGGTGCTCATTCATGGCCTTGAAAAATTACTAAAATGCCATTGCAAAGAGCTAAAGAAAGAGACAGATTAGTGCTAGATTGGTCCACATGTGTACTCTTCTTCTTGTTTGCGGAGGTGTGGTGAGGTCAATGTGTTAGGTCTGCAAAGTGCTGCCCTGGGGGCCTACATTATGTCTGAGTATTCCTTGCTCTGCCACAAACAAATCTATAGCAAGTGCTCCTGGCCAGGCTACCTTCAGTAGACATCTTTCACCAAGTTTAAAGTACCAACCCTCCAACATCCCAGTGATGCAAATCGGGACACAGGATGACCCTCAACACACTTAAAATCACACATACTCACATCACAAACATGTTCCCACTCCCTCCACAGATATATCCATCTCCCTCAGTGACCTCCATTTCCCACCGGACACCTCCACAGAGGCCCCCATCCCTTCTCAGTTGGGCCCCCTCTCACTCAGCTCCCTCATCCTTCACTCCCTTGGGCCTCACCACTCCTATCCCTGCACTATCCCACTAAGGGGTTCTTCACCAGCAACCACCACTTTGGTTTTTTGCTCCAACAGTCGCTCACTGGCCTTCTTCCCCACACCACCCACAAACACACATGACTCCTGCCTCCACAATTTGTTTTGCTTCCAGCTGAGAGTTCCAGGGGAATGAGTTTTGTTTATGGAATAGAAGCTCTCAGGTCTTGGTTCCCCTTCTAGTGTAGCCATGTTTGTTCTGGAATAGCTTTCCCAACTCATTGACTTCTAGTTGTTCTTGTTAACAGTGTCCATATTTTCTGACTATTGACCAAATCTGGCTAGGGCTGATAGGAGTTATGGTCCAAAATGTCCAGAAGTTGCCATGTTCAGGAATATAGCTATGGAGTTATGGATTTAGGACCCTCGAGAAAAATGTGGGAGATGTCACAGGGTTAGGTGAGAGCTGCCAGGTAAATTGAGAATTAGCAAGAATTTCTTTCCTGCATTTCCATTTGTGGAAACCTCCACTGGATCCAAGCCTGTTCTTCAAATGGAAGGACTCTATCTGATCATGAAAAGACATCTCTGGATAAATCCTTGAGTATTCATATTTTACTATATTGCCCAATTAGTAGTGTATCTTCCAGGGGGGAAAAGAAGCATATAGGAGATGCAGTTAGAGTCAGGATTATATAGGTAACAGAATTACAAATGGATATGCTTTGATCTCAGAAGCAAAAAATGCTACCACAGTGTACATCAGAAATTGTTTCCTGTTGTTAAAACAGCTACAGAGCTATTTTCAAATGCCATTAAAAATGAATTTAGACCAGAGCTAGAATGGTCATATCAAAGTGTCAGGAATGTGACAATCCCCATGAGGCTTCACCTAAACTGAATTCTTCTGCAGGAAATCAAACATCTGTTGCTTTCATTTCTTCTGGCTAGGATAGAACCCCAATTGAACCTCATTATAATATTATCCTCATGGAATCAAATTTGTATAGCATAATGGATAACATTTAAAGTGCCCAATTTATGCTGCTAGGATTATATAATATAGGTTGGGTCCAAGCTAAGTTGAATTGAAATCAACTGGATAAATTAGCAATGACTCAAGCTGCATTGATTTCAGTAGGAATGAAATTCAAATATAGTTCACTAACTTAGGATGCACTCTTGTGCACAGCAGCCAGGAAGTAAGTCTTACTGAAGTCATTGGGATTTACTTCTGTGTATATATGTGCAGAAAATGGGATGGTATTATAGATTTTTGTAATATTTAAATATTCAGTGGGACTGATTCCTGTATCTTGATATCTGGAATGACAAACTGCCACCTGTAACAATTTTCAGTGGCTCAATAAAAATGCAGAGAGATATTCAGTGCAAATTATAATTTCATTAAATTGACTAGTAAAAATATTAGGGATGTACATAAGTTTCATACGGGGGTTGAATAATGAGATAAATTGGGGTGATACAGGAGGTATCTCCCTGGAAGTTGAAATGCTATATTGATTTAAAAAAACCAAACAGTGTCAGATCAGGGCCCCTATCAAGCTTTGGGAGGGGTGCTTGTGCCTGTAAATTTCATCCACTTTGTCAAAAGTGGAAAAAGCTATAGCTGATTTTAGCTTGCCCATTATAGTTAATGGAACGTCACTTTATATAGAGTGGCTCAGAACCTGAAACACTGATCAAAGTGGAGACAACACAAAGCAACTCAGTAGCAAATCAGGATTTTACCGAATGACTCCAGTTTGCCTCATAATTCAGGGCACATGCAGTACTTCTACTATGTAGCAAAATTAAATATACCCAACAGCATCTTCAATGGCCAGTTTCAATGCTTTGCCAGCAGTCATTATGGAAGGTCAATTTACTGGGCTCCCCGATGCTTGTGAATTTCTTCTTGCAACAGCAACTCAGTCAAAATATTGGCCCATATTCTCTTCCCTTGTCATTTTTATAGGGATAAAAGATCCCATTTTGTCTTCAAGATGAGCCACCAGTATCCATGGTTTTGCCTGAAGTAACACAAGGGGATACATCTTAAGTGAATACAGCTTGGAGCAAAACAAATGAAATATGAAGATGGTGATTTACATTCTCTCCTTAAACTCTGAATGCCAAGTTAAAAATAAATAAATCAATTGCATACTATTTTCCAACTCATTTGGTAAATGTGAGCAAGACATGCAGCAAGTTGAGTGTGATATTCTACTTTCTTTTATTTTTGTGTACTTGCTGCTTTCAGAGACAAGGCATGCGGTTAGACAAACAACACTGAACACAGGAACCAAATTGCATTTCAACTCTTGCAAAGATGTGTTTCTACATATGCTGTAAGAAGGCAGCCAGGGATTCTGGCAGAAGGACTTGCATGCTTTCATTTCTCTTTAGCATCACAACAGGTTGCCAGGAAAAAGAACTGGTTAATGAACAGTGTACTGCTGCCTTTATTTATTAAAGTATTTGTAGACTGCACTTTCATAAAAAAATACAGCAAGGCAGTATACAGTGTACAAAATTCCAATAAGGTCAAGGAAAGCATCAGTACAAACGTCTAGAAATCCTGGCTGGTTAAAAGAAATTCACATTGCAAAGACCTATCTGAACTACACAGTTTTTAGGAAATACAGTGGTGCCTCGCAAGACGAAATTAATTCGTTCCGCAAGTCTTTTCGTCTTGCGAGTTTTTCGTCTTGCGAAGCACGGTTTCCCATAGGAATGCATTGAAAATCAATCAATGCGTTCCTATGGAAACCGCCTTCAGACCAGGTTTGGGGACAGTCTGTCCCCTGACCTCTTCTGAAGGCCGACGTGGGGGGGCGAAAGTCTTTGCTCCCCCCCCCTTCCCGGGACAGCGGAGACTTCTCCGCTGTCCGGGGCGATCTTAAAATGCTGGCGGGCGGCAGCGCTGCCACCCGCCAGCATCTTAAAATCCCCCGGGAAGGCAGGCAGGGGGGACAAAGACTTTTGCCCCCCACCCGCCTTCAGAAGAGGTCCAGAGGGCTCTCCAAGCTGCGGATAGCAGCCTGCTGCCCCGCGCGAGGGGCAGACATTCGCAGCTTGGGGAGCCCTGCAGGACTTCCCCGCAGGGCTCTCCAAGCTGCGGATAGCAGCCTGCTGCCCCGCGCGAGGGGCGCTCTTAAGCAGAGCGCCCCTCGCGCGGCGCAGACATTCGCAGCTTGGGGAACCCTGCAGGACTTCCCCGCAGGGCTCTCCAAGCTGCGGATAGCAGCCTGCTGCCCCGCGCGAGGGGCGCTCTTAAGAAGAGCGCCCCTCGCGCGGCGCAGACATTCACAGCTTGGGGAACCCTGCAGGACTTCCCCGCAGGGCTCTCCAAGCTGCGGATAGCAGCTTGCTGCCCCGCGCGAGGGGCGCTCTTAAGCAGAGCGCCCCTCGCGCGGCGCAGACATTCGCAGCTTGGGGAACCCTGCAGGACTTCCCCGCAGGGCTCTCCAAGCTGCGGATAGCAGCCTGCTGCCCCGCGCGAGGGGCGCTCTTAAGCAGAGCGCCCCTCGCGCGGCGCAGACATTCGCAGCTTGGGGAACCCTGCAGGACTTCCCCGCAGAGCTCTCCAAGCTGCGGATAGCAGCCTGCTGCCCCGCGCGAGGGGCGCTCTTAAGAAGAGCGCCCCTCGCGCGGCGCAGACATTCGCAGCTTGGGGAACCCTGCAGGACTTCCCCGCAGGGCTCTCCAAGCTGCGGATAGCAGCCTGCTGCCCCGCGCGAGGGGCGCTCTTAAGCAGAGCGCCCCTCGCGCGGCGCAGACATTCGCAGCTTGGGGAACCCTGCAGGACTTCCCCGCAGGGCTCTCCAAGCTGCGGATAGCAGCCTGCTGCCCCGCGCGAGGGGCGCTCTTAAGAAGAGCGCCCCTCGCGCGGCGCAGACATTCGCAGCTTGGGGAACCCTGCAGGACTTCCCCGCAGGGCTCTCCAAGCTGCGGATAGCAGCCTGCTGCCCCGCGCGAGGGGCGCTCTTAAGAAGAGCGCCCCTCGCGCGGCGCAGACATTCGCCGCTTGGGGAACCCTGCAGGACTTCCCCGCAGGGCTCTCCAAGCGGCGAATGTCGGCCCCGCGCGAGGGGCGCTCTTAAGAAGAGCGCCCCTCGCGCGGGGCAGCAGGCTGCGCACCTTCCCCTCTGTTCCCGGACCTGTCCTGAAGGCTTGCGGTGGGAGGAGGGCTTTCCACCCCACCGCCAACATTCAGAATGCTGTTCTGAATGTGGCGGTGGGGAGGAAAAACCCTCCTCCCACCGCAAGCCCCGGGAACAGAGGAGAAGCGCTGCGCACCTTCCCCTCTGTTCCCGGACCTGTCCTGAAGGCTTGCAGTGGGAGGAGGGCTTTCCTCCCCACCGCCAACATTCAGAATGCTGTTCTGAATGTTGGCGGTGGGGAGGAAAAACCCTCCTCCCACCGCAAGCCCCGGGAACAGAGGAGAAGCCCTTCGCGCCTTCCCCTCTGTTCCCGGACCTCCCACCACAAGCCTTAGGACAGGTCCGGGAACAGAGGAGAAGGCGCGCTGTGCTTCCCCACTGTCCCCGGAGATTTCCCTATGGGCTTTCGTCTTGCGAAGCAAGCCCATAGGGAAATTCGTCTTGCGAAGCCGCTAAAAAATCGGAAAACCCTTTCGTCTTGCGGGTTTTTCGTTTAGCGAGGCATTCGTCTTGCGGGGCACCACTGTATCTAAAAGAAGGCAAGAATGATTCCCGCTGAACCTCTACTGGCAGGGAGTTCCATAGGGCTAGAGGCTCAGTCCCTTGTAAAGGTCAACTGAACCTTCAGAGCTAATTCGATCCCAACTCAAGCCTGAACTCACACTGGCATGGATCCAGATAATCAATCTCATTCAGAAATGTCTGCATTTGTTCCACCACAATCCTCTGAGTCAGATGCCCCAGAAAGGAGGCATTTGAGACTGGGTAGCAGCTATTTCAGTGCATTGGGTCCAAGGCTGGCTTTTCCAGTAGTGGCTGCACCACCATTTACACTCTGACAACTGGAGATTGTATGAAGGAGGGTGGTCTGCAGGGATCAGTTGGCCTGAGAGGTCAATGGAGATTCTAACTCTAGGCTTCATTCACAGTCTGAGGAACTTGTCTTTTGGGTGAAGACTAAGACCAAGCTGTATTCGAACTGCTACTACCTGCCAAGGTACCTACTTCATGCCTTGCTTACCAACTTCAATATTTGTCAACTTAGATCTGCCAAGACCAATTGCTGCAGAGTATGGTCTGAGGACATCTGAGGCTGCCCCCTTGCTAAAGCTAAGCAGGTTGGGGTCTGGTCAGTACCTGGATGGGAAACTTCATGGAAACTCCATTAACACTTCCTTGAATTGCTCTGGAAAGAACATGCAATTGATTAAATACATATCTATCCCCATTCAGATCTTCAGCTTGCAGAAAGGTGTGGATATCTTTCTAAGAAAACTGGAACAATTTTGGGTTGCTATAATTGGTAAAGAGATTTGCAGCACATTTGCATGAAGTGATAATATGATTATAAAAAGGTAGAGATGTGGAAAGCTCGTACAAAAGAACACAAACCTTTATTTTGCTTTGCACTTTAGTCCTCCTTTCAGCTACGCTGGGAAATCACAATTACATTATGAGATGTTTTTCTCATATCTTTTCCACATCGGAAACCTAGAAACGGTGTGCAATTTAACGTGCATCTATCCCTGCCCCCACTGCAAGTTCCGATTTCCTCATTATAGCAATACACATTTTAAAAGTTGGATAATTCCTCAAACCAACACTGCACCCTCAGGAAGAATCACTCTGAACCTTTCTTTATTCAGACCTACCACATTGTATTAAAAGGGAGGAATTGTGGTTTTGTTTTTTTGTGGGGAGCGGAAGAAACAACTGTTCTGTTAGCTTGGCAGCAAAATGTCATTGTTTTCACAATGTGGGGTTAAGGAGCCTCAGGCACAGTGGGGCAGGGGTAAATGCAGCCATCCAGCCTCTCTACCTTGCCCTCAGGCTCAAGGCCAGCCCAAGACACTTTACCACCTGAGGTGAACTGCAAACTGATACCCCACCACCCCACCAGGGAAGAAGAGTAGGGAGTGAAGATCAACAACAGGAAGAAGGGGGAGGAATAAAAATCTACATTGGGCTTTGTTGCCCCCGTGGATACTGCCACCTGAGGCAGTTTTCTCACGGGTGGACTGCTTAGGCTAAACCCATTTTCCCCAACCTACATCACTTACCAGCCCTGCTCTGACCCCAACTTGAGTGTTTTTTGCCTGACTGGAATGAATGCTGATAATGCTTCTTCCTTGCCTGATTGGGGGGAAAGAGGGACGTTTGACTATGTGTAGATACTAGCATACTGCAACAAAGGTAAAATCCACAAAGGTAAAATCCATATTCATTGTCTTGTTCACTTTTGCCTCTCGACCTTGGAAGGTCACCTGGAAGGGAATGTGGCCCTTGGGTTGCAAAAAGTTGCCCATCCCTGGCATAGGTCAGAAAAGGGAAATTAACACAACATATAGAGTTATTAATGCCCTTAAATGAGTTTCTTGGGTAGCAAACCTGTTTAGCTTTATGGCTACAATCTGACGACAGAATTAATTTGCTCTGAAAAGGTCTATTTTGAATTCTCCTCTATGAAATCTAATTTTGGATATTTATAGGAAATTCTCCAAAGTCTTGGAAAATGTGTGCAGACAATACAACTCCCAGGTAAAGGACACAAAATAAGTTTTAGACGATAGAGGAAAAGCAAAATCCATGCAGTTAATGTATCACAGGAGATCAGCATAGAAATTAAAAACTGTGGGTTGCATCTAATATTTGTCATACTCAGAGTAGACCCACTGAAATTAATGGGTATGATTAATTTCCATTGGTCTGCTCTGGGTAGAACAAAATTAGATACGAACCCGTGAATCAAATTTGGAAGCTAAGTCATAATACGTAATAAGGTAAAATAAATTGGATGATAAATTTTTACAAGTCTTGTAATCATTAATCCTTGTGATTGTGTTTCTTACTTGTTACTTAAGGTATCCATTGTGCTATATATCTTAAAAATAATAAGGAAATGAAAGAATACCTACCTGGCTAAAACCATGCAACCTAATAATATGTATGAATACTTCATATCTGAAATCAGTTTTTGTTGATTAATCATTTGACTTTTAACCATTTATGTTCTGTTCACTCTTAACTGGGAATAGGTCCTACTGAAGCAACTGCTGTTGCTCACTTCTGAGTAGATAGGTATAGGATTGCAGTGTAAATTGATTAAACAGGTTGAAATATAATACCAGGCTGAAATTATAATAAAAGCAGGCTAAAGAGAGTTGTCAGTGAGTAGGAAGGCGAAGAGAAGAATGGCACCTCCCGCTCCGCATTCTAGGTACAAAAACTGACTAGACCGGCAGTTGACTCTTTGACACCAACCAAGGAGCAGCATCTTCCATTGCACCTGAAGGAAGGGGTCTAGCTTAGGGGAATAGGCCATATGGCACACATAGCTCTGTCTACACCCCTCAGCATCTGCCACCTGAGGTGGTTTCCTCATTTGACCAAGTGGCAAGGCTCAGCCCCATCAGTGAAGACTAGTGGATAAAGTGCTGGGCTTTGAGTGGAAAGACCTGGGTGACTTTGGACCAATCACCGTCCCTTAGCTTAACATTAGCAGGTGTGTTTTGATGGCAGAATCTTCCCATGTACAGTGCCCTCAGCTGCTCGGAGAGGAGAAGAGTACGGTATAAAGAGCTAGATAAAAAAGGATAACTAAAGTTAACAGGTGAGCAAGCATCCTTGAACTACTCTTCTAAATGCCTCAAAAACGTTAATAGAAATACAAGGAAATGTGAAAGAAACGTGAAACATTCAAGTGTGTAGCATGACACACAGCAAGAGTCAACCTGGCTTTGCATATTGGCTCCCCCAATGACAGCTGCAGTGTGTGTGCTTCACTGAGACATATCAGGAAGTTGGCATGGCTGGACAGCTTCCATGGCCTGTTGTTTGCCTTCCTTTATCTTCTTTGTGGATCCTTTTCTACGCCCTTTCACCTTCGGACAACTAGGGAAAATAAGGGGAACATGTGGGTGAACAGCAGACAAAGCCAGAATGTGGAGGGGGTAATTTAAAATATTGTACTGGGGGAAAAAAAATATTTCCATGCAGTGCAAAATTAGATTACAAAAAATTGCAATTAGGATGCTCTGTATTCAAAACAGAACAGTAACTCGTTTATGAAATGAAGGATGCTTCCTTTTAATGTTTGTTAAACTCATACATTGTAGGTTAGGTATATTTGTATATAAAAAAAAGTTTGCAAAGTTCATGATTTAATCCCCCCCCCCCTTCTATCTTATTTTCTCATAAAAGGCTAGTATAAGGAAAAAGAAAGCCAGCTACATGCTTTCTTTTCATTTCAATCACCTCCTACCTTCTTTGCCTAGTGATAGGAGAATCTTCCAACTTCTGAACAGGCAAAGCCATTGTGCCCTCACAGGACATAGAGTTCTGCTCCAAGGAATGGGCTGGAGGTGCTATATGTGTGATAAAGGAAGACAGCTGATCAATGGCACAGCCCAATGGGTGTCCCAATTGATTGATAACCAATCTCTATACCGCTTACCTGTGCTTTTTTTCCTATTAAAATGTTTAGGGATACTCTCATTTTCCTACTCATATTAAAATACTGCCCCTCAATGAGGCCAAACTTCGATTCCCAAAATATTTAGGGGTATGTGTACCCTCAGAAAAAGCACTGCTCCTTACTATATTAAAAATATATCTAAGCAGTGTACAAAAAACTGAAGCAACTACAAACAACTTTTTAATATTTTTTTTACAAAAGTATGCCATTACATATAAAAATGTTACATTATTGCCAAGTTACTAATATATATGAATCAAGATCAATTCATTTTCCTTCTGACACACCCTCCCTCTCAACCTCTGGGTTCTCACCTCTAGGTCCAAACTCTCTTGTTCACCCTCAAAAGTCTCACAAGGAGAAGAGTTTCTGGAAACAGCAGGCATCATCAAAATAAATAGTGCCTGCTTGCAAGATGAATAGATATATAGATACAGATACGGAAAAATACAACAGGAATAGTGTGTAGTTAATTTATCCTGTGTTTATAACAAATGTTTCACAAGAGGAAACAAAATATGTACTTGTTTGGAAGAAGCAGGAGGGGAAAACAGCGAGAAAAGTGTCTATCCCAAACACCATCCAACCACACAAGAATTATAATTTTAGCGCCCAGCTGCCAAGATAAAGCTGGAAATATTATATCAGCAGCAACCAATTCTTTGGCAGAAGAGGCTGTGTGTCTGGCAGGTTAGATTTATCTCTGGGTTTTTCATGTGGTTAGACTGTTGATAGGCTTTCTGGGCTTCTTTGTCCACCCGAATTCCAATTCCCTTGACTTATCTTCCCTTCTAAAGAATTTATACACATTCACTCCCAGCAAGCTATGAAAAGAATATGCCTGGCTGTGCAGGAGGAATCTGAAAAAGCTGTAATTAGTTGCAGCACACAGAGATTTTATTCAGCGGATTCCATCTGAAGGAACAAGGGGAAATAACAAAGACATCCGGCGTTACAGTTGTACAATAACTAGGCAGATTAGTTAACAATGAAATCTACTTAACTACTTTTCCGAGATAAGTTTTATTGAATTCCCCTCCTCTCTCCAAATTAGGTTAAGCTCCTTTCCCCCCTGTCATAGTACAGACAAAGTCTGGCACAGTCTCACCTTCTCTCACTGGGGACGCACTCCTTAAATAGTAATTTAACAAGATTAAATGCTGTAGGCCACGTATGAAACAGTGACAACCCAGATAGATAAAATGTAATCCAGGCACCCGCAAGTGACCCAACTTGTACCTCATGGTGTGGAATGAGACTTGGGAGGTGAGACTGCAAGTGAGGGAGACAACCAAGTGTGATGCCTGTGCAACGTTCTTGTAGCGTAGGTAGCAGTTATTCCCAAACTCTGTAGTGAGGCAAATTCTTCTTCTTCTTCTTATTGCATTTATATACTGGATATAAAACCACAGTGTGGCATGAGAAAGAAAGGAACTATGTCATTCAGTACTTCTGTGAGCCATTGGGTTAAACATCCACTAAGAATGTTCCCCTCTGTGTCTCTGCATGAGTTACTGTTCTGGCTTTGACTCTTTGCAATCGTCTTCTGCCATGAGGTTGTCTCTGTCACTTGACGGTAATGAAGATACTAAGGGCGGGGAAAACATCCCAGAGGAGACTGCCTGTTGTATCTCTGCATGAACCAATTAGTGTTCCGAATGTGGCTTTTTCAAATCAGGAATTACCAAGGTCTGCAGGGGGCTCAACACATTTCAGTATCTGTTTTCAGTTCTAGGGTAGAGTTTTAGAATATGTGATATATAATAATAATAATAATCTCATCCTAATCCATGTACATAGCCTCTTGCACTGTAGCTCACTGGTAGAGCACATGGTCTGCATGCAAAGTGTCCCATATTCAATCCCTGGTATGTCCACCTAGGGCTGGGTAGTACTGCCAACATGAATAAAATATTGGGGGGGGGGGGGTAAGCTTCGCCTTGTATCACAAGATGTGACACACATGCACCCATCCACCACTTGAATGGCAATGCCTATCAAACATTTTATTGGGGGGCCCAAAGGGACGTCGGCCCATAGGAGTTAGCTCCTATGAGGCTGGGGGAGACACATGTCAGTCAGTGTAGTTGACCAGACCAAGGTGGATGCTTGGTACAGTATAAGACAGATTCCTAGCTTCTGGATGAGAGACTGTTTGCTATATGCCTAGGGTTAAGGAACAACACTCTAGGAGTCCAGATCTCGCTTTATTAGAAATTGAACAAATCACTTTAAAAGTGTTGCTGCCTCTCTCTATTTTGGAACCATGGTTCAGGAACAGACATGCCATGGAAGGACCAGGGAGATCAGCAGTTAGACCTAAATTCAACCAACGGTACTGAAGTCAACTGAAACACCCACAGATGGATGTTTGGCAAGGACTCTCATGTTTTATGGACTGCGGTGGCACAATCTACTGTATATTTGAATGCAAGCATATGAGACTGTTTACATAGCAGCCACAACTGCACACCATAAGGCACATTCTGCAGCTAAGCGCAAAGGAAGCTGTGCATACAAATCCCCTCATTGACGTCTGCCCAATTTATCTCAATGTGCTAGAAAGTGAAAAACGCCTTTATTGCAGATGTTAGAGATGATTATAGGATTCACCAATCCAACTGTCCAGAATGAATGGCCAGTAATTCTTAATGGAGGAAGATAGATGAGTATAAACATACACACGCCGCGTGGGAATAGATAGCAAAGCCGATTTTGTGGGGAGGAGCGCTTGCTCATTATCTTATACCTACATTCAACACCCCACGCCATCTGTAAATTGGTTCCAAGAAGGACATTTACATGAGCATTTTTAGAAGGAAAGTTACAGCAGTAAGATTTCTGGAGCGTGGGCACACATTAATGATAATATTGAATGATCAAACTCATTAAAAAGGGATCAATCAAAAGAAGAAAAAGAAGAAAAAACAAAACTAGCTGTTTTCTCCCCATTCCCGTGCCCACTTTTTTTAGTTTTGGATCTACATTCTGTTCAGTGCTATTTTTCTAGAAAAAGTGTTGCCGAAACTCACCATAAATGCAGACCCTCCAAGTGTCCCTATTCTCCAAGGACTTTCCCAGATTTACAGAAATTGTCCCAGGTTTCTGATTTGATCCTGGAATGTCTCGCTTTTTCTTAGGACGTCTCTAATTTCATCGGATAAATGTTTATGGGTATGTGAATGCTCCCCTTTTTTCTTAGAATGGCAATGGAGCCCACCAGAGAGTTGCCAGAACTGAATTTTTCTGAGTTCCTGCTGAAAAAAAAGCCATGATTCTGTGAATGTCGAAGAAGAAGAAGAAGAAGAAGAAGAAGAAGAAGAAGAAGAAGAAGAAGAGTTTGGATTTGATATCCTGCTTTATCACTACCTGAAGGCGTCTCAAAGCGGCTAATAATCTTCTTTCCCTTCCTCCCCCACAACAAACACTTTGTGAGGTGAGTGAAGCTGAGTGACTTCAAAGAAGTGTGATGAGCCCAAGATCACCCAGCAGCTGCATGTGGAGGAGTGGGGACGCGAACCCGGTTCACCAGATTACGAGTCTACCGCTCTTAACCACTACACCACACTGGCTCTCTAAGGCAGCTCAGTGTTAGCAACACACTTCTCCATCAGTGGCCCCTCCAGGTGTGGTATGAGAGGCCCTTGGCTGAAAATCCTATAGACAATACTGGGTGGCTAAATCAGTGTAGGATGTAATGTGATGCCTTATAAAGCTGTCAGCTTTACTTAGCAAATTAAGGTAATTGATTTCTGAACTTTCTTTTTTCAACTGATTTGAGCCTCCCATTCATTGATCCTCCCATTGTGTACTGAGCTAAGGAAAACAAAGCAAAGCACACTGGTCTCCATGCATGACTTTTTAAGATTGTTGATGGAAGGAAACCAGCACAGATTCGTCATTAGAGGAAGGAACATGTGGATGGGGAGCACTTTGTGACAAAAACAACACCTTATTTGTTGTTTGTAGTCTTGGCAGTGTTCTCTCTGTTTAGCAACAGACGTTTTATCTGAGTGAAGTGGGGAATCCGACAGTGTAAAATATCGTGGGCACCATTCTTGGATACTCCACAAGCAGAACAGCTTGTTGTCATTCTTCTTCGAGGGTATAATAAACTAGCAGGGTTGACTAACTGATTGGCAGACTAGGCAAAGTTAAGTTATCTTGCTGGGCAAAATAATTCTACAGAGCATTCTTAGTGGCTTCAATGAGATGGCCATGCTGGAAGCAGGCACAAGACGGATTAGAATCTCCTAAATGCCAAAGAGTATTATCAGTGGATTTTGTTTTTGTTTTGGTCTTACTCTGCTCCTGACAAAGTTCTTATTCCAAATGTGTTGGCCCCAATAAACCATATTTTTAATGCACCTTGGAGATTTCTCCTCCTCTTGTTTCCCCAGTTGGTGTCTTTCATTCATTAATCCATTAATTCCCCCACCCCAGAAGCTCCTCCTCCCCATGCTATCCTCACAGCAACCCTGTGAGGTGGGTTAGGCTGAGAGGCTGTGACTGTACCAAGGTCATCCAGTGATCTTTATGACTGAACCCTAGTCTCCCAGGTCCTTGCCTGATACCCTAACCATGACACTTACTGCCTTATTTTTTCTTCTCCATACAGAAGGGCAGAACAACCAAAATTTGCATGTTGCTTCTGGCATGATCTTCCTACATCAAGGATAGGAGCCTATGGTCCACCTGATATGGTTGGACTCCAACTCTCATCAGCCCTAGGCATCATGGGCAAGGTCAGTGAGTTGGAGTCCAGTGACAGCTAGAATGCTACAGCAGTGGTGGACCTGGGCCTTGCCTTCCATTTTACATCACAGTTGTGGCAACTTCTGAGGTGACCCAGAGGCTCCTTACCCAGCGCGACCGAGCTAGTCGCACTCCCCTAAATCCACCTCTGGCCAAATGTTCACCACCACTGCTCTGCATGGTTTGAACTGTTTATGTCCATTAATGAATTATGTTACCTAAGTTCTACTGAAATGAAAAGATCATTAGAGAATGGTGCATACAATGTAACATTAGATATCAAATTGCACATCAAATCACAGAGGCCATGTCCTCTCCTTATTTCCAGCTGGCCAGCTGCATATCCCAGATAATAGCAAGTGCATACCTGTGCTCAAAAAAGCATTTCATTTTCTCCTGTTCAACATGAAATCTCAAAAGATAACTACTTCTTCAGAAGACGGGGACGTGTTGAGAAAGTGAAATGAGAATTTTCCATTATTTAAAAAGCTGACATTGAGAAGTGGAAGAGGCATTGGCCTCCGCTGTCTTACGTCATAGGGAGAAAAATGTTTGTGGCTTAAACAGTAAGAAAGCAGACTCAGGTTAGATGACACCAGCACTTGATTTCTGTTTTTAGTATTTATCGAATAAATCTAAAAGCAAAACAATTTAATTCTGAATGTCATTACAGTCAGACAGAGCTTGACAACAATACAAAACATCACATGATATCAAGAAAACTCTTCTTGTGGCTCTTTCAGAATGTAAATCCCACAGAGCTCAGTAGGACCTAACTATTTACCTGATCTGGTCTGGTCTGCGACTGCAGTGGGGACCTGCAGAGGGCTTTGTGACTGTCTAACTGACTGACAATGGGTGCATTATGTTTTATTTGCTCTTTACTGTGTTGCCATTGAAGCCTGCCCTTGGATCATATGATAAAGAGTAAAATCATTTAAATAGTTCTAAAGAAATGTAATTGTATTTAAGCTTTGCTTGTTTACGTTTCAGCCAGTAACATTTTCATTTTATCATTGTAATGCAGAATGCAATTGTGAAAAACCTTCTTCAGACAAGACGAGTAAAAGAAAAGAGAAATTAGCAAAGCAGCAGTCATTTTTACTCACTAAAGTACTAGCATCACACCTAAATATGATAATTAGGAAAGCTATTCTCACAGAACAAAAATAGTTCAACAGAAAATAACCAATATTTTCTTCTTTTTTAATTACATGAATATGTATTTATAAAGTAGCCTAAACAGGTTTGTAATGTGAGAGTACTTTTAGAGTCAAAATACTGCTGTGTACCTTAGGGCCTGTATATAGCCTTCTTAAATATGTGGTGATTATTTTAAGTGCAGCAGTGAGAGTCAGTACATCAACACATTACATTTTCATGACTGTAAGTTCAAGACCCACAGTGTCTCTTTGGTAAGGGAGTAATCTGCCAAATAAGTTATCTGAGGTAATTATCATTAGTGATGGATGTGTGCAACCCCTAGTCTGACTGGTTTAGAAATAAACTGAGCTATTCCCTCTATATAAACACACCCCAAAATCAACTAGTCATTAACTTAGCAAGTCTTACATAATAAGTAAGAGTTGATGACACCATCCTATACTGCCTAAGGGGGAAAGGACTTGCTAATACCCTTTTCAGCATAGCCATGTTCCCTTGTTATATTAGATTGCTAAGAAAATTAAAAGAGACATTGAAATTAGCACGCAGAAAGGGATCAGGGTGCATATGTATAGGAATTTAATCAACATCAATTAAAGAGATGCAATCCAAGTTTCTTTTCTTCTTTATTATGGTTCAAATGACAAATTTAAAGACTACAGAAAAAATATCTAGGCAACTGAATAACAGACCCAGAGAATCATACTCTAGATGTTGGAATGACAGAATAGCATGCTTCAATACACAGTGCTGTATTACATTACATTTAGGTCACCTAATCTAGCCCTGCACATTAATCAATATCTGTTAATCTGAACAAACAAGGAAACCATGCAACCAATGTTTGGTGATATGATGTTGTTTAGTCATATCCGACTCTTCGTGACCCCATGGACCAGAGCACGCCAGGCACTCCTGTCTTCCACTGCCTCCCACAGTTTGGTCAGACTCATGCTGGTAGCTTCGAGAACACTATCCAGCCATCTCATTCTCTGTTGTCCCCTTCTCCTTGTGCCCTCCATCTTCCCCAATATCAGGGTCTTTTCCAGGGAGTCTTCTCTTCTCATGAGGTGGCCAAAGTATTGGAGCCTCAGCTTCAGGATCTGTCCTTCCAGTGAGCGGTGATATGATAGCAATGTGCAAAGAATTTGAAGCAGCCATGTGTCCCTGTCAGAGCAGGGGTGCTCTCCAGCAATGAAGAGAAGAAGGAAGGGTGATGTCCACCAGGAGTCTAGAAGTGTTTTAAGGAGTGTTTAAACATTACTTTAAAAATGCTGTTCCAAAGGGATCCCAACTTCACTAAAAAGAAATGGGCTCAGCTTATTTGCTCCCAACCTCAACAAACACTCTTTCTCCACCCATCCCTTTTCTTCATCGGTTGGTGAGGGTGTACAGAGATACGGATAGTATTGCATATGTGGCGGACCTGTGATAACATTTTGGGCAGAAACATTCAACACAGTAAGTCTTGTTTCAACCAGACAAGCCATGCTTCACCACAGTTAGCTTTATTGGCTGTTATCCGCAGAGAGCTAAAGGAGTTACCTTCTAAGGAGCTAGTAACATTTCTACTTCTGGCTGTCCAACAACTGGTGGCATAACCCTGGGGAAAATAAATAGCGAACTTGCAACTTTACTTATGGAGACAGAAGGTATGGACAGTGTGTTAATGGAGAACCTTAGAAAATATATGAAAGCCCTAATTGGAACTCAAGTCTCCAACAATTCTGTGGAAATATAGTATCCTTTTATTACTTTCCTGTCTGCCAATCCATCAAACTGGCAACCTCCATCGACACATGGACAATTATGGTGCAATGTACTCTCTTAAATACCTGGGTTCTCCCTCAGTGGTGCAGGGAAACTGTATTGTTTATTGATGTATTAACATAATTTTGATGCTAACTTTTGAGAAATTGAATGAAAACATAAAAAAGAGAAGAATGCCTCTGGCTCAGCACTGGATAGAACACATTATGTTTTGGAGATAGAGGTTCACTCAGTACACTAAACAGTACATTTTAGTTCAGTACATAATTCAGTATCTTTCTGAATTAGCCACCTCTACAAAGAAGCAGCTCACAGCTGTTTCTTGCACTAGCGGGAATCACAGCAAAAAAGGAGGAAAGAGGTCAATTAAAGAAGAAAAAAACTGAAGTGGTAAATGCTGCTATATTTATTGTTGCATCATCAGCACTGTGTATATATATAGTAAAAAAAAAAAATCCCTTTAAAACTCTGTTCTAGCAATTTGCAAGTGGCAAAGAGGTTTCCTTACACTTCCATGACCTAGATAAAGTCAGGGCCAAAGAAAATGAAGAGTACAACTTTCAGGAATGGTTATTTCTCCTGTAACGGGTAAGCCCCCATAAGGCTTATAGGAAAGGATAATTATATAGAAGAAGATTTAAGAAGAAAATTGTAACACTATAAGATGGATGTTACGCTTGGGGTGGTGTGATCGTATGATTCCAAAATGGATATATATATATATATATCTATAAAAGCCAAGGAATAAAATTCCACATGATCTCCCCTTAATTCCTGCAGAACTCACTGTTGCTGCCAGAATAAAAAGTAAGCCTTATATTTCCAGATAAGTGAGATGCAAGGCACTTAGCAGTAATTAAATACAAATATAGATTTATTACAAGACTATTGTATTTTATTATTTTGTTGGAAGCTGCCCAGAGTGGCTGAGGAAACCCGGCCAGATGGGCAGGGTATTATTATTATTATTATTATTATTATTATTATTATTATTATTATCATCATCATCATCATTATCATCATCATCATCATCATCTCAAACTCCAACACATTTTGAGCCGTATGTAGCTTTTTGTGAAGTATAAAAGAAGAAAATTTGGCCACGAAACAGCTCATCTAACAGCAGAATCAATGTAAGTGAATGAGGCTGCAATCCTATACATAGAATCATAGAATAGAATCATAGAATCATAGAGTTGGAAGAGACCACAAGGGCCATCGAGTCCAACCCCCTGCCAAGCAGGAAACACCATCAGAGCACTCCTGACATATGGTTGTCAAGCCTCTGCTTAAAGACCTCCAAAGAAGGAGACTCCACCACACTCCTTGGCAGCAAATTCCACTGTCGAACAGCTCTTACTGTCAGGAAGTTCTTCCTAATGTTTAGGTGGAATCTTCTTTCTTGTAGTTTGGAACCATTGCTCCGTGTCCGCTTCTCTGGAGCAGCAGAAAACAACCTTTCTCCCTCCTCTATGTGACATCCTTTTACATATTTGAACATGGCTATCATATCACCCCTTAACCTCCTCTTCTCCAGGCTAAACATGCCCAGCTCCCTTAGCCGTTCTTCATAAGGCATTGTTTCCAGGCCTTTGACCATTTTGGTTGCCCTCCTCTGGACACGTTCCAGTTTGTCAGTGTCCTACTTGAACTGTGGTGCCCAGAACTGGACACAGTACTCCAGGTGAGGTCTGACCAGAGCAGAATACAGTGGCACTATTACTTCCCTTGATCTAGATGCAATGCTCCTATTGATGCAGCCCAGAATTGCATTGGCTTTTTTAGCTGCCACGTCACACTGTTGGCTCATGTCAAGTTTGTGGTCAACCAAGACTCCTAGATCCTTTTCACATGAACTGCTCTCAAGCCAGGTGTCACCCATCTTGTATTTGTGCCTCTCATTTTTTTTGCCCAAGTGCAATACTTTACATTTCTCCCTATTAAAATTCATCTTGTTTGTTTTGGCCCAGTTCTCTAATCTGTCAAGGTCGTTTTGAAGTGTGATCCTGTCCTCTGGGGTGTTAGCCACCCCTCCCAGTTTGGTGTCATCTGCAAATTTGATCAGGATGCCCTTGAGTCCATCATCCAAGTCATTAATAAAGATGTTGAATAAGACCGGGCCCAAGACAGAACCCTGTGGCACCCCACTAGTCACTCTTCTCCAGGATGAAGAGGAACCATTGATGAGCACCCTTTGGGTTCGGTCAGTCAGCCAGTTACAAATCCACTGAGTGGTAGCATAGTCAAGACCGCATTTTACCAGCTTCTTTACAAGAATATCATGGGGCAGCTTGTCAAATGCCTTGCTGAAATCAAGGTAGGCTACATCCACTGCGTTCCCTTCATCTACCAGGCTTGTAATTCTGTCAAAAAATGAGATCAGGTTAGTCTGACTTGACTTATTTTTCAGAAATCCATGCTGACTATTGGTGATCACAGCATTCCTTTCTAGGTGCTCACAGACTGTTTGCTGACCTGGGAGTAAGTCCAACCCTCTCAGGCTTGCTTCTGAGCAGACATATATAGGCTTGAACAGCAAATGGCCCATTTCAGTGTATATGGAATAATGATTTTGAGGAAAAGCCAGCAAGGCATCAAACAAAGAATTTTTAAAATTTTAAGACAGCATACTCAATGAGCACACTGTGAATAGGATAATCTCCCCTTGAGCAAAATACGCTCTTGAGTTGAATGATCTCTGCAGCATTAGAAAGTATGCCAGGTTAGAGTGAGAAAAACGTGAGTGTTCATAAAATATAATTAAATAGCATTCTGTGAATCATGCTGTAAAATACTAATAAAACTAAGCCATCAGACACACTGACAAGTCAGTAAAACAGAGAAATATTTGGAGTGAAGGAAAGAAAGATTTGACATGCTAGCAGTGAAATTTAATGCTAAGGAAAGAACTCTATTTGCTTACTTGCCTTGATGTAGAGACTCCAAGTTAACTATAAAAGTGTCTGTTGTTGATGGAGCACCTTGGAATCTGCATAAAGGTAGAGCAGCAAACAAAATCAGTGTTGAATAACTGTACCAAAATCTCTGGATTCCTGCCCCTGCCCCCAAGCATTATTACAAAAATGTTGTGAAAGCTAATGGCACTTACAGACCTAGAACACTGACAATTAAAAAAATTACTCTCAACTCTCCCAAAGAATGTAGGGTTATATATATTGCAAGTCCTTGAATGGACAGTACACAGCAGCCTTGACACAGACAAACTAAAGGGATATTGGACTGCTCCTTTTTTATAGTTTAGGCAAAGAGCACCCAAAAAAAAAAAAAGGATTCTGCCATTATAAGCCTAAATATTCTATATCTTCTAAAAACGACAACACACCTACTGACTTAAAAACTTGATTTACCCATTGAGATGGTAAATAATGATGGGTGTCAGGATTCCTGCTGTTTGCATAAAAGGAAGCCAATCTCTCTTTACCTTAGGCATCATTTTTGTTATTACACCACACGATGAAAAACATTATTGTTCTTCTTTTCCCATAAGCGATTGTAAACAAAAGCGAAAATATGTCTTTATTTCCAGTGAATATGTAAAATAGTGCTAATATTCAACTGTTGCGTTACTAGGCTTAGAAGCAATTTAACACAAAGAAAATTGCATTTAAATGCAGCATTAAGGCTGTATCAAAAACGCTAAGGAAGGTAAGATTAATAAACTTGTTTCCTTGTGTTCTCATTCAATAGCTCAAGGAAATGGGAGATTATGCACATATACACATCAGGTCCTGAACATGCAGAATAATCACTGTGATAAGACAATAACTGTAAACAAGAGCATCACTAGGGCTCTAATGTGAGAAGAACGTTATCGTATGCATGAGCTTCACATTCATTTAAACGGAGCTGTTCTTATTGGATGTCAGCAACTTTGGCGCTCTCCTCTGAGGGATACACTGCTGCTGAATCTGCAAGTTGTTTGTTCCATGGGAGAAAAAGGGAGAGTACTGTAGAAAATATTATGAGATAGATTTTGGCACCCCAGGAGTCTAGGACTTGAGATTTGGGAGGGAGGGAGGGGAATTCAGTGTACAGTGGTACTTCGGGTTAAGTACTTAATTCGTTCTGGAGGTCTGTTCTTAACCTGAAACTGTTCTTAACCTGAAGCACCACTTTAGCTAATGGGGCCTCCTGCTGCCGCTGTGCCGCCACCGCGTGATTTCTGTTCTCATCCTGAAGAAAAGTTCTTAACCCGAGGTACTATTTCTGGGTTAGCGGAGTCTGTAACCTGAAGCGTATGTAATCTGAAGCATATGTAACCCGAGGTACCACTGTACAGTGGTACCTTGGTTCTCAAATGCCTTGTTTCTCAAATTGTTTGGTTCTCAAACTCCGAAAACCCGGAAATAAGTGTTCCAATTTTCAAATGCTTTTCGGAAGCCGAACATTCGGTGCAGCTATCAGCTATTGTTTCCGGGGCACCTGCACAAATCAGAACCCGTGCCTTGTTTTTTGAACATTTTGGAAGTCAAACGGACTTCTGGAACTGATTAACTTTGGCGCTTCTGTTGTTGCTATTTTTTGCGCTTTTGTTTTTGAGGCTTTTTCGATGAATTTTTGTGTGTGACTGTGTTCAGCCACTGAATGATTGATTGTGTGACTGTGGAAATGGATAAACGTTACAAATGACTATCATCAGTGCACATAAGAATTTTTTTTAAAAAATATATATATCTAAAATACTGTATTATTTATTTTATAATACAGTACATTGACTATTGCTTTCATTTTATGGATCAATGGTCTCATTAGATAGTAAAATTCATGTTAAATTGCTGTTTTAGGGGTTGTTTTTAAAAGTCTGGAATGGATTAATTCATTTTGCATTACTTTCAATGGGAAAGCGCGCCTTGGTTTTGGAACGCTTTGGTTTCTTCCAGAATGGATTAAGTTTGAGAACCAAGGTACCGTTGTAGTGTTAAGAAGATTACTCCATCAGCACAACCAACTGTCACTAGAAATATATTTGCTGTGATTCTTAACTACACTCCCAAGGAGGGTTGCCATATTTTGAACAGCAAAAAAGAGGACACAGTTTCCAACTTCAACTTTTAACTATGGATTGCTATGACGACTCTCATTTTACATACCCATGAAAAAGAGGGTGTGTCCTGGAAAAAGAGGACATATGGCAACTCTACATAGTAGGAAGATTTCATCATTCCCTAATTTGCAGGCCCAAATGAATGTTTTGTTTTTAATTACTTTCGAAGTGCAGAATGTATTACCACCAGCCAGGCATTATTTAGCTGTGATACATTTAGTTACTGTGTGCAATGGCTTTTTGGGGCTCACAGAGGTTTTGTAATTAGGTTGTGTAACCAAGCAGACCTTCAGCTCATGTTGGCTGCTTTTAAAACAGTTTTGTTCCATCTTTAGAAATGGGGACACACTACAATATACCATGGAAGCTAAGCAGAATTCTTTCATCTAAATGCATAACATGGAAAAGGGCTGCTTGAGAAATGATTGTTCTATTTTCAAGTTCTGGTTAAGTTCACAGCTGAAATGCCAAAATGGGTGTTAGTATCACTATCGAAGGTGCCAGCCACTTCCTTGAGTGCTCTCAGGGTACTGTTGACTGCATTGCAGATTCTTAATCTCAGTTAAGAAGCAAAACCTTGTTCCATTTTATGCAACCATTCAAATCCAGGGTCCCACTCTATGCATGATGCTGTGCCTAAATTTTCCCTCCACATTTATTTTTTAATTGATATTCTAATGAATGTTTTATTTATTTATTTAATGTTTAATTGATGTATCTCTGTATATTTGCAGTTATAGTATTTTAATATAGGGTTTTTAATTTTTAAAAAATCTTATTTTGTTTCATGTAAACCATCTGGAGATCTCACCTTTTACTGTGTTCAATGGGTTTTCAGTGTCTGCTAAAAAGATTTTTGTTTAGGCATACCTATCTGGACATGCAAAATATTGACGTGTCTTAATCTTTTTTACCTTGCTGTTGATTTTAATTATTCTCCTGCCATTTTATGCAAAGTTTTAACTTGAACTTTTCAAGATAGTTCAGGCAGTGGTGAGCAGATGTCAAACTTGCCACCCTGGCAAATGCATACCTATCAAACTATTTCATGAAGGTTCTCACTTTGAAGATTACCCAGGTATGAGATGCTAAAATATCATTTGCCAAGGCTTCATTCCCTAGCTGTGACTGGTCCCTGTTGGGAAGCTGAGATGGGATACCCATGCAGTTGAAGTTGTCCCCTGTTCAAGTCACCTCACAGAGATAGCTTAATGGGCAGCTTAAGGTCCAAATAGTTTACTGTTGCAGAAGATAAAGACTTCAGTAATACAGTTCCAGACTTTGATTATCAAACTTTGCAGATACAGATATAGAACAAAGTATTCTTGTTGCTCCAGCAGTTCAAGACATAATACAGACTCTGATTCAGGGATTGACTGACTAATGAATTGGCATGTATTAACCACTTCTACAGATGGCACTGGGCCATTGCCATATCAACTGGCTTGACTGACCTTGCACCCTGTTGGCCTATCTCATACACAGGGTGAGTGGGGCCCATGAAGGAAATTAACCCCTTCCCCATGTCCAATTCTTCCAATATTGAAAATACCCCCTACCACAGTTAGGGATGGGGTTTTGGGGGGACTGCCTATTGTGTATATACATGTCTGGGAGCGTAAGAGCTAGAGACTGAATAGGAGTGTGTGAGCAAATGAAGAAGTATGAAAGTATGTACATGTGTGATGTGTATATGCATGTTGCATGTGTACCTTTCAGAAGTTTGCATGGGCCACCTTTTATCTGTGAATTCAATTTTTTTTATAAAAAAAAAGAGAGAGAGATGTGTTTCTGCACTGTCACCTCTTCAATCTGTGATCCTGGTTTCAAGCTGCTCTGCATTCTGAAGAATTTAAATATGGCTGTATTTTTCCCCTTCTGGTCAAAATGAATTTTGCAATCTACAGTTTGCCCCAGATACACATTACTCAGCTGAAGAACAACATTGCAAAATTCAGGAAAGTGTTAATTTCAGTTGATGGCTATATTCAGGTCTTGTATTGTTTCAGAAGCTGCAATAGGTTCACCTTTCAATGCAAGCTGAATCCCAGCTCTCTCCCATCCCTACCACCCCGTCAGATTTATCAATTGATAAAGACTTCTTATCAGCTGGCAGTTATTTTGGAGCAAGTGGTACCTTGAATATTGCAACCACTTCCACCTCTTGAACTGAAAGGAGGGGGAATCAACAAGCTTGGATCCTTCAAGTGTAACTATTTTAAAATACTGATTCCTTAATAATGTCCCATGTGCTTTCTCTGTGATGCTGCCTTTCACTCACTCTGAAATATTCATCAAAATTAGCATGCTGCCTTAAACCTTAAATAGCCACCGGAAAGCTGCAGAAAAGCCAAAAATGAACTATGCCTGAACAAATGCCTTATATAAAATTAAATGAATATTGCACTTGTCATACAAATACGCTGCTTTGTGCCAGATGGGTTATTTAAATTAGATGTTTGCTCTACTGCTGGAAATAATTTAAAAGGCTGTCGTATGTTCACATAGCCATGAAATCCTGTTGCATTTCATCCTTCTCCTTCTCTCTCTCTCTTTTTCACAAAGCAGTTTGAATCTGTAGGTTATGTACTGAATTCAGGCGAAGCTTGTGAGCTCTGTATAGGATGCATCTGTATACATGTGCATATGCAGCCGACTGTTTAGCTATTACTTTGTGATTCCTATTCTTTGAACTGCGGGAAAGTAGAGAGCAATATTTTGGAGAAGAGAGTACCAGTATGTTTATTGTGATCAGCTTATGCAGAGTAGGTTTTATGGATGTGAATAGATGTGCAAACTGAGCAAGCATAAGTGGGCAAGCAGAGGCTAGGAGGAGGAGGCAATAGCTTATGGGTGGAAGCAATCATTCCATCAGTTCCAGGATTTTTCTTTTTTCTTTTTTTTCTTTTTTAAATTTATTAAAGGTTTTCTTAATACAATAGAAAAAGCAAACAAAATAACATATAATTTTTTCAATATCCACATTTTCTTCACTTCTTTGGACTTCCTCACATCTCTCGTTCCTGCGTTCTAAGTTTTTCGAACTTTACCCAGCAAATTATCACCTTGTTTCAATTCTTATAATTTCCAATATTGTGTCCCTAATTTTAGATAATTTTACCCAAACCTTAAAAGCTTAATTTTAGCATAATATTTATCCAAAATTTGTCTTTTCTTATATTTTCATTTGTCTTCATATTCCTTTTAACTATCTTAATGGTGCCATATTATTAATAATCTTACATCTTTCTTAACACTCATACAATTTACAATATTTTTGTAAATAGTCCTTAAATTTCTTCCAGTCCTCCTCCACAGCCTCTTCTCCCAGGTCTCGGATTCTGCCAGTCATTTCTGCTAACTCCATATAGTCTATCAGTTGCATCTGCCATTCTTCCAGTGTGGGCAAATCTTGGGTTTTCCAGTGCTTGGCGAGAAGTATCCTTGCTGCTGTTGTTGCATACATAAAAAATGTCCGATCCTTCTTTAACACCCTCTGGCCGACGATGCCTAAAAGAAAGGCCTCTGGTTTCTTAGGGAACGTATAATTAAATACCTTTTTCAACTCATTATATATCATTTCCCAGAAAGCCTTAACTCTAGGGCAGGTCCACCAGAGGTGAAAGAACGTTCCTTCAGTTTCTTTACATTTCCAACATTTATTATCAGACAAATGGTATATTTTTGCAAGCTTGACTGGGGTCATGTACCACCTATATATCATTTTCATAATATTTTCTTTCAAGGCATTACATGCCGTGAATTTCAACCCGGTGGTCCATAACCTTTCCCAGTCAGCAAACATGATATTGTACCCAATGTCCTGTGCCCATTTTATCATAGCCGATTTAACCGTTTCATCTTGTGTATTCCATTTTAGCAGCAAATTATACATTCTTGAAAGTACCTTAGTCTTAGGTTCTAACAATTCCATTTCCAACTTTGATTTTTCCACCTGGAATCCTATCTTTCAGTTCCAGGATTTTTCATTGGCAATGGAATCTGTTCCAAGAATTCCCCCAACCCTCTGGAGCAAATTGGAGGGTGGCATGGGATGAGAATTATAGAATGCAATGCAAGAATCTCAGCTAGATCATACATTACAGATGACCATCCAACCTCTGCTTAAAAACGTCCAAGGAAGGAGAATCCACAACCTCTTGAGGGAGACCGTTCCACTGTTGGAACAGCTCCTATGGTTAGAAAGTTTTTCCTAAAGGGCAGGAAAGTCCTGTTGAAAAAGTGGAAGTTTTGGTGGACCACATAATGATTTTTCTGCTTGTCGTACCAACTGTGTGCCACGGTAGATGCTGCATGTTTTATTAATTCATATTCTTATTGCTTCGTTTGTTTCTCTTATCGTACTTTGAATTCCGTAGAGTTCAAATCACAACATGGAATAATAAAAGAAGTGATAAAAATACAATTACCAATATGTGAATATTTAGTGCAGACACAAAACATGGACCACCTAAAATGAAGTTCACAGTTGTCAGGGGTTCAGAAGGAGAGACACAGGAGGGGGAGCAAATGGAGAGTGAGGAGGAGGAGTACGAGGGGGGCGCAGGCAGTGACAGTGGCCAGAGTTATTCCACAAGCCTCTCTAGCGAATCGGAGGACTCACAGAAGGGAGCGCCGGTGGCCAGAGCGAGGGGGGCTCCAGGGGGGAAGCCCCAGGAGGAAGGCGCCAGCGGGGAGTCCCTGAGCAGCAGTTGGAGATCAGGACCAGCGTCTCCACCAGAGCGCAGTGGGGAGGGGGAGTCCCAGGAGTCGGGACCAGTGTCCTCACCACCAGAGGGAGGAGAGGAGTCAGGTTTGGCAACGCCCACATCAGGAAGCGGGGAAACGGTCAGAAGGAAAGTCACCGGCTGGGCGCGCACGCGCGGGGAGCCCGGGAAGGGAGCCAGGTCCTAAAGCCCGCCGGAGGGAGGGGCAAGACTCAGGAGGCTCAGCGTCAGAGGAGTCCAGGAAGGAGGGAACCCCAGAGGGCAGAAGGACCCAGAGAAGGAAAGAACAGCATAAGAGGTGGAGCCGGGCTAGAATCTTAAACTGGTGTGGGTGGAGCAGTGAGTCAGAGGGGACTTAGCCGGTCTAGCGTCGAGACGTGGGTCTGCGCGCCCAGAGCTTGGAAATGGAAACTAAACTTTAATAAAGACTTTTGTATATAACATCCACTGGGCGTTGGTCCTCTGTGAGCTGGGACCTAGCGGCAGTCCTGACAACAGTCCACAGACCTCTCCATTCAGAAGTGCTGCTAATGTGGTAGTGCTGATCTTCAAGCTGATTAAATTTAGAATTACATTTAAAAGGGGCCCCACTGTACTGAAAGAAGCAGTTTGGCAACATTAATGAATAGAAGCTCACTGTTTAAAGCTCAAACACTTCACTTTCAACCTCTTTCCTCACACTTCAGCTCTCAGTTCCTCTCTAGCAAAGCTCGCTTCTCAAGGCACAGCGAGCACAAGGCAGTGATGGCTCCATGAAAATAGTTTACATTTGCCCTCTTCTTTATCAATTAGGCTTGAATGAGACAAGTAATTCTTCACAAAGCATATAGTTATACCCAGTGCTTTTTTTTAAAATATAAAAAAGAAGTTTAGGTATACTCTCATTTTGACACTGGAAACAGAATGTTCACATAGCTGGGTCTTGGTCTGATCTAGCAAGGTCATTCATATGCTCCTGTAGAAAACAGATGGGAGATCCTATGGGCCACTTCATTTTGCTGGACCACAACTCCCTATCATTCATGGCCAAGTCTTTTAATGACCAAGTCTTTTAATGACCAAGTCTTTAAATGACCAAGTCTTTAAATTTCAATACTTGGGAGTCCTTCTCCAACACAAGATGGGCTGGAAGGTCCATCTGGCATATGTATTAAATAGAGCTAAAGCCCTTTCCTTTGTGCTACTGTGTTTTTTCTTTTCAGATGGGGCTTTCCATATTCCATCAGTGTTAAAAGTTTTCAAGGCAAAGGTGATTGCAACAATAGCATATGCAATTCCAATATGGGGGTCCTTTGTTAATCTAACCCAATTGGAGGTAATCCAAAACCAGCTGCTAAGAAGGTTGCTAAAATTACCCAGGTGTGTAGGCAATACTGCTATACGTCTCGAACTAAATGTTACATCTCTAGAAACCACATTATGGAAATGCATCCTCTGTTACTGGTTGGCATTATGGAATAAACTTCCAAATCTCCACTTGATACAGTGTCTCTGGAGAGACGACTTCCCTAGCCCTTGGGCAAAAATAATACATGGGAAACTTGTGTCCTTAGGACTATCTCCATCTGAACTACTAAAATTGGATTTAATTTCTGCCAAGAGAATTATAACTCACAAATTAGAGGAGATGGATTTACAATTTAATATTGCGACAGGTGGTGGCACCTGTTCGCCGATAAACCTTGGCTTAACACCACCAACAAAGCTTCCATCTTATTTAACTACCTTATCTGTGGTGATGCACAGGTACGCCTTTATAAAGGCTAGATTCAATGTTTTCCCATCAAATGTGTTGGGTAATAGACTCTCCAACGGACAGATCTCACTCCTCTGTGACTGTAAAAGTGGATCTACAGAATCGTTATATCATATAATCTTCTGTTGTCCTATACATTCGGCTTCACGGTCCAAGTTTCTGGCCCCATATTTATCGAGAATAGCTGACAGACCTCAGGAAGCCCAAATAATATACTTATTAAACGACGAAGACTCAAGTAGATCCCTTGCAGTCGCTAGATACCTGATTAATGTCTTATTTCGTAAGAGGAGAAATGGATCACTGTATGACTCTGACAGCTTAGCCAAACTTAAGAACCATCAATAAGTGCCAGAACTAAGACGCATATCCCCCAAAATTTGAGGGATTTGAATTGCGGTTGACATAGAGGGAGCTTATTGTGTATAGTTTACTTAATTGAAGTAAAATTGGTTTTATAGGGGTGTTTTAACTTGGAACTGTTTAAATTGTATTGTTTATGGATAAATTTTGATGTATTGTTTTTAGATATGGGCCAATGGCCGTAATAAACCAATCAATCAATCAATCATTCATGGCCATCACCATGCTTGGTGGTGCTGGTGGGAACTGGGGTCCAACAATGCCTGGAGAGCCAGTGGTCCCTCATCTGTAAATATCTGGCTGGGCCAGAAGCAAAATCTGTGTTCACAGTGCAGCCTGAGCATCTCTTAAAAGACCTTTCACATAACAGGCATTGTTTGCATTGGTCTGAATAGATTTCTGTCTCCTTTGATTCATCTGTCTTTATTCTATGCTGGTTGCGCAGACACTCTCAAAATCAGGAATGATGCTTCAACAGTGTGCCAATTTCCCCAGGACCTCAACATCTTTCTGTGCGGGGTTCTTCATATTTGTAATGCAAATTTTCCATCAGTTTCCCCAGAGGGGCTCACATTTAACCACTCCTTCACTTCACACGATGCAGGAAATGGTGCTTTTCACAGTCAATGCTGTATCTCATCAGGAAATCTAATATCAGTTCTTGAAAGGATCACCTAGTAGGGACAATAATTACAGGAATGACACCAAATATAGATTGCTATCTATTACCGGTGCATCATGCAAGCACAGGTTGTTGTTTTTAAAAGCCCTGCATTTTGCATACATAAACACAGACGTGTAATCTATATCAGCCCAGCAGCTGCCCATGAATACAGACAGGAATTTTTGAAAGTTTTCTGTTTTCTGCAGCATGGTAGGAAAGGAATTGTGATTTAGCAAAGGCTTCCTACTACAGCCTAGAAACCAAGTAGCTGTGAGAAAGACTTCAGTTATGATTGTTCCTTCCTCCCCCCCAAAAGTGAAGCAGAAAAGAAAAAGAAACAACAGTTGAAGATGATAATGCAGCACTTAAATTTTACTTTGGTGCCACTCTTCCAAGTGAGTGGCAAATACACAAAAGTCTGTTACAACAAGAGATGTGGGAGAATCCAGTTTGCATTTAAAGGCAAACTTAATTTCCACTTTCCGGAACAATGCACAAACCGAAACACAGCCATCCCTTGAAATTCACACTTCTCTGAATTTTTCAATGCAGTTCTCCAGCCGAGTAATGTGTTCACAAATGCTTATAGTAGAGTCAAACATGCTTGCAAATGAATGTATTAATGAAAGAAAAGCATTATATTAGGGAACACTGCTTTGAAAACATGGGTCTATTAGGCAAAACTGCATACAAAATTGTTTGGAGAACTGCGCACAACGTGAAATTTGGCTTTCCTAATGGTCTTAGTAGTCTACTGACCTGATTTAAGTCTCTTCTAGATATACTGTGCTGCTTTCTTTTGGTATTTGTATTTCTGTTATTTTTATTTCATTTCTTTGTTCTACTTACTTCAATAAAAAAATAGAATGCTGATGAATTTTTGTGAGGACTGTTGTTGTTTTTTTGATAGCAAACTGATTTGGAAATTTAAAAATGAAAAATTAAGATCAAGATTGGAAAAATGAGAAACCAAAATATATTTTGCCACCCCCTTGTCACAACAATGGTAAATCTAGAATAACAGGTTTGGAAATTGTGTTAATGCCAAGGAAACAAGAAAAAAAATATGATGGCCCAGACCTCCATGGTCCTGGCAATTGAGCACAGGCTTCCAAGGGCACAGGCAGACAAGTTCAGTGCTGTGGTAACAAGGGAGACATTCAGAGGAAAAGATGAAAGGGTCATTATGGCAGGGAATATGGGTCCTGTGTTGAAATACAGATCATGAACTAGGCATGCAATCCTAACTTCACTTACATATTGGATTCAATAGGACTTGTGTCTGAGTAGAGAAGCAGTCAGGTTCTTGAGGAACTGGATCTTCTGTGAATCTGATCTATACCTAATGCAAAGACAGGAACATAGCTGTTCACCCACTTTCCATTTCTCAAATGTTACAACACAGTTCCGAGCTCAGATTGCTGTGGTCTAAACCACTGAGCCTCTTGGGCTTGCCGACTGGAAGGTCGGCAGTTCGAATCCCTGTGACAGGGTGAGCTCCCGTTGCTCTCTCTCAGGTCCTGCCAACCTAGCATTTTGAAAGCATGCCAGTGCAAGTAGATAAATAGGTACCGCTGTGGTGGAAAGGTAAATGGTATTTCCGTGCACTCTGGCTTCCATCATGGTGTTCCGTTGTGCCAGAAGTGGTTTAGTTATGCTGGCCACATGATCCGGGAAGCTGTCTGTGGTCAAATGCCAGCTCCCTCGGCCCAAAAACAAGATGAGCGCCGCAACCACATAGTCGCCTTTGACTGGACTTAACCGTCCAGGGGTCCTTTACCTCGCATCATTTTTAAAAACTGTATTTTGAGAAAATAGAATGTAGAAGTGCATGTTTCGAGAGAACATATGTATAGAAATTTGAATTAAGAGTGTATTTTGAGATGTAAAATTTCATGTGAATATGTTTTAAAGTTTGCTGATGACCATGGAAATGAGATGGAACAGAGTACTAGATGGACACACATGATAGCAACACAGACAGGGAGAAGACTGGTTCATCCACCTCACAGCAAAGTGTTTTTTGTAAAATGGCTTAAGCACCAGCATATTATTATCACAAGGGTATATGGCTTATAAAGTAGAACTGAGATCATGCTTAAAGGTATTTCTGAAACCAAAGCCAGATGTTGGAGCATGACAGAATGTCACTTGTGTGGGGAAGAGGAGAGTTTCCCCCCAGTAGGAAGAGAAGCAGATTGGAGAATCTGATTATCAGTGGAGAATATGAAGAGAGGGGAAAGTGTTAAGAAGCCTCATGCCACTTGCAGCCTCAGACCCCCCCCCCAAAAAAAAAGCCACAAAGCTACTTGAAATGTATAGTTCTACTCCACACACCCAAGCTTCTGGATTTGTATGAATGCAAAACCCTCCATAGAATTCATTATTAACTCACTTCACTTAGATTTCAGACATTCATTCAAAGTTATTTGTTGTATCACTCAAAATTATTAAAGACTTGCACATAAGCTCTGGAAATTATTGCAAAACAAAGCCAGTTCACAACAAAGCATGAGATTTATGGTGTTTGGGAAGTTTTGGTGTGCATACAATCTTTAAAAATATATAGCTGTCATAAAGGGATATACATATTCTTAGTTCCATTTATGAGGGACATTCCAGCCTGTTGTTGTTGTTGTTTACCCACTGTTCACTCTGAGGTGGCAGGGTGGGTTACAACCATTTAAAGTTAGAAACCTACAGTCTAATTACAGTGACAATACTACTTGGGGGGGGGGGAGCATGTGCTGCCAGAATAGATTCAATCCAATGGATAAAAACGCTCTTCCAATTTCCTGGTACCTCTTCCTTCCCCCTCCCTTTTTCAGAGAAAAAGAAACTATGCCAGCCCTGGAGCTGGTATAGTGAATTTCTCTCCCATAAGGACTCTTGGAAGGAAAAATAAAAGGGAAAAACCAAACAGCTAATGGGAAGGGGGGAGATGTGGGTGGCACTGTGGGGGTTAAACCACAGAGCCTAGGGCTTGCCGATCAGAAGGTTGGCGGTTCGAATCCCCATGACGGGGTGAGCTCCCGTTTCTCGGTTCCTGCTCCTGCCTACCTAGCAGTTCGAAAGCACAAAGCCAGAAGCGGCTTAGTCATGCTGGCCACATGACCCGGAAGCTGTGCGCCGGCTACCTCGGCCAATAAAGCGAGATGAGCGCCGCAACCCCAGAGTCAGCCACGATTGGACCTAATGGTGATCTGGTTTCACCACTAACTAGCAGTAGACGGGGCCCGGCAAAAGTGAGAAGAGTTGGCTCCAAAGGATGGTGGAGCCAACATTCCCACTTTGCCACCCACAAGAAATTAGGACAGAGGCTACATAAAATTGGGCTGATGGCTGCAAGTGGGAGGTTGTTCACCTGGATGGTATATAATAACTTCCAGTGCTTTGTGGGTAAAAAAAAATGAGCTGCCAGGATTCATATCTTGATATGGGTCATGGGTGCAGCATAAAATGGCTGCTAGGGGCAGCAACTAAAGTGGGGATGGTACAAAGTGGTATGAGTACCACCATACACAGAAAAAAGCAAAAAACTATTGTCAGATCTTCATGCTTCTACAAGGGGATTGGTGTAAGCAAGTGGTACTCATTTTGGCAACATTTGCAGCATTCCAGTATCACCAGATTGTGGCTGCACTCTGCACAAGAGAAAATTAACTAATGAAGACTCCAGACATAGATTTTCACATACTTATGAGCTGGATACAAACATGAGGAACCACCACGACAGATTGTGTGTTAATAGTCATGTTTAATCCATGTAAATATTTTCAAGATGTTGGTTAAACAGTTCAATAAAATAGTAAAAAGGAAGAACAAAGTGCCATTTTAAAATAGAAAACTTAGGGAGGGATAGTGCCAGGACCATGATGAAAAGGCTTTGTGGAAAGTGGTCTACATAGCAGTACACCGATTTGTTTTCAGTGCCTGGAACAGCAGGAAACATTTGTAGCTGAACAAAATGCAACATAGTAATGGGAAAGCAATCTGAGTATATTCCTTTCCCCCTCTCTATTTTTTTTTTTGTATTCATATTTCACTGCTGCGGTTTATGGAAACATATCACTTGGTACTTTCTGTAGTCTGGGGAATTCTAGGTCCCTATCAAGCTGAAGTTGATTTGTTTGCTTTAGATGCACATTAAATTAGGAAAAATGGTGCAGCAAAATGCCATTGAATGAAATCAAACTAAACAATATGTCCTACTGGTATATGCTTTACCAGGATCCTGCTGTGCCATCCATTTTTAAGACATTCCACTCAGTCAGGCCTTCCTCCTGCAAATCCTATGGCACAAAGAGTTACAGGTTTTAAAATATGTGTGCATCTGATATGCCACTGAGACTTAGCAGTAAGTGACCATGTTAAATGGAAGGAAATAACTAACTCAGCTTTGCTTCAGGGAGTTTAACCGAAGGCATGAAAATTCCTCATCAAAGTGGCTTGTTTCTTTTGGAATACAGAAGCTAAGGGTTGCAACCAGCTAAATTAGAAAAGTACTGAAATCAATGGGCCTATGTTATTGCTGCCCATTAATGTTGATGTGTTTACAGCCCTAAAATCCCTTCTACCTTTCCATCTCACATCTTGTAAATTCTACATGCTTCCCATTATTGCTCATTTCCCTATATTATTTCCTGCCCAAAGTTATCAAAAATAATCATTTATTTGCATATATGAATTGTTTTAATTGATTTTAATATTATTCTAACCTACCCTGGAACTATAGGCTGAAGGGCAGATATGAAGTCATCATCATTATCATCATCCTAGGAGGAAGAGTTATAATGAGTGCTGGAGGTGAGTCACAAAAACAAAAGGAAGTAGGATAGTTGGTTTCCATTTAGGTCAAACTCAAATGACATCTGTTGAAAATAAGTAGGAAGGCATTAGAGGTCACACCCACATCCATGTAAAAGCACCTGGATCCCTCTCCACAGAGTCCTGTTTGTTATCCCTCACAGGATTACAAAGTCCCAGTACATTTAGCAAACTACATTTCCCAGGATTCTTTGGGGAATGTGGGGTTTGCAGCCAAATCACAAATGCATGCTTTGCTAGGCAAGCACAGGGCTAGTACACAGAGAGTTCCTGAACTTCCTAGTGAGAACCCTCTCTGTATGGTCAATTCATTTGCCTCCTCTGGGCAAGAACTCTATAACAAAGGAGACAATATTTTATATTTCCTTCTGCCTATGAGGAGACTATATCTTTCCACCATGTTTCCAAGCGAACCAAACATGCATGGCTAAAGCACCTGCTTTCAGCCATGTTAGCTAGACTACTAACTTTTATTTTACTGTAACTTGGAAGTATTTTTTCTGCACACTACGTTGTGGTATTTGCTTCCTGCATTGAAATGTAAGTAAACCCTTTCTTCTGTTTATCTTACTAAAAATGTGTGGTTCATTCTCTGCAATGGGGGTGAAAAGGGCAAGATCTGCAGACCACAAATGAAAGGGATAACTGCCTAATTCCTAAGCTTTAATAAGCTGAAAAATGTGTAAGTGTTTTACTCTGCTAAAAAGGCTTCACAGCCAGTTTTTCCATTTGTATTTCTCCCACACACATGCGGTTTAGATCTAAATCTACAGATTTACTCGTCATCCATTTAAATGCATAGTGAGGATGTGACCCTAGTCTTCCTAAAAAAATAAAATAAGGATGACATCCCACCCCAATTGTAACACATGAACTTTGTATTCTTTTCAAACTCTGTGTGCACAGTTAAGCTGAGGAATTACTTTCCTCAAGGTAGCCAGTAGTTTGATTTCTACAGGAGATGGCTGATAAGAGCTTCTTCTAGAAGAAGAAAAACACTTCTCCATCACTAGAGGTGAGCTTCTTTTCACATGTCCAAATGGCCACAGGGCTGAGGTTAAGGCAGGTTGAGTCAGCCCAGGCTCTTTTTGATAGGAAGGGAAGCATGTAGGCAAGTACATGAGGAATATCTATGTGAGAAACACATACTGAAAACCCCAGGACTGAAGACCAGAAAGAAACACTTTTGAGAAGTATTTATCAACAGTCAGTTTCCTTTTATTATTATGGACTAGTTTGAGAGTTAAGGACTAAATAGCTTTGCCTTTCCAAAAGGTACAAATGAGAGGGGAACATCACAGCATTATGTGTGTGTTTTGAAGACAGGTATCTAAGCGGTCTTGTGCCTGTAAAACCTTCACCTTTAAGGCATGGTGCTGCTTTGTAAAGTCTCTGTGGCTATAAAGTCACTTTGAAGTGAACCAATGTCACATGGATCTAGATTTGTCTCATTCTTAGTTTGCATTCTCTCCTCGTCTGTTTTTTCCTCCTGCACTGCCAGATCTGAAAACTCAAACTGGGTTCTAAAAAGCAAACTTAAGTTATTTTCTTCCCACACTCCCCACATGTCACAAAAAATCCTCCCTGAAGCCAAACCATGCCCTAAATCAAGCAGCGTAACAAACCCATCGCCACCTTTGTGTATAAATAATGGACATTCTTTGTGCAGCTTTTATTTTAAGGGAATTAATTTGCCTTCTACCTTTATCACTCACTCAGTTGGAGAAGAAGAAAAACTATACATTCCTGATTGGGCATTTTACTAAGTTTCTGGCTCAAAAATAAATTGCTAACAAGTAAGTATTGCATGGCTATTTCACACACCCCAAATTTAAATTCAGCAATCCACATTGACCCATGTCCACCTCAGTGAACCCAGTCATTTGGGGCTAGAATAAGACTAGAATAATGCTCCCTTTCATACCTGCTTTTTATCAACCTCTAACAAAAGCAGGATGCTGTGTACCTGCACTAACTATACTGGGGTTTGTGGATAGCACCCTTTCTTGCCAAGACCTTTGGGAGCACCCCCTGTAAAGGATGGAAGAAAAAAGGCTGCTTCACAAAAACGAAACCTTCTGTGCCACATGAGTTGTTCGCATGAAAGAAACTGAATCCAAAAAAGAACTCAAAACAGCTCAGTTCATGTTGACAGCATCCCTAAGTTTTGCTACAAATGGTGTCTGATTATTATAACTAGAGCCGAAGAACCTGCCCTCCTTTTACCTTCTTAGCTAGCAGGGGGCTTTTTTTAGGAGACACAGAGAGAGAATAAAGGACGGTTTGAAACCAGATAAAATTAAATGAATCATTAAGAGAATAAATGGGGTGTTTAAGAACTGGAATAATTGCAGGATAGTGGATGAGCCTGAATAAGTGAAAAATGGACTACCACTAGCACTTGAACCCCAAATGTCTTCGTAATCCATTAACAGCTGCATTGGCCAAGGATGAGCAGACCAGGTGGTAGAACACAGATGCTGACAAATCAACCTATCCTCCTAAATAGCCCAAGAGGGAAAGGTTAGAGTAAAAATGTTTTCGATATTAATGGAAGGAAAAGAATATGTGAACCACCCAGGGGCATCACTACTGGGAGGTAAGGAATATGTTTCCCGCTGCAAGAAGCTGGAGTGCGTCTGAAATTAAATCAATAACTCTTATTTATACGGAGCTTCACTATAGTGAACAAATATAAGCAGTGGAACATGCAGCCTTCATTCAAAGCATTACTATAACTCACCATGGGAGGCTCCCATTTTAAGCGAAACACAAAGGGCCCAACTGTGTGACTTCCTTCCAGTGCATCAAACTATATGAAGCCATCGTCTGAGTTCACGAACAAAAAAGGCGGATCTAACCACTGAGCCTAGGGCTTGCCGATCAGCAGGTCTGTGGTTTGAATCCCCGCAACGAGGTGAGCTCCTGTTGCTCGGTCCCAGCTCTTGCCAACCTAGCAGTTCAAATGCACATCAAAGTGCAAGTAGGTACCACTCTGGCGGGAAGGTAAATGGTGTTTCTGTGTGCTGCTCTGGTTCGCCAGAAGCGGCTTAGTCATGCTGGCCACATGACCCGGAAGCTGTACGCTGGCTCCCTCAGGCAGTAAAGCAAGATGAGCGCCGCAACCCCAGAGTCATTTGCGACTGGACCTAACGGTCAGGGCTCCCTTTACCTTTATCTCACTACCTCAGTGCATATTTTCATCACTTAAGCTAGCAATACTGATGCCATCGATTCTCTCCTGTCTTCATTTATTTGCCATTGTCCAACAGATGCATAATAATTGCAGAAAGAACAGTCTGGAACTCTTGATAATTAGCTGGAAAAAAGTAACTTGGGAGAGTGAAAGTAAATATACCAATACTGTAGTCAGAAAAGAATGATTTTGCAGGCATCATGGGGAACTTGGTTGTGCAGTCGATTCAGCAGGCCTGAACTCATCAGTTCAGCCCTGCTTTCTGCAGAAATCGGCTGTGCAATCAAGTTAGCCATGTTTCTATCTGGCATGTCTCACATATGATAAGTGTGGGGGGCAAGTGCATGTGGTTAGGGTTTCCTACCCTTGACATAAACAATCATTGGCTCATGCAGGCTTGTATTCCTGGTGCTACATCAGTCTACCTGCAAACATGATGGTGGTTGTGCTGGAGCAGGCATAGGCAAACTCGGCACTCCAGCTGTTTTTTTTTTTTTTTTTTTGATTTTCCAACACAAATTAAAAACAAAACAACACACAATACATAGACAAACAAAACATATAAACATGTATAATTTCAAAACCTCTTTTTCATAAACCTTACTTCCCAGACTTCCCCTTACCTCCCCTTTTCTGCATCCCTGTTTTAAAATTTCTTCAACAACCCCTCACTCCAATTAACTAATTGCTCATTTTCTTTCTTAGCTTCTTCTCATACTTAAGTCAATTACGGCTGTAATTCTATATTTTCCTTTCCCTTGACATTTTAGCACTCATTAATTTTACAACAGTTCTTGAGATATACTTTAAATTTCTTCCAGTCTTCTTCCACCGTCTCTTTTTCTTGGTCACGGATTCTGCCTGTCATCTCCTCCAATCCCATGTAGTCAATCACCTTCGTCTGCCATTCTTCCAGTGTGGGTAGTTCTTGTGTCTTCCAATACTTTGCTAAAAGAATCCTTGCTGCTGTGGTAGCGTACATAAAAAACGTCCTATCCTTCCTTGACAGGCCCTCCAGCTGTTTTGGGACTGCAGCTTCCATCATCCCTGACCACTGGTCCTGTTAGCTAGGGATGATGGGAGTTGTAGTCCCAAAACAGCTGGAGGGTTGAGTTTGCCTATACCTGTGCTGGAGAGAGAGAGAGAGAGGCAAGAAAGGTCTTGTAACTGGTTCCAGGAGAAATGTAAAACAAAACAAAACCCTGCCATCCGGCATACCGAATACTGCAGCCAAATTAAATATATTAAGCATGTGGAAATAAGAGGAAAGTGCTTGTGAATTTTTTATTCTTTTTTTGGTGGGGTGGGAGTGGCGAGTACAGTAATGACATTTTGAATCAAGTTTGAATTTAGTGAAATACTTAAATTAAATCTGCCAAATTTCAAGTATGTAAGGCGCCTTGAAATGTTCTGTAACTCAAAACGGGAGGGAAAGTTAATTACTCGGAGGCAAAATTTAAAAGTGCCAGAAGGAGAGTTTCAAGAGGTCAATCTGCAGCCACACTGGATTTGTTTGCTTTGTTCCCTTAGAGCAAGTATTTGCAATTACTCACCCTGTATCCCTTCCTTTTCTCAAAATTTAATGCGCCAATACACAGAGAAGAACAAATGGCAGTAAAGCTATTCAGATATACTTCTTTGACTGCAGAGAACAAAGGTATTAAAAGAATTATTAAGTAAAAGGAGGGAGCTGTAACTTAGTGGCAGCCTATGCCCACTGCATGCAGAAGGTCCAGGTTCAATTTCCAGCATCTCCAAGCAGGGTTCAGAAACACTCCTAGCTGAAACTCTGGACAGCTGCTAAGAATCAGACAATACAGATGGACCATTAGGGCAACTTCCTATGATCTTATAACAGGCACCAGTGAATATGGAGAAATGGGAATGCAGAGAAATAAGGGAAACAGACTGCAAATACAGCAACAGAGTCAAAGCTGAAAAACTGCTAAACTTCTACTTTTACATTAGCAGAGCAATATTCAGACATTTGACAAAGCATATAAAAGATAATGGACATAATTCTCACCCATCTCCCATTCATTCAAATGAAATATCCATGGCATAGCCTCCTGGAGAATGCTGGGCCATATCTTTTCATTGCTTCTCAGCAGCGCTGGGGTGACTTCCAAAGAATCCAGGTGACAAGTATGGCCTAACTGCCAGTAGGAGGCATCCTTGGAACTAGGACAGCCTGTTTGCGCTGCTCATTCATAAGAGCTCTCCTGCTTCTGTTGGAACACGTGGCAACAGAATCCTTCCAAAGCACTAAACTCAGGGTATCCAGTATTTGACAGCAAAGCACCAAAATCCATTCAGCTGGCAGCATTCCAGAAGATAAAAGCAAGCAATCAATGTTCCCACAGCTAGGATTCAATCAAAATGGACTGACCTGAGAGAGCAGCAGCTTTGAGGGAACTCATAATCAGCAAAATGCAGTGCAGGTGCTGGCATTTAAGCAATAGCAGAACTCCAATGAAACAGAATAGATGAACAAATAAGAGAGTCTACACTGAGCAGAGTGACCTTCCTGTGGAAAATAAATATAGCAATTGTGTAGGAACTTGAGCTACCTAAAATGCCAATTCACTTGTGCAGACCAAGCCCTGTAGGAACAATGGAGATGGAAAAAGGTTTTTTTAAAAAATGAACTGATGATGAAGCAACTTGGAGACTGAATTGTGGAATGTGCTGTTTTCTGCTGCTGCATCTTGGCTGAATACATACTGAAAAAGTACTAAAGAATGCCAATGAGCCTTTAAAACCATTTGGTCCTACCACCAATGTAAAGGATTGTTCACCCACTCAACACATTGGCGTTTGTGTACAGACTCTCAAGACCTGCCATTTGAGTTGAATGTGGTCTTCACCTTTTCTGAGTAGATTTTCTGGATACCCTGGTTTTTAATTAGATAGGTAGCCAAGTGGCAATGCACAGTGTGCCTTCCCTCAACATCTTATGCAAGACAAGTGGGACAATCCTATTTTGTTGACCATTATGGAAGGAAATAGATGCCTCTCATTAGAGATGACCAGCTTTTGTATCGACTCTAAAGCAGAGGTGGAAAGCCTAACACCTATGGGCGAAATGTGGTCCTTATGCTCTCTAAAGCTCATGCCTTCTCCCTAAGCTGCATCCCTCACTAGCCTATCACCAATCCATCCTCAGGTGCTTTTGCTGAGGTGGGATGTGTTCTTGAACTGTGATGATTGCCTTTCACTTGCTTGGAAGAAGATTTGTACATTTGTCAGAAACTCCAACTCTTGTAGCTGACATGCAGAAATGTAGACAACTGTAAAAATGTGATGGAACCAACAGTTCCAGGGATGGCTCATCCCTTCTCCATCACCAAAGTGGTTCATTTCCTGGCTTTCCTCTAACTGCCACCTGCAGGGGGTTCCATCTGTTCACATTTCCCCAATCTCAGTAACCCTCAAATCCAAAGCAAAGAGAGTTTGGCTCATGCCCTAAAATGAGATCTGACTTCCTGCCCCATTCCCAGTATTCTGCACACCATCTGCTACTACAAGGAACAATAGAAAGAAGGGAATACTACAAGGAACAATAGAAAGAAGGGTAAGTAAGTAAGTGGGCCATCTCTTAAGGTATGCAGATCTCAACTACTCTAGATATTCACACCAGGACACAACACACATGAAATGGAAGAAAGAATGTGAGAGTTTTATTACATTATGCATTTTCTTAAGAAGTTCAGTTAATGATTTATTGTACTGTGATTCTATACTTTAAAAGGAAGAACCTCATATTTAAATAGTTCAATATATACATTTCTGATAGCAGCCTCCTGCACTATCTTGTGGTGGGGGGACTTGTCTTAAGGTGGTCAGTTGAACATGCATTAAAAATAGAGGACTTGGTTTGGAGTTCACAGATCACATTTTAAAATATAGATGAAGTGCTAGAGGCATCATGATTCACACACTTCGCAATTTTAGGGGGAAACAAAACCTTAATGCTGAAAAGTTCAGATTCAACTTCATTGCAAACCTGATATTTGACAAATTATTTAAGCCAGATATGCCAAGCCTGTCAACAAGGTCTATCATTTTATTTGCAGGAAGAAGTAAAGTCTGTTTGAATTTCTTTTCTAGCAACCTTTCAGGGAAAAGAACTGCTTTCTTTTTCCTGCCTTCAAAATGGGAGGGGGGGATGATTTATTATTTTGACATTTTATAGCTGAAATGCTCCAATCGCTTGCCTTTGAGTAGTCCCATTATTTTTAGTACTGCTATTTCAAGGGAAATGGTTTGGGAGCTTCTTAACCTATTTCTTCCTAAGCAAGGACATTCCATACCCAGAAGCAGGTTGAAAAAGCCCACAGAATGCCTATTCTGGGGGCTGGAGGATGCTGTTAAGCAAATCAGCAGCAACATCCAGGTCTCAACTTGAGTGTACTCACACACTGTAGAACATGTAGTCTGTGTTGTCTTCTCTGACAGCATTGATCAACCCTTACAGGAAGGAACTGACTCCAAGGACCACCCCTCTCCAAGTGATCAGAGCTAACAGTGCTGATCATCTGCTAATACAGGCCATATCCTTGCATGCAGTTGTAGGATACACACACACAGAGAGAGAGAGAGAGAGAGAGAGAGAGAGAGAGAGAGAGACTGGGACCTATGCCCTCTAAGCAATGCCAAGCCAGCACTAAAACCACCAGACCTATATTGATAGTTATTGGATCTATAAAAGTTAGTTCCTCCTTCCTGTGGCAGATGGTTGAGGACCTACTGACCACTGTGTATTTCGCTATTTAAGAGAAAACTGAAGTCTCCAAAGAGAACCAGAGAAAAGCCATTTGGTGCCCATTTGTGAACATGTGTGGATCTCCTCGGAATGTTTCTGGAGACTTATCAGTTTTAGGAGCTTGTTGTAACCTTGCTAGAATGCTTGAATTCCTGACTGTGATAATAACCCAGAGGTTCTGGACCCAAAGGAGGGGATAGAATGGCTGAAATATGAGACTGGAAGGGGATGATGACACAAGTGCACCTGGGCTCTGCCTGTCTGCAAATTAGATGTTGGGATATTAAGCAGATAAGGAAAATGAATTAATGTACTATATTTGCTGTGTTCCTACATTCCATCCTGATTTATTATAGATCTGAAGAAATTGTTTTATTATTTTTAGAATTTGTGAAGAAGGGGAGGAATTCAACATCGTGCTCTTCACTTGTCAGTGAAAGTATTTCAGATTGTTCAACAGAACAAGATTCCTTCTCTTTCCTCCATGTATGTTCATGGGGTTCTCCAGACCCTCGCTTCAGGCCAAAGGGGCCGTCGTTTGTCCACAGATAGTTTCCAGGTCATGTGGCCAGCATGACTAAACCACTTCTGGCACAACTGGACACCATGAAAAGTGCCAAAGTGAACAGAAATGCCATTTACCTTCCCGCCACAGCGGTACCTATTTATTTAATTGCACTGGTATCCTTCCGAACAGCTAAGTTGGCAGAAGCTGGGAGAGAGCAACAGGAGCTTACCCTGTTGTGCGGATTCAAACCACCGACCTTCCAATCAGCAAGGCCAAGTGCATGGGTAGGCAAACTAAGGCCCGGGGGCTAGATCCAGCCCAGTCGCCTTCTAAATCCAGCCCATGGACTGTCCGGGAACCAATGTGTTTTTACATGAGTAGAATGTGTGCTTTTATTTAAAATGCATCTCTGGGTTATTTTGGGGGCATAGGAATTCGTTCATTTATTTTTTCTAAATATAGTCTGGCCCCCCACAAGGTCTGAGGGACAGTGGACCAGCCCCCTGTTGAAAACATTTGCTGACCCCTGTGCCAAGTGGCTCAGTGGCTTAGACCCCAGGGCCACCCTCTGCCTTAAGTATGTGTAAGAGGAACAGGGGTCTCCTGTATACTCTCCGAACAGTTCCCATGAGTCTTTGAGGTGAGCCATCTGTTTTAAAGTGGTATGATGCTGCTTTCCATGTATAGTACAGTGACGTCATTTTAGCATCTCAAAGAACTGATCCTTGTGGTACCACTAGTGCAGCAATTCGTACTGGTACAGTTCAGACAGGTACTCGGGAATGCCTCTCCAGGTGGCTATGATAGTTTCCTTGCAGGTGGGTCAGTATGGCTTACAGGGAACAAGCAGGCACAGTGGGATTGGTGGCCCCACACATGTCTCCACTTGGTTCCGCTGGTGTGTTTGACCTACGCTGACCCACCAGCCGCTTCATCTGTCTCCCACCCCATAAGCAACAGAGGTCCACCTGTTGAGAAGCAGGTGTGATGGTTCCAAACCACCCAATAATCTGCTTTCACATGAACTTACATGGCCAGCACCTCAGGAAGATGTTCAACCAAGAGGGGAGACAAGTACAAACAGGAAGCTGTATCTTTTAAGTTATATTCCAGCACAGGGAGCTTCCTATCTTCAGAATCCAGATGTACGTCAAGGTTTTACAAATTGCTTTGGATCCGCACATGTGAAATTTGAAAGACTGTGGTCGGCACTATCCTTACCTTTACCTCCTGCAGAGGAGAGAAGTGCACTTGCCTGATTACATGCTTCTCTATGGAGAAGATGGGTCAAAGGGAAGAAAAGCTTTGCAGCAAGAACAGAAGGGCACTTGGGATGGTTGTTCTTTTGTCCGAAACTACTTCTAATGGACAAAGCCATTTCCCCCAGGGAGAACATATATCAAAATGTGCCCAGTTTCAGCTCATTAAATTAGAACAAACTCGTAGGAATTAAATAGTGTGACCATATTCACAATCTATACATTTCCACTTTATAAAACACATTAAGGTACATGAGGGTAAATATGCTTTGGACTGTAGCTTTTCTTGAAAAATAAATCCCATTCGAATCTAAAAGGACTTCCTTTTGAGAAAACATAGATGTGACTATGTACCTTTAAGTATGAAGGTTGTAGTCGCAAAATGAGTGTAAAGGAAAGCTGTTAAGGAGTGCATCTGACATATTGCCGCTTCCAAAATTTCATATTTGTAATCTACAGCTTGCACTGCTTTTGCTTCTTTTACTATGCACTGAGTTAAATCCTTTAAGAAGGAATCACGAAAGGATATTTGATCTTCATCACAATCGTTTCTGACAACAAGAAACCGATTTTATATTATCAGCCAACTTGTCGTACCTGAAAAGGGGAAGCTCAGCTACCTGCAAAACATTTAGCTCCACTTCACTCAAGACGTGTTTTATAGCTTTAAGTACTAAAGCTCACAAGCAGGAAATAAGCTGAATTCCCAGATCAGTTAAATACCCAGTAAAGCTCAGGAACATTTAGAGGCTGCAGCCCAGGATACATCCCAATAAAACTTAATGGAGGAGTCCTCAAGTGTGCATTCAAGCTCTTGGTCAAAGAGTGCTTAGGGATTTGGGAGGGTGGGGGCATGGGGAGCCTGCCCTTTCTGTTTATTTTACTGACTGTGCTTGATTATGAAATGCTGAATGAGCAGCAGGAAAATGAAGGTTTTCCACTGGGAATAACCCTTTGCATTCTCCAACCAATGTTTTTCATGCATGACCTACAGAAGGTCATTTCTTGGAGTAAAAGACAAATCAGTTTTTATAGCTCAGTTGTTCCACAGCCTTCCTATCCAAAGTGCCTATTGCTAACTAGGGCAAAACAAAGGCAACTGTGAGTCCACCAAATTCTTGGAAGGTGCAAGCTCGAGTTTCACTCCAAGAATGAAGATGCTGTATCCACTTATCACTTTTCTCCTCTATGATCAGCCAGATCACCGAATACCTGCAGTCGCTTTCCAGCAATAACAGCTAATTATACAAATTTCTTCGTAATTGTCAGATCTTCTAACAACTAGTATAATACCCTAAAGCCTTGAGGCTCTTCAAATATATTAGATTTAATCTTCTGGATATTGAGCTCTTTTGAGTTAATCAGCAGTTTGGAAACAATGGATGAAAACGGATGTCATTGTCATAGATTTGTTTTAGGGACTGTGCATTTTTGCCTGTAAAGCCATTGGGTGCTTGCAAAAAGCTGTAGAGCAGCCAGCTGATTGCCAGACACTTGGGAAAAACTGCCCAACATGTCCTGCCAGCTCTGTGCTTTGGAAGCACTGTGCAAAGTGCTGCAGTTAGACACATGTCAATCTCCAATGTCCTTGTTATGTCAGATAATTGATTGGTACGTGGTCCCACCTATCTGTCAAAATTCACTCATAGGGATGGGAAGAAATAAGGTCTGCCCTGCCCTGCCAAAGTGGGTTTTGGAGACTCTACCCCCAGAAAGCTTGTTAATGACATGATCCCACTCCAAACATAAGAACCTTCCCAGAATGACCCCAATCCACCTCATAATTCAGGGTACACATACAGTTGATGCACACACTTAGTATTTTTAAGGCAATTTTACCTCTGATGACATAAAAGGTACCCCTGACCATTAGGTCCAGTCGCAGACGACTCTGGGGTTGCGGCGCTCATCTCGCTCTATAGGCCAAGGGAGCTGGCATTTGTCCGCAGACAGCTTCCGGGTCATGTGGCCAGCATGACTAAGCCGCTTCTGGCGAAACCAGAGCAGCGCTCAGAAACGCCGTTTGCCTTCCCGCCGGAGTGGTACCTATTTATCTACTTGCACTTGACGTGCTTTTGAACTGCTAGGTGGGCAGGCGCTGGGACTGAACAATGGGAGCTTACCCCGTCGCGGGGATTCGAACCGCCAACCTTCTGATCGGCAAGCCCTAGGCTCTGTGGTTTAACCCATAGAACCACCCACGTCCCTTTGATGACATAGTTCCATATAAATGTGCTTTGAGTCATAGTAATTGTGAATTTTCCAACCAGCCTTGGGAATTCCTGCAAAATTGTCCTAATAAAAGGAGCAGTTCATATTTCAAAGATATAGGTACATTTCCTCTTCTGAATAGCAGCAGATGTCATTATTTGGTGCATATATAAACCATGTAAGGTTTTACCAACATCCATCTTGTTTGAAGTCTCCTTTTCATTTCAGGGAAGCCTTCAGAACAGGAACAGCTGTGGTAGGAACTGTTTTAGCAAAGCAGATGGAGATTAGTTTCACTTCTCAACTTTTCTCACTACTTTTGTGAGGAAAACAATAATACCAAACAACACAGACACCATGTTGAGCTTCTGTGTTCTTTAGCATATACTCAGTGGTATAGCAGAAAACTGGGAGGAGGAGGAGGAGGAGGAGGAGGAGGAGGAGGAGGAGGAGGAGAGTTTGGAGTTGATATCGCCCAGCAGCTGCATGTGGGGGAGCGGGGGAGTGAACCCAGTTCACCAGATTACGAGACTACCGGTCTTAACCACTACACCATGCTTATCATGACATCTCCTGTCCTTCATTCACAATTTATGGCTCCAAGGAGAGTCCAAAAATGCAAGCAGCTGTGTGGATCTATTATGACAAACACACCCAAAAGCAGCAGCACACAGCATAATAACTGATTCATTAGGATCAGCATGAATGCAATCCTATACATGGTTTCCTAGTAGTAAGTGCCATTGAACTCCGTAGTGCCTAACTTGAAAAACACATGGAATTTTAAGAAAAGACGGCTCACCTTTTGCGGTGGGCGGTGTTGCGACTGGGCATCCAGGGCCTTGCAATGACTCCACTTGGGGGCATGGGATTGATGCCCCCTTCCGCACCTGCCCCAGCTGCATCACCCCCACTCGGCCCCACCTCGATAAGGAGGAGGAATAACTGGGGAACTGCGGGGCACAGGGCCTTGGCATGCAAGAACTTCAGCCATCTGAAATGCAACAATTAATTTTTGAATAGAAATGCAAATAATAGCACATAGATGTGCTAGCAATTAAAATGCTAGCATGAAATAGGAACTCCATCAAGCAAAAGGAAATACAGTAGATATCTAGGCTGTCCTTGATTATTTTCCTCATTCCCTGATTTGCTCTGTGCTAATCCATCATCAACTCCAAGGCCTCACCACTTGTCAAACAGCTTTGCACTCTGGCAGAGGATGTGCAGAGGACCTTTTCTACTCTGAAAAAGAGCTGTGCTACACTCTGTTTTCCCCTTCCATCAAGTCACAGTATATTGTCATCTAAAATGACTATACTATCATTCATTCATTCAATTTATTTGTATGTCACTTTTCTACACACACAAAATTATGTTCAAAGTGTCTTACAACAAAGAACAGAGCTGAAAAAAGCCCTGCTTTTATCTTTTAAAAATCTTTCCATTTTGTTTTTTTTTTAAAAAAATAATAATAAATAAAAGTATCTCATTTAATAAGACAACAGCAACAATAAATAATGGCATTCATAGATAAGCAGTCTCCCTGGCTGCCTCTAAACATCAGCCAAGGCCATCATGGGTTTTTCAAGAATGCAGACCACTGGAGAGAGGATTTGCAAAATGAAAGCAAGGATGCTTACAAAACCTTTGACACCTTGAAAAATGTCACACCCCATACGTGAGGCTGTCACCAAAATTGTGTCTCCTGTTGGTAATTTTCAAATGCAATTTCTTCTCATTAAGAGGAGAATAGTTGGGGGAAAACAGAGGCATTTTCAGCACAGCATTACTCTTTTTAGCTCACACCGCCTCCCTCTTTTCCATTTCTATATCTTAACCAGGAAAAATATGTTGTCTACAGCTCCTTAGTGGTCTAAGCACCAGAGAGAACAGAACACAAGGCGAAACTTTCTGATTCTGATGTGTTTATCTTTTCATGCTTTTTTCTTGGTTGTACAGTGACTTTCCATGCCAATTCACACCCAGATATTTCTTTCTGCTATATGTGAAAGGAAAGAAGAGCCCCTCACCCAGAAAAATGTAGACTGACTGGACACTTCTTCCTTTTGTGTTTTATTAGAAATAGTGGTACAATGATATATATACTTTCTAAGAAGCTTGCTAAGGAACTGTTCGCTGCTGAAAATTGAGAATCTCTCAATTTTGACTACAGGACTGGGTTTTCACAAGAGATTTTAGAATTTTACATTCTAGAAGATTTCCAAATGGCAATTCAATGGCTGTGGTATTTCTAGTAGGATCCCATCTGAGGAATGCAAAAATCAATAGTGGAGGCAGTCTGCTAGGTATCTGCATTCCAAGCTGTTGTTGGACCACAACTCCCATCATCCCTAATCGTTGACCATGCTAGCTGGGTCTAGGGTCTCGTAGGGATGCGGGTGGCACTGTGGTTTAAACCACTGAGCCTCTTGGGCTTGCTGATCAGAAGGCTGGCGGTTCAAATCCCCGCAACAGGGTGAGCTCCCATTGCTCTGTCCCAGCTTCTGCCAACCTAGCAGTTCAAAAGGATGCCAGTGCAAGTAGATAAATAGGTACTGCTGTGGCAGGAAGGTAAATGGCATTTCTGTGTGCTCTGGTCTCTGTCATGGTGTTCCATTGCAGTTTAGTCATGTTGGCCACATGACCTGGAAAGCTGTCTATGGACAAACGCTGGGTCCCTCGGCCTGAAAGTGAGATGAATGCCACAACCCCATAGTCACCTTTGACTGGACTTAACCATCCAGTGGTCCTTTACCTTTTTTTTTTTTTTTACCTTAGAGGGTCTCAGATTCCCCGTCCCTGCCTTATATTTAATATTCAGTTGGAAGCCGCCCAGAGTGGCTGGGGAAACCCAGCCAGATGGGTGGGGTATAAATAATAAATATTTATATAATATTTAAATAATAATAAAAATTATTATTATTATTACCTTTAATGCTACTTGTGCAGTGCAAATCCTATGCATTTTCACTCAGAAGCAAGTCACCATTGTGGCCTATGGACTTGCCTCCCAGAATGCACTGCAGCCTTGTGTGTGAAAATAGCTCTAAATGTTTAAGTTGAAAACAATGCCTATCAATAATATAAGGAGCAATTGCTTCTGTACAATGTTTCATAAAGTTGGCATTTGAGTAATGCAGAATGTGAACCTAGAAGGCTTGGGAAGCATATGAATTCCCCCCCCCCCCAGGGACAATTTGAAAGTTGCTGGGGGTCTTTACAGACCACTTCATGACTTCCCTTCCTGTGGTAGCAATTGCTAAATGCTTTATTATTCTTAATTGTATTTTTATTGCTTCTTTATTTGTTTGCATTTCATTGCTTCCTCTCACTCTGCCTTTCCAGCTCCCAATCCCTTCTATTCCTTTGTGCTATGTTCTTAAAACAACAGGGTAGCCTCAGCTCCTGCCGCTCACAGCTGCTGCTCCCACCATTATTCAAAGACATGCCATGGAGTACCTGAGTGAAGCTTGCGGATCACTTGTGGTCCAAGGACCATAGTTTAGAAACCCCTGCACTACTGCATTCAGTTCTAAAACCTCATTCTCATTTGGTACTGGACATTATTTTCTGAGATGGGTAACTTAGCCAATGCTTTGACAGATTGCTGTGTAACTATTTTCTCTCTCTCTATTTCTCTTTTTAAGGAAAAAAAAATTCCTGGTGACTGTAAAACAAAGAAATACAAAAGACCTTCCACAATGGCAGCACACAGAAGCCTATATTTAACTTTCAGTTCATTGCATTTAATCAACGAAGGTTGTTTCCCCTTAAGAGTGGTAAATAAAATGCTGCTTCTACCACTCTAGCCATGCCGATTAATACATATCTTCAGGCTACGTGCAAAATATTTGAATAGAAATAAATCCACACTTTTGAAGTTACAAAACAGATGAAGTTACTTTTTTTTTGCTGCTCATTTGAAACCGAGGAAATGCTAGATCCCAAGCACGGTGTTTTTAGAACAATAAACATGTATTTTGCCGCACAGGGAATTCTGTCTCCCACAGAAGCAAAGGAGGCCTTGGGGCTGAATAATTATCAGTATTTTATTTATACAGTTTCCTAGATGCAGCTGGCTCTCTACAGATTAACATGTTTCAAAACCTGCACTATATTCCAGACGGAATACTGCAAGTGGTTATAACTCGAAATGGAAGGAATGTGTGGGGTATATTGGGAGGTATAAGGTGGAAAAGGTGAGTCACCCAAGCCCTTAAATTTGCAGCTTTCAAAAAAAAGCAGGGTGCCAGTTTAAATGTGAGCCAATTGCCTTTCATAACAATGGCCTCTCACTTCTTAAACACAAGCATACTTGAAGTATTTGAATAGATTTGATTGTGCTTAAAAGTATTGTTACTCTTGCTTCTTCCTTAGGCACAGCCTTGAAACAAAACAGACGTTGAACATCATGCTCTGTCACATCACTCCCAACTCCTGCTACTCTAAGCTCTAGCTATATTTCCTAGGGATAGTGGGGAGGAACTGGCCTGTGACTGAGTGCCAGCAAGACTGAAAAGGGATGCAATCAGCTGCTCAGCCCATCCCTAATCAGCTTTTGTATGAACCAAATCCACAGCCCTCCAACCCAAGTGTATCTTTTCCTGACGTGAAGAAGATGCAATGATAGGAAAAGCTACCCCTATTGATTTTTTCTATTTTTTCATTTTGCTTCACTTCTCTGAAGTCTCTCAGCCCCACTCACCTCACAGAGTGTTTGTTGTGGGGGAGGAAGGGAAAGGAGAATGTTAGCTGCTTTGAGACTCCTTAGGGTAGTGATAAAGCGGGATATCAAATCCAAACTCTTCTTCCTCTTCTTCTTCTTCTTCTTCTTCTTCTTCTTCTTCTTCTTCTTGCTACAGCTACTCTAACCAAAAGATACAGTGGTCGTAACCATAATCATTGTTCAGCCCGTCTAGAAGACAATAAAGTAAAACCAGTGACTACTGGGTAGGATGAATCCCAGTTTCTTGCATCCTTCACTTTGTTGGCTGGTACTGGGCCTTTCCTGTTCTTCCTTGCTGGTGAACCACAGTTGCTGCTTAAGCAATATGGCATCCCTGTACTGCAACAAGTTTCCCCATTCCAAACACTCGCTCGCAGCTTTATAGCTATTTGAGTCCTCTCTCATCCTTCCTCCCTGACCTCTATTAAATTTAGTGACAACCTTCTAGCAGAAGTGCAGGGCTGTGCTGTTAACCCACCCTGTCAGCTGAGACTAGAAGCCCTTAGATTTGCTGAGCTACTGCGACAAACCCAGATCATAAGCTTCACCCTAGTGGGAAGCAAGAGGGACTTGCCATCTGGATAAACTGGGCTACAAAACAGTTGCGCTGTTGTTTGCTCAATTTTCAGTAAGGAAATCCTAGGTATAAAAAGGCTTCGCTAGCATTCACCATGTGGTGGTTTAAACTCCAGGAAAACATTGGGGATGCAAAGCAAATGCTTTCCCAGCCTTATCTGCTTTGAAGCTATGATATGCAATGACCATGATAAATGGCAGAACACAAGCACTGCTGTACTGGGTCATGCTAAGGGTTCGTGTAACCCATATTCCAGTGCTAAATGCTTCAGAAGAAGAGCACAACAGAGAGATTACAAAGCAATCCATCTTCTGTCGGTCACTTGACATGTTTAGGGCACCTTGAAAAATCCATATAAACTTCTCCATTAGCAATTGGCTACTCATAGATCTATTTCTTGAGAAACCAAGAAGTGTTATTGCTCTTTCAAAGGTCCTCCAACAATATATTAAGTATTTGCTGCTGTTAGCTAAGGTTATAGTTTTGATGTGCAGAACAATGCTCTAAGCATGGTTACTCAAAAGTAAGTCCAGCTCATTTCTTAGGGCTGTTTGGACTGGATTATGGGAACCTTAAAATTACTGAACTCAAACAAACCAATACCCCCAACCACCCCCACCCCCCATATTTTAGAAGACTTACAATGTTAATCAGCCAAAGTCCTGGTTACAGAGAACCATTCTCCCTGAAAAGTTTAATCCTAGAAAGGGCTCAGTGGGTGTTTCTGGTTAGGAAATCTGATAGCCACTCTAGGAGGGGAAAGTCTGCCTAAGACTTGGTTTGATAAGAGCCTCTCTGTGGTGCAAAGATTTTGCATTCTAAACTAGGCTTGTTCCTCACTTGTGAAACCATCAGGCTTTAAACCTTCCTAGAGTGTAATTAGATAAATATACTGTTTTGATCCAAAAGTGCTTCCTCGTACCATGCAACTCACTGTATTTGCATGTTAAGGTCCCCAATCCACCCCCCAAAATAACTCACAACGGACACGTAATTTTTTGTTTAAGATTATTGGCATGATTTTGGCCACAACTTTATTAAAATACAAACTGTGGACAGAACTGACTTCCAGGCACCACCGAAAGACAGTGCGGGGAAAGCAAGTCGGGGAAGAATTGGAGCTGAGACACAGACCCTCAACTCTCATCCGCCTGCTCCCCGAAGGCTTGCCTGCCCTAGTCCCATTCCAGGGATTGGACGAAAAGATGACAAGCCCCAGGATTCCTTTAACGGAATTCCCTTTCCGCAGCAACCATGGAGGGGCAGGCCCAGCCTATCCTAACCCCTCCTCCACCAGATTTATAACCAATGCCTAACCACAAGTTGTGACGATTTGCTACGCAGTAGGCAAAAACCAGCCAGCCAGCCAATTTGCCAGGTGGAAAAATTCCTACCAGGCCCCTGCTCAAAGGCAGACGACCCCATGACAGGCATAGCAAGGTCAATGCAACAACCCCTTATTCTAGGGCGGGTGGGCGGGTGATCCGTTGCACGCAGCAAAAGAGAAAGTACAAGGCTGCGTGCAGAGTATTTAAACCTTTTACCCCTCCCACCAAAATTGCAACATAACTTTCCCCCCAGCAACTCGGCAATCCAAATCAATGCCCCCTGGCCATCTTGGAGAACTTACCCAGCAACAAAGGGGTGGCTCAGTAGACCCCCCCCCCCCCGCAACACGTGCTCTCCCTGAAGGAGAACACGCTTTCCCCTATCTTTGGGCTTTCATTTTTTCCAAAGACCAAAAAAAGTAAAAAAGAAGAGGCAGGAATATTATTTGCACAATTTTCAGGACATGTATTGTAGAAAACTAATGTATTGCTTAGGAGCAACAAGCTGTAATTGGTTTAATTAGTAGGGGTCAATTTTAACCAGCGAGGATTAAGGCCAGGCTTGTTTGTTTCCTTTTCAGGCTATTTTGGTTCTGGTTGTTATGGTGATGGGGAGTGAAGAGAAAACCTCTCCCTCTAATATTCAGTGGTAGTTTTTTATTTATTAAGTTGTAATTTATCTTATAGTTCTCTGTATAACTCAAAAAGGCTCCTGAATAGGGTTTTGGTAATATGCAAACTAAACTAAAATTGTTTTAGATTTAACTGTGTTGGGCTTGAACATTGAGAAGTTATTTCTTTTAGCTGTTACATTTACACTTTAATTGATGCCTTCATGACAGAGATTGCAACTGACTAAAAATGTGTTAATTACTGCATTTCCCAAGTGGCTTTCATTTCCTTTTTCTTGAATACTATTAGTACACACACACACCCTCAGATCACAAACTTGGGTGCTTAGCAGTTTGAAGATGAAATGGGGCCGCCCCAAAATAATAAAGCATAATCAAATGAATTGTTTTAAAAAGCAACAACAATGAAAACACCCCAACAGTAATCTTCCAGGATCTAAACTGACGAGCATGGGTGCCACAGAATGGCCGAATTCAGACTTCACTTTATTCCATTTTGCTGATTCACTACAACATTTTGTTGTAGGGTTTACTGACCTTTAAGGAGAAAGTTCTCCATTAGGGTTCATAGCTTGCATTATTCTCTCCCACTTCTCTCCTTAGTATAGGAAGCCAGTAGGAATGTGGCTACTGCTAGCTGAGCCCACCTACACCCAAACACCTCCCCATGCCTCTTTTTCAGGGCTTACAGTAACTGAAAATTTTCTAGGCTTGGTTCAACCCTCTGGGTCCCAGCTGAGCCAGGAAGGGGAAGATAAGCCAGAGTATCTCTGGCTAAACCAGGATGAGAGAGTTAAGTCAGCATAACCTGGGTCACCAGAAATGTCCCAGCTCAGCCAGAAATCTGCTGGATCCTAACCCCACCCCTCCTTAGACTGTGCCCTAAGGGACTTAATAGCAGATTCTTAAAATATCTGGGGCTGGGGAATACCCATTCATTTGCCATGCCTATAAAAATTAAACCATGCTCTAATAGTATAATTACTATCATTCTGCCTGGATGCAGAGGGCCTTCTGGCGGTTCCCTCGCTGCGAGAAGCCAAGTTACAGGGAACCAGGCAGAGGGCCTTCTCAGTAGTGGCACACGCCCTGTGGAACGCCCTCCCACCAAATGTCAAGAGAAAAACAACTACCAGACTTTTAGAAGACATCTGAAGGCAGTCCTGTTTAGGAAAGCTTTTAATGTTTGATGGACTATTGTATTTTAATATTTTGTTGGAAGCCGCCTAGAGTGGCTGGGGAAACCGAATAATCTTTGCCCTGTGCATCCCTTTCACAATGCTAAGGCAGCTTGCTGTGGGTAGGTGGGGGGTGGCGGGCCAAATTGGGCTGGCTAGGTTTGGGGTGCGTCACATGTGTGACATCATGCATGTTCAATGCCCGCCCCTAATGTTGGGTGCAACTTTGTGCCACTGTATGTTATATAAAGGGGAATCAACCTGCCACTAAGTTCTGGTTTTGGTCCATATTCCTGGCTGGTTTGGGGAGTTCATACATGATCAAAATACCTAATGTCTCAGATCTAAAGAGCACCAGGCATTATTGGAAAACACTTTCTTTCATAGCTTGTCAATTTCCCTTTTGCAGTTGCTACTATTTGTAGCCCCAGATCTCAAGGGCAGCTTTTCAGGAGAACAAGAGGCTGCAGTGGGAAGGGAGTCAGAAACATCCTACATGCACATAGTTATTCTCACACTGCCTTTTGAAACCTGACCCATGTTTGTTTTTTGGTGAGCAGCTGAAAAGCTTTCTAGCATGTGACTAAACAGAGTTTTGCTGTTGTATGCATCCATTTCAATAGATTTTCATAGAGAAAAGTTGAGGAGCATGTCTATGGAATTACCACAGGGCCTGAAATGAATGGATTCATGACAGAATTCAGTAACCGCATGCAATCGGCTGGAAAGGGGAAAGAGGGCGGTCCCCGGGCGTGCCTGGCCTTAAATAGGCTAGGCCCCACCTCCCCGGCCCGCCGACTGGCGGGCAGGGTCGAAGACCTGCCCGGGGATTCCCTGTTCATGCAGGGGCAAAGGGCCAGCCCCCGCATGTGTGGGAGGGATTAGCCCGCAACCCCTTCTCCTCCCAGGTCGGAAATGGCTTTACTGAGAAATTTGGATTAAGCATGGTGTGCTTTATAAAACAGACAGAAGTGTAATCCTCATGTTTGAATTAGCATTATAATGGGTTTTTAATCTAATATTTATGGTTATATTAGACTGCATTTTTGCCATTTCAGGTATTTTTAAATGTGCAATTAAAAATAATAATCAATAACTGAGACAAATCCCTAGAAGAGGCTTCACTGTAGCAAAACCTCTGATACATGTATAATCATGCTCATTATTAAAAGCAATTTGAAGTCAGAGCCATTAGAAAATGTGATTCTACTAACATAGACCCCTGACACAGACTTTCCCAACCCAATCCCCACATCCCGACCCCTATTTCCATTAACCCCAGTCAGCATGGCCAATGGCCACGAATGATGGAACTTGTAGTCTGAAATATCTGAGGAGCTCCAGTCTGGGGAAAGCTGATCTCACACATATTTATATTAAAAATGTTTATATTAGATTGTTATCCATTTAGAATTATTCTTAGCAATAATACTAGCATTTGTTTATACTGTGTATTTTTATTCTTCTTATTGTCATTCTTACTAGTAATTGCAACAGTAGGCTGCAATCCTATACTTATTTACCTGGGAGTAAGCCCCAGGCAGCTCAGTGGGACTTACTTCTGAGCAGACAATGTATTGGATGACACTGGTAATGGGTTTTATTCTCTGGGATTGTGATAACACTTTGGATTATTACCTCATCACCGCAATAATTCTTGGGAACATTTTGTCTGTTGATTTTTACTAGCATGGGGCTTCGTATTTCATTACAATCAAATCTTTAGCATTGTTCTTGTGAGGCAGTATTTTTTTAAAAAAAAGCAGGGGAGGGAAGAAATAATCAGAGAGCATCCATTATGCATGAGCTTGGAAAAAAACCGAGAACATCCACCAGTGAAATCAATAAGATGCCCCTGGTTCGTCGTCCCCCCCCCCACAGCTGATAAATAGCAGCACCACTTCAACCTTTGCAAGGAAAAAAAAAGAGCTTGAAATAGACTGTGTTGCTTTGCAATTTGCACACCCTTGTTTAATGCAGAGCCATAAACCAACTGGAAGTCACTAATGTAGAACTAAATGATGAAATAACTGCAGGTTCTCTTTTGAAGAGCTATTTGCAGACCCTTTTAGTGATCTTTAGGCTGCAGCATCATGAAAGGCAAATACTATCAACATCCACTTACGTAGCCACATGTGTGCCATGGTTAACAACTCGCTGTTTCTGGCTATAAATACTTCCAACATTATGGCCGCGAGTGAAGGAGGCGAAAGGGAGAGCTGCTCACGATATCAGTTGCCATAGATTAGCTCACCTTTGCCACCTCACACGTACACACAGCTGCTATTTTAGTGGGCTGCCATCCCATACAAGAGGGTAAGGCATTTTAATAATGGGTCTTTCACAAGGAATCAGGAAGGTGCCAGTTCCACAAGAAAGGTCTACTCACATATGTGCATTTTGAAGCATGGGATCATACCATATTATGGTGAAAGTAGCTTCCTACTACTGTTGGCTATTCTTGTAAACCCTTCCTTCATGATTTCCTCTTTCTTCCATTTATTATGCATGCCCTTCTTAAATCTCAGTTCATCTGCAAGCTCCTTATGCTGCCACACTGGTTTCCTTAGGTGCCTTCCATTTTTCTTTCTGTTGGAGTTGTCTGCATTTGTGCCTTCCGTATATTACCTTTTTAAACTCCCATCTGTCTTTGACTCCGTTCTCCTTGAATATGTCTGTCCATGGGATCTCACTCAGAAGTTCCTTAAGCTTTTTAAAATCAGCCTTCTTAAAGTCCAGCTAAGTTTAGCTTTCCCTTGCTTCTGTAGCATGAAACCTGAGACGACATTATCACTTCCTCCCAAGGTTCCCACTACTTCCACTTCATCAATCAGTTCCTCTGTTAAAAACTAAACTCTGACCCAATTCCCTTCACTATAATGGGGAATAAGTGGATGAAATTTGTAGGCATAATGGTCAAATTGTAAGCAGACACATCCAGGGGTTTCATGCAGGACACCTTTAAAGTTTGGTCTTTTAAACAAAGGAAAAGTCCCTAACTTGTTATTTTCTATCAGAACTGGTCACTCCTCCTGAGCGGATGAAACCTGTCAAAGTTCTCCAGTATTCTCCCACAATGGCAGGCTTTACTGTTGTGGGTTGGTGCAAATATGAATCATAGGGTAGGAGTTGGTGAATAAAATAGCCCTGATCCCCAGGAAAGATTGGGGTGGGGAAATAAAACCTCTCAGCAATTACTCTTACCCTACACAGATTTTTTTTGGAAGGATACAACAGGATTTCTCATCTGATCTGCATAGAGGGAGGTATAGGTTAACATAAAAAGGTTTTAATCTCCCAAATCACTATGACTGGAGTGACCTGGGAAAATAACTCACTTGGCCTGCCAACCCCCACATGCTTATCAAAATGAAAGACCACCCCCACCAGGAGGGAAAAAACCATTCTCTTAAGCTCTGGGCAGTTCCCCAGCCATGCCAGTTTCATTTCTTGAGGGTGTTTTGGATATTAAAGAACACAAACCTGCCTAAAAGGTTAGGAAGGCCCTCATCCACCTCAGGGTGCTTGGTTAATGGCACAGTTTAGCTTAGAAATATGAGAACATTCACTGAATTACCCTGATTCCCCGCTGTCATTTGAAGTACACACAGAGTCAGTGCACACAGTGTATATGTGTTTTGTTCTGTGCCAATACACACTTATCACCACTTGTCTCAAGTGGCCTTAATGCTGACTTTCTTGCACAATTATTTATGCATGATTGTCATGCACACAAAAGGAGAGAGCACCATGCTACATATTTATTACTGGTTATGATCACACTATTATTGAAACAAAAGCTCTTTTCTCAAACCTCTGTGATCCAGCTCTGTATTAGCTGGGAAAGAATTATCTGTGCATCTGGCTGCTTGCCTGATTGAGATGCATCTTTTTGCTTCAGCGAAAATTTACTTCATACCAGAGATGCAGGTCTCTGCATTTAAAAACAAGCTAATAGCTACACACTATTTACTTGTGGAGGACGCGGGTGGTGCTGTGGGTTAAACCACAGAGCCTAGGACTTGCCAATCAGAAGGTCGGTGGTTTGAATCCCCGCGACGGGGTGAGCTCCCATTGCTCGGTCTCTACTCCTGCCAACCTAGCAGTTTGAAAGCACGTCAAAGTGTAAGTAGATCAATAGGTACCTCTGGCAGGAAGGTAAACGGCATTTTCGTGTGTTGCTCTGGTTCGCCAGAAGCGGCTTAGTCATGCTGGCCACATGACCCGGAAGCTGTAAGCCGGCTCCCTCGGGCAATAAAGCAAGATGAGCGCCACAACCCCAGAGTCGTCTGCGACTGGACCTAATGGTCAGGGGTCCCTTTACCTTTATTTACTTGTGGCAATAGAAGATAGTCAGATTTCATGCGTTCGTACATGCACAGTGACCCTGATATCTATCTTGAATATCCCAAACATATTTGATGATAATGACAATTTATTCAAAATGCTTATCTGTCATACTTCAGAGTAGTGTCTCGTGAAGGCTCAGAAACCTGGATGTGGTGAGTGATGACATATATAGGCTGCTAACAAACATGCATTATCAGTCACATACAAGAGTTGTAACTGTAAACTACAAAACAAATCCTTGTGTGTTGTTCTGTATCATTGTCTTGTCCTGTTATTACTCCCATATAATCCTTTGATTGGTTAATGTATTAATGTAGCTTCTCAGTGGTCAAAAGAGTCATCCCAGTTCTGTGCTACAGGTCCTCCATCCTGTTCCAAATCTGATCTTCAATCCTCGAAGGAAAATGTGATAACACAAGCTATAGTTTGCAGCATGTGAAAGAAGGGAGGAAAGCAAACTAGCTAACTCATCTTCTCCCTCTTTGGTCCTCATCATTGCCACCAAGTGGATATCTTTATTCTCTGGCTGCCTCCAGTAAATGGCTCTTTTATCTCAACATAAGCATAAGAGCAAACCAAAATAACATAGGAAAACACATCTAGCTAAAACCTACTGTAGAGATTGTTCTCTGCCCAACTCATTACTTGGCAATAGACATTTCAATCCAGATTCTGGGTTGACTGTCGCCCACACTTCAACTCTAACTAATCCTATTGCCAGCTTCAGTTTTATCTTTTATTTTCAGCCCCCTTCCCAACATCTTAGCTAATCATAGGGGCAGTAGAGTTCTGTTTAGGTATCTTTCCTATAAGTGACAGCTTTCCCGGGTTGAGGTTTTGACAACACCCTCCAAAAGAGCCTTCTGTGTTTATCAGCCACCATCAGACCTTATACTGCAACAGAATTAAAGTAAAGAAGAGCACACAATGTAGTAAACCTCTGCAGATTCAATATATTTCTGTGATATCAATCAGGTGCCCTTTAAATACATGTTTTGAGGTGGGGAAAAGATGGAAGATATCTATTTTCTGTTGCCTTCCAAAGTCCCATTGCAAAGCTATGAAGAGAACGTAGCAAAACTAATAAAGGTCAAAATACCTTTGGAAAAGAAACTGCTGTATCAGCCTTTTAGAGGTAACCCATCATCTTGTTATGACAAACAAAAACTTCCAAATAAAGAACACAGTTGCAATAGTCACATTAAATTAATCGTGTGGTTCTAGATTATTTAGTTTTCTATATTCCTTTTTGCTGTTGTGGGCATGTTAAAATATTTTTAAGTACTTCTTCACACAATGCCTAGTAGAAGCCAGTATGCTTCTGAATACCTGCTGCTGGAAACTGCAAGAAGGGAGAATGTTCTCATGCTCGAGTCCCACTTACAGGTTTCCAACCATACCCTCCAACGTTTCTCCAATGAAAATAGGGACATTCTAAGGAAAAGTGGGACCTTCTGGGATCACATCAGAAACCGGGACAGCTTCTGTAAATCTGGGGCTGTCCCTGGAAAATAGGGACACTTGGGGGGGTCTGGTTTCCAACTGTGAGAACAAGATGCTGAACTAAATGACTATTGGGCAGACCCAACAGGTTCTTAAACCTTTAATGTGGTATTTTCTCCCAGAGCACCAACAGGCCCAAACAGCACTCAACCAGAGCCAGGGCTTTTTTGGCTGTGGCTTCGATTTGGTGGAACGCTCTGTCACAAGAGGCTAAGGCCCTGCGGGACTTGTCATCTTTCCACAGGGCCTGCAAGACAGAGCTGTTCCACCAGGCCTTTGGCCAAGGCACAGCTTGACCCTCTCCTTTGGTAAACCTCACAGAACTCTAGCCCAATGGTTGCCATTAATTTGATTTGAACTGATTTTATAATGAATTGATTTTACAATGCTGTATTATTTTACTGTTGTTAGCCGTTCTGAGCCTGGTTTCAGCTGGGTAGGGTGGGATATAATTTTATTATTATTATTATTATTATTATTATTATTATTATTATTATTAAACCAGCCTAATCAAGATTAAACTGATAGTTTAATTTCATCTGCTTTTCACAGGAGACCAACCCAATCTGATAGTCACAAATTTGTCTGCAGGTCAGAATGCAAGTCTTTGTTGGACTGTGCATGTATGTCTCTGGATTTTGCAGTGCATTTTTGATGTGCAAATAAATATGGTTTTGCATTAAAGATGTGTGCTAAGCACATATTTTACAGATAAAGATAGTCAAAAGAATGGAAAAGTGTGTATTTTACCCCCAAAGTGTCTTTTACATAGAAAATGGGCACACACAATGTGAGCATTGAGATGCCACAGAATAGAATGGAATGGGTATGTATTGAAGACTTCCTTATCCCCAAAGGCCTATTGTTGAGTAGCCAGTCATTTCAATTATTGTTCTGCACAATTTTGAACAGTTTTATAAGTTATTTATATAGCTGTACACTACAGTGGTCTTTTATGAGAGGGCATTGTCAGGGAACTGCCATCGGAGCCAAGAGTGGAGGTGGGGCTCCCTAGCGATGCAGGAGAAGGGCCCAGCTGGGACAGAGGGAACACTTCCTCGGAGGAAGGAGATCAGCGTGACACCAGGAAGAAAAGAGAGCCGGAAAGGAAGTCGGAGAGATGGCTCCAAGACTCTTCCACAGAGACCAGCGGGGAGAGCCCAGGACCTCCGCTTGCCACACCCACTCTGTGCAGAAAACTTCCGCACAGAGAGGCTAGGCGGCGACTTGGTGTCAAAGAGCTTTTATGCTGGAAGAAGTTCAGGAAACGCCCACTGACGGATTCTGCCAGTGACTGACACAGCCACGGAGAAGGTGCTGTTTAGCTAGGGAACGTTGCCAAAGGCAGTGGCCACTTACACACAAGGAACCCCAATTCCCTTTACAGACATTATATAAATATTTTTTATAAATGGGTAAGTACAGCAAGATGGAACCGGCCTATGATTGAGTGCCAGCAGAACTGTAAGGGGACACAATTAGCTGCTCAGCCCAAGCGCATATGCATCCATAGCACCATATAACAGTCACCATGAAAAGACTGTGTTATGATGAATTATGATGAATTATGCACAGGCCAAACATCTGAGATGTTTACCCACAAAAATGGAAATGCCACATTAGAATCAACGCATGTAGGCCAAATTCCAAAAGTCTAATAAATATATATGATAGCACAATTCAGAAGGAATTTAAAGCGGTTATTGATTTATGGCTCATTCTGGATCACTGCCACTGAGTAAAGATTTTTTGAAAAAATTAGGCATATTTTATTCATAGGGATTTATGTTAAAATGACAAATATGGGCATTTGATCTTCAGAGGTATAAACTCTTATTACTATAATTCAGTTTAAAGCACTTTTCTCTTAAAGTTAATCCCATCATATCACATTAATCATCACTGCAAAGCAATGTCTACTCCTTTTGGCCTTGACTATTTGGAACACTTATAATAGAATTAACTTGTAGCAATGTCCTAAATCATGAGATACAAGAAATAAATCTATAATTAAGGAATTATTTTTGGGAAAAAGGTATGCCTAGCATAGCAGCTAATCCATCAAGCCCAAAGGTATATATGACCTATATATTATTAATTATAACCTGGTTTTCCTCCAATGAGCTCAAAAGGGCTTATATCTTCTCCCATACAGGACCTATCCTGTAGTCATTGGGGCTTGGTATGGTCCAAGAGGCATCTGAACCATGTACAGGTCCAAGAATTCACTATTTACCTCAATTGGTTGGATGTCTCTGCCTACTGAAGAGGTCCTGTTTTACATAGACATTCTATAGTTTAGACATTCATGGTTTCCTGCTATGTAAACAACCAGACTTGGGGAACTGTGCTTTGTTTAAATTATGTTTTGAGAACAAGCCAGTAGTTGTAACCACAATTCAATCTGGGCTTGTTCTCCCTAACTCTAGTTTAAACAAACCACAGCTCCCTGAATTTCAACATAAGAGGAAATGGTAGTTTACTGTAAAATGAAAGTGATTATTTCCAATCTACTCATCATGGATACAAAAGAAGAGGGGAGAAGAGTGGGGATGAATGAACTTGAGGCTCTCTGTAGTCTACATAATGAGAAACCGTGGTTTCCTGCTATATCTCAACTGGGCTCCTGCGTTCTGTCAAACTTGCAAGGCATAGTTTGTTTTCTCATCATTTGCATGATTTATCGTCCTGCCTCTTGACGTCTCCTCCTGCTTCCATGCTGTGGAGATAAATGATCTGATGGTCCATAGTTCCACAGCTGAAGTTAAGGAGGGGTGGGCTAGGGTGACCTGTGGGCTAGGTGACATTGTGTACCTCCACCCCCAGAGGCTTCCTCCATGGAAAACTCTCCAATGGTGCTCTACTAGAGGTAGAAGAGGGCATGTTTAGCCTGGAGAATAAGGAGGTTAAGGGGTGATATGATAGCCATGTTCAAATATATAAAAGGATGTCACATAGAGGAGGGAGAAAGGTTGTTTTCTGCTGCTCCAGAGAAGCGGACATGGAGCAATGGATCCAAACTACAAGAAAGAAGATTCCACCTAAACATTAGGAAGAACTTCCTGACAGTAAGAGCTGTTTGACAGTGGAATTTGCTGCCAAGGAGTGTGGTGGAGTCTCCTTATTTGGAGGTCTTTAAGCAGAGGCTTGACAGCCATATGTCAGGAGTGCTCTGATGGTGTTTCCTGCTTGGCAGGGGGTTGGACTCGATGGCCCGTGTGGTCTCTTCCAACTCTATGATTCTATGATTCTAAGTGGTGGGACAGGGGCAGATCATTCAAAGCCCTTGTATTTTCCCAACACCTTCCTCCCCCAGTAAGGAAGGGAAAATAAGCCAGCCCTGAAGCTCATAGTTATTTTCCTTCTAGTTCCCTCCACTTCTCCCTTGTCTGCCATGAGGCTGGTATAGCTTTGTATTTAATGGTTCCTCTCCCCCGGAGTCTCTCTTTCTCCCATCCACTAGGATTGCATGGTTATTTGCTATATGTTTCTGCAGTCGGTAGGGAGGGGAAGGAAAAGGGGAGATGGGAATGGTTTGTTTTTAAAATAATAAACATTTCAATAAAAAATTAATAAAAAGGGATTAATGTAATTCATTAAGGAGTTTTGCTCAGCAAATAAAATGCATGTCTGTTTTGGTGTACACTGTTGGCAATGTGAGGGTATATTTTTTCTCTCCCTTGCTTGAAGATTGTCTCATCACTGCTCTAAAGTTTTCCAGGAGTGATGCTCAGGTACCACAGTGCCTGTGACATTCAGTGACATCTAAGAAATGTCAGCTTGGTCACCTGCTGTTGGCTTATTACTAATCATCATTTTCAAAGCAATGTGTGCCTCTTTGGTTGATTTTGTGCACGAATTATTGAACGCTGAGAACGGAGATTGGATGTATGCGAATTTTGGCCACTGACTTACATCAAAAGTGTACGGAGCTCATTTTTCTCTTCATTAGATGTCCTTGTCTTTTTCCTATTTAAGTCTATGAGTCACACATAAGTATACATGCCATTATAAAATCACCAAGGACTCTTCTTTGCTTCATGGGCGAGATTGCACTACAAATCACTGTGTGAGACCTATTGCATAAGTCAGAATCATGATGATCCAAGTATTTTGCATTTTCAAAAGAACACATGTTGAGTCTACAGCATTCTTTTTCTTTTTTTTACATTTTAAAGTGCTTTTAGACCAAAGTTGCCTCTGAAAGTATCTTACAACCATGTATAAATTAATGCAATCAAAACTTAAAAACAACTTAAAAATTTAAATAGCCCATTCCATACCAGGGACATACAAGCCAGCTTACCAAATCTGAATCAAGGGTATTTCCCCAGATAGCAGGACATGCATGCTGCATCTAACTTTGCTCCAACATCCAGAGCAATCATTCTCCACACACCTCCCCCACCAACACCCATATAACACCTCTTCCTTGCTTGGATTAAGTTTCAGCTTGTTGGTCCACATCCAACCCATGCACTGATTCAGAAGTTCAACAGCTTCCCTGGGACAAGCAGATGGAGCACTTGAGGTAGAGCTGGGTGCCGTCTGCATACTAATGGCATGTCAGCTCCAGGTGGCTTATCCTAGCAGTTTCATGCAGACGTTACAAACACAAACCTACCTGCCCCCCAGTCTTCTACTCACAGCCTGCAATCATTGCATACGTTCTGCTTCTCCATTCTGAGGTAATTCACAATTTCGCATGTAAGACACTGCCTGGATTAGCATGGATGGAACTATGTTGAACAAGCTGTTACTAAAAAGTGATGCTAAGAGTTATCGTGCTTTAAAAGACTCCAGACTGGTGCCAAATAACAAGGTTGTGCACAGCAATCCTATACATGTTTACCTCATGCTAAGTATCACTATGTCTAGAAGACCCTGACCCATAAAATCAAACAATGTTTTTAGCCATATAAAATCTCTGAATTCCTGGTTTTGTTTGTTTTATACTTTTATACTTCTCTGTTACAGTTTTCTGCCGTATTTTTGTTTTGTGTGGTGGGGCGGAGGCTTGTTTGATGTGTTTTGTAATTTTTGAACTTTTGTTTACTGTTCTTTATGTTGTACGCCACTTAGAGGGTTTTTAAAAAATATTTTGAGTGGTTTCTAAATGTTTCTGTTGACAGGGAAGAGTGCTGCAGGGGATGGGGCAAGGATCCACTGCAGTCAAGGCCACAGCTATACTCGGTCAGATTAGAAGCTATTGCTGGCTGTTCTCCTGCCTGAGGTGGTTAAAAGGCTTTGCTCCTGAGCTTCCCTGTGCTATGCACACTTTCCAGGAAATCCATCTGAAAATGCAAAAGGGAATATAAAGGAGGGATATAAATTAACATGAAATAGCAAGGGAAAGTCTGATGAATTGCATGTTAATTTTTACTACAGTTCAATATACCGCAAACTTTGCAATGACTAATGTGTTAGCCAGAACGTTTACCTTCTTAGAATCTCCTATTTTGGATTTTGAAATACTTTAGCATATTGACAACTGGCTTAATTTGCTTCACAAGTTTAAAAATAGTCTGTTTACGAGAACGCGTCGCTCACATTTAGATCATCGCACAGAGTTTTGTCCACACATTGCATTGATCTTTCCTTACCAATCCTGGATATTATCATTAAAGGCTTGAGTTTAAGGTGCTTCTTCCTGAATGCCTTTCAATTTGTCCAATAAGATTTAAAGTTCTTATTTTGAAAACAAGATTTGCATTTCAAGTGAGAAAGCGGTTTGGAAAATAAGACATCACTTGAAAGGGCATACTGAAAAGCAGATATGGATTTTCAAAGGGAAAAGTGCAAGATAAACTTACTGAGTAAATGGAGACTGTTTAAAAATTAATCTTAATGTACGTTTTGATTAAGGAGTAGATTTCAGATTGTGTACCTCAAATTCACTCTTCAGTAGTACTTCTGAAGTTAAATGTAAAATCCACATCCCAGGTCTGTAAAGACTGAGGTGTATTTAAAGACTTCTGCTATTAGGATAGAGATGTGTTTTCTACCTACACATCCCTGCCACCTTCCTGAATCTCCATGGTAACATGGTAACTCTGGGGTTGCAGCGCTGATCTCACTTTACTGGCCAAGGGAGCCGGTGTACAGCTTCTGGGTCATGTGGCCAGCATGACTAAGCCACTTCTGGCGAACCAGAGCAGCACACAGAAATGCCGTTTACCTTCCTGCCGGAGCAGTACATATTTGTCTACTTGCACTTTGACGTGTTTTCAAACTGCTAGGTTGGCAGGAGCAGGGACTGAGCAACGGGAGCTCAGCCCGTCATGGGGATTTGAACCACAGACCTTCTGATTGGCAAGCCCTAGGCTCTGTTGTTTAGACCACAGCGCCACCCATGGCCCCTTGCAAGGAGTATGGATACCCTGAATACAATAACAGCAGGTCACGTGTTAATTTTTTAAAATCAAAGTTACAAAAGGGATGCCAGCACACTTCTTGCGATCCTTTGACTCTCCATTACCACCCAATGGTCTTCACTGCCACACAAATAAACTTCCCCTTCCTGTTTGCGCTTTCTGTCTGCACAGCAAAGAATTTACTCAAAGATTGTGCTCCTTACTATTTCCTGTGTCACTCCTTGCACCCCTGAACCGTCACATTGCTACCTGCTTTTCTCTCTGCTCCTGTCTGGCCTAGACCACCTCCAGTAAGGAAACATGTAAAGAGACCTGTTTTGTTGCAGCTGGGGCAGATGTGCTGCTGCAGATGCAGCATGGTGTTTCTTTTCTCTGCGCTCCTCCCAGTGGTCATTCCTCTTCTGGTCACTGCTATGGTTGCATGACCTGACTGTCTGCCTCCAGACACTTTGGTCATATGCAGTACTTTCCCGTACAGTGGGGTTAATGCTGCCAGCCTTCATGCCACATTTGCAGAGATCTTTGTAATGCAAAGTTAGTCTGCCATCAGGCCTGGTACTTGAAGCCAGCTCCATATAGAGCACATCCTTGGAGATCTTGCCATCTTCCATTATGTGGACATGACCAAGCCAGTTTAGACATTGCTGAGACAATTGCCACTGAGCCTCTTGGGCATAGGTAGGCAAACTATGGCCCGGGGGCCAGATCCGGCACAATCACCTTCTAAATCCGGCCCATGGATGATCCAGGGTGTTTTTATATGAGTAGAAAGTGTCCTTTTATTTAAAATGCAGCTCTGGGTTATTTGTGGGGCATAGGAATTCGTTCATCCCCCCCAAAAAAATATATATAGTCCAGCCCCCCACAAGGTCTGAGGGACAGTGGACTGGCCCCATGCTGGAAAAGTTTGCTGACCCCTGCTCCTGGGCTTGCCAATCAGAAGGTCAGCAGTTTGAATCCCTGCAACAGGGTGAGCTCCCATTGCTCTGTCCCAGCTCCTGCCAACCTAGCAGTTCAAGAGCAAGCCAGTGCAAGTAGATAAATAGGTGCCGCCGCAGCGGGAATGTAAACGGCATTTCCATGCGCCCTGGCACTTGTTGCGGTCCTCCATGCACCAGTAGCAGTTTAGTCATGCTGGCCACATGTCCCGGAAAGCTGTCTGTGAACAAACGCCAGCTCCATTGGCCTGAAAGCGAGATGAGCGCCACAACCCCAGAGTCGCCTTTGACTGGACTTAACTGTCCAGGGGTCCTTTACTGCTGAAATTTAATTGCTGAAACAATTAATTACCTTGGCAATTAAGCAGTACATAAATGAATTAATACTTCCAATAATAGCAACAATTCCTTTCTGAATGGATCACATTGTCAGATCCCTTGGCCTTATCCAAAGATATTTTCCTTTCCCCAGAGGGGGAACCAACACAAGTGCCGCCCCCCATGAATGGCAGTCACTCAAGCAACCACAACTTACTTGAATAACTCATGCCACAATGACTACATCCTGGGAATACACTTTTAAATTGCTCTCTTCCATTAAGTTGTTCCCATAAATATTAGAGAGTAGAAGACTAGTGGAGATTTATCTCATGGTGCTCCCAGAAATTAAATTCTGTGGTACTATACAATTTATTCTTTATTTTCCACTTCTTTGATTTCTATTCACTTAATGATTCAGGAAGACAGAGCAGCAGAAAGTTTCTTTCCCATCTTTTCATTCATTTGCCACCAGCACATCTGCATATAAATGATAAATCAGGCTTTAGCATATGCTTCCTGGAGTTTCATTATTACAGTTTACTTCCTAGTCTTGCCTTTGCCTTTCACTTCACATTTGTGATTGTCTGTTACTTCTGAATCAGACCCAAGAAAGTGACCTGCAGATACACCTTCTGCACAACTACAAAGTGCAGCTGCACGGGGAGGAAAGCCTTTTGCAAAGAAAACTGGATTCCTTTGGTTAATTACCCCATCATCTGTCTTTACTAATAATCCTGTTGACACAACACAGAGCGTTGCACAAGCAGTCAAGTGAAGGATTACTGCATCTTTTCAAATTATTAATTATTAGAACAAGTAAGGTGGCTGTCACTTGTTTGCATGGACAAACTGGGGACAACATTGTTTATTACCGATGGTTTTGTTTACTGCACACCAATGTGATTAATAAGGTTTAGAAAATGGGCATCATTAAGCCAGTGTTTTGCACTAATGATAAAGATTAGCACCTGTGTGTCATACTTCACTGTCAATGACTCATTTCAGATCCATCACATAATGAAGAAATTAGAAAAGGAAACCACTTTCATTTCATTCTGCTTGGGACTTATCACAGTTCTACAGAGGAGAGATTTGTTTTTGAAGGGGAAAAAAGGAAACAAATTTACAACTTCCTAGCAATACATACTGGCAAATAAACATTTGACTAATAATCCACTGCTTCTCCCTGTCTCTAAAAACTAAGATAAACTGGAAGGCTCTGTTTATCTAGTATGCAAAATTATTTTTTCCCCAACTCATAGTAATAAACTTTATTGCATTACGAAGCAGGAATAAGTAATGCACCTTTCTGTAAAACTCTACTTAGTCTCAGTAGCAGGGATAGAGAATGACATTTGATAATGCCACTCCAATTTAATTAAATTAACAATTGTGTAGATGGTGCCATAAAGAACAGGACTTTCAGCTCATAGTGTGCTCCTTATGGACAACTCTACCAGGGAGATTTGCCTAAATCTGCTTTTAGGATAGCATTTAAAACTGATTTATTTGAGGCATGCTGAATGCTTATTATCCTTTTCTGCATCTATGTATGTGCATTTATTGTCTATAACCCCTACACAATGGGTTATGTATATTTATATATATATATATATATATATATATATATATATATATATATGTTTACACACACACACAAACACACACACACACACATATATATATACAAAAATACATTTAAATCAATGTTGTATGTTTAGTGCAATGTGATTTGTAATTTCAGATGAAAATTCCCAGAGCAGTTTAACAATCAATCCCTCTTCCCAGAGAACTCTGAAAATTGTAGCTCTGGAAGAGGAATAGTGTCTCCTAACAACTCTCAGCATCTTTAACCATGATTCTTTGGTGGAAACCATAGCTGTTTAAAGTGGTATGATTCTGCTTTAAATGCAGATGGGGCCCAGGACTGGAGAGTCACAAAGCTCACTGGGGGACTCTGAGCCAGCTAGTCAGAGCCACTCTCATTCTCAATCTCACTTCCTCTCGGTTTAGCCTACCATCAGGCTGTGCCAGGGGCAGCTGTCAGTTGGAAGAACACAAGCTAATTAAGGCCAACAGCAAATGCACACCCAGGCAGCTGCTCAGGTTTCCAAATGTGGCACTCTTGGGGAAAGTGAAGTGTGGGAATGGATTGCTCATGCTAGAGAGCCAAGCCTGGATCAACAGTTATTTATAGAATGGTAGCCAGGTTCTTAATGGTACCCCAGATCATCTGGTCCAGCTCTGCTGATGAGCTGCAGCACACCTCTCTGGCCATTAGCTGAGTGATGTTTCAGCACAGTGATTCTCAGAACAGCAGCTCTCTGCTTGAGAGATGTTCCAGTGGTGCAAGACATTAAGTCTCTAGGCTGCTGCTAGAATCTGTGGTTCAAACCACCTAGTTTGCCTAATACCTATCTCAGTAAGTTTTAATATGAAGGTAAAATGGGTGAAATGAGAAAAATATACTTCCCTGAGATCCTGGTATTAAAATGATATAAATAAGTTCCTCCAGACTTGTGGAATAATGAATCACAAAGTCCATGTTTCAGATTGCAGAATCCCAACTTTTTAACTCCATTTTTAGGGAGAGCACGGACATTTGGAGGACTGCACCAAATTCTTCTTTGCTCAGCCCTATCATACCATCAGTATCTGGCCTGCTGATCCCACTGACTCCACTGCCCCCTCTTGCATTGATGTGTAAGTGAAATCAGTGGATAAGTTAATGTCTGCTAAGTGTTCTTCTTTGAAGTGTGCAAAAGATCAGAATTGATTTTTGTCCATTTCGCAGCTCAGATAGTTGCATAAAATAATGGCTTCAGGACACAGATCTTTGTATGACCCATTTTATAGCAAAGTGGAAAACAGTGGAAAACAGAACAACTTCGTGTGCATGCCAGTTTTCTATCTGGCCCCAAATTCTCCCACTCTACATTCTAAATGAAGTTAGATTGGTGACATGATCTGTCAGGCTGTTTTCAAAGAACCAAATACCTATCTGCCCTTATAAGATCTGCTCCCTAATTATTTTTGAAAGGTGAATTATATCAGGAATTATAACTCATATCAGATGTGCCAGGATTGTGACAGATTTCGAAAGAAGTGTACTGAACTGTTTATCCTCATCTACCTTTCTTTCTTGCTTTCACATGGACACCTAGCTGCTAATTCAAGAGGATACAATTCTGACTTAGCCATTGATCCTGAATGCCAAAGGCATTTTCTTGTGTAAAGAATGCCTTCCCCATCATTGACAAATCAGTAGGCTACTTAAGAGTCCTCCATTTCCCCACAGATTTCATAAATGTGTCTGAGAGAAATAGCCATGTATTCAGTGGACCTAGAGATTTGACTGAAGAGGGGGAGTACAAATTCCTATACTTGGGGTTATAGCCACTGTTACTCCTAGTAGACCCATTGATGTTAATAGATATGGCTAATTCAGGTTTATTTATTTTGATGGGTCTACTCCGACTGGAACTTATTGGATACAACCTTAAATTAAATTGAGGTCAAGGGACAGGCTTTGCCAAAGATATTTTGCTGTCTGAGCAAAAGGATCAAATGGTGTCCACCTCCCTATTTCATGTGCAAAAGCCAACTAGCCTAACAGCTGAATCTTATTTCAGCACTAGCAATGGGACAGTGTCTCTCACTGCACCTGAGGTCTGCAGGCTAGCTGAGGGGTATGGAGCAGACAGTGCTGCTCACACGTTTCTGTCCACACTCTGCCTTTCTGCTGCCTAAGGAAGTCACCTCATGTTGTCTTATGGTAGAGCTGGCCCTACCAAGGGAATAGGAACAGGGTGAGGTTGCATTCAAAAACAGGGTTTATTGCATTAGTTTTACTGGTTATAATGCAAACACTGGCTTCCAATATTTCATTTACACTTCAGTTACATTATGGAACTATGATTTTGGACTGCCACATAATGCTAAATTTTAAACCACAGGAAAGCACTGTATGCCAGGATGCCACCCCAAATTTTATGATGTGGAATTACAGCATGAAACTCCCACAATGTTCTAGCTTAACAGGGTTGTAAACATATTTCTTCTGGAAACAATATGGAAATGAGTGTTGTTGTTTACTGAAATTTGTACACTGCCCTTCATCTGAAGATCCCAAGTTCACAACTGAAAAATACAAAAGAAGAATATACAATAAATATTCCCTGTTCCTAGGGGTATTCCCAGAAGTGGCTTTTATGCCATGTGAAAGATAGCATAAAATGCAGGAATTATCCAAATAAGGAGACATTAGGAAAAGGGAACAAAGTGTTATCTGGGTGCCACATGGGCAGGCTTCCTCAAACTTGACCCTCCAGATGGTTTTGGCCTACAACTCCCATGATCCCTAGCTAGCACGACCAGTGGTCAGGGATAATGGGAATTGTAGTCTCAAAACATCTGGAGGGCTGAGTTTCAGGAACCCTGCATTACAGAATCCATGCTTCCCCATTCTTCTTGTTGTTGACATTGCTGGGCTTATATTTTTGGCAGCTGTTCATGCTGATTCTTTGTTCACAGAGGTTGCTCTTTCTGTTCCCAAAACTGCTCTGGGTCACACGGTACAACTAAGATCAAAACCGGGATTGGCTTTTTCACAGCTGCATTGGTTCCTACCACTCCTTTATCCACAAAGTCCAACCCTCCCCACTCCTTGACTCTGACTCCTTTTATGGGACTAGAGTAGATTGCAAAAGCTGTAAGCACCTGCCACTGACTCTGCCACCTCCAACCTGGAAACTCCAAATGGCAGGTTTGCTTCCAGGTCAGCAGGAAGGCAGTTCCCAAGGCTGCAGTGCCTCGTCGCAATGGGCATTTGTAGTCAGGACTGATGGTAGCTCTCAAATACATTCTCCTGCTGACCTCAGTTTGCTAAAGTGTATTCTTTTGTGGGCTTTGACATCAAAAAGATAGTTGTGTGCTCTGCCATTATAAATTTTGGAAATGTGTTGTGAGGACCCTGGGAGACCCTGAAGAGTGTCATCTTCAATAGCCACATTACATAAATTCTGTTCATTGCTCATGTGACCTTTTTGATAACTACCCAGATAAAATGTTTCCCTGTCTCTCTAATCAAGATATATTCTAATTCACCTCCCAAACGTCTGGAAGGGTTTTGTCTAGGGATCTGGTATTGTCAGTTTTCTCTGTAGTGTATTATACTCATGTATGGAATGCCAGAAAGCTCTTGGTACAGTTCTTCAATTAACAACGGGTAAACTCATTGTTCCAGAGATAATTGAGGCAGAATCTCATTCTTCTCATGGATTAGAAACCATAAACTTCCAGCTGCAAGAAAGATTTTTATCTCTCTTTTTGCAGAGGTTCACCCTTTCAATAATTAATCTCTTCCATTTTAGGTAGGTCAAGGTTACCATTTGAATGTAAAACTCTGCAATTATTTAGTTAATGAGTGCACAAATTAAAAGACTCGGGCCTCTACATTAGGGTTTGGCCAGCCTTAATTGAAGACTTTTCTCATGGCCAATAGTCTCTTCATTAACCTCAGCCAGCATCTGCACATAGGGAACCAAAAAATATCATCAAGGCCTTTGTGGAATCTGAAACTTGCATTTAATTAATACACTTTTTCTGAAAATACTTGCAAAAGCCAAAGTAGACATGATGGTGACAGAACGAGGTGGCTTTCAATTCTTGATCAAATGGGCTATGGATATTTGTATTTCCCTCTTGGGTGGCAGGAAGGGAGAGCTGGACCCTTCTCCTACCCATGCTTTTTGTTAAGGAAATAAGGAAAACCCTGCTGAACCAGGCCAAAGGCCCATCTATTCCAGCACAGTAGCCAACTAGGTGCCTATCAGAAGCTGTTGAGCAGGGCCGGTTTCTCAACAACTGGTATTAAGAGGCATACTGCCTACAACAGTGGAAATAGAACATAGCTGTTGTGAATTTGCCACTTGATTTGGGAAGGGGAGAAAACCCCTTTAACATGCATTTAAAAAAATAAAATAAACATAAGCCAGACCTGAACAGAAAACCCATAGTTTAAATATGTGGATTCAAAGGTCTTTAAAAATACCCAAAGACAATATGCAATTCTTACAGTTGGAATATAATGATGGGATAACATACTGCCTTAAAAGCAAACAAACATCTGACTGGGTCATCTAGAGCGCCAAATCATGGGGACCAGTGCACCCAGTGGAGTGTTGTCAGATCTTAACCACTAAGCATCTAGGCACCTGCATGTGGGGTTAGTTTCATGGTTCACTGGCCTTTAGTTATATTGCTGTCATGTTCTGATTTGTGGGCACTGAGCATCCTGCACATATCATCTCTTCCCATTGCTGGCTGTGCTCTTGAATCACAAAGCAAAACTAAAATGACAAGAACAGAGAGAAAGACGAAGTGGTATACCCTCACTGGATTTTCTTGGATAACCTTCAGGTCATAAGAACATAAAGAGCTGCCATGCTTGGTTAGACCCGATGGTCCATCTACTTCAGCATACACTCTCCTGATTATGACTGACCAGATGCCACAATGGACCACAAGAAATACCAGAGCCATAATGTTTTTGGCATCACAACGGTCAATAAACTACAAAAGGAGCTGCCTTAGACCATTTGGCCATCTGCTCCAACATTGTCTACCCAGTATCATCTAGGAGAGCCAGTGTGGTGTAGTGCTTAGAGTGTGGGACTAGGACCTGTGAGACCAGGGTCTAAATCCCCACTCAGCCATGAATCTCACAGGGTGACCTTGGGCCAGCCACTGCCTCGTCCTTACCTACTTCAGAGGTTTGTTGTAAGAATTAAATGAGATGATAGAGAACCATGTGACCACCTTGAGCTCTTTAGAAGAAAAGGTGGGATGTAAATATGATCAATCAATCAATCAATCAATCAATCTGTATGACTGACACCGGGAACTCAGGCTGAAGTCCTTCCTAACATGGGCTACTTGATCCTTTTAACAGGACATGCCAGGAATTGCACCTAGGACCTTCTGCATGCTAAACTATGACCCTTCTTTGACACAAGTTGTGTGTCATATAACCAGCTATGTGCACTGCTCTTGAAGCTCCCTTTGATCCACACCCATGGAACGCAACAGTGATTTGTGTTTATAAAGGAAATAGTTCTCCATCAGTCATATTCTCTACCCATATGTTAATGCATAACCAATGGTAAAAATGCATCAGAACTGGGTAAACTAAATGAAAGGGCGGCCAATTTCAGAGTTTCAATTTGCCTCAAAGCAGGGATGTTTCCATCTGATGAAAGGAACTGTGCAAGGACCAAACATAGGCAAGCTGTTGGGGAATATATATGTTATTTCAAAAGAGAGACATCTTTCAAAGTGTTCACATATACGACTACTTCCAAACTTTAAAAGCATCCTATGGAGTGTTCCTTTCAATCAATCAATCTGATGAGCAATGGTAGATTGTGTTTGAAAATCCTCGCCTCACTTAAGGCTGTTTATCATTCTCAGGATTCACTAGGTGTGATTGCCATCTGGAAGGTGTAATTTTCCATTCAAAATTACTTCTCACTCTTAACAGTGTTTTCCAAGTGAGTTTCACTTCTAATGACTTTCTCTTTCTTTAGAGCTTGTTTTAGCAGGCGCTAAAAAAGGCAAATTATGCTGCATGCTTAATTCTTTTTCCTGAATACTATTCATTCATCATGGTTGCCAGACCACTTTTGGAAGAGCAACATGTTCACAGCTTCTGAAAAAAATATATACACCGATTATAAATAAGTATTGCCTACCTGATTTGGATGCATATGGGATTAGAGCAAGTTCACCGTGCCAACGCTGAAGATGCAATAATCATTTCTGAAACACAGAGGCAAATTGGAAGGGCTCCTGGGGTCTCTGCAATGCAAAGACCATGAATTCAAATTAATACTTTCTATTTTAATAATTTTCATTGCGCTTTTTAAAACGTGGCTTTTGATTGATTTTATCTGTCTGTGTTTTCTTTTGTTAAGTCACTTTTAGGCAATTGTTTTGTATAAAGCGACTAGCAAAGGTAAATACAAATAATTGATTGCAAACAGTATGGTGGGCTGGAAGCACTTACCAGACTTCCCAGCAGGGGAGTCACTGCTGTTTATCAGGAGGGAGAGATGTAGGGTGAGGCAATGGCAAGGATAGTACAATGCAAATACACCCACAAGAGCATCTGATTAGCTCTGCAATGTGTTTGCACCATGCTGCCCTCAACACTGCTTCACCCCAACCAGAGAGGAGCAATGACTTGCCTGCCAGGTCAGGTGAGTGCCTCTGCCCCACCACACCACCTGCTGCTGATAAGAGTAGTGTACAGTTAGCACATTTAAACAAACCAACTATCCCAAAGGATATCACTGATTTTTTTCTCTTCCCTTTGATAATTTTTGAATGCGATTTCTTTCCTCATTAACTGATGAAGAATAGTTTTAAAAATGCAGGAGAAATCTTCATCTCAGCACCATTACATAATGCAGAGGAGAAGGGTAGACACAGTTGGAAGTATCTGGGTACAACTCCTCTTACACAGTAGGCTGATACAAGATTTCTTATTTTTCCAAACTCAGAGTCTCAGTGTGATTAGATCCAGCATAAAGTGTGCTCCACCAACAGTGATTCAGTTAAGCTTCCAAGTTGTGTGCTAATGCCAAACACCAACGGGCACAAATGAGCTGAAGGTAGTGAAACCAGTGGCAAACTCTGTTTGCAGAGCTCCCTGTATCAAATTTTGGAAATAACAGCAAGCAATGGAGGATTTCTACTGCATTGGTTCCTCTTTGGAAATTACATCAGGCATAGGTGTCTTTAGGGGGTGGCCTAGAGGGGTGGATGCTAGTTCTTTTATTCTAGGCCCTCAATCTCCTCTTTCCTTCCTTTTAAAAAACCTCAACAAAACTTATTTTTAATTTTTTTTAAAGTTTTTGTTACAGGCTCACTACAGTGCTGATGAAAACCAGCTACCACCATCTTAATTTGCAAATTTGTGGCATAGCCCCGTACCCCGTGTCCTTTAAGTAGTGAGCAACACCCTCAAGACCAGTAATTTAGAATTCAAAATCCAGGGAAAATGTGGATGAAGGTAATTTGGTAGTATCCACAGTAAAGCAACATAATGGCATATTTACAGCACTGCCATATTCTGATTGCTTAGTAGTCAGTCCTCCTGCAAGGATGTGGAACTTCTTTCAGACTAAGGGCTGTGTTGTCATCTGAGAAACCTTCCAGGGAACAAATGCCAGTGGGTGGGCAGGGCCAAAGGTCAAAGTGCAGAAAGCAACTAATGCATTTTTTTCCATTGTGCAGTAGATGACTTTCTATATATACTCATGCACCCCTCTCCAGCATCCATCCAGGCAGCCAGGTGGCATTATCATTGTAGCCATGCAAACACACACACACACATAGTGAGGGGTGGTAACGGGTGTGGCCTTGGGCCAAAAAGAGGGAGGGCCATAGCTGGGCCCCTGGCCTGAGGTATTCAATTAGCCTACTCCTGGGTAAGTGTTTAGGGTTACAACCTTAACTACAGTACTCAACCTTATACAAGTCATTAGATTAGCACCTAGCAAGGTGCTTTGCCAGGAAGGAATAATAATATTCAGAAGCACCTTCCGTAACTACAGAAGCTCAGATGAAAAGCTATTTCTATAGCTTGTACGTCTGAGTGTCTCTTTGATTATAGGGATGCAGATGACGGTTACAAATTTTAATAAAGAACCTGACACCTCAGGTAATTGCCATTGTTGAGGCATGCTAACAGACTTCTAATGCGTTGTTTTGACCAACTGACAGGGAAATGGGTATTTCATCTTCACGGTGATTAACAGAGAACCTGGAACTAAGCATATGCTACTCTCAGAACTACATCTTCAAAGAAGCAGAAGAACAGCGTTGGCTTTGAATTTCAAAGTCATTCTTTGTTAATTGAGATTGGCAACGGACCAGTTTGAATTTACTCCTTGCTGAAGAAGCTTGCTGTCATGGGTGGACATTGCTCTTGCCAGAGTGATTAAAGCTCAGGGGGTGGGAGGAATGACTGCGTAAGAGTGGGAACAGATGTTAACACCCACCACTGGGTGCCACCAAAATAACATTCCCCGCAGAGAATTCTCGCCTTCCCTGCTGTAAATTTTAGGAATGGTCACCATGCTGTATTATCACACTGTGATTTCCTCTCCTCCTCCTCCTCCAAGCCACATGCTGAGGATTCCTAAACATTTTGGGGTAGGAGGGAATGGAGAATTCACAACAGAGTTGCTGTTTCAGCACCATTCTCATTATCTGCAGCATCTCGATGGAGCTGATGCCATCTGCTTCCACTCATGCATGATTTGCTGAACGTATGGAGACCCCTGCTGGGGTCCACCTAGCTGAGCATCCTGTTCCCAAGAGAGACCAGCCAGATGCCTCAGGTAAGCCCATATGCAGAGCATGAAGGCAACATACCTACACCATTGTTTGCCTATGAGCATATCAGAGACACCCTGGAATAGATAGCTGTATATATCCTCCATAAACTAGATCCACCATAAATTTGTCTAAAGTCATATAAGTTAGTTGCCATCTCCACATTCTGTGGCAGTGACTTCCATGAATTAAATAGACACACAGTGGGAAAATAGTCCAAACCAAGGATGAGTTCAGAGTTGTTGGACTCAAGTTCCCATCAGCCCCAGCCATCCTGGCAAATGGTTGGGGATGATGCGACTTGTAATTCAGCAACATCTGAAGGACCACAGGTTACCCACCCCACTACTCTTTCTTTTCCTGTTCTAAAAATCCTGTCAACAAATTTTGTTGGCCAATCCCCACTTCTATTATAACAAATGAAGAAAAATCTTTCCTATTCATTTTCTCAATACAACTCACGGCCCCCTTGTCTTTCTTCTAATCCAAAGGAGTCCCAAATTTTTTAGCCTTTCCTTATAGGGAAGGTGCTCCTGAATATTTATCAGGTGAAATAGTATGATTCTAATATGTGTCTGGTAAAATTGAATTTCAGTGAGATAAATAATATAACCTTGGATTATTGGCGCTGTCTATTGACTCCAATAGGCTTTGCCCTCTTGGCACATTGAGGGATGTCCCTGCCTTCAACTAATACTGAGCATTGTGCAATTTTGGACAGATATCCTGTTTTACCACAAGGCCAACTCTGAGTTTTCCTGACCGTTCCGTATTTTGGCCCTCTCTTCCTTCATGCTTATGCTTTGATTTTTGGTAGGTATCAATCTGAAAATAACACTAACTTCACTCTGGAAACAGCAGCCAGCAAGTTATCACTTGCATTAAAAAGAAATGATAACAGTGAAATGTTGCCTGGGACTGTAATCAAAAGCAGTGTTTTGTTTTGTTTTTATTACAGGCATAGAGCATGATAGTAATAAATAATATTGCCTTTCAATGCAGGTTGGTGCAAGTAATCAGAAGCCTGTTCAATATAGTTTTATTGGAAATACCATATAATTTGAAGAAACAGTGAATAAACTGTACCAGCCCTGTCATTTAAGCCCAAAGTGACCTCTTCTGAAATTGGCTGAAGCAACATAGCAGAATAGCAACAAAACCTACATTGTCCGGGTGGTGTCACAAGTCTACCTTCTTATACGAAATGCCTTTTCTGCTCTGCCCATCCAGGTTTTCAGCATCAGCTCCAAGCTCATTTCTGAATTAATAGGTATATCCATAAATCTATCAGGGAAGCATAGCCCTTGGACAAGCTAAGTGAGATATTAAAAGCCAACCTTGATGGGTCTTTGAACACATTTCCTTTTCTGGAACATCCATTTTAAACCAAATCTTATGGTGTAAGAACATGTAGTTCAACATTTTCCAAGGGCACTTTGTGGCAGATTTATGCCTCTTTTTGTTTTTAAAAGGCTTAGAGCATTTAAATCTGAATTAAAGAACAGAGCTTGATTTGTCAGATTATTATATTGAAAGTTAATTTGGGTTGCATCCTATATTATGCTTTTAATGGTATCTAGTTGTGTGCATTAGTGTACCCCTAAAATGTGATGGGGTAATGCAGGAAATGTGCTTGGAAATTCATGCACCCTAAAGTTATATTCATCAGAGGCTTCCTGGGCCGAGGTTTGTTGTCATCTTCAGTACTGCGAATGATGTGGGATGGTGCTGTTGCATCCAATTGGCCCAGATTTTCCTGAAGGATGTGCATGGGTGATTGTGCATGTTTTACTTCCACATGTGGTAAGTTTGTTGTCAAAAACAGTTGTGTGACACCCATATTTCATAACATTGCCCAGTGCGAGCAATTGTCAGAGCCGGGTCAAAATGGGCAGCTGCTAGAGTAGAGCCAGGAATTCTGTCAGGGATTCAGAGCTGCGAGCCAAACACCAAGCAAGAAGTCTTTTGTAGCCTAAGTCTGTCTAAGAACCCCTGGTAAGCAGCCAGGGGGCAGGGGGCGGCAATCCAGAACGTGAGAATACTTTACTGCCCAGAAGATGCTCCAACATCTCATTCTGGTGGCCCACAATGTGGCATAGCTATGCAGTGAGCAGAAGGTGGCTGCCCTCTGGCAGGAATGTTTAATCTTCATTTTCTTGCTACAAGTCTACTTTTCATTATGCACTTTACAAATATGTAGACCTCCACAACAGTCCTAATAAATTGCCAGCTGTACAACATTTCCAAATTCCATCCAGTTACCACTTACTATTTCCCTCCTGATAACATAAAGGCACCTTCAGCAGAAAATATCCCATAAATGCATTGGATTTTGCCATCTGAGTGTGTTTAGTACCCAGCCAATGTTTGCAGACTGGGGTAGTAAAACACCCCATCATTATTTCTCCCATAGACAAATAATCAGAGGAACGTTGGCACAAACCGTGTATGTTACTTGGGGACATTTCTCTAACCAAAGACAGCTTTCTTGCAGATTTCTCAATAGGATTAGAAAAATACCCCTAAAACTGTTAGCATCAGTTTTCAGTTGGAATAGTGTGTTTTTTCTAGACAGTTTACAATATCTTCATGACATTTTTATTTTAAAAGATGAAAATGTTTGCAATTGAAAATAAAAATAATAATTTATGAAAAGAACAGAAATCATGTTTATTTGCCCAATATGCAGGGAACAACGTTTACCTCACAATTTTTACCTTCCAGCTTTCTGGCTCTGGGTGTTGGGGTATTGTGAAGCGCACCTCATTTGACACCACATGCACAAATGTTATCTGTAGTCTAACCCCCACCTTGATTCATTGGAAATCTCATTGGGGTATTAAAACACCCCAAAAACCATGGGTGTGGCATTTTGGCAGGGGGGGTCTCTTCGTAATTTGATAAAGGTTAATAGCAATAGAAGCCTATGGTTTTCACTTATTGATTAGAGCAACTGTTTTTAATACTTAAAAAACAACATCTGAAAGCTTTCTTGTCAGTTTGTAGTTGAGGTGAGAATGGAAGCAGGGATAGCTACCATCTATTATAGCAACAGGTGAATCATAAATAAAAAGCATCATGACAATGAGTATCATAGTCTTGGTTACTAAATATAGAGAAGGTAAGGAAGAGGAGTCTAGGTCAAGGAAAACTTTGCAGTGAAGGTTCAGCAAACACTTTCTACCTCTCTCCCACCTCCTTTTTTTCCACCTCCAGCAACCAGATACAGTAAATAATGCTGCATAAGAAGATCATACCATTATACTCTGCTTTAATTAATCTTGGGAGGGGGGAGAGAACTCTCTGTGGTTCACAGTCAAGATTAATGCAGGATAGAGTTTCCACTTTGCTCATAACTATGCATCTGAAAGATAGGGAAGAGAAAATCTACCCACTCACTGCCCTCATTGTATTGTTCATCAGGGTGGCAAAGGGTGTTTAGAGGTAATTAATCTTCATTAAGTGCTTTACAGTATGTGCCCTTAGGGTCATCCATCCACCATTTGGGAAACTTGGGTTCTCTAGTACACCCGGCCTGCTGAAATAAATGGGGCATTTGAATAAGCATCTTTGGGACTGCAGCCGAGATCCATTTTGAATGAAAAATACCCAGCATTTTATGGACTGTTAATCAAACAGGCAGTTTGCCTCCTTTCACTCTTGCTTACATCTTTTGGCACACACCTAAGCAAGGGCTGCATCTTGCTATTATTATAACACTGTGATCCTCGCATCCCTTTTTTAAACATTCTCTTTCTATTCCTGTTTCCATACCTAAATACACATGGACAATGTTGGCTGCCAAAACAATCACCACTTTTCTGCATCACCCAAGTTTAATTTACAGTATACATTCTAAGCTGTTCAAGGAAGTTGAAATAGATAGAATCAGAAGAGACAGCGAAAGCTATTTTCTGCTCCACGAGATACAAGCCGTATGCGTTATTTTTAGCCTTCCAAGTTGGATCCTGTGTTTATCTTTGAGAGTCCCATAATTCTGTAATCTTTGATTTTCAGTGTTCTTTAACATTCCCCCCGCTAATCCTCTTAATGCTGGCTGTAAGTATCTTCATTCAAATGCCATTGCCACCATAACGATGGGCCGCAGCATCGTCTGTATTGAGCATCCCTGTCTTTGTAGTAGCAGACGACATTCCCCCAAGGCCCTCTGGAGAATATAACTGTTTGTTCATGCCTCTGCTTGTTTCATTCAAATAGGCCTGCATATTTCAGGTGGTGCAACCCTGTAGCAAAGCTGCAGAGGTAAGCAAAGCTATCAAGCGGCTTAAACAGAGCCTCCGGCTTTTCAGAAACATTTATCTAATTCCACCAACCAGAAGATGTTAAGACATGTTGACAGCAGCCAATTTTCACATTATTAGTTCTATGACATACCGAGAGTAGGTTGTGCAGTGTGCTGAACCTAATATTTGCTCTGGCATTCTTAAAACACTGAGCACCAAATGCACAATCCAGAATGTGTGTGTGTGTGTGTGTGTGTGTGTGTGTGTGTGTGTGTGTGTAGAATTCAGCTCTTACCAAAGGAAGGAGGGGCAGTTTTTGTCAATTCCCCCTCCCCCTCCCCAGCATCCCACTTTACCTTTGGGAAATCAGAGCAGGTAGGTTGGGAGATGTTCTAAAGCAGTGTGGGTGGTAGTAAGGGATGGGGAGAAGTTCAATGCAGTTTGCATTTAAAGGCAAAGTTACCCATTTTGCACCATCCACAATGATACAGAAACCCAAACATATCCATGCTTAAAATTGTTCACACTTATACTCAGCAAAGTGTGCATATAAATGTGTGCTCATGTAAGTGAAAATAACGTACAAACATACATCAGTGAGAATTGCTTTGCAAAAATGTCTATTAACGGGCAAAAAATCATATGAAAGTGTAGTAGAATCCACACTAAAATGCTGGTGAATTTTCATGTAGTTTTTTTTTTTTGGGGGGGGGGGCGGCGTGCAATCACAAATGGAACCCGAGGCCTAGACCATGCACCTTTTCAGAAGCTGGACATATTATTTTCCTAGTAAAATAAAAAAAGTTTTCAGCCACCTCAGGTCCTGCCATGCAAGAGGAGTGAAGCAGTCGGCTTTGGGCAGCACTGTGAGGAGGAACTGGAGGGGAATATATGAAGGCAGGAATTGGTGCCGCGAATACAGCAGCAAGACATATTTATGAGTGTTGGCCCTAGCGGGGGAGGGGGGCATTGGGGCTCTGCTCCAGACAGATGATAATTTCAGTGGGCACTGAGGTCAGAATGGCACATAATATTGGACTCAAATAGCAATAGTGTGACTCTTAGCTGGCCTCTGGGTTGGCCAGTTCAGAAGCAGAATTGCATTGGTTCCACGGAATAACAGGGACCCTTTACTTCCAGGGCTTTGAGTCACTGTTTCTGAGCTGCTTCTTTTAATTATGATCTTCTCCTCTTCCCGGCTTTGACTGGTGGATCAAAAGGGATGTACAGACTGGTCACAGATGTGCCTAAGGTGGGTCACAAGAGTGGCATTTTCTTTTCTTTTGTTCCTTTGAGATATTTTAAAGCAGAGATAATCGAAAGAGCAACAAGAGTTATTTCATTTGTTTTGGACATTTCCCTAACCTTATTTCCAAACAGTGGTGCGCAAATTATAATAGATCATAAAATATAAAGGGCAGAAAACTTATAGCAAAAAAACCCCCTCCAAATATCTTTATTAAATTTCCATGTGCTAATTTATATGGGTGGGGTTATATTCAATGTAGTGTTAAGCAGATTGTTCTTGTCAGCACAAGGAGTTCTCTTTGCACAACGGTATAATCTTCCATGGGACGCGGGTGGCGCTGTGGGTTAAAGCCTCAGCGCCTAGGGCTTGCCGATCGAAAGGTCGGTGGTTCGAATCCCCGCTGCGGGGTGCGCTCCCGTTGCTCGGTCCCAGCGCCTGCCAACCTAGCAGTTCGAAAGCACCCCCGGGTGCAAGTAGATAAATAGGGACCGCTTACTGGCGGGAAGGTAAACGGCGTTTCCGTGTGCAGCTCTGGCTCGCCAGAGCAGCGATGTCACGCTGGCCACGTGACCCGGAAGTGTCTGCGGACAGCGCTGGCCCCTGGCCTCTTGAGTGAGATGGGCGCACAACCCCAGAGTCTGGCAAGACTGGCCCGTACGGGCAGGGGTACCTTTACCTTTACCTTTATAATCTTCCACCCAACCACCCTCTAAATATTTTGGGGGGGTTCCCCCCCCAACCCTCCAGAGCACTCATGGGTAAAGGGTGGGGGGAAATCCCATTGCATTAGCTGTCTTTGCTTTAGTGGAAATATTTAGTCAAATAGTGTCCACAGATACAAAATCAGAAATAATTACTATAATTTAAGTAGGAATACATCTCACCATCGCAGAGACCCTGATGAGGTACTGTGTGTACCCCTGTTAAATCTGTTGTTTGGTTGATAACTGTCAGTGGGCAACTTCAAGGCACTTGCTCTCCCTTCCTATGATTCTTTTATCCTTAAATTGGACTTTGACTAGCCAGCCATCAAATAGATGGCTCCTTCAAATAGATGATGGACCTCTGAGAGCCCTTCAAACAGTGCTGGGTGGAGACTATTGTCTGGACTGAGAGCCGGATTCTAGGTTATCTTTCTGGGGGCCATGGACAAAAGTGGACAAAGCAATGAATGTAAATATTACCTTTCTGCAGTAGGCTAGTATCTACACACACACACATCCCTCTAGCTATCCTTCATTCAGGCAAGCAAGAGGCATTATCGGAGTTCACAGAAAAATACAGCTTGGCAAAAACACTCAAGGAGAGTGCAAAGCAATGACGATGAGGAGCATGGCCTGAGTATAGGGGTGAGTGGGTGTGGCCTTGGGATATTTCTGAGGGCCAGGTGGTCCATTTCCAGAGGGCCTTTGAGAAGAATGAGCATTGTATGATGTTGCTGCTTTAGGATTTATGCTGGGTGGTGGTAGTTAAATAAACTTAATCCAACATAAATCAATATGTTGTGTTTATACTATTGTGGGAACAATCCCATCTGTATTCACATTCAGATGAATGCATGGAAAAGTAAAAAATAAAATAAAACAATATTGCATATCTATTCGCATTGCTAGTCTCCAAGAAGGAAAACTCACTATTAGATGCCAAAAATCTTCCAAAGGGATAGTATACTGGAAGCAATAACCCGTAAAACCTTAAAAAAGCAAAACAACAAAAAAAACAAAAAAACATGCAGCTGCACATCCAACCCCACCCCACCCGCTGCCCTGAACTTAGGAAAATAGCAAATAAATAAAGCATTTCCTGCTGTATGCTAGCTATGGAGTTGTGACAGTTTATATGCCTCTGTTGTAGCCTGAGATATGATTTCCCTATGTTATTTCACTGGTTGCTTTTGTAAATAAGGTTTATGCAATCCATCCATTAGCTATGCAGCTTTGGTATACTCCAACAGTTCCCGTAGATTACTATTATATATGCTGACTTGAAAACAGCAGAGTGTCAAGGGGAATCCCAGATCATCCATTTCCATATTACTCAAACACGTTTGCTTTCTACTCGTCTTCAGGGTGAGAAATGTCTACTGTTTACGGTATGATTATGGTTTTAAATGAAGTATGATAGTGTGGAGGACCATCATTTAATGACTTTTTAAGCACAATGTGAGTCATTCTAGTTTAACTACAGTGTATAGAATGCAGTTTTGCTCCATTTTCTCATTACCACACAGCTAAATAATATTCTCGTTCAGATTCATTATAATCTGCAAGGTTGCTTTGGAAACTAAGAGATGCCTGTCCATAATGCATTGTAGAAACAATTGCTGCTTCTTTCTAACATAATTGGATAAAAGGGAAGAAAGCAGGTTGGTTGTGAGTACCAACATTTGATTGCCTAGGATTTCTTTGTCCCAATCTTTTGACTTAATTAAAAACGTAGTATACTTTAATGTCTTGTTTGAAGTCTAGGAGTGATTGCAAGTCTAGTCTTCACTTTCAGTTCTGAATATGAATTTACAACATAGGTCTAATTTGGTCTTTCTGTCATGTGATTCTACTTTCCTCCAGCTACCTCTCCCTGTTAATCTATTAGAATGTATTATGCTAAACAAAACATAGGGACTCCTTGATTTAGTACATACTTCTGAAATCCCACATTGAGAATAAGAGGATACACAACCACTACTAGCACACCAGCTATTGCAGGCAGTCCACTAATATGACTTGTTTGGACATCATTGATAAAACCAACTTTGTGGAACCAGCCGAAACCACAAATGCACTGTTAATGTACAGTGGTACCTCGGGTTACATACGCTTCAGGTTACAGACTCCGCTAACCCAGAAATAGTACCTCAGGTTAAGAACTTTACTTCAGGATGAGAACAGAAATCGCGCAGCAGCAGTGGGAGGCCCCATTAGCTAAAGTGGTGCTTCAGGTTAAGAACAGTTTCAGGTTAAGAACGGACCTCTGGAATGAATTAAGTACTTAACCTGAGGTACCACTGTATTGGGTTGAACCCAACAAAGTCATTGTGCAAACAATGCTTGCCCCACACTCCTCCACATACACTCACATCTACTCCAGAGGGTTGAGGAAAAACCCCAGAACATTTTTGGGAGATGCAGAGTGTGTGTAAGGGATGGGGATATTGAGGGGAAGTTCTGTTGCACAAGTTGTTCCACTCATGCAGTGACTTTTTCGGATACAACCCAAGGATAACAAAGGCACACAAGCAATTCATTGCAAAGTTCTAAATTCTATGCTGAGCTAACATGCATTTTGCATGTTAGCGGGAGGCTTCAAAACAGGAAGCGTGAGTTTATGTTCCCTCTTTTGCACTTTCAGGGCAATACGTGAAGAACCTGTGGGGAGATGCACAACTCTAAATTTCCCCTTAGTATGCTGACCCAGAAGCCCAAATGATTTGTTGCAATTTACTTGCACTTTCCCTTTCAGTGTATAATTAGTAACATGTAAAGTCACCCCCACCATTTACTGCCACCATTTAGCAGTTCCGCTTAAATGAAATATGACATTTTTGAAGCTGAGAAGAATATGCCATCCTTTTGTAATTGCACAGAAATTGAAGGCAGGTAGAATCTCCACTCTTCTTGACACTCTGGCAAATTGAGATCATAGAGTGGGATATTTAGCAAGCAAGGATGCCTATCCCTTGATAAATTCACTGAATGTACTTGTCATAAAAAGCCAACAAATTTTATTTTGGGAAGCATTCAGAAAGGTCTAGAAAATCATTTGTATGCAGATTTCTACGAATTAAACCTCATCATTGTTCTAAATGAAAGTTCAGCGTTACTTCCCCTCCCTGCCATTATGTGGCTTCCCAGGGAAAAAAACACACCTTCAATTAATTAACTTTCCTAAGAAGAATATTATTCATAAAAATAAGACTAATTAATAGTTTGACCTCTGAGAGCATACTCATAGCATCTTAAAAAGAAACCCGGGGCTTCATCAGAAGGAGCAAAGTGTAGACAATGTATTCCTGACACAAAGGTAGAGTTAAGGTAACTTTGTGTTTAATGGCCAGCTGGGAATTGTCCCCATTCTCTGCCATGTAAGTTAAAATTGGAAGAAAACATTGTAGAGTCACATGTTAGTTTATAATAGCAGAAACATCAGCATTGTCCCGTAGTTAGTTAGTTATGCAAATGTATTAGCCTAGGCTGGCTTTCTTTCTTTCTTTCTTTCTTTCTTTCTTTCTTTCTTTCTTTCTTTTTTGCCTCGTCCAATTCAAATTGTGTGAGGGAGAGCAAGAGCACATTCAAAAAACGCTATTTGCCTTGGTACATCCCTTTCCCCTTGTTTACAGCCCTCCAAGGTCACAGTCACACAATACATTTAAAGCACTCTTGCAGTCAAGGCTCCCCCCCCCCCGAGAATTCTGGGGACTGTGGCTCTCAGACCTGTAACAAACTGCAACCCCCAGGATCCTCCTGTACTCTTGGAGGTTCCACATGTGATTTAAAACCAGGGTTCTAAATTCCACGGAGAACTTCCATGGAAAAAAATGAAAACGGGATGCAGTGGAATGGTTGGAGCTTGTCAATGCATCACCACTCTCCTTCATATGATCTTAAATTATGTGAGGGGAGAAAACGCCTGGTGCCTGAGAATGCTTCGGAAGACTAAGTAAGCTGGCTTTAACACTTGGGCTCTGAAGTTCTTCCTGTGCCTGTTTTCTTTAAAACATTGCTAGGGGGCTGCTGCCCTTGATTGCGTTGCATGAAAACCTTGCCTACTGCAGGACAATGACTCTTTTCCTTACAAAAATATTATATAGTAAGAAGAAAAGCAAACCCGCTTGATGATACTTTTCTTTTTTTATGAGGTAGACTGAATTCATCATGTGCTTATTTTCTATCTCCATATGAAACACAGAGCTGGTAAACACACCAATCTTTCCAGGAGCTAGCTAACTCTTTCTTTCTTTCTCTCTCTCTCTCTCTCTCTCTCTCTCTCCTGCCATACCTCAGTTTCTTTGTAGGAAAGCTGTGAAAAGGTGTTGTTTACTCGTCAAGGTGCAGGTTCCCTGTCAGGAGGGAAAGAAAAGAAAAATATCTGACAACCTGTCCCAGGTTTACTTACAACCTAAGTGCATTAATGCTAACACTTGCAACAGCCCAAGTAGAAGATCTGGACAGTATTCCAACCCCGCCTGGTACAAAGGTGTAGGTTCTAAAAGGAAGGCTACTTTGCTGAGTAGGAGAATAGAATCAGCTCATCTCTGCCTCTCATCCATGTAGCTTCACTTACAACCTAGAGCAGTTGAATTCATGTCTCTCAGGGTGTTGTTAAAAGCACAGGAGCTTCGCCAAAGAACTTGTTCCTGATTCTGCCACCTACTTTATCGACATTAGGCCTTCCTTCAGTACCTCTACCTTTGAACCAAGCAGGGCTGGCTCTACCATGCAGAAAAGTGGAACAACTTACTTCAGGGAGCAATATGACATCAGGAATTAAGAACGTAATAAAGAGCCCTGCTGGATTAGGCTGAAGACCCAATCTAGTTCAGGATCCTCTTAGTGGTCAATCAGATGCCCATGGGAAGCCCGCAAGCAGGGTGTGAGTACAACAGCACTCTTCCCACTAGTAATTTCCAGCAACTGATGCTTCAGAGGCACACAACAGTGGAACATATCTATCATAGCAAGTAGCCTTTGATAGCTTTATCCTTCATGAATTTGTCTTATCATCTTTTACAGCCATCAAAGTTTGTGGCCATCACTACATCCTGTGGGAGCATGTTCCATAGTTCAACTATGCACCACTTGGAAAATTAGTTCTTTTTGTCTTCCCAAATTTGGTGTTGTTGAGTCACTCTTTGTCTTGAGCTGCCATTTCCCAAAGAAACCATTTTCATGAGAACCAATAATGAAAGCTGGAAGGAAAGGAACCTATGGGTTAAGGTGCACATGAGAGCCTGTGAGATAACGAGTGCAAAAACCAAGTACCCAAATAATCCCATCCATATGGTACAAGTGTAGTATCAGAGCAGCTCCAGTGTGTTTCAATTCAGTGCCACATAGATAACATACGGTCAAAGGGTTCTACCCAACACTGCCATTACATTCACACAACACTTGGGTATGTGTGATTGAACTTCTCCCTCCTCTCCACTACAGACCTCTGTGTACTCTCAACATCTGAGTCATAGGGTTGGGCAATCTCTGGAGCGGAATGGGGGTGGCAAAAAAAGAAGAAAAAGGGGAAGTCCCATTGTGCAAGTGGAACGTTGCTGCAGCAGCACTGAATACAACACAAAGAAACCATTTAGATCAAGGGAATGGCATGATCCCACCTGTACCAGCATCACACATTCCTGGGAGCCATTGATCATTTCCTTCACTGCCCTTCTGCCATAGGTGCAATATTATTTTTATTTTTAAAAGGAGGGAAATCTACTATGACACCATAACAACTATGTTTGTAAAGGTGGTTAAAAGTAGAGGTGACCTCATTTTGGGTGGGGGTTCCCCTTTGTCTTTAAGAACTGCATGGCAGAAAAACATTCACCGGATGTACCATTTCCTAGCATGAAGATGTAGCAGTTACACCTGTTGAAATTCTGTCTGCCATGTCGCTGTTAAAAGACCAGGAAAAAAGTGGAGAAGCCCTGTGCTAAAGGATAACTAATCCCATATAGACTTGAGGGAAGAAGGAAAATGCCGCTTATCTAGTATTAGTCATCTGAAAGTTCTAGACATTGGTCATGTGTACATAGTGCTCAGTATTTAAGTCAAAGTTGCAAGCTGCACCTCCCTTGTTTCATTAAATTAGTAAAGGGTTTATTACCCCAAGGTTGTGTGAACTCATCCTCAACATTTTACAAGACATTTAAGTACATGCTTATATAATGAGATTCCAGCCTTTGTTTAAAGCTAATCATATTCTTGTGTTATTTGCTGAATCAGTAATTAAGTACTAAAGTAACACCCGAAGTGCTGGACACCTTTATTAATGCAAGCGCCAGTATTATGCTATAACTATTGATAATTGTGTTTAATTGGTGCTAGCTGATGACTGCTAGGGGCAATAATCCAAGTCTTGTCTTGTCTTTTTTACATTTATCAGTCTAGGGAAGAGGTTTGGCAGAGAGGTTTGCAGCTCTTTTGCCAGCGCGCAAGTTCTTCAATATTCCCTACTTTTAGTGGCTGCCCTAACCAATTCTTTATGACTAGAAAGATTTTTTTTCCCATCTCCACAAATCAATTCGGTCAATGCAATAAAAAGAAAATAACTATTTTTATGGTTAGCACGCTTTGTTCTCCAGAACAAATAACGTAAATTATTTGTGTGTGTATCTATTTCTACCATAATAACCTCCATAAAACAGCATCCCATTTTCAGAACATGCAAGTGGAGATGGCTTTTGATTCTGGGGATGAACAAAGCTGTCATTTCAGTTTTTCTTGGTTTCTCATTTTTCCAGTCTTAAGTTCAGTGCACTGCATTTCCACATCAGTTTGCTTTTTTTTTTTTTTAAAGCAGTCTCATGAAATTACATCAGTGCGTGGGTGTTTCTCCTAATGTACACATTTTTTATACAATTTTGCTCAATATTTATATTTTTGCTGGGGGTTTTGCCCCGGAATATAATGCATCTTGCATTCCATTTTTACGAATATGTTCATTTTTATGCACACTTTCCACCATTATATGCATTTTTTCATACATTTTTAGTATGGGAACTGCATCGGAAAATTCAGATGAGTGTGAATAGTTGTGCTTTGCTTCATACATTGTTTCAGAAAGAATGATATAGGTGGGTTCATATGTGCACTGAATCTCTCCCTCATCTTTATTTGGTACATTAAGCCTTTGCTGTAATCCAGAGCCTCATGGACACCATCATGCATGCTAATAATAATAATTTATTATTTGTACCCTGTCCACCTGGCTGGGTTTCCCCAGCCACTCTGGGCGGCTTCCACAGAGACCAAAATTACACTAAAATGTCACACATTCCCTGAACAGGGATGCCTTAAGATGTCTTCTGAATGTCAGGTAGTTGTTTATCGCTTTGACATCTGATGGGATGTCAGTATATATGCAGCTTTCAGATTGTCAGCATCTCATTGTCAGTCTGGCAACTTCCAGAAAGGTATGATTTGGTGTGCTCAGTTATACTCTCATCTGATGTGAATCATGAAGACCTTCCAACTGAACATGGAGCACCTGAGCTTGTAAGAGGTCAATGGAAAGCTTGGTATGAACCACAGCTTCCTGATTGGCACTTTAAAATAAGTGGATATACTGAACATGATTTTCAAGATGCATTCTTTTCTTTCCTAGTTGCTAAGTCTAAAATATGGATTTAACAGTTCTTGCATGACCTCAGAAAGATGCTCACAATGTAATGTAGAGGGCTCCTTTTTATTATACTTGGCAAAAGAATTTGTCTTAGATTTTCCACTCACCAGCAAACAATTGATAGGAGAAGGGTATCCATGCACAGATGATGTGAGAGAACGAGAGGGCCCACAGGTCTCTTTACGTGCTCTGTGCAAATGCTACTTGGCATTGGGTGCCATAAATAGCAGTAACTGCATCCTCCTTTGGAAAGGAAGAAGACGAAGATCACCGATACACACAGCAGCAGCAAAGCTGCTTTCTTGTGATGTGATCCCATGCTGCTAAGGAATGTTGTGAGGCTATTGCAACCATGTAGACAGGGCATGTGAATCTTTCCCATGTGAGGAGCAGCCAGTTGGGAGCACTCTGTAAGCATCAGGTGGAAAAATACATGTCACTGGCCTTGCTCAAGTGCATTGCAACATTCCCACATGTACAACAATATAAGACAGTATGAAATAGCATCACAAAAGGACCAGAAGAGTTGCTTCTTCTTCAAACGTACTCCATGTACACAGTGAAAACATGGAGAAAATGGTGCAGAATTGCATCTGTTAGTCACACTGCTGCTATAGAACCAAATATTTGAAAAGAGATGTCTACACACGTGCAGCTAGCAATACAGGTGTGGGTGCTCCACAGAATTCAGAATCCTGTTTGTACAGGTTCCCTATTGCATGCAATTCCTCTATACATACAGCAGTATGTTGTTGCTTTTCCCAGTTTCACATGCAAAGGTCAAGGCATCTGGGCACATGACATCAAGGGTGAGATCACTGATGTGATCCCTTCACGGAACACACAGAGATGGCCTGAAGAGAAGTACAATGGCACCTCGGGTTAAGTACTTAATTCGTTCCGGAGGTCCGTTCTTAACCTGAAACTGTTCTTAACCTGAAGCACCACTTTAGCTAATGGGGCCTCCTGCTGCTGCCGCACCGCTGAAGCACGATTTCTGTTCTTATCCTGAAGCAAAGTTCTTAACCTGAAGCACTATTTCTGGGTTAGCGGAGTGTGTAACCTGAAGCGTATGTAACCTGAAGCGTATGTAATCTGAGGTACCACTGTATATGTGTTTATGTAACATGGGGATGGAGAATCTGTGGCCTTCCAGATGTTGTTGGGTTCCAGTTGCCATCAACCCCAGTTGGCATGGTAAATGATCATGCATGATGGGGGTTGTAGTACAGCAACTTCTGGCAAGTCACAAGCTCCCCATCTCTAATGTAACACAAATAAGTGCTCTGTTTGTTATTGCTGCTGAGAATCTATTGCTGCTTAGAAGTAAGAGGTACTGAGCCTTTTGAAGATCACTGTTAAGCAACACAGCAAGCTGCCTTATACCAAATCAAGCCATTGGTCCATTTAGCTCAGAACTGCCTATACTGCCTGGCAGCTGCTCCAGGGTTTCCATCAGGTGTGTTTCCATCCCTTTCTTTTTCTACTTTTAAATCTTTAACCCTACAGGGATCTGTGGTGCTCTTTGATTTATTAAAAAAAAAATGTTTGATTGACGGATTGAGTGATTGGGTTCCTTGGAGGCTTGTCACAGAATGAGGATCTTTCAGAGGGGAAACCATCTTTTTTGTACATATAAAAAAAGTTGTCTGGCTTTTAGTGACTGAGACAGAAGAGATGTGGGGTTTCTAATGTGTTATATATTTCTCCCCAATGATTTTAATAGGCTTTTGTTCTGAAGTGTTATCCTCCACCTGATTCTGTTACAGTAGCATAGGCTAAATGTTCAAATATATAAATTAAAATTACAGGGGTACCTCGGGTTACAGACGCTTCAGGTTACAGACTCTGCTAACCCAGAAATAGTACCTCGGGTTAAGAACTTTGCTTCAGGATGAGAACAGAAATTGTGTGGTGGCAGCAGGATGCCCCATTAGCTAAAGTGGTACTTCAGGTTAAGAATAGTTTCAGGTTAAGAACGGACCTCCGGAACGAATTAAGTTCTTAACCCGAGGTACCACTGTACTCCTGCAACCGATGAAGAAGTGGCAAAACTCTCTTAAACACATACCCATCAAAAGTGTAACACACAACAACAACAACAACAACAACAACAACAACAACAACAACAAACCTAAGGAGCTTCTTTCATTTTTGTTTCCCTTCTATCTTTATTGACAGTGTGATTTGCGGCTGAGACTCTGTCTCACTGACTGTCTCTGTTCTGTTACTGTCTCACCACTGTAACTGGTGTGCCACGCAACATCCCTGTGGTGTGTCATGATTCTATCTCCAAGACTATGGAATCTGTGCCACTTCTTATGTAATGTGCTGTCAGAGCTGCCTCTAGATCCCAGCTCACAGAGGACCAACGCCAGGTTGATGTAATGTACAAAAGTCTTTATTGAAGTTTAGTTTCCATTTCAACGCCAGAGCGTGCAGCCCTACGTCTTAGACCTTAGATCGGCGAAGTCCTGTCTGAATCACTTCCCCTTCCGCACCAGTTTAAGATCCTAGCCCTGCACCACCTTCTGCGCTGTTCTCACCTCCTCTGGGTCCTCCTGCCCGCTGGGGCATTGCCCTTTCTGGACTCTTCCGACGCTGAGTCGCTCAGCTCCTCCCCCTCCCTCCGGCGGGCTTTAGGACCAGGTTCCCAATCCTCATTCTCTGCTGTCCCGCGCACCTGTACATTTGAACTTGCCTCTCACGCCAACCCAGTGACCTTTCTCCTAACCGTCACACTGCTTGTGTCACTGCTTCCCCCTTCCGGGACACTGGCCGGATCTGACCTTCCCCCCGTTGTCAGACTCTCCGATGGAGGCGTGGTCAGCCCTGTCTCGTCTTCTCTCCCTGGTGGGGAATGCACTGGCCCCGATGCTTGGGACTCTTCCCCCCCACTCCGCTCTGGTGGGGAAGCTGGTCCTGATTTCCAACTACTGCTCTGGGAGTCCCTGCTGCCCCCTTGCTCCTGGAGCGTTCCCCTTGGGAACCCCCTGCCCTTGGCCGCTGGCGCGCCCTTCTGTGAATCTTCCGATTCGCTGGAGAGGCTCATGGAATCCCTCGGACCACTTTCATCTCCTGCGCTCCCCTCGGATTCCTCCCTCTCACTCTCCATTTCCTCTCTTCCCTGCGCCTCTGCTCCTGAACCCCTGACATCCGCACACTTATATGTATGGGTGATCAAAGACTGCATTAACAATGTTTTAATATATGTTTTTTATATAGAAAGGTCACCAACAGGTGATTTTTCCCAAGCAGAGTCTTTTGGCTCAGTCCCATGTGGTAAGAAGATTGCCATTAGCTACTGGGGGGGGGGGGTATTAATTCCTAAAGGTTTTCTGTATCTATGGTAGACAACAATTTCACCATGTGGGGGGCAGATTCATGTGCCCTCTTCACTGCATAAAAATAATAAATTTCATTAAGCCTGAAGGAATCCTTTATGTATTTTTGTAGAGATGCCCTCATTCTTTCAGTATCCACTTCAGAATTCTTTTTGTAAACTTTAAATGCACTTTAAAAGGATGGATGACTTATCTGAGAGCATATCAAATACTAAACTCACTTTTTATCCCACAACAAATGCACTGCAATAATAGTAAAAGTAGAAAAGAAAAAGCTGTGTGTGAGATATGGAACATGTGGGTATGAGACATGTATATTCATGCCTTATGAGAAACATCCATCTTTACTTGAAATGAATTATCGGTTATATGCTCAGCCTTTCCACAGTTCAGACTGGCTTGTAGCCACAATAGAAAGTTCTGTAATGCGCACTGTAAACATTTTAAAAAGTTGCCAAAGAACTTGCGAAAGCGTCGCATCTTTGAAGAGTTAGCTGCCAAGTTTGCATTGTAGAATTCCCTTGAGAAATATCACTCTTTCCAATAAACATGTAAAATAAAATAAAAATTCATAAATGGAGCTATGCTAGCTCTGCATGTTATCCACATTTGCCATTTTTTAAAGCTTTCCTTCTAAATTATGATACTCATATTTCTGAAGAAATCATTTCATTTGTACAATATTATCCTCCTCTTATGTAGTACAGAATGATAAAATAGTTCAATAGACTACCGCAGGGCATGGCTTCACGTATCTTATTGGTGTACATTTTATCAATGTTTGAACATTTTTCCTACAAGAAAATTAGATCAGCTTCTCCAGACATAGCAATTTTCAACAAGTATTTTTTCTCTCTCTATCCTTTTCTTTCCTTACCATTACAGTATTTTAAGAAATGGGTCGTAGTGTTAGCTAATCGCACATGGAAACATATGTCAGAACTTGCTTTTGCAGTCATCAAATGATGGCTATTCATCCATGAGTGAGCCATCACAGAACTAAATCCATAAGTGGAACTTCTGTACCACCCCAAACACAATAAAGTCAATAATATCAAATGCTCCAAAATCAGGGTATGTTAGTAGTAAAACAAAGTATGCATGTGTGAATCAGCTGGAATATGAAATCTGCTACTACTGTGACTTCTTTCTTAATCTGCTATAATGACCAGAAAATAATATTTTAGAAGTTAGCAGTAATTTAATGACATGACACTTCCAGATCTTAGGTGTAGTTATCTAAAATGGTGACCTCTCCCAGACTACAGAGTTCATTGTACTGAGTCCCCACCTATTGATATGACTAAGTCTAGGGGTCACATACATTCTCCTCTGCATTTCACTTTTTGGTTTCTTCCAAAATATTCAGTTTCATTAGACTGTTGGGGTATGGTCAACTGAAAAATCACAAAACAAACGGCTACATTTTGGTCATATTAAGCGTTTCATGACTGAGCCTTCCAATTAAAATCCACCATCATAACTTCTTGCTAATTGGGATTCACAAGGAAGAGAGCTTCAGTTTGAATATTTTCTGTTTGTTTGTTTATTTTAAGTAGAAGTTTGAAAGGTTATTTCTCAACAGTGCACTGGAAATGACTGCATTTCTTAAAGAACTTCCAAGATGTTAATATTCAGTTCAGGTCCAAGGGGAAAACAGATGGCTTAAGGGATCAGTAGAAGGAATCTCGCAACTCACAGATATCTGAATGACCCAAGATATGAAGGCATTCTGACAGATTGTCTACGTGATATGACTTGAACTCTCCCCCCCACACACACTTTCTTTCTTCTAACCCAATAACCATTTCAGAAGGACCATTACAACACCTGGCACTCAACAGCATCACAATAGAATCAAAGAGATGTCCTGGAATGGATGACATATACTTTCAGATATGGTGAGGTAGGCCTTTTTTCATGAGTGCCATTTTTCATGGTGTAACGTGCCCTGGCAGAACATCATGGGGGGGAGGGATGTACAATATTATTGTATTTCATCTGTTCTGTGACTGAATACCCTCGGAGCTGATATTCTGGTCATGCCAAGGAGCTCAGTCTTTGAATGATATTCCTAAATTCTTGACAGCATTTCCTGAGTAATAATTGTGTGGGACCTAAATTTCTGTCTCTTTAAACATTATTCAGTATACAGTCATATACAGTCAAGAGCTGAAACGTTTGGCAACTAAGCTGTTTGAGATCCAAGGTATGAATGTATTGATTTCCTGGCTTAAATTTCATTGCTTTTTGGGTAACATTGTGAAGGGTTGCAGTTAAAGGTCTGTACAAAGTGCAACTACCACTACAAAAGTCCTCCCGGCCCAAAAAATATATTAATAATGGTCTGCTTCTGAACCTTACCTTTTCTAAACAGTGGCTGTTAGCCATGATGATATTTTTCCAGAGGTTAAAAAAAATGATTTGGATAGATGAAGTTGAAACAAAAAAGTTTTGTGGTCATTATGCAAAATAAGCAAATACGGGCTAATTAGACATGAATTATATAGAAAAGAGAACAGTACTCTGTGGAATTGCATAGTTATTTCTCTGCGTTGTAGATTACAAATTTCTTGATAATTATTTTTTGCTTAACTTCAGTTCAGTAGCTAGAAGCCTTTGACATGAGTTCAAGAGTTTTGTTGAGGTAAAGAGAAGCAAATTGGGAGCATGTTTATGTAAGCTGGCATTTATTGTGCAGTTGAATCCAAACGTGTCCCTGTAGATCAGTGGTGGCCAAACTTGGCCCTCCAGCTGTTTTGGGACTACATTTCCCATCATCCCTGACCACTGGTCCTGTTAGCTGGGGATGGTGGGAGTTGCAGTCCCAAAACAGCTGGAGGGCCAAGTTTGGCCACCACTGCTGGAGATGAAGGTTTTGTGATGCTTCTGTGATTGGAAGTGAATAGGTTTTCTCATCTTGACCTGGCCATCGCCCCCCCCCCCATCCCAGCAAGCACCATTTTTAATGGGGTTAGTGACACCATTTTTAGGAGGGTGGCACAAAGCACTTTGTCACCTAGACCCATAACTTTGTTCTGTTTCTGCATTGAGTTTATGTTAACTTTCCTCAAGATACAGATTTTCCCTCCAGTGAGAGAATGAGGATTTTGGTATGCTTAAACTGCTGCAACTTGTGGCGTAACATTCAGAAATATGTTCCAATCCATACATTAGTCCAGGAGGTACAGGCCAGGTCATTTTGTGTAGGAATTAATGAAGTTCAAATTACTCAGGTATCTCTATATGCACTATGCTAACTAACATTTTTGCTCAGCTATCTCAGCAAGATACACCTAGAGATGTTATTGTTCACAACCTCAGCACTTTTGCCTTCTCAAAGAAGTAGCTAAGAGTCCCTTCCCACAAGCTGGGACTTCCTAGTAGTCTAACTAGCAATACACAAGTCATTCTTTATTTAAGGAACCAAATGAAGTCCGCAATCCTGAGAAACAGCACATATATATTGGAAACATAAAAACAGCTGTCTGGAATCATTGTTGGAAAGACATTAAACATATATAAAATTGTACCAGAGGGATTCTGGTACAGGCATTTTAAAGAGGAACCCTAATTAATAAAAGTTACTGGTGAAAGTGTTTCACTAATGAATTACTGTGCCTAGAGACATGGCAGATCTTACATTACTTGTTGGATTAATTCAGTAAATACAGTCATGAAGCTGTGAGGTCAGTGCTGAAATTTCAAAGGGAGTTCTTCAGATGGCTTTTAAGCATTGCTGCCTAAAAGGTATTAGGCGGAATCAGATGTTTGGCTTTGCGAACGACTGACTATGGTATGTTTTATGAGGTAGGTCAAGATAGATTATTTAAAAGTTCCCTGGTGGCTGAAAAGGCTTTTGAATATATTAATGTTAATAAATATGTACTAGAGCCCCAAGCAGGTCTATATGAGAAATGAAGAGCATTCTATAGAGGAGAAAATCTGATGTGCAATAAAACTTGAGAAGCCTCCTCCACAGCCATGAAAAATTGGCAAATTGTTTAGGATTTGCCAGTCAGCAGTATTATTTTTAGTGGATACAGGCACTGCCGAGAAGAACAAGTACAGTATAGTGCAGGGGTAGCCAACATGGTGCCTCCAGATATTCTTGAACCTCAGTTTCCTATGACCCTTGACTCAAGGCTAAACTGACTGGGGCCAATAGGTGTTGTGCTCCAGCATCTAAAAGTCACCACATATGGTCCTCATGGTGTATCCAAAAGGTCAGAAATGAATGGGATGTCTAGAATTATCATCCTTTGCTTACTCGATTGAGAGGGAGGGAGGGAGATGGAATAAGAAATTTAACTTTTTTCACCCCTGCATTTGTAGTTTTGTTTTTTGTTTTTCCTACAAAAGAAAGAAGGGGAAACAAAACCAACAATGCCTCACTCTGAGTGATGAAAAGCTCACTATATAAGTGGCAATTACTCACTGATCCACCAGCTGCACTGAACAGGCAGCCAAAAAGAAGCAAACATGCAAGGAAGAAGCTGGTAATTAACATTGCAGGGGACCTTTCCCGAATGAGTCTTACTTGTGAATAAACATTATAAAAGAATCATGGGCAAGGCATTTTGTTCCATGTGAAATCAATGTTTTAGTTATTTCAACTGATCGGAGACTAGGAATGTCTTAACAGCACTGATGCTCATAGTATGGAAGCAACTTTACGCTCTCTAGACTCTTAGCAAACCCAGCTCGCATGGATATCTTGAGAGATAAAATTGAAATTGTGTAAGAAACAAATATAAAACAGATTTCTGCTCTTTGCTTTTTGTCAGGGGATGGTTCAAAATCTGAGATGAGTCCTGGGACCAGCCAGTATTCAGGGGGTGAGGAGAGAGTCAGTACTAAACAAAGGCAGGATTGAGAAACAAGTTAATATTAGCACCAAAGAGCAAGCAAGGAGGTTGAGGAACAAGCCAAAAGACCCAAACTGGAACTTTGGAGGCAGAAACATGCTGAAACTTTGCAACAAAAAATAAACAAAAATACAGGACTACTATAGTGGTCAGGAAAACCCTATGTCCACTTCTACTTCATGCTGTCTAGAAAGATTTAATGGTCCTAAATGTAATAGGCTGCCAACTGGAATCCAAATGTTCATCCCCCTTGGGGATCTGCACACGGATCAAATAGTTCTAACAGCATCCTCCCACTCAGGCTTCCTGGGCCTGGTGTGTTGGACTTGTAGATTCAGGTGAAGACTTTTTGAAGAAATCATCTGAGGAATAAGTTGGGAAATTGACATCCTTCAGAACTCAGATAAGTTTCAGGACTTTGAAGCAACTGAATTTAGGATTTGGCTGTGGACTTTAACACAACAAGGACTTGGAAGTACAGAACCCTCTCTGGGACAGAGAGAGAAAAACCTTTTTGTATGTGTCTGTAACCTGTATATAGTGCACAAATACAGAGTGTGTGTTTCCTGTGTTCCAAGTAAAACAACTCCACTAAACCAACTGTTTAGTGTTGATGAGCTTAACCACTTTATGGAAGCTTCTGCGATGTGCACATAAAGACCAAGATGTATAGGTTGAAGATAAACACACACCCCAACATGGTGCACTCCAGAAGTTTTGGACCACTCCCATCATTCACAGCCATTGTTGCCAAAGGTCAGGGATGATGGGAGTTGCAGTCAAAAACAGTTGGAGGAAACCAGGTTGGGGACATCTGATTCAGAGCTTACATATCCATAGTATACCAAAGAGATTTCCCAGTTCCTGTGTCAAAGTCTGTCAGAAATCTGAAAACACATAGCATGGGCTGTCCATTAGGTGATTTTTTTAATATTCTAAACAATGGGCCACTTCCAAATCTCTATATTGTAGGGCACTGTTGACAGAGAAACTTTTAGCTATATTTCTTGAGATCATTTAGAGGCTGAGGCCGATTCTGACTGTGATAGCATTTTGCTATTAGTTCCATAGGCGAATCCAAGCTCATTGTTAATGTCTGAATCATTTGACTTTGAAGTAGTTCCAGGCACAGTCAGGTAATCAATTCTTCCCCCCTTGACAGTGGATGTGTACAGGTTCTATAAACAGTTCATTCATAATTTCAAATATAATTGTAACCATTTCATTTTAAAAGCAAATCAATGTTAACGCAACTTTGAGAATATAAATTTCACATTAGGAATTCCCCTGTCTGTCTCTGTGTGGCATTTGCTGGATTCATAGACCATGGGCATGTTTCAGTCTGTGCTTGCTTATTTAGATATTTTTAAGTAATCCTTCTGGAAGTTTGTGAGTGCCAAAGAGATTAATGGTAAACAAGGTTTAACACACAAAAGTGTCTAATTATCAACTTCAAATAAATCCTTTTTGTTGAACAGAAATGGCTTCACATTAAATGTTGCTGACATCCCTGAGAATGTTCTAAAGACATAACAACATTACCATAATTTTCTGACTTGGGTTCTCTCTGGACGGGATCACTTTCTTTCATTTTAATTACATTCTCAGGGCCAAATTTGACCTTCAGATGCTTTCATGCTGTCAGTTGGATTTCTTTCTGTCTCCTGGGAGAGAATTTGCCCCTTAATTTATAAACATTATTGCAACAGGGTTTTTAAAATTCTGTGTTGGGAATGCACTTAATTATGGCTTTAAAATAAATGAAAGTAAGCTTCTCAGAAGAGTTTGTACCAGCCTAGGCTTTTTCTATAGACAATTTTTTTACAACTACTCACAACTGATATTTCACACAAATCAGCATGCAACTTCTTTTACTTCTATCAAAATTTGGGATAACTATGCCAATTAGATGGATGGTTTTGAATCAATTAAAGAGTCTAATCAAGGAATAAGGGATTCCTTGATTAGGCTCTTTAATTGCCAACCAAAATCTCATCCATGGTAATGTTTAAACACATGACGAAATGCTATTGCACTTGGCATTTTCTTATCCCCACTCTACGTTTCTGGCAATTTTTTGCATTGTGGGGAAAATTCAGGATGAGATATCTCATTGCAAGTCTTCTTTAATTGAGCATTACATAATTATGGTAGGCCACCTCATTGTTTCACTATGAGGCAGGTTTGACAGGTGGGTGGAGTCACTTGACATCAAAGTGCACCCCATGCACCTTGGAACTCCAACAGTCAGCTGATCATTGAGATTTCAAAGCACTCCTCTCCACATGCACCAACGATCAGCTGATCATCAGTGCTCGTAAACAGCCATGCACAGGGCTTTTCAGGGCAGATGATCAGCCTGCAACCCTCTGTTTGCCTCGGCCATGTCTTTACCGGCCCACACCCAACATCATATATGATGCAAGGTATATGGCAGGCGGGCTTGGCTTTTGCCAAAATGGCGTCACGAGCCAAATGAGTAGGTCTGGTTTGACCCCTCGCCGCAGGTCCCCCATCACTGATATAGCATGCTGTATGGGCCTTTGTTTGAGTAGCAGAAGAGGACTAAATAAAGCTGATAGTGGATGGGAAATAGTAGCTGCAAGACAGTTATCTACTCAAAAACAAGAGACATTGTAGCAAAGGAAGTGAGGCCATGCTAGCACTCATACTGTGATGGCCTGGGAATCCGATTCAGAAGCTGAACCGGAGGAATCCCAGCCTGCACAGGAGTCCCCGCCTCCAGGGCTGGCTGAACTGGGGCAGGGCCTTGATTCTGAAGCGCCTGCACCTGTGCTGGATCCTCAGGAGCAGGCACCAGTTAAATCCACTCTGGCTCCGGAGGTGGTTGAGGACACAGTGCCGGCAGGTGCACCTCTCCCAGCCCTGTCAGGGGAAGGTGAGTCTCCCCCTGGGTCCAGTAACCCTCCAGCCTCTCCTGAACTGCAGAGGCTCAGGGCAGAGAGGCGGAGGGAACTGGTTTCTCCCAGGAGGAGTGCTCGCCTTAAGGCCAGGAGAGGCAGGTCTCCTGGGGGCCGGGGCCACCCCTGGCCTCAGAGAAGATAAAGGCCAGTCAGCCCGGTCCCAGGATGCGGGAGCAACGTCGTTGAAGAGCTGTTTCGGCCAGCACCCAGTCCTGTTCCTCCAGAGTTCCTGTCCTTGCCTGGCTCTTCGCTTTGGACCCCGCTTCGCCCGTGGAGGACTGTCTGCTGACCCTCGACTCAGGTCCTGGACCTCGTCCCATGGTAACCTCCCCCTGGGACCAGCACACATACCATGTGACCTTGAAAATGCAGCCAACCAGTTCAGAAGATTAAGTGCAAAATACGTTACTGTCTTTGACGCTCCAAACCATTTTCTTGCTCCTATGCCTAACCATACCTTTATGCCTAACTGCATCTGTCTATCTTGCTGACTGGCTGATCCTCTTTATATTAAAATAATTATAAGATGTTTGGATGCTTCTGTGTAGTGTAGGACTACATAATATCACTGTCAATGTTTAACCACAAAGTTGGGGGTGGGGAGCAACTTCCTCCAGAATTTACATCTTCTGCTGGTGACGGTACTTTATCTTGCAGCCTGCAAGTTTAATTAGTTTTTCTTGAAATATCCAATGCTTGGAGCTCCCTGAAAGCTGGAAGCGTAACTGTAACTGCTCAACAAAGGTACAGATTGTGCAGTAATGAAAAATGTCAACAATCTATCCAGCATTGCCTGAGTGCCAGAAATTAAAAGGGACAAAATGGCATCTGAAGGAAATGTTATCTGCTATGGAAATTCAAAGGAAACTGAGGTTCCAAGTAATGCTAATAACAACAACAATATAATAATAAATTACAGGTTTTTGTTTTTTAATAAACAGACATAAGATGGATACTTCTATATTTATCCTTTCACATTTCTCTACAGGTGTGGAGAACCTTTGGTCCTCCATATGTTTCTGAAATATGACTGCCATCATCCCTAGCCATTGAAAATGGTGCTGGACTGAATGGGCCCTTAGTCTGATCCAGCAGAGCTCTTGTTTATGGCTTCCCCTATGAGGATTTATGATTGCCAGCTAGGGAACTAAGTCTAGACATTCTAGAACTACATAACTCCATTACTGCTTCTGCTCAATCCAAGTATCTGAGAAGGAAAGCAGAGGTCATGAACACCAAGGTAAACTGAAAAAGAGAGGTAGATATGGAGATTTTCTCAACTAGGGTTTGACAAGATAGAGTCCACTTGAAGAAAAAGGGCATCCTATGCCTAGTCAACATGCAGGTCACAAAACAGGCAAAGGCTAAAATTGTTGGCAGGTTTCTTAATTTCTTCAAGTTTGCTTAATTTCTTGAGCTTTGTTGTGTCTGGGTTGAAGCAGTGCAGGGTTTCAAATTAATATGCAACCTTGTTAATGTACAATTTATGAAGTATAATTTAAAAGACTGATTCCTTTTCTACCCCCCACAAAACTATGCTCTGCATCATTTTTGCTTTGCTTTGCTTTGCTTTGATTTTAAAGCTTGGAGGGAGAACTCTGACTGTGTTACATCTGTTGCAAGATGATGGTGATGAGATTTAGACATTAGGGCATAGCAAAATACCAAAGAAATAACTGTTTTTTGTATGTACAAATGGCTTCTTTTTACCCACAGAACTGTAAATTTTGAAGTCATGATGAAATATTAAATGATGCCTATAAGTGGAATGATGCTGATTCTTTTTAGGATTAGAGCAGGAATTAATTATCAGGTTCATTTGAATGGTATTTGGTACTTCTGAGTTTGTAATATTTTCACGGTATTAGACATTCTTGGCACCTCAAAATAAAAATGGTAATCGGCTGAGGCACGGCTAATTTATTTATTTATTTTATATCCCACTGCCTCCCAAATCAGCCCAGAGCAGGAAACAAAACATAAAACAATAAGAACTTCCTGTAAATAATTCTAGCACAGGATTTCCATCTTATCTGCCTATATATATTTTTAGTAATAAATGTGCACACAATCTGTTCTTCATTACAATCCTGCCCTTGCACAGAGTTTCCCTGGACCTTCCCTTCAGACACTGGCTTATTTAGTTGAATTGCTGGCTGCTCTGCTTTTCATGTACCTTGCGGACTGCCTGGTCCCAGATGAAGTTTACAAGCACCTGAGATAATCTGCAGAGTGCCATTTTGGGGGCCTCTTCATCTTCAGATGTTAGGGAGGTGGCTTTCAAAGGCAGGAATATTCTGTGGTTTCATTCTGATTATGGAATCCCCTCCTCAGGTATGTTCACCTAACCATCTCTTCTATCCTGCAGTTACATGGCAAAATCAGTGATTCAAAGGTCCAGTGGTGGCTAATATTGTTTTATTGGCAGTGCAGGTTGCTATTGCTCCCAGTGCTTGTTTATTAGTTAATATGCATAGGGGCTGCGTGTTTGCATTTTGAGCCCTCTTAGATTTTAGTATTGGCTTTAAATTTATACTACCTGCTGTTTTTAATAGATATAGCTCTGTTTTATTACTGTTTTGTAGCTGTTGCTTTTTAATATTTGCATAAGTCACATTGAATGTCATTTTTTAGTAGAAAAGGAGTACACTTTAAAATTAAAATTAAAAGAAATGTTTGCGTGTCTCAGGCGCATAAGGCGCACTGTGTTCTGATGGGGATTGCCAGAGATGAATAAGAAACAGTAGACAATTAACAGGATAAATTAGGCCACAATTTTATTGATTACAGGTGTAAACCCGTTTGGCAAAAGCATTGGGTAAGTATCCGCCCTCAACCAGCCCATCTGCTGGCTGAACTTGGTGATGGGTCAGTGGTGGCATGAAGGCCGCCTATTGATACTGATCAAGTGTGACGATCCTGCCAGTTCTGCCTCTCAGAAGGGGTGATATGGCTTATCAGGCTCCATGTGGGCTCCTGAACAGCAGTACCCCTTCCAGACCTTTTTAACAGGATATCCTAATGTTAAAGGACACCAACCAATGCCAAAGAATTGATGCTTTTCAATTATGGCGCTGGAGGAGACTCTTGAGAGTCCCATGGACTGCAAGAATATCAAACCTATCCATTCTTAAGGAAATCAGTCCTGAGTGCTCACTGGAAGGACAGATCCTGAAGCTGAGACTCCAATACTTTGGCCACTTCATGAGAGGAGAAGACTCCCTGGAAAAGACCCTGATGTTGGGAAAGATGGAGGGCACAAGGAGAAGGGGACGACAGAGGACGAGATGGTTGGACAGTGTTCTCGAAGCTACCAACATGAATTTGACCAAACTGCAGGAGGCAGTGGAAGACAGAAGTGCCTGGCGTGCTCTGGTCCATGGGGTCACGAAGAGTTGGACACGACTAAACGACAAAACAACAACAAACCAATGCCAACTGAAGTGGCTGGTTGCAGCCAGCTTGCCACCAAACCATCGACATCCACAATCAATCTCTGAGTCCTGCTGCCATATTATGGAGCCTTACTTCATTCCCCATGGTGGACAAATGCACACCATCAGGCTAATGTTATTTTATTGGAAGTATGGGTCGCTATTGCTCCCAGTGCTTGTTTATCAGTTTCTATGCATGGGGATTCATGTTTACATTTTGATCCCTCTTAGATTTTAGTATTGGTTTTAAATTTATAGTACCTGCTGTTTTAAATATATATTGCTCTATTTTATTATTGTTTCATAGCTGTTGCTTTTTAATATTGGCATAAGTCACACTGAATGTCATTTTTTTAGCAGAAAGGAAGGGCATACATTAAAAGGAAAAGGGGGGAAATTGTTTATAGATTTGCATTTTAGGTTGAAGCAAGTTAATTATGATAGATATTCTACAGTTCTGGTGCTTGAGTGGCGTGTGACAAATCACCTTGTCCAAATTTGTTTTGGGGTTATTGTTTTTCCAAGTCAGGCTCAAGCCAGTGAGTGGAGAAAAAGCTCTTCACAATTGTGAACCTGGCCCATGGGTAACCCAAAGGTTACAGAAGAGCCTTAAAATCTGAAAAAAAATAATCATTTAGGCATCCAGGACTAGGGATGTACAAAGATAGCAATTTTTAGTCTGGCCTGTCTTTGCCACATTCTTTCTGTTCTGCTGCATTTCAGTTTCTGCCAAATGCTACATTATATGTCTCACTGTCCGCTATGTAACATAAATTGAGCAAGTGGAAAAGAAATTCACAGCCATGTTTCAAAAAATCATGAATTTTGTATCATTTGCATGCTTAAAAAAATAACAACAGTGTCAATGAATAGCAGCCATGTTTTTCTTGATTGATTTGCATTCCTACCACAGATGGAACACACAAAATGTGGGAATTTCTGCTGCCTTTGCTGTGCTTTTTACTGGAGCTCGGAATCCCTGAGCTCACACAACTATGCAGGCAAAGGGAAATGCAGCGTAAACAGAGCAAGCCCTTCCCCTGAGTAGCTATGCCTTGTCCCTCGCTGCTCCCTGTTGCTTGATCTTCGAAAAAGAACTTGCTTCTTCTGTTCTTTATCCAAGTGTGGTCCCAAACTCAGGTGCAGCCAGCCCACAGTATATAGCTGGGCTCTCTGGCCACTTGATTAGCTGATTCAAAAACTAGGCGATGGCAAGCTATCCCACCCTCCTTTGTGGCCGGCTAGGGGAATTACCACAATGGAGAGCCCTTTTGTTCTGTTGGGCCAAGGGGCCTACCACAACAGGCTGCAACTGCCACTTACCCGGAGACTGGCTAAGCGGTCATTTCTTTTATTTTCTTTCTGTTTTCATCAGAATTATCCCACATGGCAGTCATCAGTCATGCTGATTAGTCATAGTAATGATGCCTGATGGTACAGAGGAAGAATGGTTTGCCCTAACAACAAGCTGCCTATAATGCAGCCTTTGGCAACCTGGTGCCCTCCAGATGTTTTGGACCACAACTCCCATGTAGCAGGAGTTGTAGTCCAAAACATCTGGAGGGCACCAGGTTGCCAAAGGCTGCTATAGTGACAGAGGAAAGTGGGCCTGGTATCTTAATGTCAGGGCAGTGCCATCTGTATACAGTATTGCACTCCAGCTAAAGCATTTTAATTCTCAGTGGAGATTAATATGGTTGTAGTATGTTGATGGAAATTGTATCCACCGCCTCATGTTCATTCAATCAGGACTGATATGACAATTCAGTTACTGCCACAACCCCAGCAAATTACCTGCTAATAGCAATTAGGCTAATATATTTTCTTAATCTAATTATGTTGTCATTCCAAATCCTGTGATAATAATGTAACAATTCCTGTCTCCCTCCCTTTATATGTGACCCCCCCTTCATGTTAATACTTCTTCCCAAGCAGTGGGACATAGTTTCAGTCATTAGCAAGATAATATTGCCAGTGAAGCACATCCTGCTCTGCATTTGTATTTTTACACTGCAGACTGCAAGAGCTATTTCAGACCATGGTGATGATAATGGTGGTGATTTAGTCAGCAAGTAACCAGTTGGGCAATCGGGGCAGCATTGCTACATGCACCCCAAATTCTGAGCAGGGAGAGACTTCAGGGGTGTCGCTGCTTCCTTTGGGTTTGGTTTCCTCATTTATTTATTTAGAGCATCTGGTACCCCACTCTTCAACCATAAACAAAACTCTCCCAGAGTGGCTTACATTCAACCAATTAAAATAATACAGTCTCTGCTCACAAGCTCACAGTTTGAATGAAATGCAATTCACAAGGGGAAAGGGACAAAAGAGGCAAAAGGGGAAAAGAACCAAACTCAAGCACTCATTCTTTAGTAGTTGCTCTGATAACAACCAGCTGGCATTATTATCTGTTGGGAGGTACTTGCTACAGCAGGTATTTTTGAAAAGCTGATGGTTATTGCTAGAGTTATTATTAGCAGTAATAATTACAGTATTAGGTACCCATCAATAAAATTCTCTTGTTGGTTTGCGAAAACAAACCAGAAATCACACATGATTTAAAACAAAAAATATACAATAATTACGGGGGGGGGGGTGGAATATAACAACCACCTAAACTTCCACTAACCCTAACCCCTACCCTAAACTTCCACTAATGGAGACAGAATAAAACAATTGCCATCCCTCAAGCTTCAGCTGCTATGCACCAGGTTTTCTAGAAGCTACATGTAGGGTAAGCATGTCTCCATCTTGCCTCTAGTGCAAGTGCAGCTGTAAGGAAGGGGAAGCTAAATTGTAGGCATGTTGAACTCCTCAACGCAGCAATGCCTGGTCTACTTATCTAAGTCTTATTTACTTACTCACTCACTTACTCATTGCCTGAAAAGAGAAGGAAGCCAATTCTTTCTATGGGATAAAATAATCTGCTCTCAAGGTTGAGAGGGAAAGTCTGCCTAAAGCTCAAAATGCTTCAGAGCTTGGCAATTGAAAGACCATCTTCTCCTCCATGAGCATCCTAGAACCCGGCATTCTTCACCTGAGGCCTTCCTCCAGGACACCCAGCTGTCTGAATTTAGGTGGCCAGTGAACAGAGACAAGCCTGCTCAGGTATGGCTCCTTGACCACTACAGCTGCTGCTGCTACTATTATCATCTGCCTCTTTCCCTGACAAGGGACTCAAGGCGACTTACAGATAAAATAAGAACAATTAAAAACATAGAGGAGATCATGAAAAAAACAATTAAGCATAAATAGAATCAAAACTATATAAGATCTATTTAAAACATACATATAATCGCAATACAAACAACACAGCTCCCTCATTAAAAGCAGTCCGTTCCCAAAGGCCTGTTGGAATAAGAAGGTCTACCAGCAAAAGAGAGCAAGGAAGGAGCCAGTCTAGCTTCTCCAGGGAGGGAGTTCCAGAGTCTGGAAACAGCTACCAAGAAGGCTCTCTCCCACATCCCTACCCAGCTTGCCTGTGAGGGTGGCAGGACCAAGAGAAGGCCCTCCCCCTATAGTATGCAATCCCCTGAAAAGCTCAATTGTTGCCAGATGAGGACTGTTTTCCATATTTTCTAGTCTTGCTAGATTTTAGTGGCTTTCACTTCACTGATTTTATTATTTTTGAGGGTGGGTTGGGGTTGTTTTTATATCACAAACCAGTCTAAGTGTCCTTTCTACTGAATAGATCTTACAGAATAAAAGGTTAATCAAGGATGATAAGAAACCTACTAAATTTTTGCCTAAATGCTTGATGGTTTCGGGAAACACAGAAAGCACCTTGCCATCTTTTTCTCTTTATGCTACTAAAGCCTCTCCGTGATTCAGGGTGGGAATCTCAAGATAGTTGTTCCATCCAAGGCCCATTTGTGTTTATAAAGTAGCTTTTAAATGTCAATAGGAATTACTGACTCTTAACAGACCGCATTCAAAGCATTGCAAGCCGTACTGTCAGTCTGCCTGTCTGTGATTAGTATCTCCTTGTATAAGTTCCACTGACAAATGATGCTTTATGAGCAACATCTGTGCTGGGATAGATTTGTGCTGTGCTTTATCAGGAAACGGAAAGCCGGTGTTTGGCAAAAGCAAAATAGCACATTTGCATGCCTGTCAATCAGGTGGCAGTTGTTTGTTAAATTCACATAAATGGACAAATGTTCCTTAGAGTTTTGCCTATTGTATATTTGCTGGGGGGGGGGGACTTTTACTATAGGCTATTCATCTCAACAATCAGGCAGCCATTCATTACTTGCTGTCTTTTGCTTCTTGGTAATCAGCTTAAATGTGAAGGTGGGTTCCCCCACCCATTTAAAAAAACACATGTTTCCATCTGTTAACTCATTTAGCTCCTGTTCAGTCATACAAGGGTATTCTACTGTTTGCTAGAGCGGAAGGTGCAATGCTATTAAATGTTTGGAAATGTTAGCAAAAAGCCTTTATGCTCCATTTTAGCAACCTATATATTTTTATTTCTTCCTTATGTTACCCATTTACAAAGCGATTTTCTCTATACAGTTGGGGAGGAGGAAGAGTGGTGTTTTGGATAACTCATACTGTTTTGAAGATTCATGGTGACAGATAAATCTTTAAGGTAACTTACACATTAGCAATAACGACTGGGGAAATTTTAAAAAATTACTATGCAGATTTGATACTGGGGAGAATCGGAAACTTGTCAACAGTCAACAGTGCAGTCCTTTAGATGTCTGCTCAAAAGACATATTGAATGGGGCTTAGTCTCTAGTAACAGTAACAATCCCAAACCAAGTCAGAAGCAAGCCATTCAGTGCAATTCAGCAAGACATAGGAAATAATAATAATGTGCTATGTTCCCTTACCATTCAGCATCATGTCTCTAGTCTTGGTAATCCATGATGTTCAACTCAAGTTCATGTGAGGTGTGTCAATATTCAGTGCTCTCCATAATTTCTCTCTCTCCTCACCCTCTCTCTCTTACACACACCCCCACACCATTTGGATCAAGTTGGAAAGATCCATGTAATCAGTCCCAACCACAGACAATTGTAACGTTCATATACATACCATAACCTTTGTGTGTGTTGTGACAATTCAAGAGAAGATCAGCGCTGCTGAAATAAGCACAACACAGTTATTGTCTTCAGAAGAGATGAATCTTTTGTAAAGATCAGAATTTACTTGAGACCAGGTAGCCAGTAGAATTAGGGAACCACAAACAGATACTTTCCTGATGATGTGATTCAGTATTTTCAGCACACCCACCCACCCCAGTTCCAGATGTGAAGGACTTTTTCAGCTCTGAGCCACGTGGTTGGCAGGAACTGGTTTGAAGACTGGTTGTGCCATCATTACAATGGGAATGAGCACATCACAGAGGAAGAAGTCCCTCAATGACCTGTGTCAATGCAGTGCCCAGGTTAGGGGCGTCACCCTCTCAGAAGCCAGAAGAAATCAATCCTTCTGTGTACAAACTGCAGTGAGTCCAAGAGTGCTTAAAGCATCACATTATTCTTACAACTTCATTTACAAAACCACATTTAGTAAATCTTTTATTTCATGTCAGCTGCTCCGAATGCTGGAGCCATGTCTCATAAATAAAATAACCTAATCCATTCCCAAGCATTTTTTTAATTATTTTAAAAAATTGCTATAATTGGCTACATTCAGATACATTTACATTTTTAATATACTGTGGCTTGGAAACTGAGTTAGACAGTTAACCCGCCTGAGCCACCTCCCTCATGCCTATGAGCTGATATTACATGCTGATTCCGCTAAGCATTTGATGTTGCTAAGAGAATCATCACTGTTATTTCAAACAATGTTTTATGGGAAGTCAATGATAACAGTGATTTCCTGAGACATTTCCATCCCTCTTGCAAGATGCCTGCCATAGTGTGATGAAATGGGCAGAAATATAGCCCTAAACATGGACTGTGGCTGGGAGTGTAGGTAGCTGCCAGCCTCTCCAGCTCCCCTTGTCCTATCAGCCTTTTTTTCTTGGCTGCTGATTTCCCCACCCCTCTGCTCTCAGTTTAGGAGCTGGTATGGGGCTAAGGGACAGAGAGATGATGTAGCTGGCCAATGTGATTATGCCATTGTCCGGTCATTTTAATGATTATTTTACAGCTTTGGTTAGTGGTTTAGGGCATACCGCCCTGCCCTGATATTTTATGATATGGCAATCTAATAAAGACTTTTATAAATTAATAAGTCAGACCTCCGCCATGAATTCACTATGTTGGCCTTAAGCAAGCCATTGTCTCACAGCTTCCCCCTCCCTCAGCAACATAGAATCACAGAATTATAGAGTTCTGTGTCACGTCCCAAATGACTGGTCTCCAACTGGTACACAGGAGCCTCCACTTGCATATCAGAGCCAAGTAACTTTTCAGTGGCTCCTAAACCATTTCAGCACCACCAAGTATACCTGCTTGTGAGGGTGGGGCTGAGGCTGAGAATACTGCCAGGTGATTCAAGCAAGGAGGGCAGGACAGGCAATTATAAATTCTAAGTCCCTCCTCCCCCTCAACATGTTTTGGGGCACCAGAAATCTATTTCACATTAGGGGTTAAGCAATTGTTTTTCTACAGTATTCATGTATACCCTTGCAGAAATAGAAATTTATGGCTATAACCTATTTAAGGTAGCTGTGAAATTAGCTCTTAAAGATATGTATTCCATAATCAGCTTCAAGCAAGAAACATAAAGGGGATTATTTGTTCTTGCAAATCAAAATGTTGAATATGTAGCAATTCACAAATTAATAATTTTTTTCCATGATGGGGTGACAAATTAATTTGGAGTGCATATCCCTTAAGGACAAGGATACAGCACGACATTCTGCTGCTGGCCAAATTTGTTAATCAAGGTCACGGTCACACCGTACATTAAAAGTGCTATAATACCATTTTAGACAGCCATGGACTCCCACAAAGAATATGAGGAGCTGTAGTTTGTTAAGGGAGCTAAGAGATGTTAGGAGACCCCAATTCCCTCCAGAGAGCTACAAGTCCCAGAGTGGTTCAAAAGTGAATCCCACTTCCCACACAACTTCCCAGGGAAATTAATAACAACAGTTACTGTTGTAGCTGCATCCGGAGAGAGTAGATAGACTGAGGCTGGATCTACACTGACCTGTTTCATGTTATTAGAATGGTATTGGATATGTCATTCTAAAACATCACAGGGCATACTTGTAAATTAAAACTTTTTTTTTTTTAGCTTTTCCCCATCAAAACTCTATCTCCCTGCTGCTGGTTGCTGGTTGCTCTGCAGCACCGTCTAATGTCACATTTTAATACCCCTTATGAGTGTCAAAAGCAGGACCTCATGTGTCCATCTACGTTATCAAAACCATTCCTGAACCCCTTTTTAACATTAAAATCCAAGAGTGTAGATTCACCCCGACAAAGAAAATGTTCGACTGGTTCCACATTTTCCAAGTTTATTCTGCCTTCCTTTTTATCCAAATTGTATAGTGTTAACTATGATCTCCTTCTTCTAATTTCTCTTCCAACCATTCTAATACATCCATATTTTCAAGATCTCTAAAAATAAAAGACAAAACTTACTAGATAAAGCAAATATTGTGCCACGTATCACTTAAATTATAAGCAGAGGGTAATATAATGGAATAAAGCAAGAACTCATCTCTGGTGATGTAGAATAAGCCCCATGGGTTCAGCCAACTTGAAAAATATGGAAGTGTGAAGCAATTCACCGTGAGACTGAGGCTACATGCTAAATAAAGAAATGATGGGTTGTGCACAGCTATCTCTGCCTCATTGTTGCTCTGATTACAGCACCACTTTCCAGCAACAAACCACTGAATGTTAATGTCCTCTTAAATTTAGATGAAATTGTCTTGCCAAGAATCTCCTCTGTGCAGCATTTTATATTGCCATCTGCAAGAAATAAAAAGTTTTGTTTTCTAGAATTCTTGTTATTATTTTTAAGGGGGCTTTTGTTTTCATGAAATGAGTTCAGGTCAAGGTTGCTGAAAGGGGGCAATCAAGCTGGCAGTGGCTGTGCAATAAATAAAGCCCAGATCTATGTCCACTATTTCTGGCTTGCTTTTATACGGGCAAGCTGGTTCTCTAGGTTGAAGGAATCTCTGCTAAACAGACTTCCAGCATATTTCTTTCCACTACAGTAGTGTCCTATAGGCAGGGTGGGTGTTCCTTTTCAATATGTGCAAAAATAAATGAACTGTGCCTAACTTAGTATTTAAGGCTACAAATTCAAAACTCACTTACTCTGCTGAACACAGTGAGACTTACTTCTGAGTAGAAATGCAGAGAATTGCACTGCAAAGTGAGAAGATAAATAATCCTGATATTTCAAAAACCTAAAATATTATTTTGAGAAGCACAGTGCTTTCCCAGATACCTGTATCTTTTACCAAACATCATTTCTTGTGCATTTCCTTGAAGATTATTCTTTGGTGTGTATGTTTTCTTTTCTTTCTTTCTTTTTTTTAAAAAAGATAAATCCTCCAGACAAGAAGATGCTGCAGCTAAGCTTTTTAACCATGAGATGTAACTTTTCCTACACTGGCCAGATTTTTATATCATACTTAGCAACAGCACAGTAGCCAAGTGCTTGACCTTCTGAACTGCCATTACTCATAAATGACATTCTGCAAAAGTCTTTTAGACCTTAAAAAGGTAAAATAAAAAAGCAATAAAATTATTGTAGTAAATGGAAGCAATAGCAGAAGAACTTCTCGTTGCTGCAAAAGAAAAGAAAAAACTATTCCCAAAATAGAGGAGTGTTTTCTCAGGGGATCAGTGTCACAGAGGATCAATGAATGGATAACACAGCTGGCAGACTAAAGGAGCAGTCAAGGTGTAGTCTAGGAAGCAAGGAGAGAATCACAGCTGAGTGGATGGTCCATGAGAGTGCAGAATGCTGTTGTGCTCACGTCTGAATTGTAAGCTTCTCATGGGAGAGAACAAGGTGGACCAGGTGAGTGTTTGTTCTGATTTAGTAGGGTTTAGTAGGGTTCTTATGTTCATCAGGCAAGACAATACTTAGTGAGTATAGATGCACAAGAAATTCACTTAAGTTCAGATTGAAAGGTTAACCTACCTAATCTGCACTTTCTGAAAGAATATAAGATTCGAAACAGCCACTCTTCAAAATTCACAGTTCCCCGAATTTTGCAGTGCAGTTCTCCAACCAAGGACCATTTACAAAAATGCATCTATTGGGATGAAGTATGCATAGAATTTGAATATTAATGGAAATAGCATGAAAACTGCATTCTTTTAGGCAAGTTGCTTTGATAAAAGTGTGTATTAAGGGTGAAAATGTACATTTGGAGGAATTTCAATTAAAGTGCTGGTGAATTTTCTTGAGAATACATACACACACACACACACACACACACACATGCAAAATGTTGTTTAAGATTGAAAAAAAATGAGAAACTGAATTAAACCACGATTGTCAAATTTTCACATCCCTACTTGAAGTTTATTTCCCTTGCATTGGGATACATAAGAGTTAAAGTTTTTAGAGTAACGAATGACAAAGGGCCAAGTAGAAAAGAGACAAGCAGGAACTGACAGGGCAAAAGAAAAAGAAATAGTAAGCAAGGAAGCAGGCAGATAATGGTGCTAAACAAGTAGCTTGGCACCTACTTACTTGTATTTCTCAGACTGAAGACCTAGACCAGATTCTGATGATATATATAGCAAGGTGAAGCACAATTGGATCTTGGTAACAGCATAAGCATGCAAGATAGCACAGTGCAACTTGGGGAGGGGGGGAATCCCTTCTCCCTTTTCTAGCTCCATACTGGAGATGAAGGCTGCAGAAAGAACTTTTGGCTCTAGGATTCCAACGTGCTCAGTACCAAAACCGAGGCCCATCTCACCTTTCAAGTTTGGAGCTGCCAGGAGGCCAGGCTGCTGTGGCCCTCCAAAAGTCCTGTGTTAGCTGCAGGTAGCATCCCAGGCCCCTCCTTGAGCAAAAAAGGTGGAACTGGGAAGAAAAACAGTGGGATATCCCTCACCTCCTTTGGAAGCACAGGACAAGGTCAGGGGCAGGCCCCAAATCTTGCCTTGATGACCAAAGCAAATCTAAAATGTGGGTCTCTGAACAAAACCCTAGGTGCAGATAACAGGCTCCTGGCCAATTGCAGTGGGGGTACAGAAAGTAATGACTGCCAGATCGCCCACAACTTAAACATCAGGATGTTTTAGCAAGACTTTTGTCCAAGCAATTCAGCTTCTGAACCTGTTGATTAAGATTTACAGAGCAGAGGCTGTTTTCTTCCTTGGCTGACCCTCTAGGGGCCCACACTCTCACATGCACACACACTGCACAGACAAGCGCAGGACACATGCAGATCAACTGCCAAAGGGCTTGTTATCCCCCACTCTATTGAATTAACCATCTAGTGACTGGTGAGGGAGCATTTCAAAACCTAATGGGGATGCTGGACTGGGCAAAGAGGTTTAAACCTCTCCATTCACCCCAGAGGCATGTCCGCTTTCATTCTACCACTATTCACCCTGCCAAATCAGTTAGGCCTTGGACTGCCGAATCATCAATACTTACTGTACACTATCTCTGATCAAATGCTAAGGAATATGTAGTTTGCTGGATAAAGCATAGTTCATGCATCTGATATTGGGAGGCTGCATTTTAGCACTTTTTTTTTGTTCATTTTGTTAACCGTCAGGTAAGTAGTATATCAAAGTCTACTAGTAAGGCCACCCACATTTGTGTGTGTGTGTGTGTGTGTGTGTGAATACATTTGTTGTAATTAGAGAGGCAAGTCTCTAGAGAGGCTATGTGTCTAGTAATGGAAATCTTAATAGAGTCCCACACTTACTAATTTGTCTCACACTTTGAAAGTGAAGAAAGCTTAATGTGTTCATCCAGATGAACCTCTCAGCTTTCTTTCTGCGGAAGGATTCGTCAGCTCTTTCTCCTCAAGTGCAAACACAGAAGCTCTCAAGAAAAGAGGGAGAAAAGCACAATTAACTATTACTTCAATCTACAAGTTAGTCATATATACCATTCTTATATTCTTATATAAAGTATCTCTGAAGAAGCTTGAAGAAGGTGACTATGCTTCGTGCCCTGGGCAGTTTAAGGAGGTGCCCACGTTACAGCCACCTCACTGACATCATATGTTAAAAGATAAAAGTGAATTCTGAAAATGCATATGTATCAGAGAATATATGTAAATGCAGTGCTTTTCCCCCTCTCAAAACCACACATTTATTTCCAATATTAAGGGTCAGTTTACATGTTGAAGACCAGTTTCCACTGAACTTTCTGCAGAAGCAGGGCTACCCCAGATGGTGCTCAGTGTTGTACATATCTACCCAGTGCCGGTGCCAGGCTCTTTTGCATTGTAGGCAAGGCTACCTATTTGTACCCCCCACTCCACCCCCAAAAAAACAATTGCTAACTTCAGTTTTCAAAAACAGACATCTTGTAGAAAAAAATATGTAAAGAACAAAACTTGAAACTGCTAAATTTCTTCTGAAATGCAAAAAATAAGTAATACAACCATCTTGGATTATCTTTCTCAATTACAAAATAAAATATTTTACCACACAAAAGGTTTTGAATAATCTTGTGAACTGTGATGCTAAAATTTAAGTATCTTAATAGTTTCAATTTCAGGCAAATCAAACTGTCACTCTGCGTGACTTTACCTTTGCAAATTTGGTTACCAGTTCCTTCAGGTCAAATGTCTGATGCTTGGGTGTGTTCAAGTTGATATAGTTGCCAAGACAACTAATTCCTTTTGCAACATTGTTTTGAGTGTATGTAAGTTTTTATAAATCTGAGCTTTGAGAAACTGCATTCACCACTTGCCATTGACACTGGAAATATGCAAAGGACCCCTAGGGCAACTGAAACATTAGGCACATTACCCAGGAGTTTTGGTTGCAGTATGGAGAGGCTGCACAACTATACAACTTTTCAATTGTACCATGGAATGCCAAGTTTTGCATGCCAAGAATTCTGAACAAAGCAATCAAGCATTCCAAGATTTGTAGCCAATATTGTTCTTCTTGCCTAATTTTCTGCTAGTTAATGTCACCAATTGGGGTTTTATCCTCTTTAGATAAGAACAATTCAAGTTGCATTCTGTGGAAGCACACATTTTCTGAAACTTGCCTGATTTCTGATTTACCTCACCATCTTGCTGGTAGTTGACATAGATGGGGAAGTTGTTTGTTTGTTTGTTTGCTATGCATTTAGACACCACTTAAAATACTGAAATCAAATTTTGCATAAAAGTTCCTGAAATCAAGGAGCAGGTTTTGTCTGTTTGGATACAATTGGACACCATTTTATATCATGATGGCAGACTGGACCTTTCAAAACTGCACTGTTTTGTTGCTGTTGTTGGTTTCTTGGAATTCCTGAACAATGCTTTGTATGAGTGTCAGCATCAGACCTGGGTATATGACAGTGAGTGCACCTGACCCAGGAACCCAGGTATGAACTTCAGTGGCCCTACAGATGTTGTAAATCTAGAGATTTTTATGATATACAGGAACTCAGATACAGTGGTACCTCAGGTTAAGAACTTACCGGTAATTTGTTCTAGAGGTTCTTAACCGGAAACTGTTCTTAACCTGAGGTACCACTTTAGCTAATGGGGCCTCCCACTACCGCAGCCGCTGCTCCGCCGCCACGTGATTTCTCTTCTCATTCTGAAGCAAGTTCTTAACCCGAGGTACTATTTCTAGGTTAGCGGAGTCTGTAACCTGAAGCATCTGTAACCTGAGGTACCACTGTACAGTTTTAGCAAGATATGATTTGCCAACATGTTTTGCCAATATGACTTTCTCTTCTTTTGATTTCTTCCAAGAGTGACAGAGCTACTGATCAATAGGAATACAAGAAGATGCCCACAAGTTAGTTATGTGCATTAACTTCAATCGGTCTACTTTGAGTAGACTAGTGCCAAATAGCACCTGGTGTTCCATAAGAAAGTACTTTGTCTCAATGTTTTTCAGAAGCCTGAGTGACAAATATTACCTCTTTAAACCTTGCATCTAGAAACAAAATTCTTCACATCTTAGACTGAACTTCAGATAAAACCTGGAGTGTGTCACAAGGCACAATTTCTCCTCTGATAAGGCTCTCCACCTTTCCCACTGCTTTTGATATCTCATCTGCACAGTTAAAAGTTAATCCTTTGCCTTACCCACACCAGAAGACTCATTTTGTTGCAGCTAATAAATATATGTTTGATTCTTTTCATTACCTCTGGAGGTCTTTGAAGAAGGGCAAATCTTCCTCATTGAGCTCTCCTCTTGTAAAATCTTCTTCAAAAGTTTGCAAGGAATAGCCCGAAGGCTTAGATTAATGTAATAACTAGGGTTTTGCCATCAAGTTGCAGTCAAATTTTGTGTAAAGAAACATTTCAGGTGTACAACCTAAGACAAGTTCCAGTTAAAAGAGCCACTTCCTAGACTTTATGAATAATATTTCATGTTCTTTAGTATTCTTTGCTGTGAATATTTTAGCTCCTGCACATATAATCCTGCTTCCTTTGAGATGGTGCATTGGTGTTTTATGCATTCGAAAGTCTGCTGATTTAAGCTGTGATCCTGAGCTCTTGTATAAGTCCCTTTAAAATCTAATAGAATATTCTGATGAACAGAAATTGCCTTTAAAAAAATGGGTGAGTGGAAGATAGTTACTGCAGTGCAGATTTTATGGTCTTTGTCCTATGCAGAAATACTCATCTTTCTAATGATCAAACTGTGTGATTCTCTTAATTTGGAATGATAGCTTTCTTTTTGTACTTATTTGTGCAGTGATTTACCGGTAAGTGCCATAGGGCCTGTTGTTTTGGGAGACATTGCTTATTCTTTGTAGCTTCTTTACAGCTAGCCTTCCACCATTAACACTGGCATAATTCCATGGGGGCAGCGCTCCCTCTTCCACCTACAGAATGTGTGGGAATGTAAGGGTGCTGTTGGTGGAGGGTCCATTGGTGGTGTCCAGTAGAAGGCTGCAGAAAGGCAAGGCTGTGGAGAAGTCTGTTGCTCTCCTGCTGTATATAGCCTCACTTATGGTGAGAGACAATGGTTTGTACTCAACAGCTCTCCCTAAACTGAGAAATGTGGAAATAAATAGATCATAAGTAGGATCAGAGCACACCCTATTCCTGTGATTGTAATCTGTTTTAACTGTGTTTAATATTTAAACACAGAATGTGGGTTATAAATATAAGTAATGATACTACTACTATTACTACTACTACTACTACTAATAATAATAATAAGAGGGAAAGAGTGAAGAAATGATTTCTGTTTCTATTTTTGCATATCATGTTCAGAATGACTATTCTGTGTAAACAGGCAACTTGTGATGTGTGAAGGCTCATCCATGTTCAGTGATGGCTGTGAGTGTATTTTTAGCTTCTTCTGTTACAGAAAGGTGAAATGGATATTTAAGGGGTGAATGATTCTGCAGTCTGACAGATTTTATGTATCTCTTGTACTGATATGTAGGAAAACTCTGTGTGTCGTGACATTGCATACATTTTCTCATAATTCACATCTTCAGGTGGTTTGTTTTTTCTGTGTTGTTCCTTAACTGGTAGTCACCGTAGCTGTGTTATACATGTGAATGGAGTCTGCATTCCTTCCCCTGCCTGTGAGATCACACAGCTTCCTGTGAAAGTCCACACATTTCAGGGGGAGTCTGGACACCTGCAGAGGAAAGCCAATATGTGTAGCCCTCTATATGCACAGACTTCCATGGGAGCTGAAAACCACAACTTTGCACAAAGATGTCTATTCAGGTGAGCTTTTCCCCATAACAATCTGTTCTCAATGCATGCAACAGAATTATCCTGCTCCCCCTTTCCACTCATTGACTCCTTCATACACATATACACTCCAGTGGCATGCAGTGAAATTTTTTGTAGGGTCAGAGGTGCCAGATTGTGAGAGTGATGGGACATCGTCGTTTTGAGTGTGAGCACTGTGCTGCCTTCCCTAAGCCTAGTCCTCCTAGTCTGCATGCCACTGATACACTCCTAGTGTATAAAGCTTAGTCTATGAGTCAGGTGTGTGTGTATGTGGGATTACAATGGCCCTACATTGTCTGTTGTTTGTCTTTTCTTGTGGCTTTATGGTTGTAGAGTTGTTCTAAGAAGTAGGCATTCAGGGTTCTAGTCCTGAGCTTCCTAAAAACCTGATGACATCCTTGGCCGGGCTTTACTTTAAACATGAGAAGGTGGAAAGATTGCTTTTCTAGCCAAAATGGTACTGCCCGCACACAAGCGTAAGGCATTAGAAAGTGGGGGGGGGACCCTGAAGCTTGCAGAAACCCAAAAATGTTTTCGTAGAGAAAAACAGTCCCCATGAGAACTTCTTGTGCACGTTGTCCAAAGAATGCTTGATGCTTGCAAGAGGGGAATGAAAAGCAAGTGGGAGGGAGAATGGACTGGACTGGGAAATGACCTGACTAGTTGAACTGAAACAGGGAACACCAAACACTCCACATGACAACATTGTGCTGGAGCTCTCACTTCTTATGTTTTATATATCTTTTCACCTTCAGGTAATAACATGTAAGGAAAGGGGAAAGTCCTTGAATGGTTGAATACTTAACCTTAAAGAGAGTAGGTTGTTTTCAGAATTATTTGCAAACATATTTCTGGATAGTTTTTGCATGTTGGCTCCTGGTGCATTTTGGTATTTATAGACTTACAGAGAAATAAAAGATGTCTATATGTTTTAGGATTTAAATATTGTCCCTGATACATTGTCTGATTTATATATCCCTGCAATGGAGTTTCAGTTGCTTCTGATGAAGAGATATACTGTACTGGAAGTGCATTAGTCATCAGTACGATTCCAGAGTGTTACAACAAATTGAGGTGTTGTGTTGTTTTTTTACTGTCTTTGTGATCTTTGCTTTGCTTAAAAAAATACAGGGGGTGAATAATATGACAATGTATGAGGTGACACAAATACAAGTCATCTTGTGAGAAATTTTACCTTTCTGTGTTAAGATTTCAGATCAGTACACCATGATAATGAATGAGAGAGAGAGAGAGAGACACACAGATGTGAAGATGAGCCTGTATATTCACTCTGAGAAGACTGCACTGTATCATAAAATATCATTAAAACAGTCAAACAAAAGCAGTCTAAAACCAACACAACAGCAGTATAAAAACACATGAAACAGAGATTCAAAGGTGTCAGATAATTCAAAGGACTGCAGTAAGTCCAGTGGCGTAGTGTGGGGGGTGCAGGGGGGGCCGGCTGCACCGGGCGCAACATCTGGGGGTTAGGGTTAGGGGGCGCAAATCCACGGGTTAGGGGGCACAAATTACTTGCCTTGCCCCGGGTGCTGACAACCCACGCTACGCCACTGAGTAAGTCACTTCTATTTAAATCATTTGTAGTTTATTTATCCATAAGGGGCAGGATTCAACTAAATTTTTGCACAAGGGGATTTCCCCACACTCCTCCCCATGAATGCCAACCCCAAAAGCAATATGTTCCAGAGGGTCTGGGGAAAACACAAAACGGATGTAGGGAGTGTGCAAGAAGAGGATAGGGAAATACTTCATTGCTCTAGGAGAAATGCTTGCACTGACAAAGGTTCACCTTAGCGCTACATGGAATACAACTCAACTTTTTGCCTGAAGGCCCCAAGGCAGGTTAAAACAAAAGACAACACAACTATAAAAATGGATAAAATCCTAACAATTATAAAATACATAAAACTCTCCTAAATGAAACAGAGCAATATTGTTTGCTAAAGACTCTCCTCCCTGAAAGAGAGGGGAGTGGTTGTGGGCGGGAGCCCGAGCACCGCCCAGCAGGGGGGCATTTGCCCCCTGCCTCCAGCTCACCTGGCTGGTGCTCACGCCCCCTCCTGTGGCCATCCAACCAGGTGCCACAGAGGGGGCGTGTTCAGCAGCCTTTTGCTGCAGCACTAGCCTCTCCCTGGCCTCATTCCTCATCGTCGTCCCGTGGCGAGTCATCTCATCAGGATCTCCTCTTCCACGTGCCCAGCTGAGCGACCACGTGGAGCCTGTACTTTGAAGAGGACTTTTTTAAAAGGGAGTTTTCGCCATGTGGTTGCTGTTGTCCAAGCTAACCCCCCTTGCCTGTACCTTGCATTTCCCTAATGCTTCCCCCTCATTCTTCCTTATTTTCTCATTTAGATTTCCAAAGCCTATTCTCATTGTTTCCGTCTGCTGAGCTTATTTAGTTCCGGAAATTCTACGTTACCCTTTAAGACTTTACTTCTAGTGTTCTCTGCCTCCCGACTATACTGCCTAAAGTCCTCCTTTTCTTTTGGGTACTTGTTGCTGGGTTAGCGACTTTGTTTTTTGCCACAGTGCAGTATTCTTCACTGCCTGGTTACTTTCCTTTTATTTGTATTATTTAGCTGTCTCCTCCGACCTGTGGATAGCCACTCTGTGTGTGCATGTGTGTGTGCTGTTCCTCAGCGCCCTGGCGATCTAAGGAGGGACAGTCTGTGTGTGCGCCTGTGTGCTTGCAGTATCGCTGTGCTTGCTGTATTTAAATTTTCCAAATGCTTGCACTGACAAAGGTTCACCTTAGCGCTACATGGAATACAACTCAACTTTTTGCCTGAAGGCCCCAAGGCAGGTTAAAACAAAAGACAACACAACTATAAAAATGGATAAAATCCTAACAATTATAAAATACATAAAACTCTTCTAAATGAAACAGAGCAATATTGTTTGCTAACCAGAAGGATAAATTCCTGCAAATATCAATCTGTACCCACCAAAAGTCTCTCAATAAAATAGACTACTCTTCCAGAATATAAATTAAGAAATCCAAGTCAAAGCTGTCATTTTATTACCATTTAGGAAACACAGCAGTTCCTACCCTGAGCATAAATGTGCATCCAGGTATATATAAATTTGCAATATCAAATCACTTATTTATTTAAATAAAACAAAGTTGCAGTTAAAAAAGAGAAAGAATACTGGTCCTTAACTGGATGAAGGAGGGAGTGGAACCAAACATTTTACTGGCATGGTTTTTTTAAAAAAATATTTTGATAAAGCACTTTGCAGGGGACAAGAAAGCGCAGATAACTGTGGTAATAAAATTGACAGATTAAAAGAAAGATACAGAGCTATGGAGAAGCTAGCTATGTGTTTTTCACAGTGGAAGATGGAGCTCTGCCAAGTTAGTAAATCAGTTCCCAGAATGACATTGCAGCCAAGAAATGCAGCTCATACAGCTGATAGAAGTAGTAAGTATCTTTATTTTAAAAAGAAGAAGAAGAAGAAGAAAAATTGCTGGACAGACTTGATGCAGATAAATAATAATTTATGGCTAACAAATCTAATAAAGTTAATCAAAATGACCCTAAAAATGGATGGCACAGTTTGTTTTTTTAATTTCAGAAGTGTTTCCAAATAACTTGAAGTGTAAATGGAAACTATGACTCTTGTATTTTTCCAGATGAGCAAAGATAAACATCTTGGCAAATGAAAAGCCAGCAGGTATAGCATCAAACATGCTGCCCAGCCTGAAACATCGCCAAGATGCAAAAACCGCTAGGGTAGCATCTTTCATTTAAAATGATCACCTAGGCATTTGTATCTCATCTATTAGCATCCTTTAAATTGGTGTTGCTACTCTTATCATGCTATAGTGTGAAAGATTTCAAATCGTAATAGATGCTTGTGGCTGCTTACATTTTCACATACCTCTTGAAATCAAATCAACTGAACTTTCAAGGCACTTATATCTGTAACAACACGTCTTCAAGTGCAGTATATGGCATAAAGGAGTGTAAGAAGCTGCTTCATACCTTACCAGATCTAAAACAAGGTCTCAGCCTAAAAGCATTGGGGCCCATGCGCAACAACTCTTATCACTGACTTTCTTGTGAATTTAGAGTTGCAACGTCTCCACCAAGTTTCTTTCTGATGCGTATGATTGCTTTTGTAAATTTTTGGAGTTTCGGTAGTGTGTGTGCATACCAGGGGGTGTCAGGGTATGTGGTTGCTGAGATGTGTCTGGGGTTGCAGGGTGCTTAAGTGTCAAGATGTGTGGGGTTGCAGGCTTTTTGTATGTGTTAGGGACCATGGAGTGCAAAGGGTATGTTTTGGGGGGGACAGTTGCGGTGGGAGTGGAGTGTGTGTGAAGTTGCCGCTGTAGTGATGTGGAGGCATTTGAAGTTGTCAGGGTGGATGGTGATTTCTCAGGCTTCCATATGTTAAACCATTCACCGTATCATAGAAGCCGACTCCCAAGGCAAGGAAGTTTCGCCCCTCCATGTATTTTTTGAGGGGTCTGGGTCCCCTCAATTTTCAGAGGGTGTTTGGCTTTGCCCCCTGGCTCCACATGATGTCACACTTGTGACGTCCGGACATCATGCATGTGATGTCAGGACGTTGCGTGACATCACATTGGGGCCCCTCAATCCTCTGGAAAAGCGGGCACCTCTCCACCCTACCCAGGTATTGAGCCTGATAATAATAATATGTTTATTTATTTATACCCTGCCCATCTGGCTGGGTTTCCCCAGTCACTCTGGGTGGCTTCCAACAAAATATTAAAATACAATCAAATATAATCAAATATTAAAAGCTTCCCTAAACAGGGCTGCCTTCAGATGTCTTCTAAAAGTCTGGTAGTTGTTGTTCTCTTTGACATCTGGTGGGACGGTGTTCCACAGGGTGGGTGCCACTACCAAGAAGGCCCTCTGCCTGGTTCCCTGTAACTTTGCTTCTTGCACTGAGGGAACCGCCAGAAGGCCCTCGGTTCTGGACCTCAGTGTCAGGACAGAACGACAGGGGTAGAGATGCTCCTTCGGGTATACTGGACTGAGGGAGGCTAAATATGTATAGGAGGCCAAGGCAGTGTGGTTGCCCTGCCCCAATATTCTTTGTGTAACAGGTCCTGCCCTACAACAACCTTCATGCATTTCCCCCCTTCCCATGCACACCCACTTTCATTTGCAATGGCCTGGGGGGAGGTTCTAACCAATTCCAGCCAAATATAGCTGGAAGCCTTTACATGATCAGAACATTGACTTACCAGGATTGCCAATCTCGAGAAGACTTCTAACCTCATTCAGAAGCCCCTCCAGACCTTGTACTAAAGGTTGGGTGTACCTAGGCCATTGGGAGTGGGGCCATCAGATACCGAGCCTCTTACACCCATCAAGCCCTCCTGTGATAAGGCTCAACAACTGAATAGGGCTACCAACATACCAAGGCCCACTATGAGGGCTACTTCAGAAAATGGATGAGATTATATGGAAGCGAGTTTTAAATGTCTTTAAAAATAAAAATAAAAAAACCCATTCTCTTTCATCAGGATCTTAGAGTAATAATATGAATTGAGTTCTGTGAATGTCTTGGAAAACACTGCACTTTGCGAGAAGTATTTTATTAATGAAATGAAAGAACGTGCATTGGAATTAAGTTGTACATGTTCCATTTGCTTTGATTTATTTTGCAATCAGAACCGCAATTTTGAGCAATGTGACAGGCTACATGGCACGGCTTTAATAAAAAATGAACTGCTGAAATTGCTGAAATATTGAAGCATTTAAGTCGGATAATCAAAATGTTTCATTTCACTTTACTCATAAAATTATTTATTTTTAGTGTCAGGAGAAGCGCTGAGAATGGACAGAGTTGTGAAGTCATTAGGAATCTGCATTTCCTCCTATGACACTTTCTGAAGCCTCCTACACACACACTTGTGTACATGCACACACGTATACCGGGATTATATATAGATTATATAGAGGCTGCTGATTAGATAGAAAAGATCTCTGTGATTAGCTCTTCCCATTCAGTTTTATCAGTGAATGGAGTGAATCTCAGTGAATCTCTCACCACAGTGGAGTGGTTCCCATATTGGATGCAGTTTTCTTTGTGAAAGGCCTTTAATCAAATTGCTGTAAACAAGGTACTAGAAGCCAAACAGTTTTGCCCACCAGAAAACCAATCCTCATAACCTCTGGTGTTCATTAATTTTTGGAACCAGACAACCTCTCAGTTTTGCCAGGCCCCAGAAGGCCCCTGTCTCCTCAAAACTTTCAAGGTAGAGCCTGCTGAAGTCCTTAGCTGGATTAAGAGAAAGGAGTAATAATGGATGAGAGAGTAAAGTTGGATACTTGGCTGAGCTTCCAGCAATGAAAAGTTCAGCAAACCTTCTTCACTTTCCCACTGTACCAATCCTTTAAAGGGCTTCTTTAAAAGGGAGGAGTGGGGGAATACATAAGCTATCCAAATTCTGGAGCAATATTAGCCAATTAAGCCCAGTTCAACGTTCAATAGGAGATGACTTGTATTCTATAGATTAAAAGACCCAGACAGGCAGAGAGGGGGCCAGGAGATAAGTATCTATCAATAATGAAACATGTCTGTAGATATTTATAAAGGAATCACTCTTCATAATCAAATTTATGTGTCACATTCTGCCTCTTCTGACTTTTCTAAAAATTAGAAAGTTGTGAAAGGATGAAAGCAAGGGGCAGACCCTTAATAAAATGTGTCAAAAATATTAAAATATATTTCCATAAATAAATAATAGAGAAGGAGATGCTATTAACCCAGGGCTTCAGCTTAGTCATGCCCTGTGAACTGCTGGTCATTGATATGCAAATATTTTAAATACCTTACAGAATTTCAGAGCAGGTGTTGAAATCCTTGGTACGTGTATCTCTCCCCCCCCCCCACCCCTATTCCTTCTCTCCTTGAATTAACTGAATTGACTTGGCCCCGTAGAAGACTGAGGGGGAGAAAATCAGTTAATTTTCCTTTTGAAGGAGAACTTACCTAATTAGCACTTTCTGAAACATTATACGAACCAAGACACAGCCACCTTTTAAACTTCTCCAAATTTTGCAGCACAGTCCTCCAATCAAGTAATATGTACAACAAAATGCATCTCCCAAGATACAGTATGAATAAAATGCATGTGTGGGTGAAAATAATATACAAAAAATGTTTTGTATTAAGGAAAGTGTTCTGCAACAACTAGGCAAAGCTGCATCAAAAAAAGGTCTATATTAGGGAAAAGTCACACTAAAATTCTGTAGAATTTTCGTAAGAAACTCTGATCAAATTACTGTAAGGAAACCCTTGAGGAATGGCAAAATGGTGTGTAAATTAGGGTACCTGAATTTAAGATGTGAAAAATGAGAAATCACAATTGACATATTTACCCATCCCAATCATAGATTAAGCCTAATGCATATTTTCCAAGTCCTTTGGAGTATGAGGAGGAGCTATTGTTCTTGCCAGGTGGACAATCTGTATCCAGAAGCCAGAAATTCATTCTGAATTGCAGCACACTCATGGATCGCCAGGTTTTGTAATAAAGCTGAATCGTGCAGCTGCCTAGCTTTACAAGTGCAAGACCAAGACATTTTGTTGCCTGAAGTAAATGACAAGATGGCATCCTCACTCATTCCACATACCAATTCCAACCCCATGGGCAGCTGAATCTTGCTTGGTGATGGAGTAATCTCCTCCTCTGCACCTTAAGGCTAGAGCATGCAGTTCAAGTCACATGGCACACACAGCTCTAATCTCAGTACCTTGCCAGTGTTTCCCAACATCTGCTGCTGAAGGCAACCACTCCACTCTACCTAATGGTAGGACCAGGCCTGACAGATATGAATCACATGCAGGTGGGTCATGGAAAGAGATAATCAGTTTGGTGTGGGGAATGAGGAATTAATCCACTATTACTGATGGGAAATTCATGGCCCTCCAGATGTTGTTGGACTCCAACTCCCATCATCCTTGACCACTAGCCATGCCGGCTGGGGCTGATGGAGTCCAACTAAGTCTGGGAGACTGCAGGTCCCCCATTCCTGCTTTAGATTATCAATGGTGCTCATCTAACACATACATAAGGGGTAACAAACACTTGGGACTGCTTTCAACATTGGGTCTCTCTCATCTTTCTGGAATCCTGCTCAGCCTACCTTCCACTTTTTCCTTCCCCAAATTGCTAATCTTCATCTAAAGAATCCAGCAAATATATAGTGTTGGCACAAAGGATGTTTCTATTCAGATAAGCTTTGAATTTTTACATGTCAGAGACTTGTTCCTCAGAACGTATTTCAAGAATAAAGCAGAGATGTAGAGGAAAAATGTGAAGGGAGAGAAATCAAAACAAAGGGGGAGGGCAGCCTATGATGATGTAAAGCATCTAGGTTAACAAATTTTATCTGTTTTGACAGCTTTCTGTATTGCATTGCTTTATCAGTCCACCATATATTTCCAAAGGCTTGGAGGAAAAGTCCAAACTCCTTACACACTGATATTGTTGTCTCTTAGCCTGGCATCTAGAGATAAATGTCTGGAGGGAAAGCAGTGAAAATGGAATACATTTTCTCCAGAGTACAGGCAGACCATACTTCTCCAGAAGTATCACTGGACAATTTTCTCTATACCATTATAGCAAAACTGAAATATTTAGTAATGTGGTACACCGAGTGCTTATTTCCAGACATGTCTTTATCAAAAAAACTGTGCATCATATCGCTTAATGGGAGTTCAGAATGACTAAATTGTAGTGTTCGATGAAAGCTAGGAATGGAATCTAGACTAGAGAATCTGGGGAATCTATGAAAGCATTTGCAGCTGGGGTTTACTAGAGATACAAGATGCTGTGCCTTGAACTCTGTGACCGCAGTTCTTCATGGGAGGGTTCTCCCCCCCCCCCACCTCTCTCTCACACACCAGAATGTATCATTTCTATTCTAATGGAAGTACAAAGACCTTCTCCACCAAATGAAAAATGAAATGAAAATGAAAGTGCCAGCTTGAAGAAGAGGAGGAAAAGAAGCTTCTGGGAGTATTATTTCCTCTCATCAAAAGGCCCCTTCTTGCCTGAAAATAATGCTCAGATCATCTTTTCCCACCACGATGGTGAAGCATATATTCAGATCCACCCACCTCCAGTGAGACAAGATACTCAAAGCACCATTATTGCCATCATCTCTAGCATCCTCCTCTGTTTACTACACACTGCCTTTCCTACAACAACTTGAGTTAGGGTAGAAGGCAGAGGAAGGCAGGATTGGGTATGAGCAAAATTGAGGCAGGGGACTTGCTAGAGGTGGGTTGCGCCTGCCTTGATTTTGCTCACTGTAATACAAGCAGGGATGCTATGCATAGTTAAGAAGCCCTAATTGAATGCCTACTTCCTCCCTAGTGGAATCAGCCACTGAGTTGGGTCTCTTCCCTTGATGATTAAAAACAAACAATTCCTTAACCCATCAACCCAAGGTACCTGCTGGATACGCTGCTATAAGAAATAAGAGCTACTTGCGTACAATCCAGTTGTAACTAGAAGGAAGCACAGGTGTTCCCCATGCAAGTTGCCCCCCTAGCTCTTGTAAACTTTCAGAGCAATGAATCCTCTTTAAATGCCAATGTCACCTTTGTTCCACTTTGTGCCATTCCAACTGTGTGCTCGCTTCAGGATATTTCAAGGAGGCCTGCAAATAGACATAGATGCAAATCTATTCATCCAGCATTATTATTAATCTGCATCACATTAAAGGGTTTTTTAAAAAATTAGAAAAGACACTTGCTGTGTGAGTCCGCTAATTCCTTGCTGAATCTCATTCCTGATCTGACGCAAGGCAAAATACCTGTTTTGAAAAGGGACCCAACTAATCTTGTTTTAGTCCTCCATCAGCAAGTGGGGTCAAACACCTTTAGGCAGTAAGGTAAAAAAGGTAGAGGACCCCTGGGCGGTTAAGTCCAGTCAAAGGCAACTATGGGGTGCAGCGCTCATCTTGCTTTTCAGGCCAATGGAGTTGGCATTTGTCCACAGACAGCTTTCCAGGTCGTGACCAGCATGACTAAACCACTACTGGTGCAATGGAACACCATGATGAGTGCCAGAGTGCACGGAAATGCTGTTTACCTTCCCGCTGCAGCAGTACTTATTTATCTACTTGCACTGGTGTGCTTTCGAACTGCTAGGTTGGCAGAAGCTGGGACAGAGCAATGGGAGCTCACCCCATTGCATGGATTCGAACACCAACCTTCCAATCAGCAAACTCAAGAGGCTCAGTGGTTTAGATCACAGCAGCAGGAGAATCATAAAATGTTTGGGTGGTATCCTATTAAACAGTTCCACTAATGCAAAGGGTTTTAGCTGTGGAATTGAACTTCCCTGCCCTCTTCTATCTCCACAAACCCCATAAATCTGTTCCAGGGTTTCTTCCAACCCTCCACAGAAGATTTATGGGGCATGCAAGGAGATAAGAGGCTGGAGAGGGTCTATTGTGCAGCTAAAACTCCTTGCTTTAGCTGAACTCTTTAGTTGGATGCTGCCCTTTATGTCAGACTCCATGCTCCAGGAAGTCCTCAGCCATGCACAAAATTTAGTATCCTGGCTGTTGAGGTCCCTGAGACCCCAATTGCATCTGCAAATGTTTGCAAGCAAACTGCACCCTGACTTCAGCTGGTGGCCAAATTTTATGGCAACTGACAAACAAGGACCTTTAGATGACCTTTCTCTGTTTATGGAAAGGTCTTTGCAAAATGAGGGTTGCCTTCCACACTTCCGGTGCATAGTGTCACAGGTCTTCTTCAAAAGAATCAAAACAGTCCTCAGATTTGATTATCAGCTTCAACTCTGAGCTATCAATGAGAGCTACAAGCTTGCCTTCTGTGCAGGAACTGTGGCACAGAGCTTGGTGCCACATGAAAATGTCACAACTTATGGACAATTAGTGCTGCTCGCATAGGAAGAAGTCCAGTGAGGCAGTATATGCCATCAAAACCCACAAATGTTTATGTCATCATGGCTGTGTTCTGATTCCAGAGTGCCATACATCTATGATGCAGACATATATGTGCAGAAGAAAGATGGTACCCCAGTAATTAAGAAATTTGATCAAACAGTGGCTGGGAGACTAAATGCACATTTCGTCTGGGAGGAATATAACAACTGTTTCTTCAGCAGTGTACAACTGTGCCATGGTATTAGAAAATTAGTCAGAATATCAGCTTTCTCCCAGTTGGCACTCTGAAAATCAAATGAATCAGAAATTTCCCCAGAGTCCCTTGTCCACAGACAAGCATGGGACAAGCATCCAACTGCTTTATCTGTCCTGTTCATGCAGTTGTGAAATGTGGTTGTTGTGCATAAGTGGCTCAGTGTTATGGTTGCAAGGTATGGGGGAAGTCCTACACAGATTAGAGCATCCTAGGACATAACAGAAGAATGCTGGGACAATGTAGGAGCAATTCTCCAATTTACCATCATAATAAATGTTGAGACTTTCTCTCTGTTTCTCTTCTTTTCATGTTGACGCTATTCATATTGATGAGTAACTTGACTAGACATTTATTGTCTACCATCTCCAGCTTATACAAAATGTGATATTCTTTCTAAAGTAGACATTATTTTTTTCTGAAGTCATCTCTATAATTTCATTTTGCATGGTGGCAGTATGACGGTCTGTTCTGATATTCAATCATTTTTAGTTGGCCTACGCTAAGATAAATTAACAAAGTCTGAATGTTTTACTATGCTGGTTTTATTTAATGATTTCCAGATTCTGGAATCTGCTAAGCAATTCTTTATATATACATGTTGGTGGGTGTTTTTACATTTATAATGTGTTATTTACTGATTAATCTATTCTGATGATAGCATAAACTGAAATGGTTTCTCTGAAGCACTAGTGAGTCAAAAATTTGCTGTGTTCAAGGTCTAATCCATTGATATAGTGTATATGTAAGATCAATTATCTTACTGTGTATGTTTGATCTTTTTTGGCATCAATTTTCTTCCACACACTCATTCTGGAAATGATACAGAGGCAACTTCCCAGCAGCTGACACAATCACCTTAGTAGTTTTTGCGGGTGGTGAAATAGCAGAAATAATAGCAAATTTATAAGTGACAAAACCTGATAGAATAAGATTTCGGATCTTTCATTGACTTTCTAAATGTGTCAAATTTAACACAGGCAACAGTGTTATTATACCATGAAGTAAATCATGCTGAACTCAATGGGTCTTACTTCTAAATAGCACTGTTCCTTACTGAGCAGGAATTCAATATGAATGGCTTCCTTGTAAGTGCACTTAGGATCATGGGCATCATCACCTACAAAAAAAAATGTGAATGCAATTCTGCATCTCTTTATTAAAGAATAAATTCCACTAGCAGTAGTGAGACTTCTGAATCAAGGCTTTCAGATCTGCAGTAAGAATATGAGTAAGAATGTTGACGAAATGCCTTTTGTACTGATAGGCTAGTAGACTGCCGTGCTGGTAAATGAATGAAATATTTTCTTCACTTTGACAAATGGCTCAGCCTGCAATCAAGATAAAACCTGCCGTTACTAATATCAATCATTAAGTGTAAAACACTATGAGGAGGGCAGGAGGAGGAAGACCTTTGAATATCTATCTATCTATCTATCTATCTATCTATCTATCTATATCTATCTATCTATATCTATCTATCTATCTATCTATCTATCTATCTATCTATCTATCTATCTATCATCTATCTATCATCTATCTATCTATCTATCTATATCTATCTATCTATCTATCTATCTATCTATCTATCTATCTATCTATCTATCTATCATCTATCATCTAGAGACTGGGCTCATTTCATCCTGTGAAGTTTCATCAAGTCTAACACACAATACAGCCCCCACTGGATGCATAGAGATTCTGAAATGCCCCCTAGCAAAATAGTGTACCTTATGGGAAACAGAATAGTTAACTCTGTGCTTAGAGTCATAGCATGGCATCAAGGAAACATCATATGTCACATGTGTATTGATAGCACAACTCCCTCTTGGCAATAAAAAACAAGGAGACAGCCTTAGCAGAATAAATCCATGAATAGGGGAACTAAAGCTCTAAACTGCTTGCATTCTGGAAGGAGGCCAAGAAACTCGGACATAGATCAGTGGTACTCATCTGGCAGTACTGAAGACTTTTTTCTTTGAATCGCAGACCGGGACTGAATCCTTTAACCACAGAAAGACCTTCTGCGTAGTCCCAACATCCTGAGACTGATCATCCGGCCCCCTGTTGCATTGGACAATGTTGGCAGGAAAAGAAAGTAAGGAAATGACGGGGAATGCTCCGATTGCTGGGTCCAGTATTGATATACATAGAAGAACTACAGACTGGAGGCTACTGACTTGATGATAATCTTGGTGGTTTGTAAAAAATCAACAAAATCAATTGCTAATTTGGAAATAAAGAGTTATAATTATCTTGATCTTTCCACTAATAATTTTTATTAATTGTAATAGTCCAAAGGATTTAGCTTTGTACCTTGTTTTATAATGTGAACATTTTGTAATACCTTGCCAGGGGTAGGTAAGGGAGACAAAGTGGACAGGTAACAATTCTTGTTACTATAGAGGTGGAATGTTGTGGTATATAGTTCAGGACACAACAGCTGTGCATCATTTTCCTGCCCAACAGTTTCCTTATTGACACAATACTCTTACACGGTGCTGGATTAATCTCTGGCAACCTGTATTCATTTATTTAGTTAGAATCCAAGCCAACCTCAGTGGATTTTAAAGATTCTTGCTAAACTAAGGGGTTCTTTGTCCTGAGTTCCAATACCTTGGCCTTGCAGAGTTTTCTGCGAGAACTTGCTGTTAGAGGGGTAGATTCAGAAGGCAGAGGCGGCACACTTCTTTGATTTATTATATTCAGCATAAATGCATTAGCCAACACACTACATTGCTGCAGGAAAAAACATGAAAGCAAACTGAAGCATTGCGGAATGAATGATGAAAGTTGTTCAATAGAGGAAACATTACTCACAGCTTCTTGGGGTGACAGTATGGGAGGCCTTTTGGAGAAAAAGATAGGGGAAAAATAGGGAAGTGGGGGAAAGAAATCCAGTGTCAGCAGTTCATCTGGCTGTGGTAAAAGACATCACAGTTCCCAAGTCATTGGCAACTGAAGCATTTTACTATCACAATGCCATTGAGTTTTTCTTCTTTATATACTGTGAATTACTTTTGAGTTTCTGGAAACCAAGTGATAATTCTACGCTCACAAAAACTTTCCTTTTCAACTCTGTCTGAGTTACATCAACATTCTTCATTCTTCAACACATAATACCATTGGCTTAAACTTAATCCTACATTTGCTGACTTCCAGTTACCAGGTTAAAATAGTTATAATCAGCTGGACTGTGTATAAAGTGACCAAGCTCTCATTAACAGTTTTATTTCCAGTTGTCAGAGCTAAAGCAATAACGATAAAACTTTCAAAGTTTGATGGGCTTTTATAATACCTGAATACTTAGCACTAAGGAAATCCAAGTGCAGTCCAATCCCCAACAGTAGGCCAGGATGGTGGCACTCACCTGACCTCCCATCGTCCACGTTGCAGCTGCTTACTGGAAGGTAAACGAGGAGGTGAAAGCTGTGGTGAGGTCACTATGGTGCAAACACACCAGTAGAAGAACCAGATTGATTCTGCTGGTGCATTTGCACCATGCCAACCTCCTCACTCCTCCCCCCTTCTACCTCACAGTAAGTGGCAGTGATGTGGTTGGCAGGAGTTCAGGTGAGCACCACCAGCCTACACACCTCTGCTGCCAATCTCATACAGTGGTACCTTGGTTCTGGAACTCAATCCATTCTGGGAGTGTTCAACTCCTGGAACCATTTGAAAACCAAGGTGTGGCTTCCGATTGGCTGCAGGAGCTTCCTGCACTCAAGCAGAAGCCATGTCGGATGTTCAGCTTCCGAAAAATGTTTGCAAACCAGAACACTTATTTCTGGGTTTGCAGCGTTCAGAAGCCGATTAGTTCGGCTACTAAGCCATTTGAGATCCAAGGTACAACTGTATTTCTCTTGGGCTGCCACTGAGGGATCAAATGTGTGTGTTTGTGTGTGAATTTGGCCCAGAAGCCTTTCATTGCAGATTCCCAAACTAGCAGATTGAGTGTTAAACCCAGCAATCGTGAATCAAATGTCCATTCAGTCATGGAATCACAAGAAACAAAGTATTCTCTTTCTGCTCACTTTATCATCTGTGGAATGTGAAAATTTACAGCAACATGACAGACATGTTAAGCTGCTTCTGAAGACAAGTAGTGGGTGGTGGTGGTGAGTGGGATTCTATTAACTTTAAACTCCTCAAGAACTGCTCTTTGTAGTGTATCTATCAAGTTAGAGAAGTATGGTTTTATTTGTTCGGCAACCAAGCCATTTGAGAACCAAGGTACAACTGTACATGTTTATTTGGAAATGATTGCTCCTATATTCAATGGCTCTTACAGTTAAATATTTGGAAGAACACAACCTTAGTAAGACTTTCCAGTTAGATCATTGAGGTTGTTTCCCTAAAACATAATCTAGCGGAGTTCCCTGCCAAATGTCAAAGCATTGTTTATACATCACTGTAATCAATAGCAATGACTTCCAGGAATTGAACATAATTAAATTAGCAATGTATAGACTTCAGTCTTCAGTTGTTTGTGAGGGGAAACGTAGCACTCAAGATGTCAATGTTATAATAACTCACCCTGGGGGGGGGGGGAATTGACTTGTTTTACTCCTTTGGGAAGTTTTCAACATTACATTATTATGGCAGACATTGTGTCTAAGAATGAGTGCTGGGTTGGATTCCTTCCCTGCATGTTAATTGCTGAGGTCACAAAAGATGACATCAGAGTCAGTCAGAAGCGACCAGTCAGGGAAGGGCCATGGACGAGAGGTAGAGCACAGGGTTTGCATGCAAAATTTCGTTGGTTCAATATCTGGTATCTTCATACATATTTGGGGACTGTTTGTGTCTGAAACTCTGGCTCGCTATGGTTGAGTCACAGTGTGCTCTACCGCGAGGGTGTGTGACACCATTACATTACATTTTTAACAAACCAGCTTCGGTCCACTGTGTACCATACACGCTCAGGGCATGTCTCTGAAAAAGTCTGCAGACTACCTCTCATTGTTCAGAGAATAAGCTCTTCTGGAACGCCTGTGGCTGAGAAAAATTCTCAGAAATGTGGTGCCAAGTCATGGTTTGCCAACCTTTGTGAGGCTGTGGGCAAATTTGCAAACTAGGGTAGCTTGTGTGCACCATAGACACTCACACACTGAAGCCAAGAAACCTATTTCTATTGACTTTAGTAGAACACTTCTTTCGAATCTATTTTCAGCAGGGGGCGGGGAACACTGTGAGCACCTGGGAAGGCCTCTGTGAACACCCTGCTTCCCAGTGTGACCCTGACTATATTCTAGAGACTATCTCCTGTCTGTCTGATAAAGCTGGATCAGTCTAGCACATTTTAGCCAGTACAAGGAGTCAAGTGTGTGATTTTGTACTGTTTAGTCAAGACCAAGAATAGCCCACCCAGGCTATTCAGGAGAGCAAAAAAGATTAGATCAGAACAATTCAAGAAAAAGACTAGTGAAAGTAGGGATTGAGAATGGATGATGGTGCTACAGTGCAGTGAAACTTCAGCTTCTAAGGAAGAGGAGGAGGAACAGGGGGATCTGCAGTAAAACTGAGGAAGGCAGGCAAAGAGAAGTGGGCAGCTTGCCATTTCACTGTAAAATGGATGAATCAAAGCAAAGTAAAGGGGTTAAAACCATTGTTACATGTGTCTCTAGGAACATGATGGTGCATGCATTTCACTCACAACCCTTAAACTCTTAATCCCTCTGCACCAGGGATAGGGAAACCTATGGCCATCCAGATGCTGTTGGAGTACAACTCCCATCATTCCTGAACATTAACCATGCAGACTAGGACAAATGGGAGCTGGAGGCCAACAACACCCAGAGAGCCGGTTTCTCATCCCTGAGCTACAATGTAAGTCTCACTATGCTGCATCAATAGATGGCGCAAGGAATAGATGGCAATGCTCATATGTGGGCATCTAAGCTTGGGTGAGCATGTTTAATCAAGTACAGCGGTACCTCGGGTTAAGTACTTAATTCGTTCCGGGGGTCCGTTCTTAACCTGAAACTGTTCTTAACCTGAAGCACCACTTTAGCTAATGGGGCCTCCTGCTGCTGCTGCACCGCCAAAGCACAATTTCTGTTCTCATCCTGAAGCAAAGTTCTTAACTTGAAGCACTATTTCTGGGTTTGCGGAGTCTGTAACCTGAAGCGTATGTAACCTGAAGCGTATGTAACCCAAGGTACCATTGTATAAGAGAAGGTGGAATACAGAACCTAAAGTTAATGGTGGACTCTTTCCTGCATGGGTTTATTTTTAAAAAGAGACTAGAGAAACATCAGCCAGGTGCAGTTTCAGACCAGGGAATCCTGTTTTTACTACTGCTTAGCTGAGGTGGCCCATGAAATCTCTTCTTATTCTTTGAATACTTCCTTCTGTTCCATAACACATAGCAAAATCCTTCCTCCCTGATCCCCGGTAGGGTATCTTTGCTACCCCTTCTCGCTTCCCTCTGAATTATTCTAGCATTGCCCTGGAGACATCATTATGAATTCAATTCGCTCCACAGTTCTGGGTCAAAGGATACCCAGAAGGATTATGCTGCCTCAAAGGTTTAGGAATCCTTGTTTTCTTTCTGCCCTCCATTCCACATGGTATCCTTCTGGATTAAAAGAAATGGTTAAAAATTAAAAAGCAGCGCTTGTAGCTGAAAAACACCTTCTTTGGAGGTGCTGTATGAATTCCAACAATGCAGCTGATGTATTTTGCATTTGAAAACAATGTACTGCGTTTCTCAGCTTGCATATAGGGGGGGGTGTATGATAGGTAGCAAATGATGTTTTTGTTATACAGTTACTGCTAAACCTGTTGAAATAATAACAGCAATGGATCATGATTCACAATATTGTCAGGCAGGAATTGCAAGGCATCTACATCTAAATTCTAAAGTGATGCTGTCGCTGAAAACCTCTAACTAGCAAAAAAAAAAAAGTGGGGGGGAGGGAATGCGGTTTGCATGACAAATCCAAGTTTGCAGAATATATTTCATGGGGATTTCAGCAGTGCTGTGGCAGCAGAAGAAGCCCTCTATCGTTTCTTTTAAGTCTGTGTTTCAACTCTTCACTTAGATCATTCTTGCATCAGTTCTCCATTTCATAAATCTTCAACACAAATTCATACACTTGAAAATACATGTTCATTTAGGTTGCTTTGAAATTTACCTCTGACTTTAAATCGAATTTTTATTATAAGGCCTGAATGTAAGGCCAACCTTCCTGTAACTGCAACCACCTGAAAATCAGGGTCAGTTCATTACATGGCACTATACAGATAAAAAAATTGCTCAGGCTTCTGAGTCACTGTTGGAAAAGTAATGTCTGAAGCATGCCCTAAAATGAACCCTTAGATATGACCATGGATGAAATCCTCAAGGGCATGTTTCAGATGTCATGTGTTGAGCAGAGGCAGGGCATCACACTCTTATGCCAGGCCATATCTTCCCCTTATTAAACATTTTCTCTCCTGGCTGCTATTAAAGGAAACTTCTTGTGCCCTTCACTCTATCTCAGGCTCAGCTACTATCAAGTAACTTGCTAGCTCAGTCCACATTTAAAGGCAAACCTACCTAATTTGCACTTTCGAAAACAACATGTGAACTGGAAAACAGCCATCCATTGAAAGCCATACTGAATTTTGCAATGCAGTTATCCATCTACCTAAAAATGAATGTATTATGGGATTGTTTCATAAAATGCAGATGTAAGTGAATACAGCATGCAAAAATGCACTGTAATATGCTTTGCCAAAATATATATATGATAAAATGCTTTGCAAAATGGGTGTATTAGGCTAAAGTGCATACAAAAATATGTCTTATTTGGAGAAATTCACACTAAAATGCTGACAAATTTTCATGAGGACTTAAAAAAAAATGTAAACTGAACTGGAAATACAAAGATCTGAATGTTCATATTTGAAAAAAGAGAAATGGAGAGAAATAGAAATGGTTCACCCATCTCTAATGCTTGCAGAGTGGGATAGGGCCTTTGGAGAAAGAAAACAACATGGCAGAGGGCTGCACTGTTGGGTTTAGGCCTGGATCTCACACGGTGTCTGCCAAGGACACCCAGACCTCCTCTGGTTCAACTGAACAGGAGGTGAGACTGTTGCTAGGGAACAGAGCCTCTTCACTTCTTATTCTCAGGCATTTGGAGGCTGAGTAAATGCCCCTCTCCACCACTTTCAAGTTTCTGCCTGGGTTACTCATACACGTCTTGAGGAAAGCAACTAGGAGCAGGGAAAAAAGGTTGCTTTGAAGGTCTCAGAGATCACTGTAGGTTCTTTTCCACACCACCCCCCAAAGTGCTATAGCAATTGTGGTAATTCAGAGATGTTTCCTTTCAAGAAACATTGGGGTGGGAGTACTGGAGACGCTTTCTGGAGAATGATGTGAGCCTGGCTGGCTGAGAGGGTTCCAGAAGAAAACTAGTGTCTGTGGTAATTGATACAATTGATACTTAAAAAGACCACCATGTTAACTCTCATATCAAGATACCAAATCCAGATTTATTACAAGTGCCAAGGGGCCAAGCAACTGCTTATATAGTAATAGTTTATCATTTGTGCCCCGCCCATCTAGCTGGGTTTCCCCAGCCACTCCGGGTGGCTCCCAACAGAATATTAAAAGCACAATAAAATATCAAACATTAAAAACTTCCCTAAACAGGGCTGCCTTCAGATGTCTTCTAAAAGTCAGATAGTTGTTCATTTCCTTGACATTTGATGGGAGGGCGTTCCATAGGGCAGGCGCTACTACTGAGAAGGCCCTCTGCCTGGTTCCCTGTAGCTTCGCTTCTTGCAGTGACAGAACTGCCAGAAGGCCCTCAGAGCTGGACTTCAGTGTCCAGGCTGAAAGATGGGGTGGAGACGCTCCTTCAGGTATACTGGGCCGAGGCTGTTCACTTTTCCAGCCACTTATGATGATATATTTTACAGATATATTATCATATATATTATTATTTATTGTTATATTGGTGGTGGTGGTTGTAAACTGTTTCACTGCTTTCCAGAGAGTAAGGCAGTCTAGAAATGGATTTCTAATTAAAGAAATAAACTGAGCAAGCAAAAATAATAATATTAGTAGCCACCAAAAAGTCCTGAAGTCACAGACTTAATTGAACAGCATTGCATTTAGCTTCAGCATGCTCAAGAATGGTGTTTGCCTCATAGCAGGCTTTTTGAGAAGCTCTCTGATCTTGACAGGCACCACACAGGCATATTTCATTGTGCCTCTTGGCTCCGAACACTTTGGGCCAAAATGGACAATGCACATTGAAAGAATCACCGTTTGGCAATAATAGCACTTGGACACATATCACTGTTATGCATTCCCCGTTTCTTAGCCAGTGGGCCCAATGTGACAGCACTCTCGTTTATTACAATTATATCCTCCTTTTCTCCAAAGAGTTTAGGAGGAGGAGGTATTTACTGTTGGGGGCATTGGGCAGGATTAATCTAACTGGTGCACTAGCAGAAGACTGCACAAGGATTCTTGTAGTGCAGTGAGGCTTCTCCCTATACTCAACTCCTGGCAAACTACCTTAAAGCCACTCTGGAGTGTCATAAGCACATGGAAGGGAGCGGTCGTTCCATCTGGTAAGCAGAAAAACTTTTGCTGGTGGAACAGCTATATTAACATGACCTTGAATTCCACCCTGTATAGCTCTGAATGGCAGTTGCTGAAAATCACAGGTGGGGAGAATGTTGTGCTCAACTTCTCCTTGCTGGCTTCCCATGGGCATCTAGTTGGCCACCATGATAATGGAGAACTGGACCATACAGGTCTTTGGCCTGATCCAGCAGGACTCCTATGTTCTTAGATGATTTCTCCCTTCCATTTTTTACCCCCCACCCAAACAACCCTATGAGGTTTGAGCTCATGCACCAGTACAGAGAAATCTTTGCATGGGTGTAATTTTGGGTGCATAAGCAATGTGAACCAGGCCTTTCTCCTTTTTCTTCTTCAGGTACCTAGGAGTGGCAACCAGTACCACACTTTGAATGCCTTCATATTCTAGGCATGAATTACAGAGAAAATACCAGAGCAACTCCTTTCCCTTCCCCCCATGCCCCCGCTCCTTTATTACATATCAGCAGAGAACCTGGGCAACCTGTTACAGAATGTCAGTCACGGATGTGCAAGCAAAATCTTTCTCCACCTGCGCTAGAGGTGAAGGAAGAGTCACTGGAGGAAAATGTGAGAGGTAGACTAAATTCATAATTAAAAGGGAATTTCATGTCACCGAATACAAAGTGACAGAGTATTTCTGACAGTAACAAGATCTGAAGACCATGAAGCTGGTACTAATAAGACAGCAGTAGCTGGAGTCTTTAAGCAGGCTGCATCTCTCAGAAAACTGTTGAAACCAGCATCCTCAGAAAGTCAGCAGCCAGTGACAAAGCTGTAGTGGTAAAGTGCATTTAATGAGCCTGGCTGCTGTTTCTCTGATGTCTCAGCATATTGCTTTAATTCTGGAAGATTTTTGTTTGTTTGTTTGGGGGGGGCAGGGTAGGAGGGAAGAACACAACATAGTTCAAATGCAGATCACTGTCGCGTGTAATCATTTTTTACTTCCGCAAAGCTGTGGTGAAAGTTGAAAAGTTCAGTGCACTTCTTAACAGAGTCGTACCTAGGGTTTCTTGTGCCCTTAGCAAAAAGCTGTATTTCACCTCCCTCCCGCTAAAAAAAAACAACAAAAACACTTTACCACAATAATCACATTGGAAACTACTACATGTTAGGTGACCCAAGTACTTGAAGCATCCGGAGTAAGGGTGAGACAAAGAGTAGGGGGAGAGCATGCCTTTGTGCCATGGTATGCTCACCATGGTTTCAAAACAAATAATTAGGATAAGGTTATTCCCCAGTAGAGGATATCTAACCAATGTGACTCTGAAATTAGTTTGCTCCCAAAAAACTTTCTTCAGAATCAAGTGCTAGCTAAATGTTTGATATTAGTATTTTACAACATTTGGGGTGCTAGTTTAATCAGAGTACATCCACTGAAATTAAGGAACATGACTAAGGCTGCACTCCTCTACCTACTTACCAAGGAGTAAGCCCTATTAAGCTCAATTGAACTATCTGAATAGACACGTCTAGAATGTCATTGCAAATTAGTGTTGGAGTTCATAGTCTATGTGCAGCTTGACAAGTGAGCAATTGGTGTTTTGACTACAGGCTAGGGAGACAGAGCATGGGAGAAATTTGCCTGGGGATAAGGAGACCTAGTAACAGCTCGGTGATTGGTTGAGGTCTCTCATATAGGCAGCATGACCTATGACATTGTTTCGCTAGTTAGGAGTAATCTGGAGTGCTTGGAGAGTGATGAAGTTCATGTCTGTATATAGTAACTTGTATATAGCTTGCGAGTTTACAGCTGTATATAATAAACTACAAAATCAAGTTACTAGTTGTCAGCTTTGTTCTTGATCGTTGTCCTGACTGAGCGGTCTCGATCATTGCCTAGGAAAAGCTGCACTACTCTGCTAAATTGTGCATCATTGAAGAAGTTCAGAGGTGAAGAGACTGGTCCTAGTAGCATGTGAAAGGCCTTCAAAAAGTGCTCACAGGCTTCGAAGTTTTAACAGTTAGGTCCATTGATTTCAATAGAACTATTCTGACTACTACCTGATGATATTCGACAGAATTTGATATCTGATATTTAGAACTTTGACAGTATTTTATAGCTGATGTAAAAGGTGTTTATTATCTTATTATCCCGCTTGGACTACTGCAATGCTCTCTGTGTGGGGCGACCTTTGAAGGTGACTTGGAAACTACAATTAATCCAGAATGCAGCAGCTAGACTGGTGACTGGGAGCAGCTGCCAAGACCATATAACACAAGTCCTGAAAGACCTATATTGGCTCCCAGTAGATTTTTGAGCATAATTCAAAGTGTTGGTGCTGACCTTTAAAGCCCTAAACGGCCTCGGCCCAGTATACAGGAAGGAGCGTCTTCATGCCCATTGTTCAGCCCAGACACTGAGGTCCAGCTCCAAGGGCCTTCTGGCAATTCACAAACTGCGAGAAATGAAACTACAGAGAACCGGGCAGAGGACCTTCTCAGTAGTGGCGCCCACCCTGTGGAATGCCCTTCCATCAGATGTTAAGGAGATGAGTAATTATATAACATTTAGGAAATGTCTGAAGGCAGCCCTGTATAGGGAACCTTTTTAAGGTTTCATGTTTTGCTGTGTTTTTATATATGCTGGAAGCCACCTAGAGTGGCTGGGGCAACCCAGCCAGATGGGTGGGGTACAAATAAGTTGTTGTTGTTGTTGTTGCTAGACAATATCTGAAAGGTGACGTGTGACTATGTTTAGTTATTTGACAGCCTGTGATAGATGACAGACACTGGGATTCAATGACACTTGACCTCCTGAAATTTCATATTTAAGGGCTTCCAAAATCAAAACAGTCAATAGATGCCAAAATGGCTAATTGCACAAACCTACTCAGATGTAGGTTGCATTGCATATAATGGAGCTGGCTTCCAGGTTGAAGATTTCAGCCCAAAGTAGTCAAATTGAATTTTGAAGTTAAATTTCACATTAAAAATTAGGAAGGGTCTGATGAGTCTTAAGACGAACGAATTGTATTATGGCATATGCTAATATGGAGTAGAACCAGCTACATCAAATGCTAATGCCACAAAAGAATTTGTTAGTCTTTAAGGTGTCACAAGATTCATTGTTTTTGCCACAACAGACCTCACACGCCCACCTCTCTAGAAATTGGTGCATTAAAAATTATACTTCTGAACACCAAAGGAAGTAACCCCATCCTTATGGGGTGGCCACCTAGATGAACCCATGATTGGGATGGGTTTGCATCTGTACTTCTGGAGGGTGGATAAGGGTAGGAGTCATCTCCACCCTCAAGGACAATCTGCACCTTCCTCTAAGATGGAGATACCCAAGGTGGGCTACATCTCCCATCCACCCCATCCAGCATGGCCAATGGGAAGGGATTAATGGTCCTAAGTTAGTCATAGGTCCGCTCTGAGTAAAATATGTTGGCTACCTTTGTTTGTACCCACCTCTCAGAATTTGCTTCCTGCATTCCTAGTTTCCCCTGTGTTGACATGATTTAGATCTGAAAAGTTATTGATGCTAGTTAGAACCAAAAGTACCACAGCTTGGACTTGCAGGAATCCATGCACTTGGTAAATCCCACCAATTACAGCACAACTTATCACTGTCTGAATGCCTAGTCAGGCTCCTGACAACAAGTAATTACATCAGCTAGTATACTAATGATGTTACAAACACAGCTTTAAAAAGGTGCATATATGAGACTTGTGTCGGGTTGTCTCATTTTAATTCCTCTATTCCCTTAGGTTACTTCCCATCAATCAGTATTGGTCATCAAGTACAGGTAAATTCAGTTTCTGGAGTGAAGCCCAGAACATTCAACTCCAATCCTTCCTAACGAAAGAGTGTTAAAATACTTTACTGCACTATTTATTTCTCAGGACTTTGAAGTAATTACTTGAGAAGACAAGATGATCTCATTATTCAGCTGACTCTATCTCTCACTTTATTTGCCCAGCTAACAATTTCTCTGCTTTATTTTCTCATTCATAATAATTGACCCGGCAAAGAATATGGCTAACTCAACTGACCTGGCACTTATCAGTGTCTTCTGAGAGAACTCTGGGGTAAAAAATGAGGAGTGTGGGTCCTGTAAAAGTATCTATTATGATGTGCTGAGATAATCTACACTTATTGGTGACTTCCTTTTAATTTCTCAGTTATGTTCTTTGAATACAGGCGTCTCGTAGGCATCCCAAAAGAGGGAAAGTAGCATTGACTACACTATGACTGGAAAATAAAACTTCTAATATACTGCTTAATAGTCAGTTTTTACTACAATTTAAGGAAGGGCTATAGCTCAGTGGTAGAGCATCTGCCTTACATGGATAACAGCTTACATTCAATTGATGGCATCAGATACAACCCATGGCATCTTCAAGTACAGCTGGGGAAACTTCCTTACCTGAACCCCTTCCTTACCTGAACCCCTGACAGCTGCTGCCAGTGAGTGTGGATATCTCTGTATCTGCAAAGTCATATGAACCATTTAGGTTAAAATGCAGAGCATGAATAACAAAGAAGAAAAACAGGCACTGCAAAATTTATCCAGTTCACCTGGGCATTTTACACAGAAGAATGGCTCATCTCCATTCCTACTGCAATGCCATATAATAACTGGGCCAACGACTTTTTAATTTAATACCCTGATAGGTAGGGAAAGCTACAACTGCCTTGGGTATAATAGAAATGAACAACTGCACATGGGTGCTGCAATCTTCAAATTTAGGTGCATATTTAGATTATATACTCCATTTAGAATCACATTGTAAGTAGATACTTAAATTATTTAATATGTTCCAATGTATTCCCCTTTAATGTCCAAATAAATTTTCTCCATATTTTTTTTTTGGGGGGGGGGGATTTCAAGTTTGACCATGCTTATGGTCAGTTAGCTTTTTTCACAATCACCTTAAAATGTTCCTAGCAGTTACTTTATACCAAGTTGGGTTTAAGGTAATATCACAGTAGCATCTGCATATAACAGCAGTTGTTATAATTTTTGGGGAGGGATCCCCCTTAAAGTCCTGGGTACCAGATTTTCCCACTCCACCCCCTAATTTCTAGAGTTAGTAAATGCAGGAAATTGCTGGGTGCTTTAAGTATTCTCCTGGGTGCAAGACAGCTTAGCAATGTAGAAATGCAAACTGAATCAGCTTCCTGGCCAGGACAAGAAGGTAATGGGTGATTGACACAAACAGTTACCCTGTGCTTGGCAGCAGGAGTGCAAGCCCCTCCTCCCATGAGGGGATGGTGAGCTGAGACAAAGGCCAGGTTTAGGATTTCAGTGTTTGATTATGAAAGCTGGAAGAAATGAGGCTGCCAGGGTGACAGGGGACATGATGTCACATGGGGGGAGGTGTCCATTTAAAACAGGGTTGAAGGAAGGAGGGATAACTCCACACATGCTGTCTGGGAGAGGCTGCACTAAGAACCCAGGGAGCATGGCTGGCTTCTGCTCTGAACCCAAGCTTGCTGAAGCCATGAGGGAAGCAACAGGAGACACTCTTGGCATGTAATGTTCTGCACTCCTTCTACCTCAACTTGGGTGTAAATATGTGTTAATAAACCATGTTTCAGGCTCATCACAGCTATCTGCCAATAACCCATTCCCAGCACCCTTCTGAGAAATACCCCTCCCCACCTTCTCACTATGTAGAAGGGTCTGGTAACTTCTGTTTCAGTGTATCTGAAGAAGTGTCCATGCACACGAAAGCTCATACCAAGAACTAACTTAGTTGGTCTTTAAGGTGCTACTGGAAGGAATTTTCATGTTTCTTAAAGACACTACAGTCTCTGCCATGCCCCACTCCAAAGGGACAGAAACCCTGGTTAAGTGCCAAGACCTTGCTTGGCAGAGATTGGAATCAATGTTGAAATTAAATGATGAACATCAAATTATTGGTGTGTCTTAGAGCTGAAGTCTTGTCTTAAACTGTGTTTGCAAGGAAGGTTTATGGCACATACCATAACACAGCCAAGTTGTTTGTCTGTTCAATATGCATTTGAACACCTCTTCATATGCCATAACTGAATCATGTGTGATGGTTCCAGAGATCAAGGTGTTCATCTATGTCTGGATACAAATGGGCACCATTTTGATTCAAGGCAGTGGATGAAACCGTTTGAAATTGTTCCAAATTTAACCATTGCTTTCAAAACTGCATTTATTTGTTTGGTTTCTTGGAATTCCCAAGCAAAGACAGATACAAGGACTGCTACTTTCAAATAATTAACCATTCTCAAGCAAAGATTAACCTTTGTGTCACCACAAGTCAATAGTCCCTGTTACTGTGGCAGAGACTATGCTATTCCAGTAGCAGCTACAGTGGCAACAATGGCAAAGAACTGCCTTGTATCATGAAACAGAATGGAACCAGTGTGGTATGAAAATCGGGAGCTTTAAAGCAAGGCTCCAATAATGTATGAGGAAGTTAATCTTTCACTTCCCGCTTCTGACAGGCTAGGTTATCATGTCTGTAAAACACATTATGGACCATTTTACCAACGCACCAAACCACTGATGGCCTCTAAAAAGACACACTAGTAATAACAGAGATAGTGAATCTTTCCTGGCTTTCCCCCCAGCATTCCGTGTAATTCTTCTTTCTTGCTAGAGCATTACCTAGAAAATACTTATTACATTTCTATACACTCATCTTCATCTTCTCTATCAGGCTCAGTTAGTGTATTTCTTCCAAGACGATCTCCGCTCAGACTTCAGATGAGGTTGCCTTATTACTCTGGCAAAGGGGGAGACAGCTTTGTTCTGCAAAGCACATTAAGGACTATTTAGGTAGGGAAAGGGGACTGTTTCTGGGTGGGAGGCAAAGGAACGGGAAAAGCTGGAAGGCTGGACTCATTGAGATTATTTCTGCTATTAGGGAGTGCTGATAACCTCTTATTCAATTTTCTCATCTGCAAAGTGAGAAAGATAATGCATCTCCAACCCATCATAGCTGAAATCATTGTGTTCAAAAAAAAGCACAAATAAAAGTACTGCTTGAAGAACAAGCACTGTTGTTCTGATTTTTTTTTTTATAAAAGCAAATGCATTCTGAAGCTGTTAGTGCAAGGATTTATTATCTGAAAGGATAGGCCTAAAATTCAGAGGTGGATCTGAATTTACTAAAGTACCTGGCATCATAACACTGGAATTCATTATATTGGGCTAGTGCTGAAAGGTGGTTCTGTTCCAGATCTGACATCTTCATCAAGACTGATCCTACTGGCTATGTGACATAGCACCAGGGTCTCAGCTAGACTGGTGTTGTATGTGCCATATAACATGGTGCTACCAGATTGTGATGTGGAGTCCCATTTTTCTCTACCTGTTTTCCCTTTTTAAATTTACAATACTTTAAACTGAAATGCGTTTTTGATATGTCTAGATCCAGCCCAGGCTGCCAATGGTAGTAACATGTGTACTGTTGTGGATGTTAGAGTCGTCCAGCAGAATCCCTGATCGGGACCTTGTGTAGAAATAAATGAGCTTTCCACCCCAAGGATGAGTTTCAAAGCTTTACTTCAGAACAGTCTTAAAACTAGCTACATAAAGATAAACATTTTGAGAACAAAATACAAAGTGACACATTGCACTCAAGTAGCAGGCAATGTGGTTCAGTCCCTTGTTCTGTTCTAAGGTGTTCTGGGGATGAAGCAGAAGAACAGAAGCCTCTTTCACAGGGGAAGAAAACTTTTGAGACACTGGAGAACAGGTTTCAGCACAATAATCATTATTATTTATATTATATATTTATTTATACCCTACCTTTCGCACTGAGCTGTACAAATCAATGAACATATACTCCTTCACACAAAGACTTGTATATGTGTAAAAAACAGCTTGTATTTCTGTTCAGTGCAACGTATGAAGATGCCTGCTACTGCTACACTTATTTGTGCCCTCCAGACCTAGCATTAAACTCTGCTCCAATTTATTTGCTAGCATTTACAAACACTAAAATTAATATTTTAGAAAAGAAAGAACTTTACTGTTGTGGCTCTCAATGCTAGCTTTGCAATTCTTGTAGACAGCATCTCAGTGTTTCTTTTATCTGATTCAACTCTTTCCCCCTCTACGTCGATCAGAGCTTTTAATCCTTTAAAATATGTTGTAATCTGCAGTTTCTGTGCACAGGTACACAGATTGTACACTTATTGAATATAGCATGTGATAATATATACATGTAGGAATTAAAAGTTGCCAGAGCAAGCCTTTTTTATATCCAAATAGAAAAATGTTTCCTATAGTTCTTTCCTATATTTACTAAATATATGAAATGTACAGAGATATTTTTTCTTAACCTCAAACCAGGCATTCACAAACCCATATATCTGAATAGACATCACTGAAGTGAAGCCTCCAATTCCATTTATGTTCTGAGATTAAAGCGATCCATTTTTCTCCAATTGTGATGAAATGTGAGAACACACTTTAAATTTAATTCATAATGTAAATCTTCCAGGGCTTCGGTTCATCTGTCAAATTAATTTCGCTAGTCCCTGGTTTAAACCTGCAATTTTCTCCATAATGAATTGGTTAATACATCTGATTATACCATTCATTGATGATGCTTGATGTAGAAGTGTCATTTTATGCCTAACTTAAACTTTTTCCCTGGGTCCAAATCAGCTGCGTAACATTCATGCATCCAACATCCTATGCACTGACATTAAGAACAATTTCATCAGTTGCTCCTTATGTGCAAATAACACTCTTTCCCCTTATATCTAGACTGATGATTTCTAATTAACCCTATAGTAAGATAATGTAACAGCAATTTGGCATGAATTGGCTTGGCAGATAGAAAAAAGTGAAGTTAGGGGTGGGGAGAGAAACCCTTACAAGCATCCACAGTAGAGAAACTCATGTTGTCTTTCCCTAAGGAGCAAGATGCATGTGACAGACACTGCAGTCACACGAACAAAGCTCCAATAACCTCTTCTCCTTTGCAATGTGCTCAGGAAGGGTACAATTTCCATCAGAGAAAGGAACGGAAGGAAGGGAATGTTTAACCCATCCCCAGCCAGCTTCCATTCACTTACTCTGAGAGTCCAGCTAGGGTCACAGCCACAGCATCCATATACACTGGTACCTCAGGTTACAGATGCTTCAGGTTACAGACTCCACTAACCCAGAAATAGTACCTCAGGTTAAGAACTTTGCTTCAGGAACAGAAATTGCTCATCAGCGGCACAGTGGCAGCGGGAGGCCCCATTAGCTAAAGTGGTACCTCAGGTTAAGAACAGTTTCAGGTTAAGAACGGACCTCCGGAACGAATTAAGTTCTTAACCCAAGGTACCACTGTACTGTAATGTACTGTACCCTGTAATTTTCTGATGAAGGGTAATACATAAATTTAATAAATAAAAATAAAAGAAAGCACTTTTGTACCATTTAAACAGCCATGGTTTTCCCGCCAAATAATCTTGGGAACGGGTGTTTTAAGGTGGGTAAGCTACAGTTCCCAGGATTCTTGGAGGGAAGCCATGAATGTCAAAGTGGTGTAAAATAGATGGTACAGATGTGACCTACATGTTACTTTAACTATATGGCACACATCAGGTGACGTTTTTCTTCACTGCCAAGCATGCATGAATGGGTAGATTTCAGCTCATCAAGAGGGAAAGTTCAATCCTTCATTCCCCAGCCAAGAAAATCCCCTCCCTACATTACCATTTGATTTAGAAGGAAAAACTACCACCGGTGCCAATGAAATCTTCCACTTTTCCCCATGAACCATTCTTGCAAACAAGATACTGGGCTAAACCTTGCCCAATATTTTGCAGCAATCTATGGGACCAAGCACCACTGGGCAAAGGCGTCTGTGGCGTTTGCCCTCCTAGGTGTGTGACATCATACTGTCTTCATAAGGAAAGGGTTAACTAATTGTAAAATGACTAACCAATGGGAACCCAAGGTGCAGAGTTAACTGTGTATAAGGTTTTAAGCACAGAGGTTTTGTGGGAGGAGTGAGAGTTAGGGTGGTTGAGAAGACAGTCTGGAGTTAGGAGAGACAGGGAAGATAAGTCTGTGGGTTGGGCTAGTCTGGTGTGAGAGAGTGAGAGAATTTGTTAAGAGGAGTCAAACAGTTGAGATAATCAGTCAGAAGGTATTAGGAAGGTATAGGCCAGTAAAGAAACTAAAGTTAAGATACTGACAGGAATATTATCTGAGATAATGTTTGTAAAATAAACTTGTTTTTGGGTTCACTTTTAACAACTGACTGGACTAAGTGTTTTACCAGAGAGTAACTGGTTAGTGGCAGTGGGGAAGCAAGTACAGTGGTGACACAGGGATCAATAGACCGCTAAATGTCTGGGGACCCTATGTGATCGCCACAGCATCCCACACTTATTGAGCACAGAATGAGGCTTCCAGGAATGGCTATACTTGCTTCGTCTTACAGCAATGTTGACTCATGACTGCAACCCTTGGAAGCAAGAGCCTTCCTTGCCTTCCTTGCAAGTAATGGGGTTTACAGTCTTACAGCATGGGTCCTACACACGTTTCTCAGAAGCAGGTCCCACTGAATTCAGTGGCAAAGGGCTCTCGGGTTTTCAGCCCAAAGTCGCAACACTAAGGCACAGTCCAATTCCATGCACACTTGGGATGCACTAACACGATTGTGTTAGTTTTTCTGATTATCATGCTAGCACTGCTGAAACATTTTCTAATGTTCCTTTCACACTGTTGTGTCTGCTGTGTTATAGAACTGTGGGCTTTTGACCAATAAACCACCATGTCGTGCTAAATTTCATTCAGATTGGTAGGCGTGGTGTGACACAGTAATGAATGTCATTGAACAATTTTGCTACTCTCCCACTCTTTCCATGCATGTGTGCTTCTGTTCCCACATGAAAAGCAGCAGGAAAGAATTCTATGCCAGTATACAGCCCCAAATTTTGTCACTTTCTTCCTGCAATTTTCCAGGCTAAGGGGGTGGAAGCAGATTTGTTTTCCTGGAATCAAATAATATGGAAATGATCACTAGACATGCACTATGTCCCATTGGTTTTCCAGAAGTGGTTTTTAATGTTGTGTGAAAGCTCAAACATAATGCAGAAATTAACAGTTAGGGAAACAGAATAAACTGCTGTGTGAACACAGCCTTAGAAAAAGGTGCCATGGAATTCACATCTGAGCAAAATATGCTTAGGCTCATGCTGCATGAGTATTAACTGTATCAAAATCTTCAAATAATATTCTTCTTGCGACTAGTGTAACATTAGGCTCTGAAAATCAGGGTGTCGAAATACCATGTTGTGAATGTGGTTTATTGCTTGTAAAAAGCAAAATATGAGTTTATTGCAGAAGAGCCTTGCTTTTAAATAGAGCCTTTTCATTTTTTAATGATGACTCAATTTTAAGCCGCATGGAGGAATTAATGTCAAGACGTACATTTTCCTAATAGCAACCAACATTAAAGTGCATTGCAAAAAGTTGCCATATTGAGCTCTGCTAGGAGCAGCAATAATTAAAGAGAAGAAAGCACATCATGTCTCTGTGAGTTACAGCAGAATACTGCAGGAACTCATTATATCAATAATGAAGCAGCAGCTTCTTAACTAACTAAGTAATGGTAATCTACACGTGCAAGAAGACAGCAGAATATTCAAGGTTAGTAGGAAGCACAGCACCCCAGCCCACAAAAAAATGTCAATACCATCTCTTTTAAACCTTTATTTACATTCTGGGAACCTGCCTCCCCTGTAAATGCTGGTAATGAACAGAAGCTGATTAAACTGTACATTATGAATATTCATGAAATCACCTGGACTTTCATGTTAATTTTATTCCTTGGAATGTGACTGTCTGTGCATAACAAAGCATTTGTCTCTTGCCAAGAATGCTAAATGAGTTCACAATAGATGGGGGGAGATTTGCCTAAATCATGCTGCTCAGCCAAAAGGTAGAAAGAGAGGGGGTGGGAATCAAAATCTAAGCAGACTAGAAGAACCCCACTTTTATTGATTATTTGCTTCCTTGTTTTTTTTTGTTTTTTGTTTTTAAAGTAGGCACCACAGCCATTTGTAAATTTATTTTTACATATATCTGTGGCTGAATGTGATAAATATTTTCTGTCCTGTTGTTCAATTATTTTTTAATTGATTGATTCACAAGCATGATAGTTAATCAGCTAATAACATTAACAGCAACTCAAATGAAGTGACGGTTTGGCAATATCTGATGGTGATAGTTTTTTATTCATTAAATAAAATTTACATTCTTCTTAATTGTAAACAAACAAAGAAACAACCCTAAAAGTTTTTTACAAAAGTGTGGGGGAGGGGTAAACAAAACCCTGTTTATTTTCATGTACATATGAAAGCTTGTTTGACAAGAGAGACCACAGTTTCCATCTTCGAAGTCCTCTTCAAGTTATTTCCATAGAAAGGCTTTTAATCCAACTGAATGAAGCTAATGTCCTTGCCGTAGTTTGCTTGATAAAATAGCACTATTGAATGACATCATGGGGAGGGAATATCTCAGATTCATTGGTTGAATCAAGAGAGGCAGAGCAGCTAGGGTGCTACTAGCCCAAAGATGGAAAGGTGACAAGATACCAACGAAAGAAGAATGGCAAGAAAAACTGATGGAGTACACGGAAATGGCAAAGCCAACTGGAAAATTAAGAGAAAAAGACAATAGAGACTTTTTAAAAGATTGGGAACCGTTTATTTTGTACTAACATAAACATTGTAAAGAAGCTGACTCGCCACCAGGGTTTGATTAAACACTTACAATTAAGAAAACAAGTATAAAAGTTAAGAATAATGGGGAAGTAATAAAGGGTGAGATGCATTTTGAAAAAAATGGTACAAAAAGAATAAGAATATAATAATATTTAAGTAAAAGATTACGAAATTAAGGTAGAATAAGATGGGCAGGAGAAGCAAGTATTTAAAGAACCAGAGGAGGAAGTTGAGGAAGTCATGGGAGGGTGAGATTGGGATCCATATATTTTCTTTGTGATAATAATGATTGTGTTGAATATAAAATTGTAAAACTCAATAAAACTATTTTTTAAAAAAAGAATCTAGAGAGGCAGAGATTATGTCTATGAGGAAAGAAAATCCATGGGGTCAGATATCAAGACAAAGAATGAAGTCCTATGCCCTTTGGGAGATTATATGGCTCCATCTTTCAATGGGTGAAGAGGGAAGATCCATCCTTGGAAGCCATCATACAAGGAACACTGCTGTTCCCCTTTCAGAGTCAGAGAGCTGACAGCAGAGAGGCCATTTCAGGGGGAACTTTGAGTGGTATTTAACTAAGTCTTAATGAGAGTAACCCCACTGAAATTAATGGGTCTACTCTGAGCAAAAGTTAATTGACTACCGCCCTTTGGATCAGCTGCATCCAAAGCCCTTCCACCCCCCAGACACATATCCATGATGGAGGAACAGGGAAGTCTTTTCTTTCCATCTTCTTCCCAACTTTCGCCCTGGCCACCATTAGACCAGCAGGGCTCAGGATTTCCTTCACCATGTATTGTACCTCCCCTGATTGGATTGCTCTGTAAATAAAATGTGTTTTAAATACTGTTTTCATCTATGAGTAATGAATTAAGTGGTCGATTGGTGCCTGTAGTGCTAGAAATCTATTTTCTAAGTGCAATGAAGGTGAGCAAGTAAAATGAGCACTATTTGTAAAAGGGATTTTCCAGAGCAGTTCAAAAATCCATAAACATCTCTACAGCAGAAACAAGCCTGTGCAGCAATATTAGTATAACCTGGAGGCTCAGAGTAGATCACATCAGAGGAAAAATAAAATAAAATAAGAATTTTAAATGGATTCTTATAGTTTCATTGTCTATCATTGCAAAAGTCCAAATTTAGTTCGTCTCTGCTGGCATATCCATCGCCTTGCTAGAGCTGCATATTTGTTATATATGTATCTTTCTCCTCCTCCATGATACGCAGCAGGCTTCAAGGTGGCATCAGATATATGTGCTAGTTAGACTCTAGCATTTATGAATAAAGTAAATTTGGACAAGAAGCTCCTGACACAGCCTAGGGAACTCACTGGGCCCAGACCCCTGTCTAGGAAGGCAGCGGTGAGGCCCTCACGGCAGTGCACCCACAGCTGAAGGAGAGGCAAAGTTGCATGAGGGAACAGGAATGTACCAAAGCTGTCACCCCTTCCACTTCTCCCCAAAGTGCCACCTGAGGCAACTGCCTCAGCAAAGCTAATGGTAGGGCTGGCCCTGCCTGGTGCCAGAGATGTCCTCCATACCCTTCATTTTGGAATAGATTAATATCTTTGATCTGATTTCTTTTCCTTCTTGATTTTGCTTATTTTCCTGCTTGTCTACCTATTCAAAGAAGTTACCCATGTTGACGCCAGTGGAGTGTTGTTTACATTCTGTTCTCCACCTCTTTCTAACCAATTTGTCTCTCCCTGGGTACACACTCCTATCTACTCTGCATGCAGTACACTCCCACTTCCGGTTTGGGAAGCTGAGAACATATGACATTAATAACAATCAGCATCTATCCTGTATATATCTTGCCAGTTTAAAAAAATGAAGTACTATGTTTTGATGCATTCCCCCCAAACCAGCTCTGATCCTAGTTGGGGGGAAATATAGCTGCATTTTAAGCAGATAACATGTGGACACCCTTAGGCCAGAGTCATTCCATACATTTGAAGCACTATGATACCACTTTAAACAGACACAGATTCCACCAAATAATTCTAAGAGCTGTAGTTTGTTGGTACTGAGAGCTCGTGTGAGGCCGCTTTTCCCCTCCCAGAGCTACAGTTCCCAGAGTTCCCTCTTCACATAGAACTCTTCACATGGAACTTTGGGAATTGGGGCCCTAGCAGGTTTTTTTTCTACAACCACTTTGTGTCCCTGCCCCCCATACACACACAATCAAGCAGTGTATAAATGTTATGAAATAAAATAAACAGTGCTTTAAATGAGGGTGTGAATGTTCCTTGAGTCCCTTCAGTTCCTATTAGCCCTCCCTCCTCCTTATTTGACACTTGGTTTGTCAGTCCTCAGCTCTCCTTCATGTATTCTCTTCTTTCAACCCTCCTTCAACAGTTTCAAATAAATGCCTATCAATCTAAACTGAATGTTACCTCTTTAATCATTCCATTTTGGTAATAGACTGCAGATTTGATTGCTCTAAAATCTGGCCTCTTCTTAATGCTCTCATTAGAAAACTGAGTGTTTGCCACTGTGCAGCACAGCTCATGGCCAAAGAGCCATGTGTATGCTGTTCAGGTGCACTGCAAGACATGCAAGGTCCTAGCAGATGCTATGACCTTCTGTCTCCATTCTTCTTCGCTACCACTACCTGTGTCCATGTTTATGGCAATTCCATTTACCACAGAAGATTTCCCTTTTCGGTTTGTCTTTTCGACAGACTGTAGTAGTTCAGTTCCAAAGTGAAAAGGGTGAATTACCTCAACGAGTGCTTTTCTTCTTTGTTCTTCTTTTCTTACTTTTGTCCCTGTGATGAACTGCTGTTTTCCAATTATTCAGAAGGAATTGGGAAAGGGATGATAAATCACTGGAAATGACTACCCTCTCATGCACCTGTGTATAATTAGGAGGACGACAAATCAAGGGAGATGCCTGGAAGCAAAGTAGGCGGCTGTTTTGATCTTTGTCTGGGTAGGTGGCTGTTTTGAAGATCTGTCACTCTGGAAACCTTTCTACTGCTTTAGTAGGTTTAAGTCTGCTAATGAAAGAGAAAGGCAACTGCTTAGTGATTCTTACCCCCTACCCACCTCCACTCCTTCCCCTGGTCTAAAATAATCTATACATTTTCTTTTGAGGGAGACTGACCTAATGCCTTCTATGCAATACATGATTTGTCTTATTTATTGTGCTGCAATCCTAGGACACACTTACCTAGGACCAAGTTCCATTGAATCCCATAGGGCTTCCTTCTGAGTAGACATGCTGAAGATTGCACTGTTGCTAAGCAATGACTTTCATACCAGCGCACCTGGTGGGACTTACTTCTAAGTAAACAGGATTAAAACCCAACTGGGCTTCCAAAAGCAATATTCTTGATTTCTCTTAACATTTGCTTTTAGGTGGTTGGTGGAAGCAGTTTTCTTTAAGTGGGTTTTCTTTATTCTGGTCACATCCACACCACACATTTATCATGCCACTTTAAACAGCCATGTCTTCCTCACCGGAATCAGAGAAACTGTAGTTTTTTAGGGTTCAAAGACAGATAATGGAGTACCACACACCTGAGTTGGTATTGTTACACATGAAGGGTGTGTTGGGTGAGAACTAAATAAGAAATAAATCACTGCTGAGGTGCCCCCACAATTGTCAGGTCTGGGGAGGTTGTGCTGATTCTTCCCCAGTTGTTGCCATTGGCTGTAGACTGCTGCTTAATTCTGAGAGTTTTTCATTCACTCTGATGGGAGCTCTTTCCCACTGAAAAGTGTGCAAAGCCCCAGTTTTTGAATATAGGGACACAGCCAATTCCTTTGTTAATTGCCCACACATGAGTCAGATCTATTTTCTACCTCCACACAAAGTCCTATCAAGTTCCTTGCCAAGTTCTCTATCTACCTCGCACACACCCTGAGCAGAATTCAAAGTCTAAGCTTGAGGGAGCTGTCCCAGTCTCTCCTTGCTCGTTGTCTATGTCTGCTGAGGCCTTTGGGCTGACCACAGGAGAAAATCCATCAGAGTTATCAATGAACACCAGCTTTGGGCACCAAGGAGAGGAAGCGATGGAGGGGGGTGGGAGCTAGGATCTGTAGTTTGTTAAGGGTGCTTAGGGTTGTTAGAAGATTATTGTTACCTGCACAGAACTACAATTGGCAGTTTCCTGTGAAAATGGATTGACTGTGAAACCACTCTGTGAATTGTAACTCTGTTAGAGGAATAGGGGTCTCCTAACAACTTTTAGCACCAAATAATATGCATATTTGTTCATTAGTTGTGATTCTGAGTTCAATATAACTAGGCATGATTGCAGCGTCTCTATTCAGTATTAAAAATAGATCCTAGTCCACTCAGGCAACACTGTCCAGGTCTAGGGGTTTGAAATGCGCCATTCATATTTGCCAGATTGAGCATTTAGTCCCTGGCAGGACCAGCCCACCCATGAGGCAAAGCTAGGCGAGTGCCTCAGGTGGCAGGATCCACACGGGCAGCAATGTCAATATGTCTTTTCCCCTCCCTTATTTCTGATGTATATCTTGCCTGACCCCTTCTTCCCTGGTACGGAAGGAGGTGCCATTTTGGGTTCTGCCTCAGGTGCCAAAATGTCTTGGGTCAGCCCTAGTTCCAGGTTGTTTCAGAATCAAACATTTGCTTCATCCAGAGGAACAAAGGTGGATGTGATTTGTGCATCCAAATCAGTAACAGATGTTGCATTGCTCTAATACAGCACCATGAACAAGGGGAAAGACAAGGGTGTGCGTGTTCTTGTCTCAGAATGAAATCAGAGAAGTTAAGCTCTTCATCCCACAGAGTCTATATGAGCACAGCCTAACTTCAGTTTACAAAGGAAGGTACGACCGCAGCACAGCAGAGAAGATACAGGCATTTCAGAAGAAATCCACCCACTTTATAACTCTCCTCAATGATTAGGAAAACTTCATTGAGGTCATCCTGAAGTCTACTGCTTCTTGCCAATACAAATGTACGATTATTCTGTCTGTACTTGAGAATCCTTTTAGTTGCCTTATGCTGCACCCTGTTGGGTATTATCAGCACTGCAGGCTACTTGTCAGATGTGATTGAAGAGGACATTATCAGCATATCAGAAAAACACTTGAGTGCAGAGCTAAGGCACATGAGCAGGACGCTGAAAAAGCAAAAAGAAGAAACCAGCAAAATGGAGTAAAACTCACCTGCAGTAGCTAACAAACAACAATAATTCCATGTTGCAATATGGAAAGCAAAAAAAAGTGTTTTTCCGTAGCCACACTGCTCTTAGACAGGAGATTGTTGTTAAGGCCTATTGGCTATAATGAGAAAGAAGTATACAGTCTCTTAGATCTATAGTTCCATGTTTACTAGAATGGGGTGCTCTCAAGTCTTGGCTTTCTCCTTCCCCACTAGTCCCTTGCACCATCTCCACCTGCTAAAGGGCAGATGGAGCCTCCTGAACAGTAAAGGAGGAAGGGCAATAGGCTGAGTGGGGAATCCACAAAATCTACTTTCCATTCATAAAAGTTCCAAGCCCCTTCTGTGAGTGGAAAGACACTGTTGCCATTGTCTCCTGTCAAGTACTAATTGCATGGATTTTAAGCGAAGAATACTTGATTTGCAGATTGCTCTTGTTACTGTGAAATGTCATTTTCACGTTTTCTACTTGTCACAGTTTTGAGATGGATATCCCTTTCCATTTTTCGAATGAGTTCTACTCCCAGGTTGCACATAACAGTATGTGTCCTGCATTTTGGTCTGCACGTTGTCAAGTGGTTTCTGAACAGAGGCAGGGTTTCATTGTAAACATAATAACAACAACAGCAACAACAACAACAACACTTAGTCAACCCAGGGCTAGTTGAAATGTAAAAAGGCCATAGTTCAGTGATAGATCACATGACTTGCATTCAAAAGTCCTAGGGTCAAGTCTGGGTTGTCTCCATTTAAAGTTGGGAAAGATCCCTCCCTGGTACCCTGGAGAACTGCTGCTGGTCAGTATTGAAAACACAGAGTGATGGTCCAGCAATCTGACTTGGTATAAGGCAACCTCCTTTGTTCTTCATATGATAGAAGGTCTACACTAGGGGTTCTCTCCCCAGTGTTGTTGGACTACAACTCATTGTCCCCAGCAACCAGACATGTGTGCGGAAGTTGAGGACCAACAGCATTTGGGGGGACCTTGTTGGCTATCCCTTGACAAAACCAAATAAAATGCTCAGGCACCTCAAATCTCTTTCCTCTACCAAGTATCAGGACCATAGAGTGACAATTTCCAAAGACTCATCATCTTGCTCCTCTGAATCTCATATATTTTACTGAAGAGCTCATATGCTTGGTTCTGCTCAGTGGTCAGATTCCCGTAGGCTTTTTAACTCATTAACGCAACTCTTCAAAAGTTTTGATTCTTTCTGCTGGCCAAGCATAGCACTTACTTCTCTTTCTAAAACCTGCCCCATATGAATGGAGGGGGAAGGTTCTCTGCAATCTTTGAGACTCACAGTTAGAGAGGGATGCATCTGTAAGTTTCGACTCTTCTCCATTTTTTGTTTTGCCAATCCTGTTGTGAATGTGGGGACCTGAAACTTCTTTTTATACAGAGAGGATCAGAACCCAGGACATGGATCCAAGCGGAGAGTACACATAGATACTGAGAGACAGATCAGAATTTTTGAAAACACAGAGATACAGGACACCCCTAGTAGGGATGTATTTCAACTTTATCTCTTGGTATGTTTCTTCAAGATTCTCCTGACAGATTACTGAAAGAGAGAAAGATGTTGCACATCAAACACCATAGCAACAAGTATAAATTCTTTGTAGGTGGCACACAAAAAAGATTAAGAGAAAATGAAATATTCATATTCCTAACACTATGGTAAGAATGCTTTCTCTAACCCATCACAATTGTGTCCCATTGCATTTCTATGGCTCAGCCATTGTTTTGCTTGCATTTGTTTATTTTTAAATAATTGCATACTTTCTTTCTCTCATAGCTGGTATTCAAGGCAACTTAACAAAATCTAATGAAAATGCAACAAAAAACTTAAATGTTGTATTTCACTAAGTCATATTCAGTGTATATCCATTGAGCTCAATGTACTTAAGTTGGTCATGATGACTAACAGCTAAAATAGCTATAAAACCATTAAAAATGCCATTCTACATCGTGGCAATGGCAACAATAAAAGCAACTGCTAAAAATTTGCTCCCACAAGAGTCAGTGGTGGCTACCAATTTAGATGGTTTTATAAGTCAGATGGACAATGTCCTGATCTGCTGGCCCAAAGGTGGGCTTGTGGGAGTGGTTTGAGGCAGGGATACCAAAGAAGGATGTCAAAGATGCCAGAATGGCCAGTTCTAGTTCTTTGTTAAAGAAAGGTCTAAACTTACAATGCAGCATGCAGAGCCTCACTGCTTTTACAGACACTGGGCGGACTCCGCAACAGTAAGAGGTCTTCAAGCAAACATGTATATAGCCCTATGCACAAAGCAACATATGTCCATTTCTCCAGTACCTCTCGTCACACTTGGCTGGTGTGACCATAGGTGACAGCTATCCAAAGCTTCTCCCATCTCTAGGCCTGGAGCCCAGCATCCCAAGCTCCATAGAGAAGCACAGCATCAAAGCAAGCCAAGTAGCATATATCAAAGCAAGGAAATATAAACATATATGAGTTCATTCTTGCAACAACTACCGATTATTTCTGAAGTTACGTTGACTACTAAGATGGCATTTGCAGGCCTTCCAGAACATTTCACTTTGGTTCAATGCAAGCTTGCTCCATCTTCCATATGACAGCCCTTTAGATATTTGGAGATGGCTATCATAGTCCCTCTGTGCATTCTTCCCCTGAGTTCTCAATTCATCTTTAGGAAGCACATGGAAGAAAAGCATTTACAATTGTCATTTGGGCATGTGCAACCTTTTTTTATATGCAACTATATAAATACAGTCAAATGTAGCATGAGCAACCAAGCAATTATAGCTGCAATCAAGGTTATGCATGCATATGAATATCTGTCATTACTGGTTGTGATTTGATTCTTTTTTTAGGCTTCATCATTTATTTATATTTTAAAATGCAAATATTTATATGCATGCAAATTGCATAACCTTTCCTGAAATAAGAAACAGCATTTTTTTAAAAATAAAAAACACTGAGTGACTGAGTGATCAGCTCTATTTTGAGTTTAGAGAAAAACTTCCAAACAAGGGACAAAATGTTTTAAAGCAAGCTGTCCTTGAAAACAATCTTTAAATAAATAATAGTATTTGCTTAGTGCTTTTCCAAGGTGTCAAACATACCTAGGAAACCTGGGGCTTCTTTTTCTCTTAGAAGCACACAATCTGAGCCAGAGACATGATCGCTAACAATATCTGACATTTCCTCTGTTATATAAACCACATGGCCAGGAATCAGAGCTTCTCTCCTATTACTAGCAAGTTTTCCTGCCACTATAGCATTCACTATAGTATGCCCTCTCTTCAAAAGATCCCCCAAAAGGCCATTCCACAACTTGCATGGTTCATGGCACAACCATTAGTACAGTTTTTAAAACATTCTTACGTTTACTTCTAATACCCAATTGGCTGCACTTCAGTTTGAAGCCATTACCTCTCTCCATTTCCCAAGTGGGTTTCTTGTTATTTCTAACCTAAGTTCCTTTAAGACTCATTTTATGTTTTTAACCTTTCCAGTTTCAACTCAATGCAGCACTTACGTGCAGTGCTTTTACATTGCTTCCATATAGCCACAGTGAAAGAAATTCAGTGGCTCATCCTATAGCCTTCTTAGACTTTACCGATTGGTAGGGTGAGCGTTGCTCCCAGAGAGGGAGGAAGGAGTCAAAAGACCCCGAGGTTGATTCAGAGAAAGAGTTCTTTATTTCTGCTCTCCGGAGTAGCAGAAAGGCACTTGCATGGTCAGTTCACAGCAAGTCCAAAGAAAGTGAAATTTCACACAGTATATATATCCTCCAGGCACCCTCTCCCCCCTTCCCTAGGAATCCAGCCTCGTACGTTCACGTAAGTTGACATCCATGAACATAAACAGATGTTCCTGTACATAAGTTGACATCCATGACCATAAACAGATGTTCCTGTTCCTGTACTCTTATCTTGGGGTTAAGAGGGTCACTCAGCTATAGGAGTTTCCCTTGACACCATCTCTATCTCCAGCTGTGGGGGCTGACAGACCCTGTCTTGCAGAGTCTGTGCATCAGTGTGTCAGGATATTTACAACCTACAAGATAAGATAAGCCCCAGCTCATCCATCCCGTCTCCACTTCGGAACTGAAAAGGCCATCCATTAAGCGTCACGGACTGATAAAGGAGAGGGCTTTGTTTATACAGCTGGGTTCCTGTTATACATTGACTCAAGTGCTCAAGTTAATGCTTTTTAGCTAATGGACCCTTGGAGAAGGAAAAATGGGGATTTGGGGGCCCGTTTCAGACTGACTGCACAGTCAGGCTTTAGATTTGGGAAACCCACTCCTTCAGTCCTACTCCATACCCTGGCAAATGCCAATCCAAGATTTTGTGGTTGTTTATTCATTTCTTAAAGTTGCTTGCACCCTTCCTCCAAAATGAGCCCAGGGTGCAAGAGACAAGAGATCAAACTATTTAAAAAATCTTTAAAGCAATGTCAATACCAAGACCTTAGGTTAAAAGGCTTGTGGAAAGAGGAAGGTCTATGGCAGGCACCAAAAGGACCACAAAGCCAGCGCCTGTTGAATACTCAAGGCGAGGGAGTGTAAAGGATATAGGTTTAATGTGCATAAAATGTTATGTAGAGGTTTGCATGTGTGGAGGTGCAGCTAATGTCTGAAGAAGTTGGAGTCCTTGTTTCAATGTTATGTCTGGATCTCTCTGCCAGTATACTGAAGTAGTAACTTGCTTATCTGAATTTCTCTCTGAGACCAGAGAGAGGTTTGTTTTGTGACTATACTAACAAGTAAGAAATTAAAGAAAACTGGACTGCATTGCTAGTTGTTTAAGAGCAATGTGTTGATTTGTACTTACAACAGTTTTGTAACACGTTTAAAGACAATTTGCACTCTTTTTTGTGGTGGAAAGCTCTGCACAAGGCCCAGATTAAGGAATTCCACTAATAGGGAGTTTCAAAGGGAAGGTGCCACAACACTAAAGGCCTAATTTGTGCTTTGTGAATATCTCACAGTTTGGATTAGGGAGGGATAAAATCCCCCAGATCACCCCAATTCATCTTATTATTCAGCCCCATCACAGAGCAGTTGCACACCCCTGGTACATACGTCCATCTTACTTTCGTGCAAGAGAATGTGTGAATGTATGTGATTCCCTTGATACCTGGAGATACTGGCTTTTGTACCTACGACTCTCTGTATCTCAGCATGTACTTGAACTTTGGCCGTCCCCCAAAGTTTCCCTCCCCCTCCTGAGTTTTGCCATTTTGATTTTCAGACGCAGTGTACATGAAACTAATTGTCAATAACATACAGATAACACCTGTGGAATCTTTGAAAGCAGATATACATAACCTTCATAGCTTTCCTGTCTGTTATAAGAGCCAGCTATTCAAGATTTCTGTGCATGTACCTTGCCTCACAATCTGATGTTCCGTCCTCAGGTGAAGGGAGTCTAACAACCCTGTAAGAAAGATTTCAGTGTCAATTTGCCTTTTTTGTTGAGTCAAATCACAACATGATCAGTTCATCGGTTCTGCAGAGAGATACACTAAGACATTTTGCATAGTGATGGGAGTCTGGAGTTTCTCTATAATCAAATCTCAGTTCTAGCAAACCAATCAGGACAAAAATCAAGCTGCAGAAAGCAGCAAATGAGAGACTGTTATTGAGGCCAGAGATTATTTGGGGAATGTAAATGGCTTGTTCCTTATCTGTGCTATTTGTTCGTAGGTAAGCGAAAAGATAGCAAGAGAAAAGTTCATCAAATAAAAAAGGTAATTCACTCAGTAGCTGAACTAAGGGTAAGAGCAGCAAGCAAACATATTCTACTGGAGAATAGCATGTATGGAAATTACATTGTAAATGTACATCTTTGACAAATAATACTATCAAAGCCTTCTTGTAATAATACAGTCCTAGAGGGCTAAAAAGAGAATTGCAACAATTGGGGGGGGGGGGCTACCTCTGATAACAACAATGATGAGAACCACTATTCTGCTTTAGGGCTCTATCAGAATGTTAAAAAACAGATTTTTATCTTTAGCATTAATATTAATCCAGTTCCAATAATACAATATCCCATTCCAACATACCGGATCAAAGTAGTCATGGTTCGGATAGATTAGGCTTTGGTATTTTGGAGAAACAGCCACAAAGATGTCTTATTCCTCCACAGATTATTGGGTTCTGCCATCTTGCGTAGCATCTGAAATGAAACTTGCTGCGTGTGTTTGATAGTTAGCTGCAAGAAAGTTGCAGGAAAATCCAAGGCTCTGGACGCTTTCACATATGTGTGATGCATCCATCCAAGAACTGGCGTGAAATATTTATGGGCCGTCTTTTGTGTTCCTACCCTACTCCACATTCTTGGAGACCAGTGGGGTACATGGAGACTGATGGAGCGTTCAAACAGTCCATATGGCACAGGGATGGTGAACTTGTGGCCTTGCAGGACTACTGCAACTTCCATCATCCATGACCATTGGATATGCTGGCTGAAGCTGATGGGAAACAACATCTGGAGGGCCACAGGTGCCACACCTCTGCCATATGGCAAGTTCTAAATACACTGGTTGAGGTTGTGATTTGCACCACCTGGCAACTGTGACAAGATACTAGTAGTACCTTGTTTCACAAGGGATTGTAGTTAGGAGAAACACCAAGAATCGAAGCCATTTTCTGAGTTGTCCAGTTGGAGTCCAGTTCTTTTGTTGTCTCCTTTTATCATTAATAAAGGTTGCATCAACAAATATAACAGACCTCCATCTCCCCGAAATCGATAGGGCTTAAGTGCATGTTTAATTGCATCTGTAAAGTGTCTGGATTGTGCCCAAGTGGTCCATATTTTTAGATGCAAAGTAAATCGTATTCCTTTGGTGATTTTTCTGGATGGACTCCATTGTCTGAAAAAGTCATATAAGCATCGCTTCTGCGGTAGAAAGACAGAGACTGATGATGGTGATAAATATGATGAATTGATCTGTAATTAGAAGTCTGTGAAAGCTTATAAGGAGGCAACAAATGTGTCACTGTTGATTCACAGCTGAAAATGTACATTGCCTGGGCACCATTTACTACAGTACAAAGAAGTAATTAAACATAGGTTTTGGCCTACCGATAAAACCTTGCCCCAAAGCAGATGTTTTAGCAACTGATGAGTTTGACTTTTTGAATATATAACACTGGATATAGCTCTATTTCATACTGCAATGAGTTTGGAAGAATCCAAACTTTTTTTTCAGCACAAGTTCTTCTCAGGTAAAGTAGCACAACTTTCATTTACCAATCACCTTTCATATAAATTTCTAGGAGATATACAATCATGCCATAAAAAGAGTTCAAAATACAAATGAACACAGAAGGAAGACACACACACACACACACACACACACATATATAGCGGTATGCAAGGAGTAAACCAGTTTAGAGCTCTCTAAACATTTCAACAGCCAAGTAGCAAAGTGGGATACTTGCTGACAGAAGCTCTATTCAGGCATTTGACCTGATCATATTTTAAGATTCCTTCACTTAACAGGGCTCTTGGGCACATGCAAACATGCATCAAAAGAGATGTTGTAGTTTCCTCTCCCACAGTGTGATCCAACCTCCCACCCTCTTTCACTATCAGTTTCCCAGAACGTGATACTTGAGAAACAAGTTTTCTGACCAGAAGTGATCAATATGCTTCCAGAGTGCAAAGACTGTTGTTTTGCTATGGGTTTGCCTGCATCCCATCCATATTACACATTAGTGAACAAATTTGGTGCCACCAACTTTAGCATAGTATGACATGAGGTTAGCCATTAACAGGAGTGCCCGGTGGGGAAGGGTGCCTGCAGGTACCTGGCATCCCAGCTGTGGCATCATTGCCTCTTCCTGGAAGGGGCAAGGTGGTGAGGAGGTTGGTGCTGTGTTGGTGCAGCAGTAGAAGAACCAGATTGGCTCCCTGTCACCTCACCCCTCACCCCTCTCCCTCCCCGTAAGCAGCATTGATGTCACTCCCAGGAGGTCTTGTGTGCAATGGCATTCCTCCCCGCTGGCCACACCTGGCATTAATTTATCTGGTATGAGGACTACCCACCCATCTGAAGGGCAATTGGCATGAACACAAAGCAATCAACAAGAATGGATGGTGAGAACTCAGGAGAGGTCCTTCTCCACTGTAGCCCCCAAATGTCACTTGTTCCCTCCATATTGCCCCTTCTTTATAAGTCTCGTGTCCTATGGAGAGCATGGTCTCATTTGCTTGCCTTCTGTCTAATTTTCTTTTTGTCCCTGGCTGTGAGTTTTTAAACACCTTACTTTTTAAAATGTGGATAAAATTATACTCTGCTCTATTTAATGTTCCTTCGGTTTCTAATACAGATGAAAGTTGGTATTCACAGTCAAAGGACATTTTTCTTAAGATTCATTTCCTAAAAGAAAAGTTCCTAAAAGCAAAACTTACATTATCAATCACTTTATAAATAATTGTGCATAAATTGAAAGAACAAGCATTCCATTTATTTCCTTTTTAAATAATATATAATGCTTTAAACCAACCAGCAGATATAGATATATATATATACCAGCAAATAAAATCATTTAAAGAGGACTGTTAAATGAATGTAGTAAAGGCACAATATATGGCAGTCTTTATTTCTGCTTTTATTGGCATCAGTTTAGATGATCCACTGCTATAGTGAGCCGTTTAACTACCAAAGTTTTTTGAGAGTCTTTGTTTCCCATTATTTTTTATACCATGGCAAATAACTAGCTGCTGTCTATTTCCAGAGGAATGGAAACCAAACGATACAGCCTTGACAACCATCTGCTATTTCTTGACGAATGATGAAGACAAGCATAATATTAATAGAACAGTGGGCTGGCTTGGAAACATCCTCACTATACTCAATGCCAAGGCTATGGACAGCATTGATTGGCTACCGCCTGTAATATCACTAATCCACCTCCTCTTCACCCAAACGAGAATAGTCATCTTTTGGGTGGGAACTGATATAGATATATATGGATAGAGAGATATATAGATATATAGAGAGATGATGATGATGATAGATGATAGATAGATAGATAGATAGATAGATAGATAGATAGATAGATAGATGAGAGAGAGAGAGATCTCCAAACAATTCTTACTTCCATATTCCCCCACAGTGCATTTCAAAACTTCCTCATTTATATTCAGTAGATGTTATCTATCTATCGACACACACACCCCATATCTGTCAGGCTCTAGGCAGACGAGGAATGGTGGAGACAGCCTCCCCATCCTGACCCCTCCAGGGAGGAGGGAGGGGGAGACAGTATAGATTTACAATAGGGGTTTGAGGGAGGTCACAGCTCAGAGGCAGATGGGGGGGAAAGTTGGGAAATAATGGGAGGGGAGGAGGCAAAACCAGAATGGCAGCTGACTGGTACGGTGTCTTTGGAAAGCATTCCAGACCCACCCCCCTCCCAGAACCTGGCGAGCCTTAAAAGTAGGAGAGCTAAGAGCTCAAAGAAAGAGGGCATGTAGCAGCACCGGCAGAAGTGACGGATGAGGAAGTGGGAGATTCACTCAAGACAATGCCATTATCCAAGAGACTGGGTTCTATAGCCTCTCTCTGTAATATCGAAATAAAAAAAGGACGGTAAGAAACTTTCCCTTGTCTTTATACTTTCCTGGACAACCAGCCAGGAACCGCTGACAGCATCCTGACAATATCTGTCTCTCTCACACACTACATATTGTGAAAGCATCTCTAGGAGGTTTATAACAAAATTCATCAAAAATACAATAACAAAAATAAAATCCAGCAACATTAACAGCCAGTGGAAAAGTTAACCTACAAATGTATTGCAAATGGCTGGCATTAGCAGCCAGCAAAGGCCTCTGTAAGTTTTCAGCATATGACAAAACTGAAGCACCATCAGCACAGACCCTACTTCTCAGGGGAGTCTTTTCCAAAGAGCCTCACCAGGTCTATGCAGGGTGGGGGCAGCTGGGTACACTTGCCCTGGGCCTCAGAGGGCAAAAGCTAGTGAGAGCTGGAGCAAGAGTAACTAGCAGGGCCACACTCCCCATCTTCCTAACTGCTTTAATAAAAGCATGTCCACCCTTCATCCCAAAGCACACCCTCCTTACCTGACACCCCAACCCCCACTTGCCGTGCCCTAACCAGGACAGAATCAGGAGGAAGAAGCTTCTATTTTCAGTAAAGGGTTTTATTTTTAAGGTGTGATAGCTAAATATGTATGTAGCACTGAAAAATATAAAGTAGGCAGGCAGCCCACACTAGACACCTGGTGGGAAATGCAAGACAGATGGTTCACCCAGTGTTCTGCTTGACAGAATGTATGTCTGACAGGCAAATTGTAAAGCCAGGAGGAAGCCTGTAGGGGAGAGACCCCTTGTGACTTCTCTTTAAATATTATGATTGCCTTCAGCCTAAGCTTCAGTTTGTTCTTGAATGTTACAGGGGTAGAAATAACATGAACCCGGTGTACAACTGTCAGTTTCTGTAATCGTAACTAATATCTCAAATACTTACTATTTATTTATGGCTGGATTTCTGCCCCACCCTTCCTCCCTGCCCAGGGCAACTGACAAAAAAACTTATGAAACTGTATCCAATAGTCAATAGTGAAAATGGCAATTATAAAAATTACAGTGCCTAAATATATCCAGTAGTGGACTGTGGTGGGGCACAATCACCAATCACCTGACCTCTGTTCAGTCACGCCTCTGCTGCTTATTGGGATGTGGAGGGTGAGTGAAGTCAGAGTGGTACAAACACACTGGTGGAGCCAATATGGTTTACCTGCCTGTATGTTTTCTGTATCACTCAGCAAGCAGCCAAACTACTGTACCAGCCACTAAAGAAAAGAAACAAACCCTCTTGCACCTAGCAAGCCAGAACATCAGAACCATGTGTCCTGGCTTGTCCACTGACCTGCTGCAGGTCAACAACTCACAGAAAACAGCTATTATTGACTATGAGTTGAAAATACTCAACATTGATGTTGCTGCTCTATAGGAGACGAGACTCACTTTGAATAACATCCTCTGAGAAAAGAACGACACATTTTCTTGGCAATGAGGGCATTCAGAAGAACCAAGTATTCACGGTGTTGGCTTCACAGTGAGGAGCTCTCTTCTGTCTGTGACAGAACTGCTGACCAAGGGCTCAGAACACTTGCTTTTCCTCTGCCTCCCAACCACCTCTGTTCTGGTTAATATCATGAGCATCTACACTCCCACTATGTGTTCTGACATGCAGACCAAGGATCAGTTCTACAAGGAACTAGACTAGGCTGTCAGGAGGGCCCCAGCCTGCAAACATCTATTCCTGCTGAGAGATTTCAATGCCAGAGTTGAGGATGATCATCACACATGGGACAACTGCATTGGCAGAATGAACAAGAATGGACAAAGGATGCTTGAGCTGTGCTTGTATCACTGCCTACGCATCACAAACATGTTCTTCTCTACCAAGACAAAACAGAGTGTGTCCTGGAGACATCCAAGCACCAGCTGGACTTGACTGTCACCAGGCGATCAGCACTGAACTGTGTTCATGTCACACAGAGCTACCACAGTGCCAGCTGTGACATGGATCACTCCCTGGCGGCGAGTCAAAGAGGACTCATAGCACAAAGAAGAAAGTGCAGCCTTGAATCAGCGCTGGCAGAGCAGCCATACCTGAAATTTGTGAACACTTCTCTGATTCCGTCGAACAAGCTCTACTGAATTGCCCCAGAGGCATTGTCGAAGCAAGGTGGAACTAGATCAAACAGGCAGCCTGCAATGCAACAATGCCCTCCTTCAATATTTAGGTGTGATACAATAAAAGCCACCATATTTCTCTAGCTCACATTTTCAACCTCTTTGTTGAATGCCCACCCTTAATACACAAGCACCAGGATCCTTGACTGGCTCAGCTCAGGTAAAAATCTGTTAATAAAGTACATCAAAAAAATTTCCTCATCTGATCACATTCCATAGGGATAAATTAATCCCCATAAAATTTCACATTAAGAGATACATTTTAGCAATGAAAGTAATTTGAACTAAATGGTGCTGTGATATGAAATCAAATAGAATTTGATAGCAATAGTATTAGGAATGTGTGTAGCATGAAGGAAACCTTTTCCTGGGAAGTTCAAGGCATAGTAGTGGCGGTGCTTCTTTTGTGTTGTGTTCATTTCCCAACATATTTATAGAGCTTCTTTTTATAAAAGTCTGGAGTGAGATGAATGGCTGTCATGGGTGATCTCTCAACTCAAATTTTATCAGAGAAGACCCAGGGAAATAGATGGACTTAAGTAACTTAAGCCCATTGACTTCAAAAGAACTAATATGAGTTTAGGAGCGGAGAAATCTATTTTAGTGAATGAGAAAGATTATTTCAATCTTTAATTCAGTTCACATCTCTGTAGCAGGCTGCAATTTTATTTTTATTTAAAAGTCATCATGAAAATTGGTCAGCAGTTTAGTGTGATTTATACACATTTTTGCAGACCATTTTCTGTATTATGTGGGACATACTGCTGAGCAGACAAGAGTAGGGTTTCACTGTTAGCTACTCTTCACATACCCTCCAATATTCTTCAGATGAAAGTGGGGACATTTCTCACTCCTTCTCCCCACCAACTGACCCTCTTGGGGCCCCCATTTTTGCACACCCCCACCCAAATATTTACTATCAGAAAAGGGGGGGAGTGCCACTGTCGCTCCACCCAACGGGAAGCAGCCCAACATCCTCCACTGACTTGAGGAAACCTCTTAATACTGATTTGATTTGATTCTTTGGTAGATTTACAAAAAGAAAAAAACACACACAAATAAACTTTAGAAAGTGGCAAGATCACAAGCGGATGCACAAAGCATTTTTTTAAATAAAAAGCATGACTTCTCACGTTCTTCTCTGGTCCGCCTTTCTTCCTGCCCAGGGTGGCCCTACCCTCTGCCTGCCCTTCAGAGCTGGCGCATCACGCAGGCAGCTATAGCTTCTCCTCCTTATCCGCTTTCCAGCAGCCACTATGAGCTACCCAAGGGAGGAGGCCAGCAGTGGCGGCCATGTAGAGGCAATGGGATGCTCCCTCACCACTACCGCTACTCGGGATAAGAGCTGGCACATCCTCCTCAGTGACAGCACTGGTGGTGGGGAATAGGGGCGTTCAAAGCAGAAGCCAGGATGGCTTTTGTCATTTTGGGACTGTTCCCCTGAAAATCTGGACACTTGGAGGGCAGGTCTTGAACCAATTGTGGAGTTTAACTGGGACAAAAAATGTAAAAGATCTTTTCAAACTACAAGATTGAAGACGTGAAATCTGCCATGTCAAAAATGCTATTAAGCTAATCTTTTTCAAAAAAATGCTTTATTAGACAAGTTCAGAAGATGTGAATTAAACAAGACAGGACTCTTCACAGCACACAATTATCAGCTTGTTAACTTGTTACTCCTTGTACAAAGCTCATGGCTCATGTGCCATGCTTTGTGGTTGCCTCAACTGAATGCAAATCCATATCCATACAGCAGTTTCCACCAACCTGGTGCCCTCCAGATGTTTTGGACTACAACTCCCATCAGCCCCAGCCAGCCATTGGCACCAAATTGGCGAATAGTACAGTACCATAATGTATATTTACTTTTAACTCTAGCCTAATGGAAAGAAGACTGTAAGAGTAAAATAAAACATTAACAATCCAGCTGAATAATCAAAGTGCACTGCCTTCTTCAGGTATAAGTATGAAGAGGGTTGGGGCCCTGCTCACTACTACAGCTATTAAATTTTGGGCCTGCTTTGGGATGTGCAGGTGCTGGATATTGTTAAGTAACCTATTGCTATGTTCCATTTTTGATATATTTTACATGAATTGTTAGCTGTTGCATTGGTAGTTGTTGTTTTGTTATGTTTTGCGCTATTGTGATTATATTAATTATTGTGGAAAGTGCAGTACAGTGGTACCTCGGGTTAATTCGTTCCGGAGGTCCGTTCTTAACCTGAAACTGTATTTAACCTGAAGCACCACTTTAGCTAATGGGGCCTCCCGCTGCCACTGAGCCTCCAGAGCACGATTTCTGTTCTCAACCTGAAGCAAAGTTCTTAACCTGAAGCACTATTTCTGGGTTAGCAGAGTCTGTAAACTGAAGCGTATGTAACCTGAAGCATATGTAACCCGAGGTACCACTGTATGTAAATAAACCAGCCATAATGATGACTAGCATTGGCAAGTTGCTCTTTTTTAACCTCAGTCCCTAATATTTAAAATGGGAATAATTGTCCCCTGTGACTAATCAATACTGTGGCTGAAATAAAGACTGCAAAACACTGTGGGAATAGAAAAACAAAATAGACCATAGGTCTTCTGTACTATATCACTACACTTTGGAAAATTATGCAGTCAGGGAGCATAAAGTTTATTCTGCATTTACTGCTCCACTAATATAGTGAATAGCAGGTAATTGCATTTATTCCAATCCTTGCAACTGTTTCTAGTTCTATTAATCATATAATAGGCTGAGCTAGAACTCTCTTGTGCTAGAATTTATATCTGTTTAAAAGCCCCTCTTTGTCATGAAGGGAAAACTGAATCATTTCCATTCTTTTAAACAAAAGTGAGCAAATATCACATTCCAGTAAATTGTTTCAGGTAGTTACTTTCGCCCAGTGTTTTTCCAATTAAAAAAACAATGCACTTCTGGATGACACAGTGCCTTCAAAACAGTATCATCTTCTGACTTGCTTTGATGCAATTTATTAAGTCAGAGCTATTTGATGCTACAGTAGTAAGCACAAGCAAGTACCCTGTAGATGATGAAGAAAAACAAGTTTAGCAGTAAAGCAAATAGAAAATATTGATCTCTCTTTAGATGCTGTAACTGAAAATCTTCTGTAAGATATATCTTCCCTTATTCTCTCCTGATCAGTGCCCTTCACTATTTGCCAGCAAGAGACACAGAGAGATGAGTGTAACCTTGAACGATACAAAACTTTCATGTAAGCACTGAGAAAAAGAAAGAACGAAAGAGAACCACTGTGGGACCTAAGCAAAGGCTGTGGAAGGTGATTCCAGGGTGCCATTGAATCCCATAATGCATCGGGGCATCTTGAGTTCTTAAATTCCCTTCCCTTCTCCCGCTAAATGCCAAACAGACCAAATAAGTACATACATCAAGAATAGTCATACAGTGCAGAGTAGGAAAAAAAAAAAGACATGCCAATGGTCAATCAGGAACTCCACCCCAGAAAATTCCTACTCAGTCCCTGCAAGGAGTGTTTAGCAAAAAAACAGAAACCCAAAGTATAGATGGCTGAAGGGAGAGTGCTGCAAAAGAGAAGGAGGAGGTGGAGAGTGGAGAGCAGACTTAAAGAGCAACCTGGTAGCTTCCCTCCTATTGGGCACTCCTGCCCATGTGATCCCACAGAAGACACCAATTCGTGGAATACTCACGTCTTCTCCCAAGAAAGGGTGTGTGGCAAATTCACCCCTGCTAAAAGGCAGAAGTGGCATTCTCAGGATTCTGTTTGTTGCAGTAGTTGACATGAAGTCTGCAGGCTCTTATCTGTTCTTCCAGTGATTCTTTTAATTGACCAAGCTTTCTTGAAATTGATGGGCCCAGTTATGAATTACCACATAATGACAGTGTGTTTAATGGAGAAGGCAAGGCATGTGGTGCTGTTACATATATGAATCTGGGTTACACCTATTTGTCATGCATTCACATGGGTGTGAAATAACCTAGTAAGAGCTGGTAAACTAGTGGAAAGCTTTCTACAACCAGTTTCTGTACGATTATCATTTACGATTGTCTTCTAAATGAAATTTGCTTAAACTGGGTATTTTTGACAGTGTCTCTTTGACTTTTCATTTAGGACTGTGGGATGCAGTCCTTATTGTTCATTGCAATAATACGAGTGCTTGTGTATTTGCCAAATATTCATTCGAGATTTCATATTTTTATTCGGTATCCAATTATGTTTTATTTCCGTATCTAATTCTTGTGCAATCTCTGCATCGATTTTGATAATAGGTTTTGGCAAAAAATTAACTGACATTAAACAAAACCAAAAATAACAACTGATATTTTCTGTAACAGCTTTCTCAAGCTTGGTGACTTCCAGATATTTAGACTATAATTCCCATCATCCCTGACCTTTGATCATGATCTCTAGGGCTCATGGGGGTTGGGGTTGTTGTTCATTTGGAAGGCCACAGTTTACCCATCAAGGAAAGCTTCTTCTAGGATTTTACCAGCTATTTAAGTTGAAATGGGACTTCCACAAGATTCATTTGGGGAGAGTGCTGTTGTGCTTATATCCTGCCTGGAGGCTTCCCATAGGCATCTGTTTGGCTACTGCAAGAACTAAACGTTGGACTAGATGTCCCTTTGGTCTGATTCCGCGGGACTCTTCATATGTTCTTACATTTGTATATAGATACAGGAACACTGGAAAATTGCCCCACTGAGTGTTTTGTTTATCCCCAAAGCAAAATAGCAGCAAAAAGCCAGCCGCATTCCAGGCACATTGTACATTTGTTTGTGACAACTGTTTAAACAGCCTTTATATGGTGGTAATATTGTGGTCCCTTGCCACCAAGGGCTCTTCTGCCTTTTTTTATATATATATATATATATATATATGCAGGTTTTGGTGTCCTCGGGTGTCTTCCCGTGTAAAAGTTGGGGTGTCTAGGCGACGTTTCGACGAGGTCTCACTCGTCATCTTCAGGCTGGTGCTTTCGGCTTCTTGTTACTGGAACAGAGCGGGATCTCAATGTTTGAGTTCCTATAAATACTGTAGAGGGGGTGTGGTGTCTAGCCTCCAATGTTCTGGGCAGAGAGGAAGTTCCCAGGCTAGTGTGCCTTTTCTTCTTTTGTTCCTTAATTACTTGAGAGATACCTTGAGTGATTTCTTGAGTGATATCCTGAGTACCACTTAGGTGGGTCATTAGGTGTGGATTAGTTGCTAAAGTCTTTGTGTCTTGACCTCTTGAACTTTGTGAAGAGTTTTCCTGAGAAGATGGCTGTATTGCACTCAGTTGTGCTTTGGCTTGGCTTCGTGTATAGGGGCGAGCTGTGGTTTTGTGGCTTGTGTCAGCCAGATCTGTGTAGGGATTGCAGGGGGGTGCAGCATCCGGAGGTGCCACCATGGATTGGCTACTGGATGGTGTCAGTAATTCATCTGTGGAGAGGGTCTGGGTTTGGGTCTGGTGTGGTTGATTGGTGTTGGCGTTCTGTGTGCCTCTGGATCTGGTGTCAGTTTTTGTGGGGAGGGCTAACACCATCTTACTGACTTACCATCTTACTAACTTACTGACACCATCCAGTAGCCAATCCATGGTGGCACCTCCGGATGCTGCACCCCCCTGCAATCCCTACACAGATCTGGCTGACACAAGCCACAAAACCACAGCTCGCCCCTATACACGAAGCCAAGCCAAAGCACAACTAAGTGCAATACAGCCATCTTCTCAGGAAAACTCTTCACAAAGTTCAAGAGGTCAAGACACAAAGACTTTAGCAACTAATCCACACCTAATGACCCACCTAAGTGGTACTCAGGATATCACTCAAGAAATCACTCAAGGTATCTCTCAAGTAATTAAGGAACAAAAGAAGAAAAGGCACACTAGCCTGGGAACTTCCTCTCTGCCCAGAACATTGGAGGCTAGACACCACACCCCCTCTACAGTATTTATAGGAACTCAAACATTGAGATCCCGCTCTGTTCCAGTAACAAGAAGCCGAAAGCACCAGCCTGAAGATGACGAGTGAGACCTCGTCGAAACGTCGCCTAGACACCCCAACTTTTACACGGGAAGACACCCGAGGACACCAAAACCTGCATTCCTGTACCCGTGAAAATCTACGAAAGCAAATATATATATATATATATATATATATATATATACACATACACACACATGTATATATATCTATATCTGGAAGGACATTTCCAGAATGTGCTATACCAGAAACCACACTGGTACCTTATAAACAATAGTACTTTTATCAACTTCCATTGAAAGAACTACAAATATTGCTTTGAGAAAGTCTCCCTGTTTTTCATTCCAATGCTCGGAAATGTTAAGTGTGTTCCAAAGCCATATGTTGCAATGTATATGGCACCAGTGTTAATAGCAAAGTTGTAAGCTGTATTTTCAGTCGAGTAGAGCTTGTTCTTAAGTGTTCGCATAGTAACGTACAGGGGTTGCTGTTGTTATTTTTTCTGGATGGGTATATTCAGCAGCTCTGATTCCAACCTCGATTAGGAGAAACCATCCAGATCTGGAGGACCAGCAATGAAGGCCATGCAACAATTGATCCTCGAAAGGCTCAAAGCCAGAACCAAGAGAGTGCAACCCCTAAGCCTGAAGTTTTTATAGGAACCACTCCTTATTGTTGCATCACTAGCACAGGCAAAGAGCCAGGGACTGAAATAATGGAGAGGTGATGGGCCACCAGTTCAGGAGATGCTCTGGGAAAGAGGGGGCAGTCTGATCTGAATAATATAAGGGGTCTTGCTTGGGCTTCAATCAGAGCCCGTTTATTTATAGAATTTATATACTGCTTGGCAGTTTTAAAAAGTCTCTTCCATAAGATATAATAAAAAAGAATCAGTTCATATAAAAAATACAGCAATAGCATTCAGATGAGTCTTTCTAACAATTCAGTCAGAACACAATGCAGTGGAATATCATAAGTAAAACTGAGTAGTGCATGAAAAAGAGGAATTTGTGGAGCTTCCGTTGCCTAAGCTATGTGGGAACTCATAGATAGACCTGATCATCATAGTATACAGTCGCTGGACAGCTACAGCCTTCAACTGCTATGACCAGGTAATGGCAGCATCACCTTAATGGAACAGGGTTGCTAACCTGAGCCCTCTGAGGTTTTGCAGCTCTGGTCTCCATTGGCCCTTCGTGCCCTGTGGGATTCTGCTTGAGATCAGACGGGTAGCATCACGAGCAACACTTATCATTCAGGAAGTGGTTCAGGGGTTGTTTTCTTTCTTGCTATTCTATGCTGTATGTTTAGATGGGGGAATCTGTCAATTTCAGTTTGTCTCTTCATTTTTCCAACCTTAAGCTCAATTCTCCACACTGAGGTGCATCAAAGTCTGCTTCAAAATTAATCAGCATTTTAGTGCCCATTTCTCCTAATACACATACATCGGTATGCAATTTTGCCTAATATACACATTTTTTCAAATGCAATGGTCCAAAATGCAATGCATGTTGTATGTTATTTTCATCAACACTTGCATTTTTATGTGCACTGTACCCATGTATATTAATATTTATCCATGTTGTTTGGCTGGAGAGCAGCATTACAAACATCAGAGATGGGCAAATTTTGAAGGCAAGCAGTCCTTTGTTTTGAGGGTTGTTTTGGAAAGTTCAAATTGTGTAGCCTCACCTTAAAATGCAAACTGAATTGAATTTTTTTCCTACCCCATCCCTACCAAACGCTCATGGTTTTCTTCTGCTCACCGTAGAAATGGATATGCTCTCCAGGATTGTATTCATTCGTCAAAAGCCACACAACACTGGCAGATCTTTCTCCCCACTAATTCTTTTCTCATTCCCTCGTTATGACCCATGAAACAGACAAATCCGCAGGCATGAAGCTTTTATTACAGTCGACAACAGTTGTGTGTGTGTGTGGATCAAGGGAGAAATAGACCTTGAAAGGCTTTGCATCTCATCTGCCAATAATTTTCTCTTCTTTTGTCTGTGACACATCAGTTTGGTGTGCTGGCATGAGCAGGAACCTTCCTTACAACTTCATCTGGGCTTCACTGGCTTGAGGCACATCATGTTTAATTATTTAAACATTCAGATGTAACAGGAAAGACAATGGCACTTTTAAAGGCATGGCTTAATTTTATCAGTCCAATTTGGTATTGCTGCAGGCCACTCCAATCTCTGCCAAGCAGTGGCAAGAGGTTCCACAAGGCTTGGCACTTACCCAGCTCCTTTGGAATGAGGCACAGCAGACACCAGTGTCTTTAAGACACTGTGGTTTATTTTATGGGTTTTGATAGAGAGAGACAGCATTTACATCTCAAGATGAATGCGCAATCCCTGTGTCTTATCAGGCTGCTCCAGCCAGCCAGCATCGCTTCTGCTGTTCTTCAGTCCCTGCATGAAGTTATACCCACTTCCTGCTCCTTCTTCCCAGAAAATCCCTGCTCCCCAAACCTCTGTTGTAAAAGGACACCTTTTCCTGCAGTGACATCATGCCCCCTGTTGCCCTGGCAACCTTCCTCTCTCAATTCTCCTATTTCTGTCCACTTCTCCACAGGGGAAGGACAACATCTGCATGGTCAATTGTTCTCAATAGCCCAGTACTTTGTTCTTAATGGCAATTGCTATCAGCAATCTCCTGAACAGAAGAACTGGTTCAGTCTGTACTTTTCACTGGCCTGGCATCTGCTCTTCAGACTCCAAAACCAGCTAAATTCTACCCCGCCCCCATACACACACACACATTCATAATGGTATTGTAACCCTAAGTTTGGAATGCTGTGTTACTTTAACATTGCCATTTTCAATAATAAAAAAACTGTTTGCAAAGCAATACAACATCCCTCCACGTCTAGTTTTTTACTTAATCAACTGTTGCTTTGTTGGAGACTGAATAATTTATTTCTGAAATAAGAGCTCTCAGGAGCTTAAGAATTTTGAGGTAAAGGCATTGTGTCCTAATGCAAAGGAAGTCTTCTTGTATATTTTGGCTTGGGATGGTGTATGAATTCCAAGGGCCAAAGAAAGGGGGCCTGAGATACCCCAAACCTACCTTAGAATATTTCCACAACAGATGGAAACGGATGTCCAGTATGCATTTTCCAGGATAGCTGATGATTAGGAAAGTGTGAATGTCTGATATCTGTATGTCTCTCCATCAGAATTCAGGGAATAATAACAAGTAGCACTACAGCAGAGAGAAAGCCAAACCACAGATATGGCCATGCAGAGAGGTGAGAGCTCCCCTAGCTTTGGACCGAGGGAGGGATGATTTAGAATGACAGCCAGAAAGATATCTGTGCTTGCAGAGCTCAAGCTGTATTTACTAGCATGGATAAAAGCAGCCAAATCGAGCCTAACACCATTACCATCCATTTTCACAAATTGATTTTAGAAAGAATGAGTGGTGCTTCAGATATTACATTTCCCAATTTCTATTTTTAAAAATGTGTGCAGAAACAGAGCCAGACTATGGACAAAGCCACACATCTTTGTAATACAGGAAAGGTCAGGGATGAGTGTGTCCATTATCTTCAAGGCCAGCTCTGTCGTTAGCAGAATGAGGCAGCCGCCTCAGGCGACAGATGCTGGGAGGCAGTGGCAGCATCTCCCTGGCTGTTCTTCCTGAACCCCAGCCACTCCTTTCTGTTGGAGGATGGAGCTATGTATGCCACATGAACTGCGTTGGGCCTGCTTAAACTAGTCCGGTGAAAGACACTATCCCATATTGCTAGTATTGAGGTGAAATTCAGCTGTCACTAATCTGCTTGCACAGGTGGAATGGGGACAGACACCATTTTATTATTCACCACATTTCTTGGACTGGTCCTGTTTATCTTTCTGAGTTCCTGGGTGTTTTATCCAACTTCATCTCTTTGGCCTTTTCAAGCACTGCCTGGAAGATCTTGATACTTTCAACCATTTTGTGGCAGCTTGTCTTTTCAAAACTCAAGTGAAGAAGCGCTAACATCAGAAGCTGCTCTAAATAACTTTCCAATCCATCTCAGTACAATGAGGTATAATTTATTAGTTGACATTGGAGACATTAATTTAACAGTGCATTACAGGCCAAGTTAAGCTTCATATAAGTCACAAGAGGCCTTATCCAATCAGCCCAGATTATAGATTTTAATTTCTCAGCTTTCATTTATGGTAACGACATCGGGCAGGGTTGCTTTTTTACTGGAAACTGCCAAACCTCTGGTGAAAACATTTAACAAAGGTGATTATTACAATCAAACTTGTCAGCTTCCATTTATTATTTTGCCATGTGTGGCCTTTTCTCCCATCAGCGAGAAATTGTGCGCACAGTGAAGAAACGAATCAAATTATTTTCAGAACCAGTATGTTTACTATGATGAACACAGTGTATTAAAACTTACCTGTTGATGAACACAAACTGAAAGGCAAACACAGAATTTATCAGAGTGGCTTAGAGTGCGAACGCACCTTGTCAGCTAGCCTTCTTCCTTGTTTTGCATTATTGCTTCAATGTTTGACTCTTGGTTTCAGTAAATGTGATGCAGAAGGTGTCGGGGTCTTCAGATCATATTCCACAGTATAGCTGGACACTTAGGTAGAAAAAGTTGGGTTCCTTTGTCCCTATGCTTCCCTTTGCTTAACAGTGTGTTTTAGTTTGTTTGAATCTGACTTCAATTGCCACCTCTCTCTTTTGTACTGCTGAGTCTCTAAACACCATTAAATTTTACACACCCATGTGACAGGTGGCAGAGGAACCAAGCCCCACAGCAGGTTGCCAGGAACAGATAAGACAAGAAAAAGCCCTTACCATCTGCTTTTTATTCTATATTTACAGAGAGAGGCTTGAGAATGTAGCCTCTTGGAATAATGGTGTTGTCCCGAGTAAATCTCCACCCCCCGCTTTTCTTCCTCATTCATCAACAGCACCCTCTCTCCCTTTACTCTCCTACTTTTAAGGCTCGCCAGGTTCTGGGAGATGGTGGGTCTGGAACGCTTTCTAGTGATAATGTGTCAGCTAGCTGCTTCAGCTCTGCCTCCTCTCCCATTATTTTCCAACTTTCCCCCTCAGCTTCCTCTGAGCTGTGACCTCCCTCAAACCCCTGTTGCAATTCTGAACTGCCTTCTTCTTCTCTGAAAGGGTCAGGCTGGGGAGGCAGTCTCCACCATTCCTCCTCAGCCTAGTCCTTGACACCATGTCACTCAGCACTAATCAGCTATTTTTCTCAGCAAAAAAAAAAAATAGACAAAAGCACTACACACCATTCAAGCTGCATGCTTATGTTCACTTCACAGTCATGTTCTTATTTCCCTTTCCGTGGAATAAAAACTATTCGGGGAGAGGGCAATGAAGTGGTTTTCATAAAGCAATGGGCCATTACTCTTTCCAGTTCTACTTTTTAACTCCAGAGGATTACAAATTCTCACAAAAGCTTTCTGTTTTCAGAGAACCAGATGGATGAAAGAAACTCCCTGGTGACAGGCCACATGCACATGCACATAGACCACAAATTCAGTGCAAGTACTAGAAACTCTGGCTTCTTCCTTGGGAGGGGGGAGAAATTGGAGTTGGTTTCTATTTTAGTACAAACCTACCTAATCCCCACTTTCCCAAACAGTACATGGTCTGAAACACAGGTATCCCTCAAAATTCACGTTTCTCTGAATTTTTCAATGCAGTTCTCCAACTGAAGAAAAAGCATACAAAAAGGCATGTGTTAGTGGAGAGTGTGTATTAAGATGCACATGTTAGGCAAAGTAAAATACACATTGGGAAAAAATTTGTTTCATTTGCAAATATTAGTGAAAATAGCATGCAGAAATGCATTGTATTGGGGAAAATGCTTGCAAAAATGTCAGTGACTGTCTAAACAGCATACAAAAATGTGTTATGAGAAATTCACACAGAAATGCTGATTAATTTTCATGATGATTTAAAAATAAAAAGAAATTGCAGGTCGCTGCAGAGATGTGGAGAACTGAATTTAACACTGGGAAAATGGCTAACTGGAGATAAAACAAAACCGACAGTTTCACCCATCCCTATGCTCCATCCTCATACTACCACCTCTCTCCTTGATGCACTGTGATAAGCCAGGAAGTCTTCAATTAATCATAGTTTCCCTTTCCATCTGAGCCAGTGTTCATAGAGCCATCATTTTGTATCCATACTGTGAGTGGGTAAAACATCGCAACTAGCTCTAAGTGTCAGCTAATACTGTCAGAACTCTGTTATGAGGCTAGAAGCTAGTAGGAGAGCTGGGATCACCACAACCATCTAGCTTTTGTTTTTCCTGGGAATTGAGAAACTGTCGGCAGGCTTCCTACACTACTGGGTGTAGGAGTCAGCCTGTGTCATTCTGCCCCCCCCCCCAAGCTTCTGTTTTCAGAAACCTGGGAGTGTGTTCCTAAAGAGTCTGGTTCATGGCAAATAACATCGCAGAGGTCTAAAACAACCAGCCACCAGCCAGTATTCCAAATGATGAAAGAGTTTATTTTAAATAACTAATGATAAGAAGAGGGAGAAAGATGATCAGAGTACAATATAACATAAAATGTAAATTCAGCCTATAGCTAGCCTAACACTACAAAATTCAGCTGCTTTGCTTGGTGTATGCATGGGTCACTATGATATTCCAACAAAGAAAAGAAAAAGCTCATAAAAAATCACCTAACTTATATCTCGGCTGGCAGAGGGGTGGATGAGGGAAGGCCCAAAATGGAAAAAGGACCTCAGGCAGCATCAAATGCAGTCAACTTTCAGAGGTGGGTACCTGGGCAATTATCACTCCTGGATTTGTGCCAGACAGATTTAGCTAAAGAGAAAATGGTATCATGTATTGGTGGGGGTGATGCTTGAGGCATGCATCTTTGAGCAATGGAGTCTTTCTTTGGTTTAAGGAAAATTGTGAATGGACAGGCAGGGGTTTGGGCAGGCCATCATGACACCAGGAAACTGTGCTTACTATGTTCTGTATTAGACAAGGATGAAATTCGCAATATGAAGCCAGTTTAAGATCTTGACTTGTTCTAAAGCTGGTAACCACAGTTTCACCAGTCCAGATGAAACAAGAAACTATGGAAAGTCTTCTTCCTTTCAGGTTTGACTGTGCCTTTCTTAGGAGGGAAGAAAAAAGGGGTGTGTGCAATAAGCCAAATCACTTGGCTTATTCACATCTCAGCTTATTTAACGTGTGTGTGTGTGTGTGTGTGTGTGTGTGTATGTATGTATGTGTGTGTGTGTGTACCTGTCTGTCTGTCTGCCTGCCTGCCTATGGCCCGTACTTTGACTTCTACAGCAATGACCCATTCCTTCTTTTAAAGAAACAAAAACAACTTCCAGCAAGCTTGTATCCATCATTCACCTGGAGAAACAAGTTAAATTGGTAGTTGGTTGCAAAGCCGCAGGTTTCTCAAAGCAGGCAAGGCTACGTGCTTGTGCTGTGTGAGAAACCACTCAGCTGAGAACGTGAGCAGAATTCTCTTCAGAAACAATGTGATAACAAAAGAGGCTTATGTTGATTCAGAGATATTGGTCAAGGCAATGTTTACATTTGCAGTCGTAATGTTCAAAGGACCTAATCAGCTGTGATCCGAGCCCTTGAATGTTTCTTGGTTCATGCCTACACTGTCTTGTAGGATGACATCCCAAAGCAAAAGTGAGCATTACCATAGGTCATTTGCATATCCACATCTACCTTGCAGTTGTTCCAGGTTTCAAGGTAAGATCCTCAAGTCTAGGGAACCAGACACAAAAGGTTGTATCCAAAGTAGTGCTAAACAAGGGCTCAGCAAGACTGGCTTTCGTGCCGTGTTTCTAGGCATAGGCATGAGTGTGTGTGTTTTGTTTTTGTCCAAGCACTTTCTCTGGGAAAACTCATGTTTTACCACTGAATCAGAACAAATGGCAACAGCGCATAGCTGTCAACCTTGCCTTTTTTTGTGGGAAATTCCCTTATTCTAGCGCCATTTCCCGCTGCTTCCCACTGCTATCCTGGATTGTTAGATATCCCGTAGACTGTCCCCAGACAGGTGAGGCTGCTGATCCCTTATTTTCGAGGCTGCTAATCCCTTATTTTCAAATCTGAAAGTTGACAGCTATGCAACAGCGTTTCTGCTGTTTCCTGTTTGCACCAATTCAGCAGTAGAAGGAAGGTTTTCCTGAGGAATGCTCTGGGACAAAAAAACAACAACCACTTGGACACAGAACCGCTTGGACACAGAACTTCCCAGGACTTGTGCCTGGGAAGTGTGGAGCAAAAGGAAGTCTAGCTGAGCCCTAAATTGTTCTGTTAACACAAGGATTTAGACTTGCACAATGGATTTTTTTTCCATCTCCCCCTTTGCACCCACTAAATCTGTTCTGGGGGTTGTCCCGCCTCTCTGGAGCAGATTTGGGAAGGCTGCAGAAGATACACAGGAGGAGATGGTGAAAAGTTTTGTTGTGCAAGCATACCTGAAGGAGCATCTCTACCCTATTGTTCAGCCCGGACACTGAGGTCCAGCTCTGAGGGCCTTCTGGCAGTTCCCTCACTGCAAGTGACGTTGCAGGGAACCATGCAGAGGGCCTTCTCAGTAGTGGTGCCCTCTCTATGGAACGCCCTCCCATCAGATGTCAAGGAAATAAACTACTATCTGACTTTTAGAAAATATCTGAAGGCAGCCCTGTTTAGGGAAGTTTTTAATGTTTGAAGTTTTATCGTGTTTTTAATTTTATCGTGTTTTTAATATTCTATTGGGAGCTGCCCAGAATGGCAGGGGGAACTCAGTCAGATTGGTGGGGTAATAACAACAACAACAACAACAACAACAACAACAACAACAACAACCATGCACTACTCCCATCATCCTTCACTACAGGCCAAGCTCAGATAACCTCTGGGCAACTGCAGGTTCCCCGCCATTGGTGTAATGGAGCTTCAGTGTGAATTGCCAGCAATGCATTTCTTGAATTTTTATCTGTTTCTTTACATGTATATCCCATCTTTCCACAAAAGAGTTCAAGACAGTGTGCATAATTCTCCTTTCTCCATTTTACCCTCATTGAAACACTGTGAAATTAGGTTAGGCTGAGAGATAGTGACAGCCCAAGGTCTCCAAGTGATCTTCATAGCTGAGTGGGGGTTTGAAGCCATGTCTTCCCAGTTCTAGCTTGACATCACACTGGCTTTCAGAGCCTAAGGAGCATCTTGTGGTTGAGCTGCCGAAACCTCTGTGTTGGTTTGGTAATGTTTGCAAGTGGAAAATTGCAGTTCTTGTGGTACACAGTTCATCAAGCCTGATATGAAAATCACCATAATCACTGCAAATTCTCAAAGCTTCCAAGGGAAAGTGAGGGGGGGGATGGATTTCCGCCATGCTTTTAGCTTCCAAAGAATAGTATCAGAAAGTTTTTAGTAGCTACTGTTCTTTTTCTAGCAAGCTGTGGTGGGGAAAGGCAATTACAGAAACAAGGGGCCTTAATGCCAGTATCCAGTAGCAGCTACATGCTGTTCTTGGAGATGTTAGAAATGAGCCGATAGTGCATTTCTTAAAAAAGAAAAGCCACACAATTCTGCTTCATAGGAAGTGCAAAAGGAGACAAGTCATTTACGGCCCATTTTGTGGAGTGGCAGCGGTTGAAGAAGCATACAAACCTTGTACTGTGTTTCCTGCTGGACAAATCCTAATTTTTACAGCATAAAGGAATCTGCTACAGCCCAGTCACGAGCCCTGCACAATAGTGGTCAAGACTTTTTTCTTTTTCTTTTTCTGAAGTTCTCTGCCCCAACCACACTCCATCCACTGCCCCACAGCCTGACCTACTAGTGCTTGCTTCATTTTTCATAGCCTATCATTCAGTTTAGCACCGTCTTTCGTATCTGAAGGAGTGTCTCCACCCCCACTGTGAGCAGTGAGGTTACAGGGAACCAGGCAGAGGGACTTCTTGGTGGCGGCGCCCGCCCTGTGGAATGCCCTCCCAGATGTCAAGGAAATAAACAACTATCTGAATTTTAGAAGACATCTGAAGGCAGCCCTGTTTAGGGAAGTTTTTAATGCTTGATGTTTTATCATATTTTTAATACTCTGTTCCGAGCTGCCCAGAGTTGGGAGGGGTATGTATGTATGAATGAATGAATGAATGAATGAATGAATGAATGAATAAAATTTTATTTAGGAAGCTTTAAGCTCTCCCATTTCACAATCTTAAGACATTTTTCCTTTCAGCACCTAGGATCACTAAACGCCTCCGTCTCTTATTTCTCTCTTTTCCATGTAGGAAATTGAGGGCACCTCACACATGAAACATCATGTTCCCACTTCACTGCAGGAAAATGCAGTGGGGAATTTTGATTAGCAATAGATGTGGCTCATATCAGAAACTGCAGCCAAAGAGGAATAGTAGTCACAGGGTTCGGTTCCATTTTTCTCCATTGCAAATAAGTAGGGCTGCACTGAATACCATACTCACTAATTCTGGTTTTCAATTTCTTTTGGCACTATAGACATTTCTCCAGAATCCTGTTCAGTGACAGTGTTGCATTATCTACTTTTCACTGGCTGCTGCTTCCTCAATGAAGCACTTGGGAAATCCAGGTTGGGAATGTAATCACGATACCATGAAGGCAATAAGATTTGGCTTGGTGCAAACACCACCAAGGGCAACTGAGAAGGAGGGCAATGCCAGCAACTTAAGGCTGCAGTGTAAGACAAATTTGCACCAGGCCTGGGGATGGTGTGTGCATTCACTTAATCTGTTCTTGGGCTTTTTTCCCAACTCTCTGGAGCAGATCCACCCAGCTCTGCTGGCCTCCAACTTCAGACTGATGCCAGCATAAGTCTTCTGGTGCGGAGCACCACATTCCAGTGAAATAGGAATGCCCCCAAATGGGGAGGAGGAGGAGGAGGAGGAGGAGGAGGAGGAGGAGAGGGAATGAACCAGCCTGGTATCCACCATCATTTGAGGCTGCTGTCCCAGCTCCTGGCTGGTGCAACAACTTGCCAGTCACACACCTGCAGCCAGGCAGATGCAGCAATGGCTTCACTGCTCCATCATACTCTGTTATTGCCCAGCAGAGGTTGGGATTGTCACGTTCACAAACATTTTTACCCAAAGAAAAAGGAAAATGCCAAAAAGGGCATTATATTTTTTGTAAAGCCTAATAAATGTTTACCGAGAGAGAGGAAAAACCCCCAATACCCAGTGAATAGTTTTGGCTGATCTTTACTCATAAGCCGTTTTGCAAATGATGTTTTAATGAATATTATCACACATGATCTCCTGTAATCTAGTAGACAGTAGGAAATGAGACACCTGAACTTTTGGCAAAGCAAGTAGGATGCTATTGGCGTGAGGAGAATAATAAGGCATTCAGGCCCGGTGTCGTGAGTAGCCAGGGTGACTTGCAGGCTGCATTATTGAATATTCTCAAAAGACCCAAAAGGTTCAATTGAGCACAATAAGTGAAGTACTTACACTTGAACCTGGGAACCCAAGATGAACCAAACAGCCTGCTTTATTAGATTTCTCCACTTTTATCTACACAGCATGAACCAGGAAACACTGCAGTGCATGACAATAAATATAAAATGTAGAAGGCAGGGTAGATTTTTAAAAGGGAAAAGAAAAAAACAGAGCTAAACATTGCTCTCGGGAGAAAAGACGGGTAAGCCTTGAATACTTCATGTTGTTTAAAAGGTGAACAAATTCATCGTAGCAAAACAAGATAATTGAAAGACACCAGGCATGGCTGGGATTTAAACATTTATTTTCACCAATTTTTATGTACAAGGTATTCCTCTACCCTATAGCAATTAGTGATGTTCTGCAGCAGGTTGCACTTGAACGTTGTTAAGAATTAGTGCAATAATGATTTGCAGGCCTTTACAGCACACTTACCCTCCAGCTATTTCCCATCAGAACATAAATTCATAGGATATGATTACTGAGACAAAGCAGCTGGTAACTCCAGGATACAGTTTTAACAACATGTATGGTATCTCTTAGGTCTCAACACTGTTAGCAGACAGTCTCATTAAAGCCAGAACTGCCATGTTTCATTACTGATGCCAATGAAATGGATCTGCATAGCTCTGAGGAGAAAGTTCTCACCGGGGAGTGACGAGTGGCATTCAGTTAGTATTGTAAGACGTGAAAAGGGTGAATAGGAGTGCTAAGAAAGTCGAGCAGTGAAGCTCTTTCTTTATGCTGTTTTTTCATGTAGGTTTCCAAAGCTAGTTGCCATCACATTCATCAGAGCTTTCTTTGTAAATATCAGCAGAGAGGCTTGCTTGGTGCTACTGATAAGTTGATCAGGCCCACTGACTTTGTAGACCCAGACCATGTTCAAAGACCCTGAGCTAGGGACTATGAGAAGGGTCTCAGGGACCTCTACGGCTAATTTCAGGCCTGATCTCTGCTGCTCTCTAACACCACCACTGCTGGTGGCCAATGATGGTATTGCAACTATCACTAGCCTTGCTGATCAATTTTAGATCTTAAATAGTTGTGATGCTAGGGTGTTGTTGTTTTTCAATATATCATTTTTTTCAATATCATTTGTTTTTATTGTTGGTGGGTTTTCAAAAGTCTGGGGGTGGCGGCTGTTGATTTTCATATTTCATTTTAAGTTGCCTTTGCATGTGCTGACAAAGGCTCTTTGCCATTGTTTGCACATTCCTTATTTAAATCCTTGGACATGTAACTATAAGAAGAAATGTGCATCGTTGATTCTGTCCTAAATTCTATTCCCAGACCATCGGATTCAAAGTGTGTGGAGTTTGTGGATTTAGTGGGGTGGGGTGGGGTAATCAACTGATTAAAAAAAACAACTGGATTGAATTGTAGAGTGACCATTTCTGCAAAAAGGAGTGTGTGGCTAGACTGTAAGGCATTAAGAGGACACTGGTTAACACTCTCCATTGTTTTAAGCCCCATCTAAACGAATCCCAGGGCATAACACTTGAGTGTTTTTATAAGGGGAAAAAAGACTAGCATAAAAGCATGATATCAATTTGCTGACCCTTTAACAGCTCCCAGTCTTCACCAGCCTGCCTTACCACAGTCTCATAAGTGCAGTGCCTCTGTAGCAGTTCCATACAGCCTATCCACAGGGATGGAGGCCATGAAATAAGGGCTTATAGAGAGTGTTCTGGTCAAAACAAATTAGCAGAGAGGAAAGCTGCAAATCTTTAGTTTGTATTTGATCAGGCTGTCCGGGCTCTGTGCTCTTGATTGATTCAGACCATAAATCTAGTACACCAAAGAAGCTGGTTTGTTTATTTTCTTGTTTGTTGTGCAAAGCACTCTGCATGCAGTATTGCTCCTGGAAGGTTCAGTTGGTTAAAGGGTGGTGCTGATTGATAATGCCATGGCTGCAGGTTCAATCCTGAGGGACAGCAGCATGTTCCTGAATTGTAGGGCGTTGGACTAGATGATCCTCAGGGTCCCTTCCAACTCTACAATTCTATGATTATATGTACACCCACACACACACATCTGGAAATTGTCCTCTGCAGTTAGGCTGTGCATTGGATAAATAACTGCTGTACAAACTCAAAATGATACGGCAGCAGCATTGCCAAGGGATGGGCAACATTGGCCAGTCCCTCTTTTATTTTCTTCTTTAAATTTCTTTATAGGGTGGCTGTGGATGGAAGAAGAAGAAGAAGAAGAAGAAGAAGAAGAAGAAGAAGAAGAATTTGGATTTGATATCCCGCTTTATCACTACCCGAAGGAGTCTCAAAGCAGCTAACATTCTCCTTTCCCTTCCTCCCCTACAATAAACACTCTGTGAGATGAGTGGGGCTGAGAGACTTCAAAGAAGTGTGACTAGCCCAAGGTCATCCAGCAGCTGCATGTGGAGGAGCAGAGACGTGAACCCGGTTCCCCAGATTACGAGTCTACCGCTCTTAACCACTACACCACACTGGCATAGTGCTGGTGAGACATCAGCAACCCACTTCTTAACCTATATATCTAAATTAGCATATGTAAATGGGTCTGTCTGCCATGTCCTTTAAGTACTAGCAGCACCCTGGAATAATGATGGCTGGATATCTATCTTGAACAGGCATGTAACTTTAACTGGAGATAGCATTAACTTAGGAGTGATCTACTTAATTGCCAGCTGGAAATCCTGTATATGTGATGACACATTGACCTCCACAGGCTTTCCCTCTCACCATGCTTATAACATGGTATGTAAGATACTGTATATGTATATATACCGAACATGTGTACACTGGGTTAGGGGTGATGGGAAATTTGATTTGGTTCCTATTTAAAGGTAAATTTACCTAAGCTGTATTTTCTGAAACAATAGTCAGTAGAGCATGAGACTCTTGACCTCAGCGTTGTGGGTCGAGCCCCATGTTGGACAAAAGATTCCTGCATTGTGGGGGGATTGGACTAGATGACCCTCGTGGTCCCCTCCAACTCTACAATTCTGTGATTCTATGGTTCTATGAGAATGAAAACACGACTGCATTCCAAACTCACATTTCTCCATATTTTGCAATGCAGTTCTCCAGCTATGTACATACTAGGTTATGGTGTGCATATAAATGCATACGTTGATGAAATTAACATGGAAAAATGCTTTGTTTTAGAAGAAATCGCTTTGCAAAAATGTGTATATTAGGCAAATATGCATTCAAGCACATACATTCTGAGGATTTTTTTTAAGTTTACAAATTGATGTGGAAATGTGGAAAACTGAAAAAGGAGAAGTCATCATATTCCCCCATCCCTCTACTGGATTCACATGGTCTTTCTCACCATGCCCTGCCCCTCCGCTTCATATGTTGGGCTATATGTTCCATGGGGGATGGGATAAGCAGGCCTGCTGCTCAACCACACCCACAAGTCTTCCAGCAACAATGCTGTGAACTGCTGCTTCTAACAAATTGAAACAATGCATGATGCAATGCATATATTTAGACTTTCCTGACTCTTTGCTTCAGGGTTGTGCATGAATTTTTATCTTCTCCCATAAAAGCATATGAGGGAATGCAAATCTAGCACGAATGTTTCTATATAGAAACTGCAGAACCTGAACATCTGGGTGAAAGAGCCAGTGCTAAAAGTGTAGCTATTTTAGGGGTTGCGCGAGTGACATTTTCATGTGCATGGGAAATTAAGAATATTTGCATGCCAAATGATAGCTAATTTAGGGCTACGAGACTGTCAGTCCCCTAAACTTTTCTATACTTACTCAAAGAGGCAAGCGCCACCATTAAGGTCATAACAATTCCCCCATAAATATGTCAGGGTAGAAGCTTTTTAATGTGGGAATGGTCCATTGGAAGTGAAGGACTCCAAGAACAAATGGTGGTGGGATAAGTAATCGGGACCTCTCCTCTAGGCTATTGTAATCTGAATCTTATTCAACCCATTAGCCTGATCTAAAAAGGCTCTTCTGATGTTCTTCTGCCAGATATGCTGTTTGAACACCTAAAAGATATCTTGGAATGGTTTGTTCTGCCAGAATCTACTCAGGGTTCTTGCCTTCCCCATCCTTGTTACACTACCCATCCCATCTTAAACCATTTCTGAAACTGAAGGAAGAGTTGGCCACTTACCAACTTTTACCTCTTGCACCGTTCATCAGACTTCCTATCCAACTGGTAGACCAGTCTTGGAAACTCAACACTGGTTTGTCCTTTTCTTCCTTCTAATATTTCAGAATGGTTCCTGTCTCTGTGCCTTCCTTAAAAAAAGAACATGTTCAGATTTATGCTCTGCCCACCTTCTAGCTTGAATTTCCATTGCTCACAGTTTCTTCTTTTTTTAATCTCTTTTTCAGTACTCTTTTCACCTGTGAAGAAGCCATGAATCATGACAGTCGATCACTACACGTTGATCTATACACACAGCCAACTTTGCCAGAGATAATATGGAAGGAAAGATTTATATCAAGTTGAAGAACTATTGTATCTAAAAGGAAGCTGACACACTAAAACCTTCTCATTAAAAAACGGTTGAGACTGGGAGGGAAATGCTTTGCCTGACTCTGGATTAATGGGCCCACTATGCAATAGGAAGTTTAAGGTAGCATCCCCCCCCCCTTTTTTAAGAGTCTTTGGGTTCCTTGGAGCAGAAAGTCTAGCTGAAAATAGAACTGCAGCAATCTATGATAGGCAAGAACCTACATTCATGCGACATCTATATCTAGCAGTGGGCACAGATGATGGAGTTTCTCCTAGCAGTACAGCAGTAAGGAATTAATGCAGACCTATTTAGGACAGACAGAGGTCCTAATTTGTCCCTGAGGCCATTTACCCCAAACCATGGCTACCCAAACTGGACTAGTGTTGTGTAGTGGATAGAGTGTCAGACTAAGATCTGGAAGACCAGGGTATAAATCCCCACTTGGTCATGAAGCTTGCTGGGCAACCTTGGGCCAGGTTAGACCGAGTCAAAGGTCTAACTTCATATAAGGCCATTTCTGTGGCCTGCCCAGGCATACAAAGTTCAGTTATTGCAAAAGTTTTTCAGTGTTAATTTTATGCATTTTTTAAAATCGTCATGGTATTTAACAGTAATATCTTATGTCCTTTAGAGGAGAATTGTGAATTGCAGAATTTTAAATATCCGTCATCATCCTTGGCTTCACTCCATTTTCTTATAGTTGTGAGGATGGGCGATGGGGAGAGGCCCCACAACTGGAGTAGCCTAGGGCCTCTCTTCAACTAAATCCGGCCCTGGCCCTGGGATTTTAGGGAGAAGGGCAGACAATAAATAATCATACTGGATTCAGGAGCTAACTTGGCATGATGGCAACAATGCAATGCATTAGAAACATACACACAGTTGCATACCCTCTCAACATTTCTCTGATGAAAACTGGAGTGTTTAAGGAAAAGTGGGACATTCCAGGGTCAAATCAGGAACTGGGACGGCTTCTATATATCCAGAACTGTCCCTAGGAAATAGGAACACTTGGAGGGTCAGCAGCTGCAGAGCAGAAGAATGAAAGCAGAAAGCAGAATGCTTCATCCCCTCCTCCCAGTTGTGTTTCTCCCAGTCTGGCACTGGTCCCAGAAAAAAGCCCAGCTGATGGTTAGTGTATAGAAAAAAGTGTGGCACATCCTGTGCTCTGAGGCACAGGTCATGCCACTGCCACCTGTAGTTAGTACCTCAAATCAGCTCCAAATAGCAGCTTCCACTGCTAGTTTCAGGACGTAAGATGTCGCCTTTTTTAATGAGACCTTTGGGCCTACAGTGACAGGCAGCGAATCTCCGGGGTTTCACTCAGCAGTCTTTCCCAGCCTTACCTAGAGGTGGTAGGAATTGAACCTGGAACCTTCTCCATGCAAATAATGTACTCTACCACTGAACTATTATGGGTGGTTTTAAAATAGAGTTTGGATGGCCATCTGTCAGGGATTCTTCATCTGTGATTTTTGCATTGCAAGGAGTTGGACTACAGGACCCTTTGGGTTCCTTCCAACCCTACAATCCTGTGACTTTATGCCCTTTTCCCAAATGTTCATGAAGCAAAGGCTATTGCAGAATTGACTTTGGATAAAATCTTTCAAAGTGTGATTAGAAAAACTACCATTTAAGAATCAGCAATGCATAGGCTCTACCTCTCTGGGAAAAGATGTTATTGTACAAACTAGTCGTATGAATTGTTCCAGCAGTCTTCCCATGATGGGGAAGGAGGAGGAAAAAAAGAGACATTCCTCAGTAGCAGCAAAGGCTTTGATCTTCAAAGGGCATTTTCCAACTGGGCTAATAAAGCCATACTTCTCTAACTTGGTAGATACACTACAAAGAGCAGTTCTTGAGGAGGTTAAAGTTAATAGAATCCCACTCACCACCACCACCCACTACTTGTCTTCAGAAGCAGCTTAATCCCTGCATGTCTGTCACGTTGCTGTAAATTTTCACATTCCACAGATGATAAAGTGAGCAGAAAGAGAATACTTTCTTTCTCATGATTTCATGGCTGAACGGATATTGGATTCACGATCGCTGGGTTTAACACTCAATCTGCTAGTTTGGGAATCTGCAATGAAAGACTTCTGGGCCAAATTGACACACACACACACACTTGATCTCTCAGTTGCAACCCAAGAGAAATACAGTTGTACCTTGGATCTCAAATGGCTTAGTAGCCGAACAAATCTCCGCAAACCAAGAAGTAGGTGTTCCAGTTTGCAAACTTTTTCGGAAGCCAAACTTCTGATGCTGCTTCCACGACTTCAGATGGAGTGCAGGAAGCTTCTGCAGGAAATCAGAAGCTGTGCCTTGGTTTTCAAATGGTTCTGGGAGTTGAACAGACTCCCGGAGTGGATTATGTTCGAGAAACAAGGTACCACTGTATGAAGTGTCAAAGAGAATTGCATCTGTGGCAGGAAAGCTGGGTAGGTGATCTCTTGAGCCCTGCCACCATTAACAAAATCTTCATTGTTGACTAGGGAACCAGGACAAACTTCGTTTGAGAACCAGCTGTTAAGTATTCTGCAACGTTCTTCAAACATCGCATTTTTCCTACATAGACTGCATACTCACCATATGCACATTCCCCCATCCCAAAAAAAGAATCTTAGAAACTATAGTTTGTTAAGGGTGTTGAGAACTGTAACTTTGTGAGGAGTAAATTACAGTTCCCGGGTTTCTTTGCGGGAAGTGGTTCAAATGTGTGTTGTGTATACGTAGAGTACAGAGGTGACCAGCCATGTGTACAGATGCATGTGGTGCATGAAAACTGCCTGGGTATCTATTTTACCCTGATTTATGTGTGCTCGGGAGGCATTGTTGCACTTTTGCAAACTTCAGTGGCTGTGCTTGGTGGCAAACAGGGCCTCTGCTGTTAGCTCAGGTGCTTTGCTTTCAAGCCTTTATGTTCTTTCAGGAAATTAGAAGTTTCATGTCGTTTGACTTCCTCCTACAGTGCCGCGAATAATATTCATCAAGCACCACTATTTTACCGTCTGCTCTCCGTCACTGACAATAACTCACAGTGAATGGATTTGGTTTACAATGGCCATTAAAGGATTGTTATGAATTTTGATTAGGGTAAGGGCTACTTTAAGCGATAAAGACTTTCCCGCAGGCATTATGTGAATGATGTTCGCTGTTCCCTTCCTGATGTAGCAAGCCTACAGCTGTTTTGTACTGATATCACTAATCTGACTCTTCGTTTTAGCAGTGACAGGAGGGGGGAGGCGGGCAGGACAAATATCTGAGAAGCAAAGCAACTTGGTTCAGCTGGCATATTTCTTTTCAAAACACACCAAACACAAATGTCACCCTTGCCCATTTCATGAAGTGGGGCATGAAGGGTCATTTTTCCTAAGGAAAGGAACCATATATCCTTTAAAAATATGCTTCCGTTTCTTATAACAAAGAATACTGTTGAAACTTTAATGGTGCTGTTAGATAATTATGAATCCTGGGCCCAGGCACCAATCCTAACCCCACTTTCCTGGGAGTAAGTTTCATTAAATTCAATTGGACATAATTCTATGTAGACATGGTTAGGATTGCAGCCTTTAAGGTATTACCAGGGGACACTTTAGATCAGAGATGGGCAGAAGAGAGATCATGATCTACTGTTAAGTGGTTTGCAGTTAGGGATTAGAGAATCCCTATTAGAGTTTCTCATTTTCCAATCTACAGCCAGTCGGAAGCGTGGCTTGGTTTTTTAACGGTTCCGGGAGTTGAATAGACTCCTGGAACGCATTCTTTTTGAGAACCAAGGTACGACTGTACAGTTCTTCATATTTCCACGTCAGTTTGTGATTTTCAAAAAAAAATCCTCAAGAAGATTCATCAGCAAGTTCCTCTTAAGAGAGTGAACATTTCTTCTAAAATACACATATTTGTATGCAGTTCTCCCTTTTAAACATGGGAGACTTGCCTCTTTTCCCTGGCTTTTGTCGCTTGAGGTACATTGTTGGGACCCATCTTATTTTTATGATTTTAACTGTTTTTAACATTGCATTTAAATGTTGCAGCCCACCCTGGGACCTTAGGGTGAAGGGTGGGTAATAAATTAATTGTAATTATAATTGTTTTCAAAGCTGTTTTCCCTAATATAATGCATTTTTGCATGTACTTTTTGATAACACATACCTTTCCGTACACATGATTTGGTGGGAGAACTGCGTTGCAAAATTCAGAGAGTTGTCTTTGGCTCCATCTGCTGGCATGGGTATCCAGCTCTGAGCCTGCCTTGCAGAATTGCCAATGGTGGGCAGGGTCAGGGGGTAGGGACCACCCAGGGGGCAGACCTAACAGAGCAGATAGGCTTCCCTCAGGTCTGCTCCCAGGGCATTTTGAAGGATGGCTTTCAGAAAGTGAGAATTAGGTATGTTCACCTTTCGATGTGAGCTGAATCCGATTTCTCCACATCCCTGTTTTCAGCATGTCACAGGGATTTCTGACTACCCTTTGCTATACAAGAGCAACAACAAAATGTCTTTTCCGTCCCGTCCTGCACCCACCTCAAAATTAGACTGTAGGAATTAAGAAAAGCCTCCAGGTATCAGGAATGGATTTTGATCTGGATGGACTGCGAGCTCAGCTCGGTTTTGCTGTTCAAAACTCAGCCACTGCTCTCTGCTGGTATTCTGTGCTCTGTGCTGAGCTGCTGCTCACAGGCAGCATATTCCTTAATTATAAATTTATGTCTTATACACCTGGCTCCAGGTGGTGGATCTTGGGCTGGTCCTGTCTGCAGCCTACATGCTGAAAACTGTTCCCTCCACCCAGCCTTCCCAAAGGTTTGAGAAACAGGTTGGTGAGGTTGGAGATGTACAGTGGAAGACAGCGTCATGGCTGGCTTTTGATGAAGCAGACAGTGTCTCTGGGCTCACATCTGGCAATCCTAGAAAATGCCCAGTGCTGACTATCTTCTGTTTAACAGATGAATGGATGGATGTAACTCATTTCCTCTCCAGTAACACAGTAGAAGAATAGAAGAATAATGCCTTCTGACCCTGCTTGAAAAGTAACAATTTCAACTCAAGCAGTGATTGTGCAAATACTTCAATGACGACTGAAGCTATGATAACCCCTTATTTTATTTTAAAAAGCAGAAGTAAAATTGATTCTATCCCATGTTAAATTTATAGTGATATAAGCAAAGTCCACATCTTGTCACACTGGACACTTGACAGAAGCGCGACTGCTAAATGCAGTAAATCTGTTTCCTTAGCTTTTGAGAATTGCACATGGAATTAAAGGTTCAGAGGAACTTGCCAGATAAGAACCTGCCTGAAGGTTTACTAGCAAAGCTGAGAAGGTGCGCTGGATTCTGTACACTGTGTGACCTTGCCACTTAAAATATTAGCTCTCAACATTCCTTAAAACCATCTTGCTCCCTTTTAAAATGAATTATTGTCCAGGGAAACTGCAGTATGAAAAAAGCAGCTTCAGCAGGCAAAGGGTATCCTGATTTTCAACCCGCCCCGCCCCACTGAAAATGAGATTCTATGTTTCAAGATGGAGCAAAACATAAGGGAGAAAGTGGATGCAAGACCACGCTTGATCTCTTTCTGCCTTGCGAAATGTAAGGGAGAAAGAGGTCAAACACAGTCTTCAGGTTGCTTTGGGCAAGCTTACATGCTGTCATGTTTCACATGTTTCCACTCTGTTGCGCAAACGAATAAGGATGCATGCTGTATATTTAAAGAACACAAGCTTAGAAAGAAATGAGAGGTTGAGGAGAGGGGAAAAGGTGGCACACAAGCCTTAACTCACAAAGAGTTTATGTCAGGGACTTTACTCTGGGGATGTCCAGCGAAAACAGAAATGGGAACAGAAATTGCTGGTGTTCACTTACTCATCCAGGACAGAAATTAATCCAGAATATATCATCAATATTTACTTTCAGTCCACAAACTCTACATACGCACGCATACAATTTTCTTTGCTTTGAAATGAATGGGGTGGAATCATTGCTGGGCCGGGAGATTTTGGTGCCTGAGGCAAAATATATTGTGCCACCTCTTGGTGCTATGGCCACTGCCATGCAGGAGCACCAGCACTACAGTGGTTGGCCCAGAGTGTCACCAGTGGCAGGATGTCTGCGTCACAATAAAGTGGGTTATGGGGAGAGGGGGCAGGGTGGCTGCTGTCTGCAATGTCTCCAAGCTGCTGCTGCAGCACAGTCTCAAAGAGCAAAGTCTCTTCCTTCTTTGTCTTTTCATTCAATGCCTTTCCTCACTCTTCCACCAGCACCAGCCTTCTACCGATGTGGTGAATGCATTCCTTGGAGGCCAAATCTGCCGCCCCTGTGGATCCTGCCCCCTGAGGCGGCCACTTCACCTTGCCCCATGGGTGGGCTGGGTGGAATAACATAATGTTAAAATGGGTGGGCTCTGGGTGGAATAACATAATGTTGATGTAACTTACACAATGTATGCAATTAGCTATGTAAGTTGCATGGTTCCATCACGGCAGATAGCAGGATAAGTAAGGCAGGTTTTGGTGGAAGGCAAACTGCGGTGGAAAGGAAACAGTGCTGCATGCAACAAATACAGAGTGGAAGGGGAAAGGGTTTCTTCTTACATCCTGCTTCACTCCCATCTCGTTAGCCTTCCACCTTTATTTTCTATGAAAGCTTCCACTCCGCTTCAGATCAATCATTTATCCGGTCACATTGTGTCATTTTGTCCTCGGCACGATTTTAAACTGTATCTTTCAGGGGAGCACTTCAATTGCTTAGCCATAATTAGGTTATATTGGAGACCAGAAATCATGCTGAGAAGACCTCAGCCAGCTATTAAAACTTCCCTCCGGCATGCAAAGAATTCCCCTCTGCACAGCTGCTTTGTGACTCTTGAGTTGCAAAGTCCCTAATTTTTGTTTGTTTTCTTTAAAGGGAAAGCATATCATTATCAAAAAACTCCTGAAAGCTCAAAAAGAAAACTAATTTCTGATCTCTTTCGTTTCAGTTGTGTTTTTGGCAAATTATGATTTGTTATTACTTCACTATCTGAAAATAAGAGTAAACCAAAAAAGATTCCCCCGAATGTACATATTGGAATTTGTTCATTTTCACAAGGCCTGTGTAAATCACATACTGGGTGATGCCACAATCACATAAGAATGGGATCGTGCATTTAGCTCCATCTACTGACAATACTTCCAGCAACAACTGAATATTGTGTGCAGTTGTCTGCAAAATTACTCCAGCACATAAGGTCCTGCTTGCTCCATGTCTAGGGGCTCAATGTGATGGGATCAGCAGGCTTCCCAGTCCCATTGAGCCCTTACCGGTGAGCTGGAGGTCACACTTTAGAGTTGCTTTAACTGGATAACTGCATTCAACACATGGTGCTAAAAGAAGCAGATGCAATGTCAGAGCAGGACTAAAAGTGCAGTCTTGCTCCTGTGGGAACACACCATTGCTCTACATGCGAATAATAAGCATAAGGCTACTATGTCTAGACCCAGCTTTTTCGTGTTTATTCAAAAGCAGGGCCTAATCTGTTCATTTGGGATTTTGCATAGGTTAAACGTACCCATGACTGCAGCCTAACAAGTGTGATCTTGTGCTTGTTTACTTAAGAATTAATTCCCAGTGATGGAGCTTGGTCCAAAAATAAGTGTGCCCAGAATTGCAGAAGCAATATTGTAGCAGGTATCATTTAGGCTTTTGAGGGCAGCAGTTTCTATAGCTCTTCTGCTTATCCACATAACTAACACATGAGACTTCCTGGCTGGCTCTTTGATTGCAATGCAGGAAACTCATAAGCTTGCAGTCAACTTCATGATAGGGGCACTATAACCAATTGTGCTGGTGACAAAGCCCAGCTGTACTCCACATGAGTGGGAAAGATTATGATTGCTTGATGGATGCTTATGGACATAATATGCTGCTTCCTGTCTGCACCTGTGCCTGTTGCTAGCTCTATAGCCACTGCAATCACAGGAGGGAAATCGTATGGGAAGGATTTAAGCATAGCATGTTCCAGTGAAGCCCACAGTGAATTTCCTAACAAATGCAAAGAATGAGATTGGAAAAGGGTCTTACTCCTGACAGGATGTATTTAGGTGGCTGGAATATGAGATAGATAGATTAGATAGATATATAGATGATATAGATAGATATACAACTGATGGTCCCTATCATATCAGTTATGGTGTAGTCAGATATACACTACTAGACAGAAGAAATAATACCATCCTTGACACAAGGATAGAAATTGGTGGCATGGGTATTGATCCTGCTACACACCACTCTGCTGAGTGATAGCAAGATTCTAGGGAGTTCCAGGTGCAAACCCAGGGTTGTGTTTCCACTGGGGAATCAAGGCTGCAGTGTCTTTATGAACTATGGTTTATTTGCACGTATTTACACCTGAGCCTTGATGGAGGGAGCACAGAATATTGCACTCCAAGGGTGTCTCTTGTTGCTTCTCCCATAGCTCCAGCAAGCCTGGATCCAGAACGGAAGGTGGGCATGCTGCCCAGACTCTGGGTGCAGCTTCTCCCTGCCAGCCCACACAGAGTTCTTCCCAGAACCCTTTGCCAACCACAACTTCCCCCTTCCATTTACATCATCGCCCACTGTCACCCTGGCAACCTCTGTTTCAAAAAGGACACTTTTTTCCCTATGCTGGCATCATGCCCCCTGTAACTCTGGCAACCTCCCCCTCCCAATGCTCTGTCCACTACTCAGAGCTTGTGGACAGATGGTATTTGCATTGTCAATCACTCTTTATGGCTCAGTGCTTTGCTCTTTGTTTCTTAATGGCACCTCTATCTCAACAGGAAAACCAGTATATAGCTTGTGTTTCTACACTGCACCTGGCATCTTCCCTTAGGTAAAGGGACCCCTGACCATTAGGTCCAGCTGTGGCCGACTCTGGGGTTGCAGCACTAATCTCGCTTTATTGGCCAAGGGAACCGGCGTACAGCTTCTGGGTCATGCGGCCAGCATGACTAAGCCCCTTCTGGCGAACCAGAGCAGCGCACGAAAATGCTGTTTACCTTCCTGCTGGAGCAGTACCTATTTATCTACTTGCACTTTGACGTGCTTTCGAACTGCTAGGTTGGCAGGAGCTGGGACCGAGCAACGGGAGCTCAACCCATCACGGGGATTCAAACTGCCGACCTTCTGATCGGCAAGTCCTAGGCTCTGTAGTTTAACCCACAGCGCCACCCGCATCCCTAATACTAGCTTCCCTTAATCTTCCCTTAACATTAGCTAAATTATAACATTTACTAAATTTAAGAATTATGGAGACATGCTCCCTCAAAACAATACTTATGGCATGGTGGCATCGTGGGTGACATGATACTTACAGTATCCTCATCAGTATGTTAAGGGTGCTGAGAACTGTAGCTCTGTGAGGGTCAGCTGTGGTTATCAGAACTCTTTGGAAGAGGGAGCCTTATGCTTCCTGTGCATGCCTTGGATGCAAACAGACTATATTTATTTTGTTGTTGCGACAATCAGTAATAAGGCAGCCCCTGCTCTTGGGCTCCTCCTTGCTGAGGACAGTCATAAATGGACAGCCCTCTGGCTTGGAGTGCTCTTGCTCTCCAGGAGCTCTTGCTGGGCACCTTGCCTGAAAGGAGGTGAGCTGGACTGGTGTAGTGGTGGACTTCAGCAGTGCCCTGCGCAATGCCAAAATTTGGCACCCCCCTCCACTTCTCTCGCTCCATTCTAAATAATAGCTGTGGTGTCCCCAGCTGTGCCCCTGAGACTCCAAGCCCAATTTGACCAAACCAGTCATGCTCCTCTAAATCTGCCTCTGGTTGGTGGAGTCCAAGCCCCTTGGGGATGAGTAGGGCAACCATGCAGTGGAGCGAGGCTCATAGCGCAAGGTTCAGATGCATCAGGATTGGTGCTGCATCATTACTCTTCGGGTTCAGGCTCAGTGGTGGGGGCTTGGTGGGGTTCCCACGATCTCCTTATGAGCGACAATGCTACCTCACGCTTTGCATCTGGGATGTTACTGAACATAAAAGCCATAACCATTAATTTATTGTCCTGTCCATTAATAAGTTTTGAAGTAGACAGTGATCAAAGCAATTGTTGAAAACCCATCCCACCTCCAAAAAACCCCAAAACCCCAGTCTAAAAGCTCCCATTGACCTCTCTGGGAACCCATCTCAATTCAAAGATATTAAAAATTAATCTAATCAAACATTTCCTATCAAGTAATTATGATAAGATAATTACTCTTTGATTTTCCAGGCAATATAATGCTGGCATTTTTCTGAAAGTTTGTATTTAATAATCTGAATCTTTCTAAATTAGTAATTAGGAAGGGGGGGGAGTCATTTCTGGCAATTCTTTTCTCTCAACTGAGTTGCTTCCCAAATTGCCTTGTACTGCAAGAAGAACAAATATTAAAACACTTTCAGTTCTTGCAAGCGGGAACGGGTGCCATGATTTTTAAATCCAATCTAGGCCTGCTCATTGAGCGCTTAACAAATTGAAAATGTTGTTTGTTCTTTTATTAAAAATCTTACAGATATATATTTGATAATCAATTCCCAGAGAAAGAGTGCTGTACTGTAGATGTTTCGTTTCGTGCCTGAACACTGCCCTCTGCTGTTAAAGAACAGAAAACTACCATAGGAAATATAAGTAGATGTTTTATTTATTCATACATTTAGAACAGAGGCCTCAAAACAGACTCTGAGCTTCCAGTGTGTTGTTTTGTTTTGTTTTGTTTTTGTACAAAAGTAAGTCTCTAGGCTTCCTAAAAAGAAAGCTATAGGACAAAATGTGCAGATACTTTCTGTTTTCTGTGAAATAAGAGTGGTATAGCTACTTTGTATTCTTTTCCCAGTACTGAGGAATGCTCACTGTTGTTATTAGATAGCCATAGCATCAGTGTGTGTGTGATCTCCATAATCAGGACCAACAGAACATTCCTTGGCAAACATAAGGTTGTTATGCGACAGGTGTCCCTCTAATTTTTATACATGCTACACTGCCCATGATAGGAATTTTGTGTTACACCACACCTTACAGCAGCCATTTTGTGTTCTCCCATGCCCTCTCCACGGCAGCCATTTTATGACTGGCACCCCCAGAATTCTCTCAAAATTCAAAATGTACCCACATAGTCCAAAAAGGTTGCTACCCTAACCAATGGGGAGCAGCCTGCCCTTTCTCCTGGGCAACCCTTTGCTATTGCCCTCCATTAGAGATCACAGCTATGTATGCCACACAGCTTGTCCTGTGTCCTCTAAACTCATGGGACATCCTGAGCCAGGTACAGTGGAAGATGCCATCCCATTCACAGTGTCGAAGCAAAATCCTCTGAATACCATTATCGTTTGAATCGAGGTAGATGGTGAGGGGAGAAAGCGCCTTTGGGCAATGGCACCATGGTGATGGGATGATCTCCCCAGCAAGACTCAAGTGGTGCCTACTCTGATCAAGGCTGAGCCAAATCTGGGGTCAGCAAACCTTTTCAGCAGGGGGCCGGTCCACTGTCCCTCAGACTATATTTGGGGGGGGGGTTGATACAAGAGCACCATGAGCCCCGGTGGCTGCTTACCTGTGTCTTGTGAGCGGCAGGGGCTGGCAGCGATGGCGGGATTATGAACGGTGCACAAAAGGGATCCAGAGACAGGCTGCTTAAAATGGTGGCCGCTTGAGTGCTGCTGTTGTTGCTGGCACCAACAAAGCCCAGGCCTCTTCCTCCTCTAGACAGGACAGGGAGAAGCCAGGAGGAGGGAGGGAGGGGAGGCACTGCCGTGATGGAGAGGGAAACAACACGTGTGCTGGTGATCCACACAGCGATTCCCAGACTGTCCGTGGGCAGGATCCAGAAGGCAATTGGGCCTGATCTGGCCCATGGGCCTTAGTTTGCCTACCCAAGGGCCAATTCATATAATAATAACATGGGGGAAAACATATGTCCCTTGAGTCATCTTTTGCCTCCTTATGCTCCCACCATCAACCCCAGCCAGCATGGGCAATGATGAGGAATGACTGGTGTTGCAGTTCAGAAGCAACCGTATAGCACATCTTCTATGTTAACTAGATTTTGGAGCTCTTTCCTGAAGTGTGCTGGCACCTTATTTAAATCCAAACTGGTTCTACAGTTGAGAACCTGAAATGCTTTCCAGGCCAGGTGGCTAAGTTGAGCGCAAAATGAGTTTTAAAATGTGTTCCAGCCTTAGAGAGATCTCAGGTTCTCATTAATAGTCAGAAAGTGTGCGTTGAACTCAACAAGTACCTGTTGTGTTTTAATGACACCTGCGTTTTGTCCTATGGAGGAAAATGTATTGGAAGCAGATGGTGAGTGTGTGTGTCTGCCTTTGCTTTGCGGCGAAAATATCAAGGTGAATCTTGTTGCATGAAAAATACAGTGATACAAGGTGCTCTTCCAGAAGCTCCTTGAGGCAACGGCTAGTATTTTCATTTGTTGTGATATCAGATGCCACATGCATTAAAGGCACTTGTCTTGCCATGCATGTTCAACACACATGTCTTTAGCACATACAGTGGTACCTCTGGTTAAGAACGTAATTCGTTCTTGAGGTCCGTTCTTAACCTGAAACTGTTCTTAACCTGAGGTACCACTTTAGCCACCCCCACATGATTTCTGTTCTCATCCTGAAGCAAAGTTCTTAACCCGAGGTACTATTTCTGGGTTAGCGGAGTCTGTAACCTGGAGCGTCTGTAACCTGAAGCATCTGTAACCCGAGGTACCACTGTATCTGCATCTAACTATGAAGTTTGGAGGTATCTGGGGCTAGCCTGACCCCTAAACACACTGACCAGAAAGTAACCCCCACTGAGGCTGGCTGATTAATTTCAAAATGTATTGACCACTCTACAGTCATCAGAGAAAACCCAGTTGGTGTACAGAAATAGAATACAGAGCATTTTACAATCACAAAACAGTATTAAAGCATAAAAAGCCACAAGAATTTAAAACTGCAGAGATAAATATTGTTGGACTCCAACTTTCAGCTAGCCTGGCCAATGATCAGAGATGATGGGAGTTGTAGCCACAGGTTTCCCATCCCTGGTTTAAACTGCTGGAAGGTGTGCCACAAGGTTCTTAGACATGTAAATAGTTCCAATAGGTGCATTAGTCCAAGAAATACAGTGGTATCTTGGTTCTCGAACTTAGTCCGTTCCGGGAGTCCGTTCAATTCCCAAAACCATTCGAAGGCACGACTTCTGATAGGCTGCAGGAGCTTCCTGCACTCAAGCGGAAGCTGTGTTGGACGTTTAGCTTCCAAAAAATCTTTGCAAACTGGAACACTTACTTCCAGGTTTTGTTCAACAACTAAGCCGTTTGGGAACCAAGGTACCACTGTACAGATCAGGTCAGTTCACACTGGTATTTGCAAAGATAGGGATTCCTCGTTGTTGTTGTTTAGTCGTTTAGTCGTTTAGTCGTGTCCGACTCTTCATGACCCCATGGACCAGAGCACGCCAGGCACTCCTGTCTTCCACTGCCTCCCGCAGTTTAGTCAAACTCATGCTGGTAGCTTCGAGAACACTGTCCAACCATCTCGTCCTCTGTTGTCCTCTTCTCCTTGTGCCCTCCACCTTTCCCAACATCAGGGTCTTTTCCAGGGAGTCTTCTCTTCTCATGAGATGGCCAAAGTATTGGAGTCTCAGCTTCATGATCTGTCCTTCCAGTGAGCACTCAGGGCTGATTTCCTTAAGAATGGATAGGTTTGATATTCTTGGAGTCCATAGGGATTCCCTTCATGGATTACTGCCTTGCCATGGCAAAGGGGCTTGAATAACTCAGAGAAGCTATGAACTATGCCGAGCAGGGCACCCAAGATGGACAGGTCATAGTGGAGAGTTTTGACCAACCGTGATCCACCTGGAGCAGGAACCGGCAAGCCACTCCAGTATCCCTGCCAAGAAAACTCCATGGACAAAGACCTCAGGGATTCCTCAGGCACCCATAATTTCAGAAAATATTACAATTCCCTACCTGGGATGGATGGGGAAGAAAAACACACTTGGTGTATCTTTTTCATGGCCAAGCAGACAAGTTATCTCCTCCTGCTAACACACAAACACCCTCACCAAAAGCATAAATGTATAGAGCCATTCATATGCCCCATTCTGCTGCTTGAACATCGTCGTGTTATCCAACCCTTAATAAACTGTTGTCTGGAAAACATTTTTTTTTAAATGATATTGAACATGAAATAGTTAGATCAACTCATCACTGAGGGGCAGGAAAGTGATATCAATAGCCAATGCCTCAGACTATGCCTACCTCTCAGGGAAAATAAAATGTGAATATCTGGATGGATCCTTGCCTGGATTTTCCCTCAAATAGCAGTTGGCTTTCAAGAGTTGACAGGGGGAAAGTAAAAGGCTATGAAAAAAGAAAAAGAAAACCTTTGCCTTCCTAAAATAGCAAGCAAACAAACATTTCGGAGACACACTTCTTCTTTTAGAGACAGCCAGATGCGGGTTGTTGCTGTTGCACAACAGAGCAGAACACTTTGTAATTTTCACCTTTTATACCAGCAGGCCCCCTAATGCATTTCTTTCATGAGGCAGTGTTCGGGCATTGATTGCAGCTATCATTTGTGTTCAGAATTGCCTTCTTTCAAGTGAGAACACTTCTGGCAATTCTGAATGTGCCGTGTTCTTGACTAGCGTTAACCGTGGTACTTAGGCAGGCCGACAAATCAAACCGCAGTGGCAGTCTGTTTTAGGTCTGTAGGTGCAAGAAGTGCCCAATACTTATTTCATTTCATTGACTTATTGCAATAGGCAGAGTAAGGCACAGGCTGAAACGAAACACTGAATGGCATCCGCAAAAACATTTTTAACGTTACATTTATGAAATCTTTGGAGAAAACAAATGCAATGAAACAAACGCAGTCAGCAAGCACCTTTAATGAAGTTGTGTGGTGGCACTGTGGGTTAAACCACAGAGCCTAGGACTTGCCAATCAGAAGGTCGGTGGTTCAAATCCCCGTGACGGGGTGAGCTCCCGTTGCTCGGTCCCTGCTCCTGCCAACCTAGCAGTTCGAAAGCACATCAAAGCGCAAGTAGATAAATAGGTACCGCTCCAGCGGGAAGGTAAATGGCATTTCCTGTGGATATTTCACCCCTCCCATTGCAAGAATCTCCTGGCAATGTTTTCAGAAAGGAGGGGACGGAATCTGCTCATCGCTTCTTCCGCTCCAGCCTGACTCTGTGGGAGTCTGAGTGTTATCTGTGTAGAGATAAGATGACTGCTTAAGCAATTGTAACACTCATGCAGTCTAGTAGCCTCCGATAGTCTTCAATTTCTAGTTTATTTTAGTTTTGCAGTAGCTGTAAAAGAATAAAGAAGTTATGCTTCAGGGCCGTCGTTCATGTAGTTCATACTCTGCTGTGCTCTGCTGACTTTGGCACTGAGTTTGCTGCTCACAGCTCAAAGTTGTGAGTCCATTGCACTTAGACCTGCTTCCCTGCAGTGGAAGGTCTCTGGAAGTACTTTCCCAGCTCACCTGGCCCAGTTGGGGCTGAAGAGGTTGAGCCCAGTCGTTGGCACCGGCTCAAAGGCGAAGCTGACATTTCCATGTGAAGTCAGTATGGAAACAGGAACTGGGGGAGGAAATTGATATGATGAAATGGAATAAATAAATGGTTCATGAAACCATTCTATTCAGTCTTAGCATCCATTAGAGAAAGTTCCATGAAAAGGGTGAATGGCACATATTCAAAACTCAGGGAATAAGTCCTGCTGGTGGCACTATGGACCCATAGGGACTTATTGACACCTATGGTGGATCTGTCCATTATTTGGGTAGCATCTGTCCAGTATTTGGGTAGCTTGAATGAAAAATGGAGGATATTGACCCATTACACAATTCTATTGGACCTCAGTACCACACGAAATACAGTCTGGTGCAATATTTTGCCTGTCTAGAGAGGAATTATCCGGTTATCTTATATAATTAACTAGGAAATTATAGATAGGAATAGCAGGATCCCTTAAAGATTCCCTATGTTCATACAATATTTTTCTCCCTGACCTCTTAAATTAGCATACTTTTTTTTTGTTCCTAATTAAGTTATGCTTTCCTGAGACTTTTATTAGATGCCCTGCTTCTAACCTTCATGAATGCAAATTGGGATTGTTTTGTTAAAACCACGCTGAAGGTAGTTTTTATTTCAACAGCTGCCCTGTTTTCATGGTTCAGTATATATATACTTCCCACTCCCAAGCATTTTGTGCTCCAAGTAGCTAAATTGCCTATAATAAATCACACTCTTTGCAAAGTGCATTGACTTTTCTATGTTCTGACTTATTAAAAGTTAGCAATTCACTGAAATCCCCACTATTTATACATAATTGGGCTGGGATTTAATCTTCCCTGATGTAAAAGGAAATGGGTGTTTCTCATTTATTGTTGTTGTTAGTTTTAATTAACTGCTTCACAAAATTAAGCAGTGGTGGTCGATATATAAACATATCTCTGCAAGCTAATTGTAATACATCTTTAAAGGAAATAAAGATCATGGGATTCCATTCTTCAGCTAGATTCATTGGGTTATATTCAATGCTGTCCTGCTCACAGAAGGCTGTTTGACCCATTGGGGGCTTCTGTGAATAAAATGGGAAGGTGAGACAATTTCTCCCTTTTTCCTATAGCCCCACCCATGCCACTTCCTATGCCTTTCTAGAGATTCCCCATCCTCTGAAACAATTTTTTGATTGGGTACAGGGAGTGCAGAGAGAAGGGGGAATCCACAAAACTTCCCTTTCCCTGACTTCATGGGAGCATCCTCTGGACCAAAGAACATTCTGCAGCTCGAATGATGGAATTGATTAAAACCCACTGTTGTTTCATTTTCCTCCGGTTGCTTGCATTTTGACCAGTTAATTGCAAAAAGGCCACTGAACAACTGCATAAACTATCACCGTATCAATATTATGGGGGGGGGGTTCTCCTTGGGGATTCAAGTACAGAGACTCACAGCAAATACCCAACCAGACAGACTTAATAATAATATTATATTATATTTATTTATATTAAAAATTATTAGATTTTACAGTTTAATATTCAACACATTTATCATATAAAAACAACAACAAAACACAAAACTCCCCTCACCCCGTGACTTCCCACAACTTCCCATTCTGGTTTTTTTAACAATTTGCTGCTTCTGCTTAATTTTTTATCTAATTTTTCATCTTTTGGCTGAATGCTCTTTTACTCTTTTCGTTTTTATATCAGATTTTCTTCAAATTACATCTTACATTTCATTAATTTCCATATTGTTATCTCTTAACCTTTACTCTTGTAAAGAGAAACCAGTAGGAGAACACTTCAGTCTCCCAGGACATTCTATACAAGATCTCAAAGTAGCTGTTTTACTACAAAGGAATTTCAGAAATAGACTGGAAAGAGAAGCTGCTGAATTGCAACTTATTACCAAACTTAAAACCATGGAGAGACCTGGTCTGAACAAAGACATTGGATTCTTATCTCATTATACATGACAAAGCCATTTTTCACCTTCTCACCCCTTGCTTTTTCCTGTAAGACCTATTGCAGTCGTTAAGAGTCGTCAACAGGCTCATCACAGCTATCTGCCAATCACCCATTCCTACCACCCTTCTGAGTAATACCCCTCCCCACCTTCTCACTATATAGAAGGGTCTGGTAACTTCTGTTTCAGTGTATCTGAAGAAGTGTGCATGCACACGAAAGCTCATACCAAGAACTAACTTAGTTGGTCTTTAAGGTGCTACTGGAAGGAATTTTTTTGTTTTGACTATGGCAGACCAACACGGCTACCTATCTGTAACCTTTACTCTTGTGTTGTTGTTGTTTTTACTCAAACCCTGCTAGTGAGTCCATTTCTTTACAACATTTCTGTAAATACAACATGAATGGTTCTCAGTCTTTTTTAAAGTCTTTATTGTCCTTGTCTCTGAGTCTTCTTGCGAGTTTCACCATTTCTGCGTATTCCATGAGCTTAACTTGTCATTCTTCTTTCGTTGGTATCTTATCATCTTTCCATTTGGGGGCCAGTAAAATTCTAGCCACTGTTGTAGCGCACATGAATAGCTTCTTTTCTTTTCCCTAAACAACCAAAGAGAAAAATGGCAAGTTTTTGATCACACTTGGATGATTGTATCTTGGCTTAATAACCTGAGATACAAATGAGACTTACACCTTACCCATGCAGCCAGTGACTTTATTCAGTAATGCATTTGTGGGCAAGAGTTCAAAAAGTCTGGAGGAGCTTTTCTGCTGGGATACATGTCTATTAGGATTCACGCTATATAGGGGAAATGCACCTCGTCTTAGCTGTTCATCCTCTACCCAACCACCTGCTGCCACCCCAGCACCTCACCATCTCTCATCGAGCCACATTCCTTGAAAACTCAGTGTGAGACGGTGGAGGCCCCATTCACGTCAAAGGCATAGTCAGGAGCAATGTGGATTAAGAGCTCAGTATTAGGAGTGATGTGATTTGGAAAACACGGCAAGCTTCAGGGCAACTGAGCAACGATGCTGCTGCATGTATGAGAGGGGTGCTGTTGCTCTGAACTCCACCATTGGAGGCTCAGGTTGTATATATGTGTAAATAAACCATATATCATAAAGGCACCACAGTCTCTGCCATGCCTCATTTCCCGAAAGGAAACACAGACCCTGGTAAGCACCTGGAACTCCCTGGAATCTCAGACTGCTGTGGAGATTGTGGGTGGCGTATAACAGTATGTTTGTAAGCACAGGGTGGAAAATCAAGTTGCACTGAACACATAGCTTCAAACAACTAGATTACACCCAGGGCATCAGAAGAGGAGGTAACGACAGTTTGAATGCAGGTCAAAAACATTCCACACTTTTAATTCTCCACTGACATTGTGCTCTGAAAAGAGATTACTAAATACCTATGTGTGAAATTATGAAAAAATATTAGTACTGTATGTGACATTTGCCAGGAACGCTCATGTCCCAGAAGGAAAAACCCTTAGTTGCTCTTCATCAAGTACATTTCATGTCTGATCTGTTAATTTGTCTGTCTTTGCTCTGAACTGACACAATTCCCCTTCATGTGCTACAGAGCTACCTGAAATATAAATTAAATCATGGCCCCTGCAGAATGCTTCATACATATTGCACAGTTACCAGACTGCGTGTGAGGTGAGATCACGGGGATGGTTTCATCATCCTGCTCTTTAAAATGTCATATTTAAGCCTCTTGTTGTGACTGACACTGGGACCCTAATGGAAATTCAGCGAATGAACGGCGTTGCTTACTTCTTCCAAACAGATTCTAAGTAGGCAGGGAAATGGATTCTCTGGGCACGCAAAAGGAGAATCCCTCAGTTTTTTCTTACTGGGTGGCTTCTCAAGTGTCTAACACAGCTCCACCTCTTATAGAACAATCTAAAAGCACATTTGTGCTGGGTTAGGATGTGGGGGTTGGATTGGGCAGCAGTCTCTGCCTGTGAGCTCACACCAGCATCACTTTGCTGAAGTCATTTTGCCCTTCCACCTGCCAAGTGGGCAGAAACCTGCGAGAGAGGACATTCCTGGGACAGAGAGGGGCTAAGCTGTCCCAGGATCCATTGGGTCCCAAGCCAGTCACATGGCCATCACATGACAGCATCAGGCCCAATCACCATGCCAGACCCAGGGTGGCAGAGCAATCTGCCTGTCCCCCACTTTCTGCCCTGGGCAGCATGCTCAGCAGGGCTGTGGAGTCACTGGTGGATGTGCTGTTCCATCAAACCACACTTCATAACGCATGCCATTTCATCTAAAAATGTGCCAACTCTGATACACAAAATCTGACTTTTAAAAAAACCAACCAAACAATATTTATTGGGCCTCCCCAAATCAGTTGCCCCCAAAGTGCCCACATCTCAGTTTACATCATAAACTTCAAGGCTGAAACCAAGGTTACTCATTGTGTAAACATGTGGCTTTGCACATGAAATACGGGCAAATACACAGTGCGATTCTACTAATGCCTATTGACTGAGTTCTGGCTGCAGCTCTTTGAGCCTGTTGACGTTTCTGAGCACTTTTCAAAGGCAGCCCCACATGGAGCCTCTTGGGAAAGGGAGAGGGGAATCTGAGCTGTTCTTCAGGCACAGGTGAGCCCTCCACTATCTCTGGCCATTGACCATGCTGGCTGAGCTGCTGGGACTTGGAATCCAACAACATCCAGAGATTCCCCATTCCAGTCTTAAGGGAACAGCGTACAACAAATTCCCTGTGCCTGAACACACACCTGTTTCTCCATTGCCAGGCAGGTTGCAGAAAGATGCATTTTACTGGGCACCCTGTGGATTGCATTCAGTCTGGAAGGTCATAAGTTGTTGGGGTCTAAATTACATGCATTGGGACTAAGAAGTGGCATCAGGTAAAGGCTTCAAGGTCAAGTACTGGGGAACCAAGGCTCAAATTAAGCCCCGCTGCTGACTGACAATCCTGCAGTTGAGCTGTTCTCAGCATGATGGGGGGAGTCAGGTAGAAAAGGAATACTAATAGAGGCCTTCTTCAAAGCAGCGGGTTGTTCTTTTCCATTTTCTTTTTCCTTTGCCGAATACACTTTCTACATTTGTTACCCCTGCGCCTCATGGGCTTGTAGTTACTAATCCATCACCGAGTTTTCTGAATTAGCAAGCAGCAATTATGCATGCTTTATTCGCTGAGTGTAAAAATGAATTCTTAACCTTTCAACTTATGAGCAGAGGCTTTCCATTCAAAGCAGAGATTTGCCATATTATTAGCATTCTAGAGTGGGCGGCTGCTTAAGAATGGATGTGAAGACATTTCCTGTTTTACACATTTCTCCACATTTGAGAAACTAGTGGGGGGGGGGCAGGGATAGGGAGCCAACAAAGGGAATCTAAACTGTAATGATAAATCTCCCCAATATTTTAAGCATTTAAGTTACTTCATGTCTCCATTTTGATTCATGTCCAGAAGCTGATTCTAAAAGGCCTTGGAAGTTCAAATAGTTCTTATCTATATGTTTTAAATGTCAAATGATTCTCGGCTACAGTAAAATTCATGAAGGAGCAATAGCGCCACCCAGTGACTGTTTACATAGACAATTATATCAGAGTAAATCCTGCGAGTTACATTTACAATGGCTGTTGGATTTTGTTGCAAACATATATGAGGAGTAGTCATGGCAAACCGCCATGCTTTGAAAAAATGCATGAGGTGTGTTGCAGAAATGGGTGGGGGCAAAATGGAAGCTGGTTTGAGGGAAAGCGCATCAAAAAGGAGTATTTCTCAAGAAGCTATGGGATACCTACAGATTGCGGCTAACTCAGCTTCAAACATCGGCAGTGAGAGCACTCTGGAGCCAGAGTAAGTGGTAATGTGCACAGGGGTTTTTTTCAGCTAAAACTCACAGGTGGGGTCCATTACCATTGCAGTGGTACCTCAGGTTAAGAACTTAATTCGTTCTGGAGGTCCGTTCTTAACCTGAAACTGTTCTTAACCTGAGGTACCACTTTAGTTAATGGGGCCTCCCGCTGCTGTCGCGCAGCCACCGCACGATTTCCTGATTAAAGTTCTTAACCTGCGGTACTATTTCTGAGTTAGCGGAGTCTGTAACCTGAAGCGTCTGTAACCCGAGGTACCACTGTATAAGAGAACAAGGGAGGCATTCAGGGTGAGTTCTGGTACCTCTTTTTATAGAAAAATAGCAGTGCAACCAGCCGAAGCATCAAGACTCTAGCACAGAGATTTCCAAACTTTTCATGTTGGTGACACACATTTTAGACATGCATCATTTTGCGACACAATAATTCAGTTTTACTAGCAAACCAGGAGTAGTGAGGGGAGTGTTTGCATGACACATCTACACACTGCAGCCGACACAGTAAACTGTCGCAACACACAGTTTGGAAAACTCTGCTGCTCTAGCACATACAACATAACAATGCACATAAAGCCACAGCAAATAACCAGCACAGAAGGCCATATTTAGGGTTGCCGTGAGTTTTGTTTTCCTTGCATGTCTGTTAGATTTTTTTTTTAAGGGTTTGATGTCAGATTTTGTTTTTGAAATGTTTTAAATGTATTTGGTACATGCTGCCCAGAAAACTGTATATTATGGGGTGGCATACAAATGCCATTATTAATCATCATCATGAATTTCAGGCAGACCACAGTAGAAGGCAGATTACTGGATTGGTTCAAAATTGTTTGAGGTGAGGCAAGAAATAAAGATTCTGTTACCTGCAAGACTAGATATTGATGCATCACAAATGACAAGCCTGTGTGTTTTTGGAGGCAGGAAAGGCTTAAAGGAGAAAAGATAAAGCCTGGTTCTATGACAGATCATTGGCCAATTGGTCTGTACCAACCCATACCTATGGACTGCTGGAATGTTTGCAGAGAATGCTGGATTAGCTAAACCTTAATCTGATCCACCAAAGCCATTATTATTATTATTCTTTTAAGCAAGATTGCATACTCAATATAACTTTACAGTTGCCAGAAGTGACACCTCAATGCCTTCCCTATGTAATGCATCAGGGCATCACATGGCAGGACAGATGCTCAAACAAAGATGTGTTCTCCCAAGGTCATATCCTGTTTGCACTTCTGTCTCAGCAATGGATGCTGGCTTGGTCATGGAAGATGGCAGAATCCCCAAGGATGGGCTCTGTGAGCAGCTGGCAAATGTAATACAAAGGCTGGCGACTTTAACCCCAACCATATGGAAATCCCTTGCAAACGATCACAGTGATTGGAGGTAGACAGTCAAGTAATTGTATCCACAGCAGTGACCACAGGAGGAACGACTGCTGCAGGTAATTAAGCGTAGGTAATTAAAAAGGAGGATTTATTGCAAAAACAAAAAGATAGCTCCGGACGGCTCTGACAAAGCCTCTGGCATCATTACTCAAGATGACCCTTCTGAAGACTCCTTCCGGCATCGCCAGAAGACATTGAACTTACAATCCTTATGTCTCTTGTTTTGCTTCATATCTTGCAGCCCTCCCATTAGCCAACTCTTTGGACTTAGTGGATCAACTCTAATCTCTTCCTTTTATGAGAGGCTGTCTCTGAATCTATTCGTCCCTATTTGTGCTTCCAGCGAGCTTTGGCTGTGTTCTAGCCTGCTCTCAGCTACTGCCTTATCAGCCTGCCCATCAAGGTCAGGAAGAGCCAAGTCTGCAGCTGCCAGCTCTCCTCTGCCTGACTCACATCAAAGCCTCTCTGTTCCTGGCGGCTTTCTGCACTTGGCTGCAAACCTTCACTTGGAGCTGGCTCATTCCTGACAGCCATGGTGCAGCTGTATGGGCAAAAGTGGATGCCTTCACCTGCCCCACCTGCAACAAACCATGTCTCTCCCACATTGGTCTCTACAGCCACTGCCATAGCTGCAATCTTCCAACAGTTTGACTTCACCCGCAAAGGAGCACTCTTCCATTTCCTCCTGAGAAAAGATGGGTATCAACAACAATGGCTAGCCAAGGGGTGAGAAGCCTATGACCGTCTGGGTGTTGATGGACTATAACACCTATATAGCCTGATCATTGGTCAGGCTGGCTAGGGCTGATGAGATCTGGACTCCAGTAACTTACGAAAGCCCACAAGTTTCCCACTCCTGAGTTAAAGAGACCATGAGGATGCATCCTTCGTCATACATTGTAAGCATGCTTGCTGTCAGGGAGTGGACTGAACAGCAGGGCTTGGAAGTTTCCCCTCAGTCCATTTGGCTCCTCTCGGAAGAGGAGGGGGAGGGAGAAGGTTCACACACACACAGCCTTGTCTCCAGCAGTTTCAATTTACAGCCAAGTGAAGAAATGCCTAGTTACAAGATAGTGGAGAAAGAGGGGGAAGTGAGAGAGCAGCCAGCAGAGACCTCCCTGGAGAGTCTGGGAGATCCTCCTTCTCCAAGAGCTCATCGGTCCCTCCACATTCAAAAACAGAGTCCTGGGACTTCCTGTAGGTACTCAGAATATTGTTGGGGACAGAAGAGGAGGGACTCAGAGTAGCCAACGTCTCCTTTGCATGGAGACATGGATTATTTGTCTTGCAACCAGATGACTGAATAATAATAATAATAATAATAATAATAATAATAATACTAAACAACCCAGAAAATATGAACTGCTTCTTCTTGCCTCTGATGCTACAGGGGGAGGAGAGGGTCCTCCACGCTTGACACCTGCAGACTATGAAGATTCTTGATTTGTTTTGTTTTTGTTTTAAAAGGTAGGCAACTCAAAAGTGAAGTCTGCTTACCCCAGCATAAACATGATCAATGGCAGAGTGCTGCCCTGATGGAGCTCAGCTGGTCGAGTTTTTACAGCACGACTCATCTCCCCCGCTCTAAATGCTAGCAGTGTGAAGAAGTGTAAAAGCCTCCTGCGTTTTTACCATTGATTGAAACCATTGATTAAAAGAGATGGCACAGGCTGTAAAGAGCCCTTCTGAAAATATGTTTGCGTGACCATGAGAAGAGGCATTCCGTAAGCCAAACATAGTCTTATACGCTAAGACATTTGGTCCATTTATCCCAGTACTGCCTGTGCATTGATCAAACTCAGATCTTTCCCAGCCATGCTACTTTCAACCAATGAGGTTAGGGAGTGAATATAGGGCAAGCTGCATAGGAAGCATGTGTTCTGACATTAAGGTCACAACTATACCATACCAAGGGACTCTTATACCACTTTAACAATCATTCCTTCTCCCCAAAAATCCTGGGAAGCATAGTTTGTGGAAGGTTCTGACCTCAGAGACCTACAGTTGTCAAGCCCCCTTAACAAATTGCAGTTCCCAGAATCCTTTGTGGCTGCTAAAGTGGGATAAGAGCTCTTCAAATGTATAATGTAGGTGTGACTTTTAAACAATGGCCTGTTTCTGAAAGATCAGACGAGGTCGCTTCCAGGTGATCTGTTTATTGTGCATTCCTCCTATTTTTTGTGGGGAGATTAGATTATTATGCCAATTCTTTACCGAGCAGTTATTTGCTTGTGGGGAGGTTAGCTGATGCTGCAGCAAGCAAATGTTACCCCAAATTTCTATGGCATTTCCCCCATCACTTTCATTCTTGCAAAATGTCCAATCTTTCGGCGAAGCAGGTTTGTACAGAAGAGCTCTGAATCGACTTCAGTTGTGCATCCTGAATTTGCTGGTACCTGAAAATAGAGACAGCCTGGAAGCACAATTCAGGCGCCCACAGCTGTAATACCTGGAAGATAAATGAACCAATCAAGCTGGATTAATTCATTTCAAGAAAAGGTTATTGGAAAGGCAGCAACTGCTTAATGGTTATTCATGCAGGTTAATCTAACCATTCACTACAGCAATGGGGCTTTGTGTGCTAATGGGAGGTTTGGTGTCAATGTGAAATGGGGTTTATCTAAAGGCAATGTTACAGCACTGCTTGCAATTTTCCATTCAGAAATTAGGTTTATCAACATGGTTAATAGCCTTAGTCCTGTGCTACAGATTCCATCATAGCTGACCATTGTCCATGCTTGCTGGGGTAGACTGGAGCTGGAGTTCAGTTATGTCTGGAAGGCACCACATTGGCAATCCCAACCAAATCTGATGAAGTGTTCTAGGGAACTCAAAAGCTTGTGCATTATTTGGTTTGACATGGTTGGCATAATAAAATGTATTGCCCTCATATGAATGTTGAGATATACCCTATGGGCCCTGACATCTACCTTCTGTTTTTGAGATAGGAGACGTATCACCAGGGCCAAGAGGATGACAGCATGATTAACATGGAGGGTCAAAGATGCTATTAGAGACAAGAAGGCTTGCTGTAGAAAATGGAAGCCTTGTGCATAAGAGAATGAAAAAGAACACAAACTGTTGAAGAAGAAGAAGCATGGCTTCTGCAATAGCAAATTCTGTCTCATTAACCTAGAGGGTTTTTTTTAGTGTCAACGAGTATATAGAAAGAGATGATCGCATCGACATTGTGTACTTGGACTTTCAAAAAGTACCACATCAAATACTCTTGAGTAAGTTTAGCAGCCAGGGAATATGATGAGTACAGGCAATGACTGATTTAGGTGCATCTGAATTTCATGCAATTGTGCGCATGTGCATGGCGCCAAACCCAGAAGTAGCCCCAAAATGCCATAAAAGCGTCACAGAAAGGGGCAGAATGGAGTTGAATGGGCTTAAACATGCTCCACCGATGCACACAGGGGTCCAGAATGTAACACCCGTGCAAAACGAGGATTACTTGTAGTTCACTTGTGGAGCATTAAATGATTAAGAAAGAAGAAGCAAAGAGTAGGAATATATGGCCAGTTTTCCCAGTGGAGGGATGAAGATGTCTTTCAGGAATCAGTATGGGGACTTGTTCATAAATGATCTAGAGGCAGGGGTAAACAGATAAGTAGCCAATGATACTAATTGTTCAGGGTGATTGCAAGTGGATTATAAAGATCTCCAAACATATTATGGTAACATGGAAAGTGCCATTCAGGGTAAGCAAGCATGAGGTGATGAAAATTGTGGCAAAAACAACCACCTGGCAGTGACTGACTAGGAATGAGCCCTTAGATAGCTTGAATAAGATGTAGAACCAGTGTTTTGCAGCTGTGAAAGAGGCAAAGAATTTGAAGGAAATCAGCCCTGATTGCTCACTGGAAGGACAGATCGTGAAGCTGAGACTCCAGTACTTTGGCCACCTCATGAGAAGAGAAGACTCCCTGGAAAAGACCCTGATGTTGGGAAAGATGGGGGGCACAAGGAGAAGGGGACGACAGAAGACGAGATGGTTGGACAGTGTTCTCAAAGCTACAAACATGAGTTTGACCAAACTGCGGGAGGCAGTGGAAGACAGGAGTGCCTGGTGTGCTCTGGTCCATGGGGTCACAAAGAGTCGGACACGACTAAACAACAACAAGAACAAATTTGCATGCAATATCCACTTTGGTCCTAATATCCATCGTAGTCATGTGCCCTACTTTACAGATGACAGTCCTCTGTTTGAAGATGCCTATTTGAGGGCTGTCCCGTCCATATCTAGTTAAAAAACAGGAGAGAAGAAAGTGGGAGAGCAGAATCCTTGAAGTTGTTCATCAACAGTTAGCAGTACCTGGGTAGCAGATTGGGCAGACCTGGACACAGTATTCCACCCTATGTTGAGATGCATTACATTTCTACTTTTCAGTCATGATTCCTAAATTTGTGTCTGTACCTGTAAATTACCATCTGCAATTTTTATGCAAAGTGGTCTCCTCTTTTTTGGTGAGGCATAACTGGTTGTCTTAATAATAGCTGCCAAATAGTGATTTCTTTCAGTTTCACAGCAACCCTTCTTCATACATTAAAAGCTGGATTGGTAACCACAAAACAGTAGAACAGAGAAATACTACAGAGGATGTGATGTTTAAAAGGAAGTTTTCCAGGGTTCTTTGTTACACAGTTATTGACTGCAGTGATTGCATTGTCTGTGTCTCATTTTCTGAGCTATGGCTCTTGAAGATTAACCTGTAAGGCCTGTTTGTCTTAATGACAGTATGTTTGCGCAACACCTGTGCCAACTGCAGAAGTATCATTACTGAATTGAAGTGCAAGGAAGTCTATTGTGCTTCATGTCAGCTTCACAATGATAAGTGCCATTAATGGTATGGTGAGTGTGCACACAAATATCTGCCTAGAATACCTCAGCAGTATTCCAATCGCAGGCCTATAGGTTAACAGTAGAAGAGAAGAATCATAAACAAGGGAGGAAAAATCACCTATAATGCATACATATGCCAGCCAGCAGGTGGCAGCATTATACCTTTCATATAACTGCTGTGTTGCTAATATGGCTCTCTCAGAAAAATGTAAGAGACTTTCTCCCGTTGATGCTGATGAGAGAATGAGTTGATGGTGCATAAAATGCCTGCTTATATTGACTGTTCATCTCTCGGCTATCTTCCTTTATTCATTCATTAAAACAAAAACAAAATGGATTCTTCAGATCATATCAGATTTTTCTTTCGCTGCCAGGCATAAGACTAACCTATTTTTGTGTCCATTTGCAAGAAAACAGCTGCACACTCTTTTCATTGATGCCACTTTGCCTCGAATTTTAATGCTCCTGTCAAAAGGTATGCAATAAACATTGAAATGATGCTCTGTTGCTTTTCTGCCATCACAAGGTATCCGTGTACCTGAGGAATTTCTGTGATAAACACATTCATGGTGGAAAGTTACATTTATCACAGTCATATTGGTGTCTGACCTTTGTCAAGCTGGGAGGTCACTTCACCTCTTCATTCAAAATGGAACAATTGCCTCTGGAGCAAAGAGGCATAAGAACGTAAAAAACCCTCTATTGGATCATCTACATAGCTGTCAACTTACAGATTTGAAAATAAGGGACCAGCAGCCAAAATAAGGGACCTGCAGCCTCACCTGTTCCAGGCACTCCAGTCTTCCTGTCCTCCTGCAGTCTGGTCAAACTCATGCTGGTAGCTTCGAGAACACTGTCCAACCAACTTTGTAACCAGAGGTTCAGCTGAATAGAATCTGAATCACATGCACCACAAGGCCTATGCAGCCTCAACTTAAGATGGCTCCCCGGCCTGGCTTTGCACTGCAAAGTTTGCAGCAGCACATGCAACAAAATGGCGTCCAGCATTCAAAAAACTCCTCAGCTTGCATTAACTAGCCACACACAAGGCATGCAAGCTCCACCCCCCAGTCGTTCTTAGACTTCTTACTGGGTGAGCAACACAGCCAAGCAACACAGTTGGAGCCTCCCTCCTCCCTGGCCGGCAGGGAGGGAGGGAGAGGAGCTGCTTCCTTTGAAATTTAAGGGACATCATTTAAGGGACATTTAAGGGACATCCATCAATAAGGGACAGCAGCGGGACATGGCACTGGAATAAGGGACTGTCCCTTCAAATAAGGGACACTTGACAGCTATGATCATCTAGCTCAGTACCCTATTCTCACAGTGGGACACCAGATCCCCATGGGAATCCTGAAAGCAGGACTTGAGCTCAATAGCCCTCTTCCACTCATGCTTCCCTGCATCGTACCTCTGATCCTGGAAGTAAGGTAAAAGTAAAAGGTAAAGGACCCCTGGATGGTTAAGTCCAGTCAAAGACGACTATGGGGTTGTGGCACTCATCTCGCTTCAGGCCAAGGGAGCCGGCGTTTGTCCACAGACAGCTTCCTGGGTCATGCTGCCAGCATGACTAAACCGCTTCTGGAACACCATGATGGAAACCAGAGAGCACGGAAACACCTTTACTTTCCCGCCACAGCGGTACCTATTTATCTACTTGCACTGGTGTGCTTTGGCAGGAACTGGGACGGAGCAATGGGAGTGCATGCCGACATGAGGATTTGAACCACCAACCTTCTGATCAGCAAGCCCAAGAAGTTCGGTGGTTTAGACCATAGCACCACCAGCCAGAATGACTAGTAGTCACTGGAAAAGGGGTCCTTTGGACTGATGGAAACAAATAGGAAATGGGAGAATGTGGTGATAGATAGCATCCAGTGAAAGGTCATCTGAGCTTCAGTGCATCCACCGTTATTTATCCTACCACATAACTAAGGCATAGGAATTTAAATGAATGTCTGAAGTGGAAAAAACCAAAACAATAGAGTGACAGCATAATCCTGAGGAAATTTAATTGTAATCAAGGCTCGCTTTATTCAGTGTAGATGTGCTTAGGGTTACAGCCTCAGGCAATTTTTTTTTATTAAGTTTCTCTCTTCCTTCCCCTGCCCCACCCCTGATAACCCTTTTCAGTATCCCAAATCACCATGTCATTTGATCACACATTTGATCTCAAAATAAGCTTTAAGGATTTGCTGTGGCTCAGGCTTTGGTGCATAAAAATCCCAATGCAGAATACTATGGCATTCTCCAAGGAACCAAAGCAAATAATCAAATGCTACATTTACATATAGTAGCAAAACGAGGATATAGCTCTCCCTATGTAAATCCTTTGGTCCGTTATCTCACCGAGACGGCAATAAATCTATCATGAATACTATTTTTAAAAGAGAAATATACATTGTTAGTGAGGCTGAGTCATCTGAAAACACTATTGATACATATTAGAAGCACAGACAAATGCTGTGTGTCAAAGTTGCCACAAACTAAACCCAGCAAACTCAGACTTCCTGGCTCTTATCCTAAACAGATACAGCACAGAGGGACTAAAAGCACAGTCCAGTAAGGGATTCTCATGAGCAAACACAATGGAAACAAATGAGAGTTGCATGAGAGGCACTACAAAAACATTTTTTTTTCCAGTAGCACCTTAAAGACCAACTAAGTTACCGTATTTTTCGCCCTTTAAGACGCACTTTTTCCCCTCCAAAAATGAAGGGGAAATGTGTGTGCGTCCTATGGGGCGAATGCAGGCTTTCCCTGAAGCCTGGAGAGCGAGGGGTGTCGGTGCGCACCGACCCCTCTCGCTCTCCAGGCTTCAGGAAGCTATCCACTAGCCGTGGGAGACCCAGCTCTCCCAAGGCTAGCGGAGACCTTGCCGGCACCCAGAAGCTTGGGGCGCGCTGAGCTCAGCACGCCCCAAGCTTCGGGATTAGCGCAGCGCTCCGCTAGCCGTGGGAGAGCCGCGCGGCTCTCCCAGGGCTAGCGGAGACCTTGCCAGCACCCAGAAGCTTGGGGCGCGCTGAGCTCCGCGTGCCCCAAGCTTTGGGATTAGCGCAGCTCCGCTAGCCCTGGGAGAGCCGCGCAGCTCTCCCATGGCTAGCGGAGACCTTGCCAGCACCCAGAAGCTTGGGGCGCGCTGAGCTCCGCACGCCCCAAGCTTCGGGCTTAGCGCAGCGCACCTGGGGGGGGGACAGCAAGCTCTGGGGACAGCTGGGAGACGCAGCGCGTCCTCCCTCTGTCCCCGGACCTGATCTGCAGGCGGGCGACGGGGAGAAGAGCGCTTCTCCCCGCTGCCTGCCCCACAAGCTCCGGGGACAGCTGGGAGGCGCAGCGCGTCCTCCCTCTGTCCCCGGACCTGATCTGCAGGCGGGCGGCGGGGAGAAGAGCGCTTCTCCCCGCTGCCTGCCCCGCAAGCTCCGGGGACAGCTGGGAGGCGCAGCGCGTCCTTCCTCTGTCCCCTGACCTGATCTGCAGGCGGGCGGCAGGGAGAAGAGCGCTTCTCCCCGCTGCCTGCCCTGCAGGCTCCAGGGACGGTTGGGAGGTGCAGTGTGTCCTCCCTCTGTCCCCGGACCTGATCTGCAGGCGGGCTGCGGGGAGAAGAGCGCTTCTCCCCGCTGCCTGCCCCGCAAGCTCCGGGGACAGCTGGGAGGCGCAGCGTGTCCTTCCTCTGTCCCCGGACCTGATCTGCAGGCGGGCGGCGGGGAGAAGAGCGCTTCTCCCCGCTGCCTGCCCCACAGGCTCCAGGGACAGTTGGGAGGCGCAGCGTGTCCTCCCTCTGTCCCCCGACCTGATCTGCAGGCGGGCTGCGGGGAGAAGAGCGCTTCTCCCCGCTGCCGGCCCCACAAGCGCCTGGGGGGGAAATAATTTTTTTCCTCTTTATTTCCCCCCCAAAAAACCTGGTGCGTCCTATGGGCCGGTGCGTCCTATGGGGCGAAAAATACGGTAGTTCTTGGTACGAGCTTTCGTGTGCATGCACACTTCTTCAGATACACTGAAACAGAAGTTTCCAGACCCTTCTATATAGTGAGAAGGTGGGGAGGGGTATTACGCAGAAGGGTGGTGGGAATGGGTGATTGGCAGATAGCTGTGATGAGCCTGTTGACGACTCTTAACGACTGCAATAGGTCTTACAGGAAAAAGCAAGGGGTGAAAAGGTGAAAAATGGTTTTGTCATGTATAATGAGATAAGAATCCAATGTCTTTGTTCAGACCAGGTCTCTCCATGGTTTTAAGTTTGGTGATAAGTTGCAATTCAGCAGCTTCTCTTTCCAGTCTATTTCTGAAATTCCTTTGTAGTAAAACAGCTACTTTGAGATCTTGTATAGAATGTCCTGGGAGACTGAAGTGTTCTCCTACTGGTTTCTCTGTCTTGTGATTCCTGATGTCCGATTTATGTCCGTTTATTCTTTGGCGTAAGGTCTGGCCTGTTTGTCCAATATAGAGAGCTGAAGGACACTGAGAGGCACTATTGCTTTTTTACATCACTTCTGAGAAATGCCAAGGAGGATTCCATTCACATCATAAAGGATACTGCAAGACTGGCAAAATAGGGTTAATACAGGGAAACAGCTGAAGCTCAGTGGCAGAGTAGAAAGTCCCCTGTTCAATCTCCAGGGAAAGCTGGGAGATTTCTGATCTCTGTGTGAAATCCTGAAGAGCTGCTACCGGTCATCATAGACTGAGGATTGGGAACCTGTGGCCCTCTAGACTACAGCCCCCATTACCCTGCTGATTGGCCATACTGACTGGGGCTGATAGGAGTTTGAGTCCGACAGCATTTGGGAGGTGTCACTACTGGTGTGGACAATACTGAGCTAGATAGTGGTCTGACTCAGTATAAGAAAATAAGAAGTGCCTGCTGGATCAGGCCTATGGCTCATTTAGTCCAGCATCTTGTTCTCACAACAGATGAGATAGCTCTGGGAAGATTGCAAGAAGTACCTGGGTGCAATAGCACTCTTCCCTTCTGCGCTGTGCAGCAATGGATTCAGACAAGCTGGACTCCACGGCCTGCTTCAGCTACATTTCTCAGGGACATTGATGCCCACATGGACCACAACAATGGACATATTCCCCAGCACCTTGGCATTTAATTGAGATGACTCATGGCATCTGCAGTGTTCATATAGACCCAGTGTCACTGAAGACCTCGCTTAGGCAGCTCTTTCAGATTCTCCAGGCCATCCACTTTAGTCTTGATGGGAGTTATTCTGCGGGTCCCGAGAACCCAAGCACAAAGCCAGAAGCAGGGCCGGTCCACTGATGAGGCAAGGTGAAGGAATGGCCTCAGGTGGCAGAATGCACAGGGGCAGCAGATCCCAATGTAGATCTTTATTTGCCCCCCTTGTTTCTGACGCAGGTCTTCACTCACTGCTTCTTCCATGGTGGGGAAGCACCATTTTTTGGTTCGCCTCAGGGGCCACAATATCTTGGGCCTGACCAGTAGGAACATGATCATAGAAATTATGCCCTGTGAAAAACACTGGATTGCCCCTCACCCAGATGCTGTCTATTCTTCCTTTTGCAAATTATTTCTCTCCCATTTGCATTGTGAGCAAAAGAGTTTATACTCCTCAAGGTTCTTCTTGCCATCGTTAGACTGGAAGAGTTTACAAGGCTCTGCTGCTGTGTCTGTGACACTCCATCACCAGAGTGCTGTTGTACCTTCAAGATCCTACTTCTGCAGCTTCTTCCTTGCCTGTTGAGATCGCTGTTATTCCATTTCCCAATCACAGTTCAAAATCAGGAGGCAGCAGCCAAAACAACAGTGGAAGGATGGAGTGGGGAAGCAAGCTATAAACATATAAAGGGCCATGGAAAATGCCCAAAACAGCGACTATTGCTTTACTTGAACTAGTTTTCAACATAGCAGCAGCTATTTAGCCTTTCTCCGGTAGTATTGGGGATTCCCCAAGAGTGATGGACTTCCTGGCATTGAAAGAAGAAATGGCACCACATGCAGCTCATGGCTTCCCCCAAAGAATCTTGGGAACTTAAGTTTATTAAGGGGGCTGAGAACTGTACTTCTGCAAGGGGTGAACTACAGATCCTGGGATTCTTTGGAAGAAACCATGTATTTTTAATGTGGACGTGTGTGGATGTGACCACAGTCCTGGAATTGGCAAAGGAATGCTGGCTTTGTTTCATGATCTTTGTACGAAGCATTCCAAGATTGCTTTTGCAAAATCTTAAAGCAGCTTCCTTTACAGGGAAAGCATTGGGCGTCTGCGAGCGTTAAACACACACACACACACACACACACACACACACACCCCCCAGTGACATTTGTTTTGATTAACACTAAAGGAGAAATTATAAGCTCCTGTTAACAGCTACCAAAATAGAAACCCACAAGCAATTAAAAAAAAAAAAAAGAATTGTAGCTGTTTCTGACTTACTTACATTGTGATGGCTCTCCCCTTCCCCAGGGGCCTTCTGCTGATTCCCCTCTCCTCCCCAACTCCTGTTTGTTTATTTATAGCTGTCTCCAGAACGAAAGACATAAGAATTTGTACTATCTTTAGAACATAATTCTGTCACACATTTCAGGAAGCAGCCACGCTTCATATTCATTGGCTCCTTTTCAAACCCCACCTTAGAGAGGTTATTAATCCTTTCATTCTCAGAGAGCAAACGGACTTGTTGGTTCACGTGAGAGATATGTGGAGAGACGAAAGGCCTTGAAAGGTAGAAATGCTGTCTCAAGTCAAATCTGCCCTCCATTAAAAAAATATATATACCTATGTTTTAGAGTGAAAGGATAGACAGAGCATCTGAAAACACACCTAGCTTACAAATCAAATGCAACCATGACTCACGGTTCTTTTAATTTTGCTTCTGGAAAATACACAGAGATATGCATGCGTGCATTTCCACTGCAAGGTTAGGGTGACACTGTAGGCAAATTCTGAGGTTTTAATTAAGGCTTCACCTAGCGCAGCAGCTGGAAAAGGGAGGTACGGCCTTTTAGAAAATGAGCACAGGAGCAATCTGATAACTGAGTGATGCCTGCTGTGGAGAAGGGGTGTTCTGAGCATGTCTCTGCCCTCGAGAGCTTATTGGTTTCCTCAAAGTGTGGGCAACATTGCCTGCAAAGTCCCTAACTGGTGGGCTTTGAAACTGTTTCTATGGATACTTGGGGGGGGGGGCACCATTGTAATGCCATTTGGGGATTTTCCAAATAGTGTGCTATCCCCTCCCCTCGTCAGCTAGGTAGGTATAGGATACAGTTACTACGAGACCAGTCCTTAAATGAGTCTAAGGGACATTTATTTCCTCATCCATGTCAGTAAACTAGTGCCATAGCCACAGGGGAACTAGCCAGCTTTTTTGCCCTGGGTAAAGCCTGCAGAGGGGTGCCACTGAGCCTCCCAGTCTGTGTGTGTATGTACACAAATGTGTGGGGGGTTTGTGTGTGCCAAACTGGGTCTTTGACCCAGGTGAAATAAAGCCTAGTTTTGCCCCTGCGGTACAACTTTCATAACAGAATTTAAAGTTCAAGGAAGTTAGATTATAATGGCATGACTTTAATCTACGTTACAAATTGTGCTAATGGATGTCTTGTGGTGAGTGACCACAGGTGGGCCTAGTTCATTCCCAGCAGCAAACTATGAGTATGAACAAGGCAAAGGCTGACGTGAAGCAAGTGTCACAATGCTGTTGAAGGGAATTTTAATGTCAAGGTAACTGGATCTGTGCCTGGGTTGTCTGCTGGAAGTAGGGCATCAGCAAGAGGACAAGACAAGGCAAGTATCTTGCCAACCTCAAAGAAGGTGTGGTCTGCTAAAATAAACCAACTGGATAGGTCAATGTCCTTGCCAAGAGTTACCAAGTACCAAATAATTTTGTAGATGACACATTTACACCCTCATAAAAATGTCATTTCTTCCATTTCTTGGTTTATCAGTTATTTTTCTACTCCACCCATGGCATCACACTAATTATAGTGGTCAAGGAGCTTATGAAGACAATTCCAGAAGCCGAATCATCTCCCCAGACTTCCTCCAGGTTCAACACACATGTGAACACCCTCTTAGAAGTTAGAAAGTAAGAGCTGTTGTTTCATCTGCATGCTGGTGAGACTCAGCTTTATGTTTCTTTTCCTATTTTTTTAATGTGATACAGGCTGGCACTTCATGAGTTTGGATGAAAGCCAGTTGACTGCAAATCAGAAAGGAGTGGGGAGTTTTGCTGCAGCTAAAATACAAAGCAAAACACCAGCACACTCCATATATTGATAGCCACTGTGTTTTGTCATCCCAGACAAACATTTTATATAGGCAATATGTCCTCTTCCTATTGCATATTTTTAGACCAGGGGTGGCTGTCCTGAACTGGACTCCCAAGCATATTCTCCTGACCCACCGCAACCTCACTAAGTTTGTCATAAGCAGCAAAAGGTGGGAGACATGGCACTGTCTACTTAGACATGGCACTGTCCAGTGGTTTGATGGCAATGCAAACTTCTTCCTTGCCAGTCATCACATTCGCCATTTAATAAGTGTGGAGGGGCTGATGACCCCCTCCTTTCAGTTGATCTACATGGATCAACAGAGGAGGAAGTGGCTGTGTGTCCTGCACAAGTGTGTGTGTAAGAGAGAGTTATTGGTGGCTGGCTACACCCAGTTTCGTTCATACTGGCATGGAGCTGCAGGAAATTTGGTCATGTGTGAAGGCAGTCAATGGGCCCAAAACAAGTTAGTTACTCCAGTCTAGGCCCTTATTAGATTGCTGATTTGAGTAACAAAATGTTTTAGCCAGGCTGAGTAGAGAAAAGAAACACACACACACACACACACACACACAAAGTACTTCAAGCAAAGCTGCAATTAAAGTTGCCAAGTACAGTGGTACCTTGGGTTAAGTACTTAATTCATTCCGGAGGTCTGTTCTTAACCTGAAACTGTTCTTAACCTGAAGCACCACTTTAGCTAATGGGGCCTCCTGCTGCCACAGTGCTCCTGAAGCACAATTTCTGTTCTCATCCTGAAGCAAAGTTCTTAACCTGAGGTACTATTTCTGGGTTAGCGGAGTCTGTAACCTGAAGCGTATGTAACCCAAGGTACCACTGTACTAGTGTTGAAACAGCATCAGACACAAAGTCTGATGCTGGGCTGATGTTCACTGTTCTCATGGGGGGGGGGGGAATGAAATATTTATTGTCATTTTACGTAACTCAAATATGAAATTGAGCTGAAGCCCTAAAATATATGATACTCTTTTATTACAACCATTGGTGCTGGAAACTTAGTAATTCCTGTTTGTCTATAGTTAATGCAATTCCTGTTCTCCCTCCCTTCACTGTTCCGATATCCTATCATAGGTTGCCAAGAGGAGCAGTACACATAATTTCACCTGCAGCTGTTAATGGAATTAAGCCTTTTCTTTAATCTCGATCAGAACATTTTTCTCACCATTTTAGAAATATTAAAGCATCAAATTAATATGTGAACAGTGAACTTGACCCGTTAGGTTTTTGGTTTTTTTATTTTAAAAAATCAAACTGTTGGTAAGTTTGGAATGACTAGACAGACGAACATTTCTCTTGAAGGCTCCACCTCCATGAGCAGCAAAGGGTGTTCCTCTCTTACATCTGAGCTCATGGAGGCTTTGCGTAATACTCTGTGCCAAGACTTGGAAATAACTTGTTGAACATTTGAAAGATCAGCCTTACAAAAATAAAAAATAAAAAAAAATCAGCAAATAAGAAAAAGATTACAGAAAATGCTTGTTTCCAATAGATAAAAAGTGTCATATTTGTAGAAAGAAAACTTGTTTTTAATCTTTTGCAAGGTTTCCCCTTGGGCTACAAGCCACCACATTTTACTTGCTGCTAAATCACAATCAAGAATGGATCCTGACAAAGCAATACTTCCAAGCACTCATTTACTCAAAGCTGGATCTGCAAAAGCTGACTCACCAAGTTTGTAATATCCTGTAGAAGTATGCAAGGAGTGTCAAATAACTGGCTCAAGAATTGTCATTAGTCAAAGGACTGACTAGGTTCTTTGCATACCAGCCTACAAAAGCCACATCACTATTACTCTCAAGGTGGTGAAGGCTTTCGCCTTGCTTCTCAAGTCTTCAGGGCAGATCCTCTGGGAGCTGATGACAATATTTCAGGGATCCTAAGGGAGATAGAGCCTTACTCCCTATATACAGCCATACCCATTAGCAAAAGGTGTCTGGATTTAATAACTCCTGGCATCACACTACATTGGATTAAGTGGAGCAAAGAGTGACTCTCCCCACACTGTCCCATCATCCCAAACCAACTGGGGAAGAAGTTACATAAAGAAAAATTGCTGCTTTAAAAAACGCCAACACTAATCTTTATTTTCATGTTCCATAAAATCACATTATTAAGATAGTCAGAAGAAATCAACAACAGACATTAACTAAACAGTGTGGCTATTTTGTTGGCAATGATATGCTAGCAAAATGCATAATAATAATAATAATAATAATAATAATAATAATAATAATATACCCCACCCATCTGGCTGGGTTTCCCCAGTCACTCTGGGCAGCTTCCAACAAAATATTAAAAATACAATAAAACATCAATCATTAAAAACTTCCCTAAACAGGGCTGCCTTCAGATGTCTTCTAAAAGTCATCTAGTTGTTTGTTTCCTTGACATCTGATGGGAGGGCATTCCATAGGGCGGGCACCACCACCGAGAAGGCCCTCTGCATGGTTCTCTATAGCTTTGCTTCTCGCAGGGAGGGAACCGCCAGAAGGCCGTCAGAGCTGGACTTCAGTGTCTGGGCAGAACGATGGGGGTGGAGATGCTCCTTCAGGTATACTGGGCCAGGGCTGTTTATAGACAGTGATGTGGGTGGGACAGGGAGGAATGTACACTCTTTCCTAAACCTCTCCAAACCACAGCCCCACACCCCACTGTTGATGCAACTTTACACCAACCCCAGAACTTTTGCAAATAATTTCTTTCCTACTGACTTCAACTAAAGGGATTTAAAGCAAACCAACAGCCCTGCCCTGGAGTTGATGACATCACCACAACACAGCATAGGCTATGGTGTAACTCAATGCCCAATTGCTACACATTACCAGTTTCTGTTGTGTGCCAGGAGTTCCTAAACAGGCACCTCACAGCAGAGGGAGAGTCCTGGAGTTGCTTCGCAGATAAATATCCACAGTAAATTATTTACTTAAAAAATCTCAGCGATGAAAAATAGGAATGAAGGGTCTGGGCTAGTTACTGCACCAGTTGAAGCAATTTTTTAAAAAATTAAATTAAAAAGCATCTGAGTTGATTGACCACAGCTGTTCTTCATGCTACACAACAGTTCCTTCAACAAACGTCTCTTGACCAGAAGGTCCCCAAGCTGGGATTCACCATGGTGGAAGTCATGAGCAAAACATTGTTTAGTGTGAATTTACCCTAATATACATATTTTGGTATGCATTTTGCCTAATATACAACTTTTGGAAAGCAAATCCCCCTAATAGAAGACATTTCTGTATGTTTTCGCTAAAGTGTGTGTTGCTATGCACATTTTACTATTCAAATTAACCCCAAATTCTGAGCATAACCAGGTTGATTCAGTGAGATTGGGACTAGTCAGAGGTGAAGCACTTCCCTCGGAATCACTCCAGATCGAATCTGGGACCACCAAAAGCCTCATGAGTGATTTGAGGATAAAGAAGCTGTTGTAACATTTATCCCCAAGCTTTCCCAATAAGTAGAACAGCAGAGCAATGCTTCCTAAACCATTTTCACCCATGTACCACTAGAAATTTGGCGAACCACTTAATGATTCCCCCCCCCCCCCGGCTGTTGTAGCAGTTATAAAGTACTGTGCTACATGCTGCATAGTATTTATTTTTATTTTTTGCTTCTCTCATTTCTTATATTATATTTACAATCTGAATTCCATAAAATTACATACAAATCAAGCAGAAGGGGAAGACAGGTGATAGTGTAGTTTTGTGACTGGTGGGCCTAGCTTCTAATAAGCAATATTCTAAATAACCGTACTGGCCCAAATATAAGCCGCACCAGCAAATAAGCCACACCTTTAAAATTGAAGGGGGGAAGGAAGAAAAAAAGACAATACTTGGGCTGCTTTCTGGGCGGGAGCCATGCTGCTTTGCTGGTGGCCTTCTCCCCTTCCCCCTTCTTTCCAGCGGCTCCTGGTGCTTCCTGGTGGGGGGAGATGCGTCGGTTTGCCAGCGGCGTAAGGTCAGGGGGGAAAAGCCACACTTTAACTTTTCACAGTCAGAATTGGGGGGGGGGGGGGAGAGTACGGCTTATATTCAGGCCAATACAGTATAGGTATACAACAACATTTGAAAACATCAGAAATCTTAAAAGAAACAAATGTGATATTGTATTAAATGAATGTTGCCAGAACTTTTTCTATCATCTCTGATAATGTAGATTCGCCATTTAAGCTCATCGATTAATTATAGCCACAATAGGTAGGAACAGAACCTTCATGACCAGCAGTGGTTTATCACTGGTTTAAAACCTGGCAATAAACTGGGGATTACTGCCTCCACGATACCCTGCTTGTGAGCTTAGAGATATTTGGCAGGAGAAAAGAGTGCCAGGCTACACGCTCTTTTGATCTTATCCAGAAGGACTGAATTCTTAAGGGTTTTAAGCTGGGACATGTAAATATAAGGGCCACTGCTTTTTGCAACTCAGCTTTGTTCTTTCTGAACACTTTTTACCATACCAAAAAATCAAACCACCCCACACAACAATTAGCAACATAGCAGTTAACAGAACGAGGCATGAGAGTTTATATACGAAAAGGTGTGTGCATGCATTAAATGTATGTAATGCTGAAATGCATTTGCGTAATTTGACATCTACAAAGATACATGCCAAGGGGAAAGACACATAGCTATGATATGATTTTCTATTAAAAGACAGGCCTAGCAGAAGCCTAATCCTATTTTAAACAGGTGTGCAGTTAGAATTGCCAGAGGTTCTATTTTTAAAGCAATATCCCTTGTTTACGAACACCTTGCTCTGTCACAGTCACAAAATAAACAAATTGGGTTGTAGCCAACATAAGCTCTGCTCAAAGTAAACCTGTTTAAATTAACCCATTTAAATTTAGACCCATTATTTTCAAGGGATCTACTCAGAGTGGAACTAACATTGGATATAACTCAATAGCTCTACTTCTTCCTACTGGGAGCGAGGGTTGCTCTCCTTGTCTTGGTAGACGTCATCTCGCAGGGTAGCCAAGTCAGTTTCCATTCCAAAATCAGGCCTATAACCTGCCTGAAACGAATATAGAAAGTCAGTGTCATCCAAGAGAGTCTAGAGCAAGCTGGCAATCGTCTGCTTGAATACCTTACCCAGTGTGGAGGCCACTCCTGTTGTATTTCTGCCTGGAGTTCTGAAAGAAAGAACATGGCATCCTATATACTTCCCTGAAGCTTCACGTCCCTTCTCAGTTAGAACCATTAACAGATACACATCCCACTCATTTAATAAAATGCCTTTCTCATTTGTATCCAAAGAAACCAGGGTGACGTAAATGAGATTTCTCATACTATCTTCACAAGAGCCCTGTGAGGTGGGCCAACTGCTGCCTCTTTGCCTAATCTAAGACCACAGAGTATTAGATACTCAGATCTAACAAGTACGGCTAGAAGGAACCTTCCTGCAACAAACTACAGTGGTGCCTCGGGTTAAGAACTTAATTCATTCTGGAGGTCCGTTCTTAACCTGAAACTGTTCTTAACCTGAGGAACCACTTTAGCCAATGGGGCCTCCCACTGCTGCTGTGCCGCCACCATGCAATTTCTGTTCTCATCCTGAAGCAAAGTTCTGATCCCGAGGTACTATTTCTGGGTTAGCGGAGTCTGTAACCTGAAGCGTCTGTAACCTGAGGTACCACTGTACTCAGGCTTAAGGGGATTCACACATGGAAAACAAAGTATAAAATCATAGAGTTGGAAGGGACCACGAGTGTGGCAGATCTTAAAGTTTTATAGAAGGTAAAGGTAAAGGTACCCCTGACCTAAAGGTCCAGTCGCGGACTCTGGGGTTGCACACTCATCTCGCTTTACTGGCCGAGCGAGCCGGCGTACAGCTTCTGGGTCATGTGGCCAGCATGACTTCTGGTGAACCAGAGCAGCGCACGGAAACGCCATTTACTTTCCCACTAGAGCAGTACCTATTTATCTACTTGTACTCTGACATGCTTTTGAACTGCTAGGTTGGCAGGAGCAGGGACCAAGCAACAGGAGCTCACCTGTTTATCCTGGCTCAGGTATCAGCAGTCATTCCCTGCCCCCCCCCCACCCAAATCGCAGCCTGTTTGAGTGCTGTTGTCCCTGACGTCCAGTAAGCTTCATTGCTACGGGATTTGAAGCCATTTCCACAGTCCAACGTGCTATGCACTGAAGCTTATGGGGATTTTCTGGGGGTGATCACTAATGGGAGACCACTTTTCTTGAAAGGCAGCTTGCTTGCTCCTGCCAAGCATCTTCTACAATCAGCAGCTACAGAGAAAGTTGAATGTGTTCCAGGCCCCACTCTCAATTCACATCAGCTGACAGCTATGCCCAGTAAACACAGCCAATGTCCCATGTGATGATCATGTGATTGAACTGTGTGCATCCCAGAACACTCTGCAGCATGTAGAGGGCTTGTGTGCATAACAATAACATGAGTTATTGGCAACCTGAAGGAATTATCTTGGAATCTATTCACATAGAAACATTTTGAATGTCTTACGCTTGAGTTTCCTGCCTAGATTCAATTCTAGTAGGACTCTTATGCAGACTTGATACAGATTAGTCTGCCACAGTTCTGTATGCTGGATTTATAGCTCTTCTAGAATCATAGAATTGTAGTTGGAATCTTGAGGGTCATCTACCCCAACCCCCTGCAATGCATTACTTTCCTTGATCAAACCATTATACTTCTGTTGATGCAGCCTAGAAAAGCATTAGCTATTTTTGCTGCTGCATCACAATGTGGACTCCTGTTAAGCTTGTGGTCTGCTACTAGATCATTTTTACATTACAAGCCAGGTGCACCCCATCTTATATTTGTGTAAGATGGGGAGCACATTGGAATAAATAATGCTCAAACCAGCTTCTGAGAGCATCTGCATCTTTTAAAACACACTAAGTATACCTTACTGTGTCACTGCAAAACTATTATAGGAAGAGCCCTACTAATGATATCTTTCTGCATATAGCTAACTTATCAAAGCACAGCCAGGACAACCCTATGCTGAATTTAATGTATTGCTTTCTATTTTCATTGTTACACATGTGGGTTTCCCCTGTCCTTTTTCAGTTGCTTGCCCATAACAAAGCTATTTTTTGGGGGGGGGGGGTGGCTTTCCAAACTGCATAACAGGCCAACTTAAATTTGGCCCCCAACAAGTCAGGTTGCATGAATAGAGTAGGACCATGTGTATAACCAAGGAAAACCTGTTCTTTCTGAAGGAGTGGGTGAGGATTCAAATATTCACACTAAGGAGAAAAACAAATGCTTAACTTATGTAATATTTAAAGCATTCCCTGCACATCTCAGGTGGCAGATATAACCAGCAACACTTTGCTTGCCCTTTACCCCCTGCCCCAAACCTGAGTTTCTCTCTCGTGCTCTCGTGCTTTTATGTTTATTTAGCAGTGTCATTTTTAGGCCACTTGGCATTTGAAATATCAAACCGGGCTAGAGAGATAGCAGCTTCCCTCCTGCCTCTTTTAGGGGCACAACCTTATAGTGGCCACTTGCCAGTGCTGGGTAGGGCCAGGCCAAAGACAAAGTGGGTTGGGCAATCAAAATAAATGTTACCTTTGTACAGTAGGCTAGTTTTACATACACTCTTATATCGCTCTCTATCCTTCATCCAGGCAAGCAAAGGGCATTAATATCAGGCTTCAAGCACACATTCCAGCCAGGCAGAAACACTCAAGGCAGGTGCAAAACAGGGCAGGTGAGGGGTGCAGCCTAGGGAGAGGTGTGGCTTGACGTACAGCCTAGAGCAGGGGTCAGGAAACTTTTTCAGCAGGGGGCCGGTCCACTGTCCCTCAGACCTTGTGGGGGGCCGGACTGTATTTTTTGGGGGGACAGGGAAATGAATGAATTCCTATGCCCCACAAATAACCCAGAGATGCATTTTAAACAAAAGGAGACATTCTGCTCATGTAAAAACACGCTGATTCCTGGACCGTCTGTGGGCTGTGATTGGGCCGGATACGGCCCCTGAGCCTTAGTTTGCCTACCCATGGCCTAGAGAGCCAGAGAAGTCTAGACAGCTGCACTTGGCCACCATTCCTGAGTTTCCACACCCGTGTTCTACTGACGTCAGCAGCATTAGCAACGGTGTATCTTGAGCTTTGGTAAAACAAGCACTTGCTACTCAGCTGTCATACTATAAAAGAAATGCAGAGAAGGCTTTGGGTAAATTCGTACCAAGTATTCAGAATACCAATGTGGGAGCAAGCACAGGACGGCCAGGCTTGACATTGTGCTTGTGCATCTCTATTAAAGAATGGAAACAACTTTCCCTCCCCTGGGATGCTACTATCCATCAGCATGGACAATACTAAGCTAAATGGAGCTATGTTTCCTGGAACTTTGGCATCTTGGCAAATGACACATCGGGCTTCAGGAGTTGCACTGTGCTCTGTTAAGAAAATATGTGTGGGTTATACAAAAGTATTATACAAATATTTTTCTTTGTTATTAAATTATGTAAGACTTGCAGCTGTGCCACAGATTGCAAGGTAAACATAGGCATAGACTATGGTAGGAAAAAAAGGTAGCTGGAAAGGAGAACATTTCATGTTAAAATCAGCAGGCGGAAGCAGGGTCAAGCATTTCTCCTTGCAGCTCCTGCAAAGCGCCTCCTGTGAAAATCACTTTGCGAAGAATGGGCAGATGAACAAATATGAGGAAGTATTATACCCACAGAAAAGACGCAGGACTCACATCTGCACAAGGACCAATTGATCTGAGCCTCTCTGTAATCCCAAATACCTCTAGGCAGGCCCCAGTAAATCACTGGTGAGGAAAATGCATTCTGTACATGCTCTGGAACCCTGTTTCTTGCTTCACAGGCAATAACCATGAATAAGATATTCCGTCCAATTATTTTCCAGATGAAAATGCTAACGTTGCCTCACAATGTGTATCATGTTGAGTTTTAAACCCTGTTGCTTTAAAGGCCTTGATTTCCAAGTAAAGGCAGTATGTTTAGCCTAACCTGCCTCCCTTCCTGGATAGGCTCATAACATAGCTGAGGAAACAGGGTGACCGCACCAAAATCCTCCGCGGCCCCTTACTTCCAAGTTTCCCATGAAACAGGACTGAGTTTCAAATGAAATGTGAAAAGCCCCATAAAAAGAAGCCTTAGCCTGAAGCAGAATTCTGCTGAAGCCGAAAGCTCGCCTCACTATACCTGGTGTGACTGTTCACCTGGCCCTCGTTAAATGGGTTTTATTGGTATAGTTTGAAGGACTCTTTTAACTGCTGGCGTGTTCATCACCGAAGGCCACGAATCCCTGCTGGATTTTCAACCCCTATTTTTTCTGGGGGGGGGGGGGGGAGAAGCAGCCCCATTCCCCCCTCCCTTTCGAGCAATCCGTCTCGCTCCAAGCCCTGCGAGAACCTGAAGCCTCCTCCGGCCTGGCGGGAACCGGCCTCCTCCAACCCACGCGAGAGCAGAGAGCCGCTTCCACCACCCGAGGACTCCCCTCTTCCTCCTCCCGCCTAGTCCTGCCTGCCTTTCCCTTCCCACACACACACACACACACACACACCATTCATTCAGGCCCATCCGGCTTCTCCCTCCCTCCCTCCGCCCGGCGGAGGCTGGCAGGGGGATGACGTCACCGGATCAGGCTGACCGGCAATGGGCGCCATTTTGAAACCCCCAAACCTCCGGCGGCGTCGGCGCTGGCGGTGGCGGCCGCCACAGCAGCAGCAGCAGCGGCAGGGGCAGCGGCGGCAGCAGCTCGGGCACCGGCGTCGCTGGTAGCGGCTCCCTTTCCGGTCGCGGTCGGTTTACGTCTGCCACGCGGGCTTCGCTAGGCCCCGGTCTCCGCCCGCCACACACACGGCGCGACATGGCAGGTGAGGAGAGGGGTGCACCAGAGGCAGCGGCTATGGGGCTGGTTTGGGTGGCCCTGGTCTTGGCGGGCGGAGGCAGGCCTGAGGCCTCGGGGAGCCGGGCTGAGGGAGCTGGAAGGCTTTGGCCTATTTATCTTGGGTTGAGAGAGATACTGAGAGGCGAGGGTCGGGCTTCTCACTGCATTTCTTCCCTTTCCCGTCTCCTCGCAGGGGTGGCCGGCGGCGGCGGAGGCGGCAGCAACGATTTCCAGTGGTGCTTCTCCCAGGTGAAGGGGGCGATCGACGAAGACGTGGCGGAAGGTAAAGGGGGTGCTTGTTGTTGTTTTAATTATCATTTTGGGGTGGGTGGGTTTAGGGGACGGAATGACCCTGGGCTCCTAAGGCAGGGCCTCCGAAAGGCCTCACTTCCTCTCGACCCGGCTTTAAAAACCTCCCGCAATGGGGTGTGTGTGGGGGGGGAATAATGGTAGAGGAGGCTCCTGCTAGTCCGGAGCTCCCTCCCAAGGTTGCTGCAGGCCCTTCTCCTCTGCAACAACCTTTCCCCCCCACCTCCACCCTTCCTGCAGGGTTGATGGGCCTTCACTTGCAAGGCATCCCGCAGGTCCCCAAGCGCAGGATGGGAAGAAGGAAGGGGCTGAGGATGAACCCTGGTTCACACCGCAAGGGTGCCCCCTCCACCCACCCCGGGCCCTTGTTCGGTCTGGAAGCAACATTGGTCTTGAGAAAGTGCTACCTTTTGCTCGCCTTTTTGTGGTTCGTCCCTTCTCCCCCCCCCCAAAAAAAAACCCACCACCATCTTCCTCCCCCCTTTTTTGAATATGTGTAGGGGGGATTGCAGAGTCTGACTAAGCTGCTGCTTGCTCTGCCGTCTCCACACTGTACAGAAAACTGCTGTCTTTTTTCCCCCTTTTCTTTTTTTAATGTTCCGGGAGAAATGACAGACAGTGGAACAAGAGGAGCGAAAAGAAAAAAGAGGATTGGGAGTGGGGAGCAGTCTGTCAAGGTTGTCAAGCTACATTCTAGCCATACAAGGGAGGGGAGGAGGCAGCCTCCTCTGAAATTTAGTTTTTAGCAGCAGAAATGTGAAGTCTTCTTTCTGGCAATGCGCAGCTTTAGGTGTACTTTTAAAAATGATATATCAACCAAGGTTAGGTTGAACAAGTTTGTAGCAGAAACCAGCCCAGCCTATAAAAGTGCCTTAAAAGTTCATTCTTAAGCATGTTAATTCCAAAGTAAATCTTACAAAGTTCTGTTTGATTTATTATCTAGTAATTAAAATTGCGGCCTAACTTGCTGCTTCATTAAAGTAGCTGGCTGGTACCCATGGTATCCTAGAGTTTTATGAAGAGTCTGCATTGTTTTTTGAAGGTGTACAGGTTGTATTCGTAAACTTATTAAATACTCTCTTATTAAAAGTTTGGTTATTTTGGATTTTTTAACATTTATACTACTGTCCTTAAAAGCATTTTAATTTGAGTTTGTGTTGTATTCTTGTTGTAGTTTAAAAATAATTCAAAAAACAAAAGTTGTGGGTTTTCTCTTTACAAGATTGGAGAGGCCAACTTAGGGTGTGGTTTGGAGGAAGATACTGAAACTTCTGTGATTACTAATACTCAGACTGATAATAGGTGACCCTTTAAACATAATATACTTAGAGAATTAAAAATGGTTTGCAGATAAGCGGTTTCCACACTTTCTTGAACCGCTATTTGTTTTCCTGAAAGTGACATGTTTTCCAAGAAGCAATCCAGTTTCATTAATGCTTACTTGGGTTCATTTGCCATTCTTTGTTTTATTAAGATGTTTATGCATAGTCAAACCTTCTGAATCATCAGTGGGTTTTATTGCTGTTTGCTTGTAGCATTATGAATAAGTGTAGTAGAAACATTAAATAATTATTGGTGAGATGTGAAAGAGTTCTGTGCTAGAATGGATAGTAGTAAAATAAATTCCAGTATGTGTACTAAATCTAGTATTAGTTACAGATAGGTAGCTGTGTTGGTCTGCCATAGTCAAAAAAAAATTCCTTCCAGTAGCACCTTAAAGACCAACTAAGTTAGTTCTTGGTATGAGCTTTCGTGTGCATGCACAGTTCTTCAGATACACGTGTGTATCTGTGTATCTGAAGAAGTGTGCATGCACACAAAAGCTCATACCAAGAACTAACTTAGTTGGTCTTTAAGGTGCTACTGGAAGGATTTTTTTTTAAAATCTAGTATTGTTTTTCAACCTTGATAGTGATATTTGATAGTCTTCACACAGTTCTGTATCTGGGTGGCAGCCAGCTGCAAAACATTGGTAACAAGATGTCTACATGCTTTCATATTGAGCACAGTTAATATTTATGTAGAGAGTTGCATTTAGAGTTCTATTTATAGTGAAACAATTAGCCACACCCACAGTATGTGTGTCTGTCTCTAGCTACTTTGTGTAAGGGGAAGGGGTTACATGAATAAAATACCTGGTCTTGCACCAGGTGGGAATTTATAGAATTAATTAACGACACTAAAAATTTCCGTAAATACCTTGATCATATGTTCAGTCTTGCAACTTTCTTGCTCATGGTAATAAATGACTGCAGTGCATATCAATTTATCCTGTTTTGAAACAGTTGTTGCAGTATACTTATTTTTGTTGTGAGAAAATAAATTTCTAACTACTTGCTAATGAGAATTAGTTTTTATAAGATTGGCAATTGGTTTTAAAAAGTGGGTAATTTGCCATCTACTGCCCACATTAATTTTTCAGAACAGTCTCAAGGAAGAAAGAATATTGTGCTTATGATCAAAATTACTCTTCTCTGGAGGGCTCCAGAGTCCAGTCCCTCTCAAACTTTATAGACACCCTTCCAGATCATGTGGAAGCCTCATTGTTTCCATAACAGTTTACAGTATTTCCTACTCCTGGGCATTGTGACCCATCACATGGCTATAAAAGCTAGTGTGGCTTAATTTAGAGAAGAGAAGTTAGAACCACACTGGAGTGCAGAATAGGACAAACTTGCTATTAAATGTGGGTTGTATGCATGTTATATTAGTATATCGGAATATACTATACTACATGTACAAGGGCATGTTTTATTTTATGGAATATTTGACCATAGCCAGACAACAAATTCACTTAACCAGCATCTCAGCTCTAATTTTTGTCCTTGTTTATTTGGGCATACTTTCACATCTTGCTTCCATTTCCCTTACCGCTATTTTTGAAACAACTTGTTCAAGAAGCTTTGTAAAAGAAATTGCATTTAGGTTGTTGGGCCCCAAAGAAGGGCACTATAATTGATGATAGTATGTTTTTGCTGTTTTGTCAGTAACATTTTATAGTCTTTAGAGATAAGGCAATATAGAGAGTTCTGCAACTAATCTTAAAAATAACAATTTTCTGCACTGGGCATAAGCAAAACTATCAACAAAAGTATAGGCTAAAAAGAAAACTGACATTCAGGCAGCACATTTGAGAACTTAACCAGTTTTTCAGGATTAAAATTAAAATGTCATAGATCAGAGTACTCCAAACACATGCGAGTAGTTGCTTGCATTTCGCAGTATCACAGTTAATAGAATCAAGCCTGATATATTTGTCAGTAACATGTTTTCCTTTCTGTTCTTATACCCTATCCAAAAATTTTTTTTTACTTAAATACCATGGATTTTAAAGGAACTTGCTTCCAGGTAAGTGTGGATAGGACTGTACCTATAATAGTTTTAGAAAATGAGGCCCGTAATTTTTTATTCATATATTTGTGTAATGCCATCTCAATAGTGATACCCCCATGGTAAAAATTACATTGCCAACTTCCTTCTAGCTTTTGCACTAATCACACAATGTATGGAGGTGTGTATTTTATGTATATGTGTGCAAAATAGGCTTCTAAGTGGTGCAACAATCTTCTCCCTCTGAACAACACATAAATTCATCCTATAAGACCTATATTAATTCAGATTTTAGGAATACATTTTTTGCATCAGAACCTGATATATATAGTGTTTTCAGCAGTGGCATTCATGTGTACTATACATTCCACCATAACTCCATATAGGTAGGCAATGCTGGGTGAGAAGATTTGACAAGAATGTGTCATCTCCCTGTTCATAACATTTTTATTTTCCTATCAGTTTCTTGTAGCGTAATGCGAGCCTTGATTTCTCTCCTGACTGTTGACTTTCTGCTACTTGAAGAAATAATACAGAATTCTTTTCGCCAGGCCAAAGTCTTGTCTTTACTCTGTAAAGTACCCATCAAATTGAGGGTACTATATATTTATAATGATACAGGCATCCCCCAACTTGTGCGCGATCAACTTCGCGCATGACCACGTATATGCGTGGTGCCAACAAATAACTAACTAACTAACTAACCTAAAACGGTGAGAGAGAGCTGGAAACTCCTTGTGGCTCACAAGGAAACCCTCCCCAGAGCCTGAAGAGGACACCAGTGAGCCAAAAGTAAAAAACAAACAAACTCCAGGGGCTCTGAAATGGTATGCAGGAGCTCTCACTGCTGCTCTGCTACCCCATTCAACAGCTGTTTGGCTGGAAGCTGTATGTACTGCAGTGGGGCCCTGGAACGTAACTCTTCATAAGTGGGGAGTCACCTGTACTGTACTATGGAACTGGGAATTATGGATTATAGTTCCCTGTTGTCTGTACATACTGTTGTAAACACATATTGGACAGTTATGGATGCTTGTACCTGCTTAATTAATCAAGATGTGTAATAGACTGGTGGGTGTGCATCAGCCTCTTTGTTCCTTTCCTTGCACAAGTGAGCAAATAAACCAGGAAATCTGAGATTAACTATCATTTCTGGCTTTGTTTGAACTGACAAAGTGTTGTTAATGGCTCTGAAACAAGCCACAGTATGAAGTTCACAAATCTTAATGACTTATTAAGCTGACATGTGCACATCCAAACACAGCCATTATATATTGTGTGAAGCTGCCCTTAAGGCAGGGGTCGGAAACCTAAGGTCCATGGGCCACTTAACTGGACCATGCACCCCTGCCGGTCAGTCGGCTCCCGTGCACTGTGCTAAACCAGCGCAGAACAGAGGAGGGACCGCCTTCCGCAACACTGGCCAGCTTCCCATTGGCTGCAGGAAGTTCCTGCAGCCAATGGGAAGCTGCGCACGCTGCCTCCGTGCTGGAAGGAGCGCCAAAAATAGCGTTTGCGCATGCACGCACTCCGGTCCACCGCAGCGTCTGCGTGACGTGAACCAGCCCAAGCCACAAAAACTTTGCCGACTCCTGCCTTGAGGTTATCGGCTACAAGTTGATAGACCACACCATATCTTAATAATATCCTTTAAACTTGAATTTTAGATAAGCTATAAAGAACTTTATACTTTTATGTTATGATGCTGTTTTTGTGCTGAAACATCACAACTAGTAACGAATCGGTGTTTGGGAGTGTTTCAATGCATTCTTACGAATTGCCATATTTTTCACTCTATAAGACGCACCCGACCATAATATGCACCTAGTTTTTAGAGGAGGAGAACAAAAAAAGCCAGCAAGAGCCACAGACATGCTCGCTTGGCGTGGCTCTTTAAAGACAAAGTGGCTCTCGCTGACTTTTCCAGGAGGTGGAAGAAGGGTCTGATGGGCTGCCCTCTGTCTCTTCTCTCACCGCCCTGAAAAGCCAGAGCAAGCTGTGCAGCTATTGCTGAAGCCAGGAAGCCAGCAACCCAGAAGCGCTGCGCAGCTCTCGCTCTTGCTGGCTTCTGGGATAGCTATGCAGCCTGCATCCACTCCATAAGACGCACACACATTTCCCCTTACTTTTTAGGAGGAAAAAAGTGCGTCTTATGGAGCGAAAAATACGGTATGTGTAGCCTTAAATAAGTGAAAATTTCAAAGCATTTATTGAAATGATCTCACATGCCACTTATTTTGTATTGATCTGGTACAGAAAGATGTGGAGCTATTAGAATAATAATGGGCTCGAAAGTGCTGATTTGAGTATAGCAAGATATTTTGGTAAATGAGGCTGCAATCATATATACACCTTAGACTACCCATTGAACTTGGTGGGGCATAGTTCTCCGTAGACATGTTAAGGATTGTATGGTTAAATATCACTTTTGCTTACATTTTAACTAAAAAAACATTTTTTCGGGGGGGGGGGGGGGTTGTTCAATGTTACTTCCTTAGCCCAATGTTGTGCATAACAACTTTAAAAATGCTTTTGATTTTGAAGTTTTGTATCAACCAGATATGTAAACTGACTTGATCCTCAACATAGTAACTGATCTTTGCAGAATCTTCCTTTCTTGCCCCATCACTTACCCACTCCCACTCTCCCTACGTACATTGTCAGCACTTTGTACATGCTGCACACCATTAATTTTGCCTTTGCTGTGTTCTTTGACACACAGTATGGTAGGACTGGTGCATTTGGACCTGTCCACTCTTTAAATGTTTCTAATGTAGATGGTAAAGCCCTGTTGTGCTTTCTCCCATTTTGAGGAATAGCACTGTAGCAATTCTATTTATTTATTTTAAAGCATTTCCAAACTGCTCCTTATCTTTAAAATCCCAAAGTGGTGTACAGTATACACCACTGTGTACAGTATAAAAGCATTTGTTGAAACAAAACTATAGCCTAAAATCAATAAAACAGTTTAGAAACAGAAAGGTATGCAAAAAGAAATAAAACAGATTCAGGGGATTCAAAAACATAAATATTGTGGCTGTGCATACAGGCTCCTATACACACTGGTGATGAAAAGTGGATGGGGGGGAGGAGCCATCTGCTGATGCATGTCTGTTCAGCCAGGGGAAACCACTACTTCAGGCAAGCAAGAAATTGAATCCCTAAGCTATATAAGAATGTACCATATCACATAAGATATGCTCTAAGAGGCATAACATTTTGAGAAACGTACTCATTTCAAACCATCTTTCTTATTGGCAATACTAGATTCTCTGGTTTTACTTTTGAAGGATGTGACTAATTCCATATAGAAGCAACTTTGATTTTTCAGCAAACTCATTTTCAGCTGGGCAGATGTCTTGGCACTCATGCCTGTAATCCTGCACTGCAGAGTTTCCTCCTAACGGCATAGTTCAAAGTGCTTTAAGAGCATTGCTATAAGCAAGTGGTCTAACTTGCTTAAAAAGCAAGCTATTATTTGTTGTCACCATCAGGCCCTCCCTCAAGTCCTCTGGCATATGCAGAGAGGTTGGGGTCTTCCTGTCTGTGCATGGGTGGTGTAATGTAGAGAAAAGAAGATTGAAGGGACTCCTGCTATACCTTACCTTCTGAAAAATTGTACTGAAATTGGAAGATTCAAGGAAATATGTGTACTGCTGGTCATTCTGCTTATTTTCTTTGGCAAAATTGCAGTTCTTATGCCAAACCATCCCATGGCATGATTTTTCGAAACTTATGCATTTAAAGAGTTGTTTAGGACCAATTAATAAAAATCAAAGAGTTAGAAATAAGCTCAAGTTCATCTAGTCCAACTGATCAAAAAAATCCAGTATGTTTTTAACTGGTTACCATTCAGAATTTACATAAAGCTGTGTGACAGGAATTGATAGGGATACTTATCAGTAATTTACTGGGGTTCATGTGCTTCCCAGGATCATGCCCTATATGTTAGGTCCACAGTGCCTCCTTTCAAAAGATGATTTTAAAAAACCAGATAATTTATATGTAGTAAGAAAAGCTTCCTAATGATTATCCTACTATAATAAGAAAAGAAAAAAATAGTACACTCGGGTTGTACTCCTGCCTTCATGTTTCTGTGCAGTAAAGGGTTGACCAAGCCATCAGTTCATTGTATTTTTTTGTGGATAGTTGAAGGCACAGAAACCCTATCTAGTACACCAATGCACGGGATTATGAGCTTAGTTTGAAGCAAAATCAAATATGAAAGTTCATTTCATGCTGGCAACTTATTCCTACTACCAAACCTCCCTCATGTGTCTAAATACAGGCACAGGGCATTTAAGGTCAAAGCAATGTTGCTGACTGACTTTCTGCTTAGAGACAGAAGAACAGCAGTGCTGATCTGACGGATCCTCACCTTTCTTCTATCGCTGATTTGGCAAGCTATTGATTAATTCCTTCAATGCTGTAATGTGGCCTAGAAACAAAATATAGTACTACCATGCTGTCTTGTCATGACTGATTCTTATAACCTTTTGCTGCCTATTGAGAAGATATATGCCTAATCTTTGAAAATCTTAAAAGTATAAATGATTGTTATACTTTGTCATATTGTTAAAAATGGATTAGACCTGAGTGTTGCAAATAAGTAACTGAAGAAACTAAAGGTCTAAATCTAAAAATGTTAGCAAAATCAGTATATTGCTTATAGAAATTAGCCGGTATCGGTATTTTAACTTTCTGAAACATCACAGGCATTCAAACCTACTTAGGCCACCAAGTGAACAGGAAATATGTTGAGTAGCTGTTGTATGTTTTGTCACTTGGGAACTACTTTTACCTTAACTGATCTAAATAGCTAGGAAATTCAATGGACTTTAGCTTAGAATTGTCCTCATTTTTGAGAGACAAATAGATGTAACACTTAAACATCCGAATAAGATGTTTGCATTCTAATTTAAGGATTTGGGGCGCTAGCTATTAAACTTTTTGCCAAAGTTGGAATCAGGATGATAGTCTCAAAAAGACTGGTAAGGATCCACATGTAGCAAAAGCATCCTGTAGAAAAAGTGAACATACAGTGCAAAAGTTATGAAGTGTATATAAATAGTTTTTCATGCATTACTTGTGGATAACATTGCTTATACAGTCATCAGGTAATATTCCGTATTGGGAACATTTCCAGAGCAAAACATGTGCCCCTCCATTGCCTCAGCATTAGTGTTCACCATACCTTGCAGATATTCCATGCTTCCCTTCAAGTGTCTTGAAAGCAAATGTGTTAGTATTTGCTATTTATTTTAATATAAAGAGGGTTGTATCTTCATGGGAACACTAATGCGGGAACATTAGAAAAAATTGCATATACAACAGGTTTACAGGTCATGTTTTAATGTCCCATGGGAATTTTAATTTGCAGCAAAACAGGAACACGCAGAAACAGTGTCCAAAGAGTGATTATTAGGGATTTGGGGGATTAGATTGTGGAATTGCCTCCTAGATATTGGTTTGTGGAATTTCAAAGGGTTCAGTGCCAGTTTTGCTAACATCTTAATGAAACTTCTGAGAAAGAACATCAACCTTTTTGGAGTGAGGTGCCATCAGTATGCAGATGACACCCAACCCCTTGCTTTAATTACTAAACATTGAGGTGCTGCTATTTAGGGTTGCCATATTTTGAAGAGCAAAAAAGAGGATGCTATGATGCAATTTGCCTCAGATTTTACCCCTGAATAAGAGGACATGTCATGGAAAAAGAGGACATAGGGCAACCCTATCTGTTCTGAATATGTGGAAAGATGTAGCCATGTGGAGAAGGGGTAACAGATTGACACTGAATCCAAACAAAAAAGGTTTGATACTAGCATCCTGCAAAAAAGGTACATTTTCCTATAATTGATTGGCGTTTCAGTCTTCCTATCAGAACTGGAACCAAGAGTAGGACTGGGTTATCAACATATTGTCCCAAACTGGTCTGAGGTCTATATCACGATGTGGGGAAAACAATGAAGCATGACAATTACTCTACATCGCTTCATCCTTATTTCAGACATTGTGATATATCGGCATATTGCTATGTTTAGCTGATGCTATATCACAACGTTGAAAACCTTGTATATTGATTGTATGTTGATCACCCAGCTCTATTCAAGTGTTGTCCTGAACCTTCTCTTTGATGAGCACTTATCTGCAGGACCAAAAATAGTTCTATGCCAGGTCCATCTGTTGTGGAGGCGCCACCTAATTATGACCTTGTGGTAGACTTCTGTTGAAAAATAATTAAAGCAAGTTACACTTTGATGACATAGAGGACATGGTTTGGAATAAGAAGAAAATGGGTAGTCATCAAGCACATATTAACCTAAGTTTGTGGAAGCAATTTTCCAAAATAGCTTCTAGACTTAGTCCTACAACAGAATTCCATGAACTATGGCACCTATGTTTGTAAAATGTATGCTAAATGATACATTTTGTGGTGTTTATAATAGTTAACGTAATGTTGATAATTCAAATAATTGTTAAAATATGTGGAAAAGAATGTCTTCCTGGTTGCATGTTATTGCCCACAACATATATTTGGGACAAAGAGGGATTTTAGTGTATCAGTGATTGGCCAATAGTGTTGCTTCCAAATCAAAATACAATAGCAAAGGCTTTTTCTAAATCTGGTTTAAAGATAAAAGTTAAGCCTTTTCTAGCATAGAAATGCAGTTATGGGAAAACTTCATCTGATGATATTGTCAGACGTCTTATTGCTTGTTTGTGGCCCCTGACACATGTTTGTGCCTTCTGTCCTACCCACAAAATAGGGCATACATTTGCATATATGATACAAAACAAATGCAGACCTTTCGTGGGTGGGATCGGAGACCCAATATGCATACAGTGTACTGTGCCTAGACAATCCTGTTGGCACTTCTGAAGGAACATAATCTAGTTCATCAATAAAAATGTGCTTCAAAGGGTTTTCTGAACAAGGCAACTTTTAGTTCCATACATAAGAAAGTCAGGTGGCCTGATTAATGTTATGTGTCATATGACATTATCATGGTAGTATGAAACTGCTCCCAGATAATAGGACAAGATTGCTTACTGAGTTCTTCTGTGTTCTCTTAGAATCTCTGGCAAAATTATAAGTGTGTATTTTGTCTTGGTTGCTGAATTCATGCTGTTGGAAAAGAGGGGATTTTTTTATAGCGGAAAACAATTGCTTCAAGAGATCCATCTGTGCAGCTTAACCTTTCCATTCAGCTGATAGTAAACCATTTATAGCTATATGCAGGCAAACACAAGGCTTTAAGCATACTGGGTATAAAAATATTTCCCAGATGCTTGAATGAAGCACCACAATAAGAGGTCTTGTCTGATTGTTATAATTCAGTGACTGTGTTTTGAGTTTATTTTTTAAATTACAAGATCTGGATTATTTTGTTTTGAAGGGACTTTTTTGTCTTATGCTTAATCTTTAGTTTTTGTTCGTGCATAGATGCTGTTAATGTAGGAGCCTTAATTTGCTATTTGTAGTTGTATGCTAACATAGCTTCCCATATCACTCTAGTTAGAGGCTGTCTAAGAATAGACGTGATTATAACTTGCTCACAAAAATTCACATATAAAATCTTTCTAAATGGTGCATTTGCATTCAAGAACCTAAATTTTCCCTGTAGAGGGAAAGCATTTTTTGTCAACATGCTTAGTGGTTAGAATCTCTTGGGTCATTATTTTCAGTATCTTATGGGAAGGTATAGCAGTTGTAGAAAATTAATGTTTTGTCTAAAATAAGTTGTACATGTCTAGTACCATCTGGAATAGAAGATTGCAAAATAGTGTATCAGGTCTTGAACCTGAGTTGGTGGGTGTGTGGCTAGCTCATGTGTTATGGGCTTGTGCCAAAGCTGAGTAGTTACAATATTGGTACAACATTCTATATCACTATTGAATTTCCTTTCACCATAGTTCTAGTAGAACTATGCTGGAAGAGCAAGTGGTCTGTTCAATCTAATCTTCTTTGTTTGGTCTCAGAGCCTTGAGGAACAATAGTTTATTGCACATTCGCCTCATCATTACCGTATTTTTTGCTCTATAAGACGCACCAGACCACAAGACGCACCTAGTTTTTGGAGGAGGAAAACAAGAAAAAAAATATTCTGAATCCCAGAAGCCAGAACAGCAAGAGGGATCGCTGCACAGAACAGCAAGAGGAATCGCTGTGCAGCAAAAGCAGCGATCCCTCTTGCTGTTCTGACTTCTGGGATAGCTGCGCAGCCTGCATTCACTCCATAAGACGCACACACATTTTCCCTTACTTTTTAGGAGGGAAAAAGTGAGTCTTATAGAGCAAAAATACGGTATATTCTCCCCACTCTCTATGGGTGAGGTTCAACTATTGTCGCACTTTGATGTAGAAGATGTGCATTGGGGATGCTGGGAATTTGCTCCAAGGTGGATCTGGGCTCATTGACAAAGCTTGCCAAATGCCTTCTTAGAATGCAGGTGTTCAAAAACCTCAAAACTGGTTGTCAAATCTTAGCTTGAGAAACCAGCTAGTAGCACTTGAGGCCAAATTGCATTTTTCACTTCAGCCTGGAATTCTCTGATCTATTGCTCTTAAAAAAAAAAATCCTCTTGAAGAGGCCATCTACAGCATGGATAAGAGACTTAACCCTGTGTCTCTTAGTCCCAACCATGTTTTAAGTTTTCCGACCATGTTACTTACAAGTGCAGTTTTGGATTCCTAGCATGAAGGAGAAGAAAGTGAGTGGCAAAGGAAGCACTCTCTTCTCTGTGCCCTTCTCTGATGCAAAATATCCTTTACCAAACTGAAGCTGTGTTTGACAACTTAGTGGTTGCAAATCCTTGTTTCCTAGCCTCTACCAGCACAGGATCTCAGAAATGTGGAACTGTCCAGTTATCATACATAGCTACAATGCTGGTTCCCCAGCAATATCTATGCCTGTTTTGGTTCATGGGGGGCAGTAAAGTCATATATCGGCTTGTCCCTTTGGTTTGAGGGACACTTAATGACATGCATTTAGAGTCATGCAAGCCTCCCTGCCCCACAGCATATATATGATAACTACAGTGGTACCTCGGGTTACATACGCTTCAAGTTACAGACTCCACTAACCCATAAATAGTGCTTCAGGTTAAGAACTTTGTTTCAGGATGAGAACAGAAATTGTGCTCTGGCGTCGCAGCAGCAGCAGGAGGCCTCATTAGCTAAAGTGGTCTTCAGGTTAAGAACAGTTTCAGGTTAAGTACGGACCTCTGGAACGAATTAAGTACTTAACCCGAGGTACCACTGTAGACAGAAATCTACAGAAGGGGAAATGGTAATTCTGGCTGTCGTTAGCAAATTGTCATTTCTGTGTCTTCTTCTAGTACGCCATTCTTAAGATAACCAACTATTACCTTTGGATCTGCTGGCATATTTTTTACTAGAATTTCTGATAAAATTCTAAAATGTCTGAATCTTCATACATGGAATATATTTGTTCCAGGCATTTCACATTTCCATCAACAATCTGTAATTTCTGGGTATATTATTTAATCAGCATATATTGTTCCCACTTAGGCTGATATTTGTGTTCTAGAGACTCTAAATTGGTTAAGAACTTGCATATTCTACTCCCTTTGTTATCAAACATAATTCATATTTTACACCTTCTTGGGTCACTTAGTGAACCACAAATCCATAAAAGTTTTACGTATATCTTTAATTTCAATGTATAGTGTAACAAGGGTAAAGGTATAGGTACCCCTGACCATTAGGTCCAGTCGCGGACGACTCTGGGGTTGCGGCGCTCATCTCGCTCTATAGGCCGAGGGAGCTGGCGTTTAACTGCAGACAGCTTCTGGGTCATGTGACCCCATAACTAGCAATTTCTGAAGTCTGCCTGTGACTAGGAATTCAATTTGAGCTAGCAGACTGAATCACTGCCAAAAAAAGGTTATAAAGAGTGGTAACTCTTACTAGAGGTAATGAATATATCTTTCTGGAGAACTATGGATGACATTCTTTTTTAGTATGGAAGTCACTCAAAGAATATTCTAATCTAGTTCTCTAGGGTTTTCATTTGCGTAAAAAAAACACTTGTGTGGTAGAAGATACAAACCATTTCAGACAGCACAAGCTTATGCTCATTGGCTTACACTTCCTGTTTCCCGTTATTGCATCTAAAATTGTTAATATGGAGCTTTGAATATCCATGCATAACTTTGAAACAAGAATGATTTCCTCTCCAACACCATCCCTTATTACATTTATATGGGCCAGATAAATTATCTCACTAACTGCCCAAAGGTTATGGAAATCTGTTTGCAGGTGGTTCGTTTTATTAATCTAAAATACTAATTTTACCATTCCAAACCTGTTTTTCTCTAAAGCATGTTGCTATGTCTCCAGTAGAGACTGCTTCAGATTGCGGCCCAAGAAACATAAAAGAGTGAGGCCAGGGTCCACAGAGCTACACAACTGTGTAGTACTGTCTCCTCATGTTGTGAGGTTCAGTTGTGTGTAGCAGCCCAAACACAAGCACATCCTATGCCACATAATTAGTTAATTTTGAAACTGAAGCAGTTCATCGTATCATAGAATTGTAGAGTTGGAAGGGACTGCAAACGTCATCTAGCCAACCCCCTCCAATGCAGGAATCACAGCCAAATAATCCATGACACCCAACTTCTGTTTTAAAACATCCAATGAAGGAAAGTTCACTTCTTTCCAAAGTAGGTTTTTTTTCACTGTTGAACAGCTCTTACCATCAGAAAGTTCTTCCTATTGTTGAGTACACATCTCACTGATTCAACATAGGTGTGTTTGAGTGTGCATCTGTGTAGCTACTTGGATTCTGGCCTATAGGTTTAGCATGATAGTGTATACCTTAACTTTAGAAATCACTATTACCCTGCTTATCCTGCTCACTAGAGGGAAGAGGAATTACCGTATTTTTCGCCCTATAGGACGCACTTTTTCCCCTCCAAAAATGAAGGGGAAATGTGTGTGCGTCCTATGGGGCGAATGCAGGCTTTCGGTGAAGCCTGGAGAGCGAGAGGGGTTGGTGCACACCGACCCCTCTTGCTCTCCAGGCTTCGCGGACCTCTCTGCAAGCAGCGGGAGCGTTCCCGCTGTTTGCGGAGAGTTGCCTGCATGCTGAAGCCTGCGCGCGCTGAGCTCAGCACGTCCAGGCTTTGCGGACCTCTCCGCAAGCAGCGGGAGCCAGCGCTGGGCTCCCACGACTTGCAGAGAGCTGCCTGTTTGGGGGCTGGGGTCGGGGGAAGCTTGGGCGGGCCTCCCCCGCCCCAGCCCCGTGCCTGGGGGGAAAAATAATTTTCCCCCTTAATTTCCCCCCCAAAAAACTAGGTGCACCTTATGGGACGGTGCGTCCTATAGGGCGAAAAATACGGTAAGTAAACTCTAGGAATACTGACATCAGAGTGTTACCTTATGGTAAGGGAAATGGGTGTGGGGGCATAAAAAGCACTGCAGACTTCATTCTCATTTTATTGAGATTTGCTCAAGTCTGCCAATATCTCAGCATGTTCCCTTAAGAAAAAGGAATATCTCCATTCTCTCCTCAGCTCTGTTATTGTAGTGTTTCAAATTTATGCACTGAATAATTCAAAATTTAGAATCTTAATGCTAGTAAGTAGCAGTAATCTTTCTCGCACAATAGAATATAATAACCAAGCGGGCTGGAGGAACAGATTACGTCTAGTTATTAGATAATGTTCAAGGAGCTCTTTCATCCATTGAAGGGCAACCCAATATGTTTTATCCCTTCCAAGCTGATAAATTAATGCCATGGTCATAGTGTTTGTAGCTTTCTATAACCTTGAGGGCTTTTAAAATGGAAAGCCACATTTTCAAATGTTGTTGTGTTAGAGTATTATTACAATCAGTCGTATATACATTTTGTCAAACAAATAAATAAAACTCTGAGTGGCTTTCCATGTGTCCTTTAGGTAGAGTTTAGGCTTATGCACCCATGACCTTTAGACAACATTCATTACTAGGATTATTTATTTATTTGCATTTATATACCACTGCTCTGCCAAGGCATCCAAGGCAGTTTACCATTTTAAAATACTAAAGCAAATAAATTATATCAAATGTACAGTAGTGAAGTCTTCTCGGGCCAACTGGGAGCTGATGGCACAAGCTTCCTGGCCTGGGCTCCCTCGCTTCTCCCTTCCCTCAGGTCACACAGAGCTCCAGGGAGTGTGGGAAAGGAGCTACCCCAACAATTCTCTCAGACCGTTGATGTTTCTGTCAGGAGCCGATGGTATGTGTGCCCAATTTTATCCTAAATTGTCATTTGTCATATTGTTACAGTAGAGCTAGGTTGCATGCTTTTAAATGCAGGCAGTAGCTGTTGGTGCAGCAGAGCAGGGAGGAGAAATGATATTGTGGAGGCTCAGCGGCCTCTCAGGAACCAGCAGTGGCGCCAGGTGTTCAGAAGACCGGTGACCAACCCTGCCTACGCTGCCCCACTGACCACCACTGCATATAGGCGGCCTTCTTTTTGTACTTTGAGCATCCATGACCGCCTAAGCTGCTTGTGAATTTCAAAAGGCATCTTGACATCCATAGCTGGTTCCCATTGTAACTGGTAGGGAGGAAGGCAAACAGGAGATAGCGTCGGAGACAATGACTGCCGGAGCCACAGCCAATGAGAGGCAAAACTGACTGCTAGTTTTGTCCACATCCTTCTCCCTGCTGAGTTCTACAGTGGAAGCACAATAAATGACTTGGACAAAGGAATTGAAGGGGTGCTAATCAAATTTGCAGATGACACCAAACTGGGAGGGGTAGCCAATGTTGCAGAAGACAGAACTGGGATTCTAGACTGTCTTAACAGATTGGAGAACTGGGACCAAACTGACAGAATGAATTTCAATCGGGACAAATGTAAGGTTCTACGTGGAGGCAGGAAGAACCAGCTGCACAAATATGAGAGGGGGGACACCTGGCTTGCTGGTAGTATGTGTGAAAAGGATCTGGGGATCTTAGTAGACCACAAGCTTAACATGATAAACAGTGTTATGAAGCAGTGAAAAAAGCTAATGCTATTCTAGGCTGCATCAACAGAACTATAGTGTCCAGATCAAGGGAAGTCATAGTACTGTTCTGTGTGCATAGGAGGGTGATCAAGATGACAGAGAGTCTGGAAACAAAGGCTTATGAGGAAAGGTTGAGGGAGCTGGGTATGTTTAGCCTGGAAAAGAAGTGACTGTGAGGAGGTATTGATAGCCTTCTTCAAATATCTAAATGGCTGTCACATGGAAGATGGAGCAAGCTTTTTTCTTCTGCTCAGAGGGTAGGACCCAAACCATTGGATTCAAGTTACAAGAAAGGAGATTCCAACTAAACATCAGGAAGAACTTTCTGACAGTAAGATCTGTTCAACAGTGGAATGGACTCTCTCGGGAGGTTGTGGACTCCCCTTCCTTGGAGGCTTTTCAGCAGAGGCTGGATGGCCACCTGTCCTGGATGTTTTACTTGAGATTCCTGCATTGTAGGGGCTTGGACTAGAAGTCTCTTCCAACCCTACAGTTCTGTGATTCTTTGATTTTAGAGTCATAAGAAGGAGGAACCTGACAGTCAGTGCTACTCCCTGAAATGGTTGTAGGTTACGGCAGGCGGGTGGGGATTGGATGACAGCAGATTGGATTTGGTGGGGCAATGCTCCATTCACTGAAATGAGCCAACCTGCCTTGCATCTTGTTATCTTTAACATTTCCACACTCAGTGTTGAGTGCACAAATTTGAGATTGTTCTTCATGATGTTTGGACTACTTAAAAGGTGATGAAGGCTTGTAGAGAGAACCCATCACTTTTAATAGTACAGTTGAAAATCAGCCTGCAAATTTCATGTGGACCTGTTGTCCATTCAATTGTATACCCTGTTCTTAAGGTACTTGGCTCACTTTACACATTATAATACTTTTGTCTCTGTTTTCTGTTTACAGCTGACATTATCTCAACAGTTGAATTTAATTACTCTGGAGATCTTCTTGCAACAGGAGACAAGGGTGGCAGAGTGGTTATATTTCAAAGGGAACCAGAGGTCAGTACCATTCAAAACAATAAAAAAGTGGTTCTTCTCCCTTGCTGTTTATGTTTAAAGTGAATGGTATCACAAAATCACATCATCAATTTTAATTTATGATCAAGCTACTTTCTTTTAAAAATTGATCTTTATACTTTACCTGCCAACTATTTCAAGTACATTGATGTTTTCCCCCAGAATTCATTAAGTCACAGTCATTCTTCAGATTACTCATTTTCAGATGATACTACCTACATTAGTTGTATGTACATTCATAAGTAGGAATAGAATGGCTTGAGGAACATCTGTTCTTTATTGCTTGTTCAACCATTGTGAGAAAGAATGCAATAGGATGACTAAGAAAGGTTAAGCAATACATATATATCCTTAGCCACTGATGAGAAAGATTTTTGGGTTGGCTACTAGTTTTTATTTTACGTGTTTATTACATAGGTATTGTGTCAGTTGAAGGGGAAAGTGTGCACTAAGTCATACCATTGTGTTAAGGAATGCACATTTGTCTTTGGCAATCTTTAGAGAAAGGACTTAACAAAAAAATAGAGAAAACTTGCTGATACTTTTAGGAACTGCAAATAGAAAGGTACTAGAAAAAGCTGTCTGATTTATTCACACCATCTCAGGAACCTGTAAGTCTTCATTCCAGCTAGGGCTGCAGTCCACTTTGTGCACTGAGAGGAGTTTAAGGTTCACAAAATAATGAGGTCTTGCAGCACTGCAAGGCAAGAATAGCCTTGCTTTATTTCAGATTTTGTAAAAGGGGAAAAGCCAGTTGCCATACTGCTTACCTTATTATAGATGAGGAAGAAATTTTGATTTAAAACTTTGTGGAAGACACACATGCAAAGCTAATCAAGAAGAGCCTCGTTTTCAGAATAGTTAAAAATTAGTAGCTGCAAGAACAAGTGAATTGATTCCATACATTTGCTTTTTCAAAGCAACAACAAAGGAATGATACTTTTATTTTTAAAAAATGGTGCTTCCAGATATGTGTAATGGCGCTAGGTTTCTCTGACCAAAGGTAATTTGTGACATTGCTCCAAGTTTATGAACAGTGAAACAGTCATACACTGACTTAAACCATTGGGCCAGTATTATATTCTCTGATTTGGCAACAGCCAGTGATTGGGGGGGCGGGTTTGGGGTGGTATATTCCAACCTGTCATTCAGTAGGTCAGCTCTTCTGAATCTTTTTTTTCTCCCTTATGTAACTAATTCCTTTTGCAACTTGTATGACAGATAAAGTTGTAAAGGTCTACCTTTCAATAGACGTGGCTATGATTCAAGACAGCTGTTTGTCAACATACAGGCAGGAGCTCTCAAGTTTTTGCTTCAAAACAATTAGTCAAAGAGGCAGATTGAAGACAGTTTGCTTCTGTGACTGTTATATGTTGCAGCACAAACTTTGGTTCTCTCTTTGTTCACACACATGTGAACACAGCTTCTTTGCACCCTTTCCGTTGCCTCTTTATCATGCAAGAACCTCTTCCTGTTGTACTTTGCAAGCGTGAGGGCAGGTAGATGCTTTAATAAATTTGGTATATTTGTTTATTGAATAACTTCTGATATTGTTGGAATCTTTGTTAATTCTTCTGCTTAGTATGTGCATGCTACAAAAATTACTTTTTCACACATGTGTGTTCCCTTGCAGAACAAAAGCCGTCCTCATTCAAGGGGAGAATATAATGTTTACAGTACCTTTCAGAGTCATGAACCTGAGTTTGACTACTTGAAAAGTCTAGAAATTGAGGAAAAAATTAATAAAATTAGGTGGTTACCACAACAGAATGCTGCTCACTTCTTATTATCTACAAATGGTAAGTTTACACAACACATTTTTCTGCATATGTTCTAGTTGTATCTGATTACTTCTAGATCATTCATGTCTACTTACATATAGTATCATTTCTAATGTAACTACAGTGGTACCTTGGATCTCGAATTTAATCCATTCTAGGAGTCCATTCGACTCCCAAAACAGTCAATTGGCTCCAAGAGCTTCCTGCACTCATGTTGGACAGTCAGCTTCTGAAAAACATTTGCAAACTGGAACACTCACTTCCAGATTTGTGGCATTCAGGAGCCGATTTGTTGAGGAGCCAAGCCATTTGACTACCAAGGTACCACTGTATAATTGAATTGTTCATGTGCAACACCAAATAACTGCTTGGTGCTACAAAAGCAAGTTAATTATTATTGTTGTTGTTGTTGTTGTTGCTGTTGCTGTTGTCATAATCAAGCCTGCCATCTGGTGTTTCAATTTCTGCAGTCCCAAATCCCCACACTGGCCCATAAGCTAATAGCAAAGTGTAAATTTGCCATGACATTTAAACTGGTGAACCATGGGTTCTCTTGCTTTGTAAGCTATACTTCACTAAGCTAGTTCAGTTGTTCTTTATGAAACCATTATCGTGCTGTGGACTTCATAACTGATTTTGAATGATATATTGAAAAATTGCCCAGGTCTAGACATAAGAGGATTGAGGCTATCAGCATCACGATGTAACCCTCCTTGTAAAGGAAACCAGTACGCTTTCTCACTGTCAGTGTTCCCAACTGTTCTTTCCCAGGCACTGAAGAGAAATTCTTTGTGAAGTGTTTACTTGTCCTGTGTAAGATTTTCACAAATGCCCAAATTATTTTGATAGCTTTCTGCAAACCCTTTGCATCATAAGATTTCTGATACATTAAGAGGTATCACTTGCTTGAGTGGGCAAACAAGAATATATCTTTAGATTAAGTGATTTAAGATGCCGAAAACCTTAATATTTAATAATTTAGTAAAAGATAAATCCTTGAAGACTCCACTCTGCTTCTTAACTATTATACAAGCTAGTATTAATAATTTATGGCTTAATAATGTACTTCGCTGAACTGATACTTTTCACGCAAAGAGGACAACATTATAGTGGCAGGGAACCTGCAAGTGTGCTGTGTTTCTGAAGAGAGTCTGCCCCCCACTGTATTGTTGAGGATCTCTGAATCATATTTTTCTGTTCAGTTTAAAATATATCCAGAAACCTATCTGACACAATGGACCAAGAGATTTACAGCCTAGTTCATATAAGTTGTGCTCGTTTATTTTATTTTATTTTTGCACTGATTTTCTTAGGTAAATTAACGGGGGTATTTTTTAAAATACTGTTTTTAGAAAACACAAACAGTACTTTTGTAATAACATAACTACATGTTATAATCAATACCTTGCATAATGAAAATATCTGAAGAAATGATTTCTCAGTATAAAAGTATCTATTTCTCTTCAAATAATCTACAGCATTTATCAGGCAAATATATCCATTTTATCAGAGTGTACTCTAGGCTATTCATCATTATGATAGTGTTTTTTATATTTTAAAAAACTTGTTGTGTAAGACTTTCTACTTATAGTTGAAAGAAGGTTCTTAGTTGCTTACTGAAATTGTAAATTCTTCAGTTGTGCAGACTGTTGTGGCAGGCACAGCTGAAACAAATGCTTATTGTTCAGGCTCTTAGAGGCACTCCTGACGTAATTATATAAATGCTAGTGGCCTAATGCATTTGTGTGCTTGGTTATACAGAAACTATGCATAAGTTCTTCATAAAAGTTACAGCTTTGTAATAGAGAACGGTGACACTTCACATTGTGTGTTGCTAACAAATTGCTATATACAATGGTTGCCTAAATTATATTAATTTTACCACCACTAGAAAAACCAATGCAACACAGGGTTGTGTATGTGCCATCATTCTTCAGGAATGCATAAAAAGTGCAGCTTGTGTATCAAACAGAATTCAGTTTCATGAGAAATAAAACCCCACTCTAGCCCGTATGGTTACAAAGATATGCTTTGTAATGTCAGTACTTCTGAAATTTCAGGGAAGGGAAGGGACTGAATAAGAGTGGAAGCAATGTTTTGTGGCTCCTTACTCCTTCACAATATTACCCAAAATAAAATTGATTATGGTATGGGCTTCAAAACTAACCAGTTGTAAGTGCCTCCCAATTCTCCGTAAAGTGCAAGGGTAGGGTCCCTTTTTCTCAATAATGCCTTGGCAAACACAAGTAGCACACTGGAAATGAAACAAGACCTAGCCCTTCCCACAAGCTTTGGAGAAGAGTCTGCTTTCACTGCATCTTCCCTTCTTTAAAACCCTGCTCACAGTGAAATCCAGCCCGCCTGCTCCCCCAAGTCCTCTACATGTGACAGAAACCGTGTACCTGAGTATCTCTGGGATGTTTTCTATACAACCGTTGCATAATATGCTCCACTTGCAAAGATTATGCATTTAGAATTGATTTGTCTGGGCAGAGTTCAGTTTATAAACAAACCATTCATTCAATCTTCTCCACGTCCAAATTCTTAGTCCAGCTTGTATACCATACTGGGTTATTTGTAAGCAAAAATTAATGACAAAGTAGCTTTCGGTGTTGTTTGATTTCAACCATTTGAATATTTTCTCCTTTTTTCAGATAAAACTATTAAATTATGGAAAATCAGTGAACGGGATAAAAGAGCTGAAGGTTATAACTTGAAAGATGAAGATGGAAGACTTCGGGATCCATTTAGAATCACAGCACTACGGGTATTTTGTTACCTTTATTTAGAATTAACAAAATCTAAGCAATGTTACTAACTGTTGGGTCACAGTTGTATCATGCAAAGTAGAAACTTGAAACTTTTTGAAAGCTTCTTAACATCTACTTAGAAAACTATGGGGTTGGAAAAGCGCTATAACTCATTGCACCATTTTCTCTGTATAAAGAGAATCTTAACTATAAAATCTTTTCTAAACACATAATTTTGCATGAAAAAGGTTGCAGCTGCAGTCCCTGTCATCTCCAGGTACACCTGGATAAGCTCTGTCTTTAAAGGCACTGCCAGTCAGTACTGTATAGAGAATACTGACCTAGATGTAGCCATAGTCTGACTTGGTAAAATGAAGCTTCCACTGTTCCTTTAATTCAAGACGTTTAACTCCCTTGAAACGTCTACAGTTAACCTAGTCATTTCAAAGACAATTTTATATGTGTATTTAATACTGTTCTTTCCTGGATGTTCTGGAACATTGTTAAGCTATTTGAAAACAGAAAAAGGTGATTCTACTTATGGTGGCATATTGGTTAAATTTGCACTTTTGGAAACTTGCACAATGTTATACCACTCTTGATTGTTTTTGAACCCTGAAGACAGGCTGCTAGAGAGCCTTTTCAGCTTAATCTTTCACAGGCACAGAACAGTTTGACAGTCGCCATTTAAAATATCAAGCTACTTTTGAAACAGTGATGTACAAATTAGCATGCCAAAAGTTAGAAAGCAAGATGTCAGAGGAATGTGAAAGGACTTGATGCACATGTGGTTCTATAGGTCTGAGTCATGCAGTTTTACTTGGCATGCTAGTGCGTTTATGCCTTGTGTGTTAACACTTGAATTCTAATTTTTAGAATGGATTTGTGATCCCTGACTAGAGAAGGGTGTTGAGTTGACTGAGATCTGAAATAGTACACCATTAGAAATATCAAAATCTTCAAAAGTAGGGGGTCTATGGCTTGGCTTTCGAAAAACGGGGTCCACAGTACTTAGCTAATTGGGAATCACTGATTTTGGGTATATTCAGAAGTAGTTCTGCTTGAGCAAAGGGCTACTTAGTACTATTTTGAATGCAATCCAATGCCAGATCATTCCATCAACTTTTGTAACTTTAAAGATTTTGTAACTTTAAGATGTTGTAATGATTAGCCCTTTAAATAAATATTTTATGTAGTAGTGAACTTCTCTCCTTTTCTCTATTTTTAGGTGCCAATATTGAAACCCATGGACCTAATGGTAGAAGCAAGTCCCCGAAGGATATTTGCAAATGCACACACATATCACATAAACTCTATTTCAGTAAATAGTGATCATGAAACGTACCTTTCTGCAGATGACCTAAGAATCAACCTGTGGCATTTAGAAATCACAGACAGAAGTTTTAGTATCCTTTTTTATATTAGATACATAGGAATACTTAATGCTTAGTAGCTTCTTACAATAAGTATTACTGGCCTCAATCAATTGTTCTGAATATGATAAATCATCTGTTTTATTTTGTTTAGTCTTTTAAGACAAGGGTAGGGAATCTCTAGCCCTTCCAGGTGCTGCTGGACTATAGTTGCCATCATCATTAGCCATGCTGGCTAAGGGTAATGGAAGTTGAATAAAGTTTGGAGAGCCTACATGTTCTCCACACCTTTAGAATTTCAGGAGTTTTGAGTTTGGAAGAGCAAAAAACTGCAAGGCATGTAAAAATAGTGGACTCTCCTTCCTTGGAGGTATTTAAAGAGGTTGGATGGCCGTCTGTCATGGATGCTTTAGCTGAGATTCCTGCATTGCAGGGGGTTGGACTAGATGACCCTTGGGACCCTTCCAATTCTATGATTCTATGAAATGTTGGGGAGGGGGGAGCATTCTTCGCAGCTGTTTTGTGCTGTCAAAATAATGAGCGGTAACAGTGCCTTGTAACTTCTTTCTGCCTTGAATTCTTCTGACTCTCAGTAAACAATTCTTCTCTGGGTTTTGCATTTTTTAAAATAATATTTAACTCTCATATGCTAGAGTTCTGTTTGGCAACTATATTAAAGGGAGCCCAGAGCAGTGACCAACATAGTGTCTGATAAGACCATAGCCAAATGATAGCTTTAAAATGTACAGTGCATTAATGTGTTTTTATCCCCTCCCAAAGGCCTGGACAAATTAATTTCAGTCTGAACATGGTCGGGGAAGCGGGTGCTTGATTTCCCCCCCCCCCTTCCACCTTGAGTCCCAAATATGAGGTGCTGCTATGAGAAAACTGTCTCTCATGTTCACATGCCCTGACTGTTGGTGGTGATATTCTGAGAAGACCCTCTCCCCTCCACCCCTGTTGTAAACTGCAGGTTGTAGAGAATGGTGATCCTTCAATTGTATATTAGATGATAAACTGAATGCTAGAAATGTCAATTCCAAATAATATAGAATTTGGGTACAGTTTTTAGATTGTTTATCACCCTGTATTGCATACTTTTAAAGTTATATTTTGAGGAAAACAAATCTATATGAACCTATACAAACAAACTTTCAGACATTGTAGATATAAAGCCTGCTAACATGGAGGAACTTACAGAGGTGATAACGGCAGCAGAATTTCATCCTCATCATTGTAATGTGTTTGTCTACAGCAGTAGCAAAGGAACTATACGGCTCTGTGATATGCGTTCATCAGCTCTTTGTGATAGACATTCAAAATGTAAGTATTTTCTCAGTTTTCTTTACCACTTCTCAGAAAAAAACAGGTATGTTTTCTGTAAAGGATGCGGGTGGCTCTGTGGTTTAGACCACAGGACTTGCCAATCAGAAGGTCAGCGGTTCGAATCCCCGTGACGGGGTGAGCTCCCATTGTTCGGTCCCAGCTCCTGCCAACCTAGCAGTTCAGAAGCACTTCAAAGTGCAAGTAGATAAATAGGTACTGCTCCGGCGGGAAGGTAAACGGCATTTCTGTGTGCTGCTCTGGTTCGCCATAAGCGGCTTAGTCATGCTGGCCACATGACCCAGAAGCTGTCTGCAGACAAACACCAGTTTCTCAGCATATAGAGCGAGATGAGCGCCGCAACCCCACAGTCGTCTGCGACTGGACCTAACGGTCAGGGGTACCTTTACCTTTATATTTTCTGTAAACTAATATTAAGTTCTGTTTATTGGTAGAGAACATCCCAGTGTCTATCTGGGATCTCACCATTCCAATGGGCATAGAGTACATGGTGTCTTGATTTTTTAGGGCACATTTTTAGGGCACATTTCAGCAACTCTTGTGGGGCAGAGGTTGGAAACCACTGATATGGCTAAGCCTTGGTTAACTAAAAATGTTAAAGTATTAACCATAATAGTAAGCAGCTTTTCTGTCCACTTTCACAACTTTCAGTCTTTGAAGAACCTGAAGATCCCAGCAGCAGATCATTCTTTTCAGAAATAATTTCCTCAATATCGGATGTAAAATTCAGTCATAGTGGTCGATACATGATGACCAGAGACTACCTTTCCGTTAAAGTATGGGATCTCAATATGGAAAACAGGCCTGTAGAGACCTATCAGGTACAGTGTTTGTGTGTTATATTTTATAATAATAAAGATTTCTTCCCAAAATTGAACATGTTCTCATGCTCTTCAACACTTATATATTTTAAGGTTCATGAATATCTGCGAAGCAAACTTTGTTCACTGTATGAGAATGACTGCATCTTTGACAAGTTTGAGTGCTGCTGGAATGGTTCTGATAGGTAAGGCTGACTTGTGTAAGGAGACTCGCTTAAATGCTTGCCTGAACTGAAAATTGGTGGTGGTTTTAATTCAAGCAGAAGGAAAAGTAAGATCTATGATCCGCACTGGGGCTGGTGAGCAGGGCGGGGGACAGCCTAAACTTCTACTTTAGCTTTCACAGTAGTTCTCGGTGCATCTATATTAGTTATGTCATTGTGTACTTAATAACTTGCTGTAGGTGATCCTCAAAGTATATGATGGGTAGCATGATAAAAACAAATATGCTGCCTTAGGAGGAAATATAAATTTAGTGATGGTACATTTGCTTTGTGTGGAAAAGAGAGGGGGAATTCCTGGGATCAGTCCTTGGTATCACAGACTTCAAGCATGTGGCCTGGTTGCTCCCAGAAGAAAATTTTGTGTGTGAATTGAATGGTAACTTAGAGATGGTTGGCTGCTTGAAATATCCTTTAGTGTGGAAGTGGAAAACCTTTGTTCTGTTAAGAAGCATATTCCTTTGGGGGTAAACTGTTGGGATCCGCATGCCAACTGTGGGCCAAACCCCAAAGTGAGTGGGGCCCTCCTTTTTTCTGTCTTCCCACCCAGTGGGCTGCTAGTATAGAGACAGATTGCTCTTGCCAGTGGTCTGAACTGATCATTTGCTGCAGAAGGTGTTGAAATGAGGTAAAGGACCACACAAATTAAACCCCAAGGGCTTTAGGCGGCCCATTTCTCAGTGTGTAGCACGATATAGCATAGATGCCACAACACACAAAGATTCAGCAATGCCTTCTTCCTGGTTAAGTGCATCTCCGCTGGGATAAACCCCACCCTAATAACGAGAGCTGTTGCCAATCAGTTGGTCTGGATCAGCTGCTGGTAAGAGGCAGCTTATTCTTTACATGAAAAACATGATTCTCCCCTTCTCTGCGCAGCATCTCCTGCCACTGGGGGCTGGGCAGAGAGGGGGAGGGGTTTTTTTCTTGTTCTCCCCCTCTAAAACAAGGTGCGTCCTATGGTCTGGTGCGTTCTATAGAGCAAAAAATACGGTACATAGGAAAATACTAATAAAATAGGAATGCCTCTCAAACCATTGTAACTATCCATTAAGGTCTGCAGGAGAGGCCCATCTTTGGTGTGTCTATCTCTAACTGAAGTTCAGGGAGCAGGGGCCTTTTCTGCAGCAGCACCTCATCTCTGGAATGACTACCTGTCAGAGGCAGGTCTGGTACTGACACTGGTTCCTTTTCATTGGTTAGAAAAGATGCAGCCCTTCCCCCACTCTTAGGAGAAGTGAAAACTGTAAGGAGCCACAGCAGTTTATTGCCTTCTGATGATCTTGCATATTTTAAGGAAATTTTAGACTGTTTCACTTACATGTCTGTGGTTATTTTATTGATGTGTTGTTGTTACTTTTCCCTGAGACCCATTGATGAACAAACTAGTAATGACAAATAAATAAATAGTAAGGGAAAGGAAATTGCGACCCTCCTAAAATTGCAAGTAACTTGACATTACCTATCAGAAGTAACCAATGAATAAAAAGTTGTTATCTTCTCTTTTCCAATGCAGCGCTATTATGACTGGCTCATACAACAACTTCTTTAGGATGTTTGATCGAAACACACGGCGAGATATTACATTAGAGGCTTCAAGAGAAAGTAGCAAACCTCGTGCTATCTTAAAGCCCCGGAAAGTGTGCACAGGTGGCAAGAGAAAGAAGGATGAAATAAGTGTTGACAGTCTGGACTTCAATAAGAAGATCCTTCATACAGCATGGCACCCTGCAGAGAACATCATTGCTGTAGCTGCCACCAATAACTTGTATATATTCCAGGACAAAATTAATTAAAGACGGCTTATCTGAGGACAAAGTTGTCGTCTTGCATAGTTAAGCTCAGTTGTTTATCTGTCAGAGAGATGGCCTTGTTGTCCTCCCAGTAAAGAACATTGATGCACTTATTTCCCTTTATAGGTAAAGGAGAGAAGCTGGCCTGGACTTGAGTTCATGGTGTATTTCTGCCTTCAGTGAGGGAGAACGTGGAATTGAATTTTTGTAAACGAAAAAAAGCCCACTAGAAGCAGAATTGATGGACAATACTCAATAAAGGCCAATATTCAAAACAAATGTATTTATTTAAGTCTGAGCCTTCCTTTCCAGTTGATAGACCAAAAATCTAACACCCAAGAAACAAATTGTCATAAAAATGTAATTTCTATCTCACGTGCTCTTTATCTGCTGTAATATTTGGGCCTTTCAAAACATATATTTGTGCTTTATGCCTGTAAACATTCTTTCTCTGGCCTTCATCTAAGCTTTAGGTGTTTCTACCTTTGAGCATATAGGTAAGTCTAGAGTTGGGTGTGTAGACAGGTTTTTCATGTATATTTACTCACCAACTGTATCTATAACCACACCTTCCGGTGTAAACCACTTAATAAAAATAACAAACTATAAAAAGTGTTTTTAAATCTGAAAGTATGTATTCAGTCTTTTTTATTGCATGTATTGAGATTGTGCAAAATAACTCTGATGGAAAGATTTGAAAATAGTTTGTCCCAAAAATATTAGGTTGTATCCAATGCTAGTCCTGCTCTGAACAGGCCCATTGAAATTAAGACACATGACAAACAGGCTCATTAATCTCAATGGCTCTACTCTGAGTAGAACTTAATTGAATACTATCCATTTTTTGACAGTATAAGCAGTTTAAAGCAGTATCTATTGCTTCAAACACTAAACCGAATTTTTTTCTCCAGTTGTCATCACCTTAGCTTGTATTAGTTTTTTGTGTAAGAAAGGGGGGGGGCATCATATGGTGCGCAGAAAAGACAAAGTGTAAAGTACTTGTTTAAAGTTATATACAGCCTTAAAGGAGCAAGATGATCTTTTACATCAAAACCTTCAACAAATCACTGCTCTGGTTTAACAGTAAACATGCCTCAACATGTGAGAAGCATACCTTAATGTGCATTACTACTACTTCTTTTTTTAAGCTTTAGTCCTTTTTGTTCCATAGAGTACACTTTTAAAAAATATTACAACTGGGCATAAGCATATGCATACAAAACTTTCCATTGCAGTTCAAATGTGTATGTTTTTAAACTTGATTATGCCAAACAGGAGCACAACTTAAACATGTTTTAACTCTTACTCCAGGTCTGTAAAACCAGGAGATCAAGCTGTCTTGAGGCTGAATACTGATGTGAAAATATATTTGTAGAATACTGAGTTTCCACTAGCAATAGGGGGCTGCAGAAAAGTTATGGGGTCTCTCTCACTTCTAGAAGATACGTGATTAACTCCCAGTATTTCACTGTAAGCTTCTGTGGGAGAAAACTTGTACACACAAAAAGAGTGGGCACACTTTTAATATTATCAAGTATCTTAAATACTAGTGCAAGTACTATCACTTGCTCCAGACTTCCTACTAAATGTGCCTATGAAATCCTCCTTAAAATTCAGGCCCTTTAAGCTTCTAGGGTGAAATACTTGTGTGTGGTTTACACTCAAATTTTAAAGAAATGAAGGTTTAATATGATTGCTAGAGTCCGATATGAATATGCAAGAGCAGCATGTCTCTGTTCCTACCCTATCAATTAACGTCCATAGAGTGCCACTCTTGTTCGCGATACAATAATAAATACTAATTTGGGGTTTCTAAAGATAAAGATTAAAAATCGTATACTGTATATCAGTTGTGACACTATTTGCAAATCTTGAAATGTGGAACGGTTAGGTCATTTAACCATTAGATTGACTTTGTTCCTTAAAATACATGAGGTAAATACAATGGGATTGTACATAATTGTTCAATTATTTTGACCAAAAAGTTTAATAAATTTTAAATGTTTACCTGCACTTGCTCTGTGTACTTTGAAACTTTTTCAATGTACTCTTCCCCCCTAAAATTGCATCTGAATTGTCTTTCGGTATGTTATTTTCACTGCACAAAGTAATCACCAGTAGCTGCTACATGAGAGTAGCTTACACCCAGAGATAGATGCCAGCCACACTTCTTTGCATAGATGTGACATGTCTACTGCTTTCTATACCATTCTTTGGGGTTTGGGCCCATTTAGGTGTATGCTGGAAGATGCTATGATTCCGTATTTCAGATTTTTAAAAAATGTTTTCAATGCTTTTAATGCTAGACTGTTTGCATGTCCTCTTCTTACTCCCCTACTAAATCGTAGCAGTTAATTGTTTTACAAAGCTGTTAGTTGAAATAGCTGAGAAACATGAAATGCTTCAAGAAGTTTGCTGTGACTAAGTCAGAGGTCTCTTGAAGAAGAGGAGGAGTTTGGATTTGATATCCCGCCTTTCACTCCCCTTCAGGAGTCTCAAAGCGGCTAACAATCTCCTTTCCCTTCCTCCCCCACAACAAACACTCTGTGAGGTGAGTGGGGCTGAGAGACTTCAAAGAAGTGTGACTGGCCCAAGGTCACCCAGCAGCTGCATGTGGAGGAGCGGAGACACGAACCCGGTTCACCAGATTACGTGACTACCGCTCTTAACCACTACACCACACTGGCTCTCTTGGTGTAAGGGATAGCTTTGAATTGTGCATTTAATGTAAATGGGTTGGATCCTAAGTTTTTTCCTCAGCAAATGAAAGGGATTCTTTCATTCACTGAACAGAAACTTGAGAATCCAAGTCACTGTTATCTAGCCTGAGCAAGGTATTTAATACTCAATATTGAACATCTTGAAAGTGGAGTTAGTATGAGTGTGCTTAGGTTTTTACAGCACCTTGAAAAGTACTGTTGATTCACAGTGAAGATAGTCGTGTTCAGCTTTTTCATTTCTGTGACATCCACCCATTTGAATGATAAAGCAATTGTGATGAAATGTAGGAACATTTAGCTTTCCCAGTAGAATCAACTTAGTAATACTGCATTCAACTTAATTTTTAGGTCTGTGAGAGCTTTAATGCATAGGCAGTGCTGTACTATTTGACTTTGAGTTATGGTATAATTTCAGAGAATGTAAACTCAGGCATATTGTGAGGGCTTCCCCTCCTTTTGAAGCATCTGGATAATCACATTCAGATCTTACCATGAATATGCAAATGCTGTCTGGCTGGGTTATGAAGAGTCATTTAGGATGCAGGCAGCTGTGGATCCCAATTTGAACTGGGCCAGGAAGGAGCCTGAACTTTGGCTCCCAATGTATGTCCACAGCTGGCTGCATTCAGGGTGAGAGGCCTGCTGACAGTCTGGCACACATTACTTTCAAATCGACTCTGTTTCAGCATCTACCAGTTTGGGTTTTGGAATTGATGATGGGTCACTGGAAAACGGGGGCATTTGTATCCTTACGATGGGCCGCTCAAGGGCCCTGGCTAATACTGTTTTGCAGAAGTGTGCTTGTTCACTTCCTTGCTTTTGTTTTGATAGGTGCTTGGAGTGTACTGGTGCTCATTTGTGGCCGCAGTTTGGTGCTTCTGGGCCAATCACAGGGTGTGGCAAGATGCTCATAGAATCCAGTTTGGGCTTGGCGAAAGTGCCTGTGTGCAGTGGGTTGGGTAGGCGTGGTATACAATGAAAGTGCAATTTGCCAGCATTGTTCAACCCTGTGCTGCGGCAGCGCACTCATATTTTGGTCATTTACCTAGGTGGAAACTATTTTGCAGTTGCTGAAGATCACTGTTCAAGCCCATTTGGAATTCTGGGTCCTATAACAGTGGTGGCCCAGGGGGCTGAAGCTCCCCCAAGGTGGGTTTGTCAGGATTATGGTGACCCCCAACTATCTTAATTGGGCATGTCAGAAGATAAAAAGGGAAGATACTATTCACCAGTATGTTAAGATGGAACTTCGTGGCTGAATGGGCTCACTTCTCCAATATGAGTAACTATATATATATATTTAAAAAATTGTCCAGTAACACCTTAGAGACCAACCAAGTTTGTTCTGGGTATAAGCTTTTGTGTGCATGCACACTGCTTCAGATACACTGAAACAGATGTCACCAGACCCTTATATATAGTGGGAGGGTGGGGTGGGGTTTTTCTCAGGAGGGTAGTAGGAGATGGGTGATTGACTCAATGGGTATGGTAAATCTGTTGACTGTTAACAACTGCAATATTGCTACAGGAAAAAGCAAGGGATAGTATGCAGATGATTAGCATATGTAATGAGACAGGAATCCAATATCTCTATTGACCAGATCTCCATAGTTTTCAGTTTAGTGATAAGTTGTAATTCAGCAACTTCCTAAGTGATCTGCAGTGTGCTCTGGGCAACGTAATTTGCTGCAGGTGGGAGAAGAGGGACCAAGTAGAGGCTTGTCCTTTTTTGTGGCGGGTATGTGTAGGACTTCTACAGATTAGGGTTTGGAGAGTACTCTTGGTGAAAAGTAATTTGCTTTCTGTGGCCTGTAAACTCAGTATGGTTCCATTTGGGGTGGGTCTGGAAGACTTTTCTTACCACTTAAGGATGGAACTGACAGAAGGATAGGCTTAAAACACACCCCCTTTCATGCGGCACGGTTGGCCTCGCCTGATTGGTTAGCAGTTTGGTTCCTCCACAGCTAATGCTGCAGAAAAGTGGCATAAAATCATGGCCCCAGATTTCACCCCAACTTCACACATGTCAAATTTCTTTATTCACACAAAAGAATAGGGTTCTTGGTCTCCCTAGACATCCGACATGTTGACACACAGGGCTTGTAAAAGATGAATATAATTCAATATCCAGCTTCCTCGTTTTTAAATGCTAGAGTTCTGAGAACTTGTTTCTATATAAAGGCATTTGGTTCCCAAATTCTATTCTACAAAGATTATTCTGCCTTTAGATAGCTATGTTCCATGCTAGTGATGACTGCACAGAAGTGCCTAACTTCCACAGCAGGGATGGGGAGTTTTTCTCTAGGCCACATGCCAATGGTAAGGGATGAAGCCCATTGCAATATTGCACTATTTTTTCTGCTAGCAAGTCTGCCTTGCCTTTGGATTTTATTTTTGAAACGTTTGACAACTGAACATCCTTAGCAGCACCTCTTCCTCATTTCACACATCTTGACTACTGATAACACATAATTCAAAAGCAGTGAAATATTTACTCACTTTATTCTTTTTGTATAGTAGCAATAAACTTGTAATATACATTCAGTGGAGTATTTCACAGCTTTTTGACTTTGTGAGTTGCCAGAAGATGAAGTTCTAGATGTTTTCCATTCATGTTGTGAAAGCCAAGACAGTACTATTCTAGCACGATAGTTGCACAAACTCCCACTAAATAAATGAGATTCATATGCAGTACATACACAATGGCAACAGGCAGCTTCAATCAAGAATCCTTTTTTTTTTTTTACTGCCTATCTCTTGCTAAATCAAAACAAAGCTACCACTTCATTTTATGTACAATGTCCAGTTTTAAAAGATGGGCTTCTTCTTTAAATGTGCCTTATCTACTCAAATTTGCAAAACAGTAAAGTAATGGTCTTTAATGATTTTACTAAAGCCCAGAAATACACAGCATTGTCCCCATACCTTGTATTAATTCCACCCCTGATTTTTTATTTGCAAATTGGGGGGAAGGGGATAAATAATTCAATAATTAAACCATTGCCAGCTGACATTAAGAATATTCCATTCATCCTGATTCAAATGTATAAATTAATATAAGAAGTCCAAATGGGTAACTGAACAAAATTGATGGATTTACTGTAAGCTATGCGTTCAGACACAGCAAGGAAATTTATGGAGTTCCTAGGAAAGCAGTTCTGCATATTCACTCTAGCAGGAGAGAGCTTCGCATGTCTATATGCTTTTGTACTTGTGTGGTAAGTCCTTGCAAGCAAGAAAGTTTCCATCAGTTAGAATATCCACCTATTAATAGTAAAATGGCTTAGAGTCATCTTTCCGTATGAAGCAATTTGGTGACTGGCGAAACAAAGGCACACCAGTGGCTCACCACATTCATTTAATCAAGATATTTTTAGACTACTTACACAAGAGAATGACACCAAACTGGGAGAAGTTGTCAATGCTGCAGAAGACAAAATTGGGATTCAAGATGACCTTAACAGATTGGAGAAATGGGCCCAAACAAACAAAATTAATTTCAATAAGGACAAATGTAAGAATCGCCAGCCGCACAAATAGAAGATGGGGAATATCTGGCTTGCCATTGGTGCGTGTGAAAAAGATCTAGGGATATTAGTAAATCCTAAGCTTAACAGTGATCCAGTAAGAAAATAGGCTAATGCTATTCTAGGCTATATCAATAGAGTATTGGAAAATATACTTGTCTTTGGAAGTGCTTGACTACCAAAATGCCTTGGTTGATCGCTGTAAATATTGTAGTACCATACACAAGCATCTATTTAACTCATAAGAAGTTTCTGCAAAAACAACGTTCCTTGCTGCTTTTCAGTAAGGCTGTGATGATATTCAAAACTTATTTAACTGGTAAAATCACAAACAACTGGAGTTTTGTATTTAAAACCATTGTTGAACTTGCAAAGATTCAAGATGGGCAAAAGAAGTGTAAGTTGCAAATGTTTAGCACATGTTCATCCTTGTGTAAAACTTGATTTCAAATGGGCCAATTGCTAAAACCTGCACAGAAGCCTAGCGATAAGCGTGCACTAAGGCACATGTGCCTGTAAAAAGTTCATTAATGGGTAATTCTCAAGAAAATTGTTAAGACCAGATACCTCTGAGTATCAGACATGAGGGGAAACAAGGCTTTGGGCTCAGCGGGTCTGCCATTCTTAAATTGTGACTGGCTAGATAGCTTACCTCAGCAAGGGTAATCATTGGATATACAGTGGTACCTCGGGTTACATACGCTTCAGGTTAAAGACTCCGCTAACCCAGAAATAGTACCTCAGGTTAAGAACTTTGCTTCAGGATGAGAACAGAAATTGTGCTCCGGCGGCACAGCGGCAGGCCCCATTAGCTAAAGTGGTGCTTCAGGTTAAGTACGGACCTCCAGAACGAATTAAGTACTTAACCTGAGGTACCACTGTATGAAATTAATCATCACCATCATTCCAGAGGAACCTTCAGAATGGCTGTTGGACTCAAAGGAGCATTGCATCACATGAAGCTTTCCCCCGAATTAAGTACGTAACCAGAGGTACCACAGGCTTATTTACCCCACTACTTTTACTTCTGTTGCATATACATTTCCCTTTTTAAAACATAATGGAAAGATCCCATAATAAAACACACAAACCTGTATTTAGGATTTAGAGAAGTATCTTAAAGAAAATCACTAAACTGCTTCAGAGACTCCAGCCTTTAGAAATGTAAGGCCATAATACTCTTGACCAAATACTCTTGCTATGCAATCAAGTTGTACCAACAACAACCCAAACCAATTTCTTTTTTACAAAAGTGAAACAAGACGAACCGTTTAGTCCCTTGCTACATAATTTTCAATATAGACATTTTGTTCACAAACACACAGTTCATTTAAAGACCTCTGTCAAAAATTTGCTTTGATGACTTGAGCGACAAGAGGCTAGTTTACAAAGGAGTTGTTTGGTGTTGGTTTTCAATCTTTCCCTCTACAATTAGAAAAAGCCCCAAGAGCACACAACATTTAGGGACCAAAACATACATAGCTGTGTCACTTCTGCACACACAGGAGTTCCTTTTCGTTCACCATTTTGCATGTCTGGATGAATGTAGTCATGGTTTTTGTAGGAGATGAAGATTTGTTCCCATCTTACAACGAACTGGTGCTGTAAGCTGTACTTGTCAACCGTCTTCCGATATAAATCCTGAGACCAACATAAAGACAGCCAGTAACTGCTCTGCTTAATTTTGAAAGGGAGTTAAGATGGTAGGGAACCCCCTTTTCCTCTTACTTTGACTACTCACTATGCTATAAAATTGATGGGAATCTGGTAGATAAATACACCTGATACCACAAAGGATCCAGCCTTCTAAGCAGCTGGTTACCTACACCGAGGAAGAATTTGCGGGGTTAGTTTAAGCCAGGGGTAGTCAACCTTTTTATACCTACCACCCACTAATGCATCTTTCTTGATGGTAAACTTTTATTATCGCCCACCAGTGCTCGATGGAAGGAGGATTCAGCTTGTGCCATAGAACCCCCTACCGCCCACCCTGAATCCTGAAACACCCACTAGTGGGCAATAGGGACCAGGCTGACAACCCCTGGGTTAACCGATGGAAGGAAAGCTTCCCATCCTAACACACCTGGAGGGTTAGAGGGGCCTGCTGAACGCTGTGGGATAGGGGGCTGGAAGCACATTTTCCTCACACACTTCCTGATGGTGGGAGCCTTATCATTTTTCTAGACAGTTTCAAGGAAGCCTTTTGTAAGCTTGGAAAACTTGGCTCCATCTGGGTCACGTCCATGTGAACAAGTAATAGTTGTGAGCTTACTTGCACGGCTGAAATAGCCTCCATTGGATGTCTGTTTCCAATGGATTGCATCCAGTGCTGCTGTGCCTACTGTGTATAGCAGATTTCTGCTTATATATCTGCTGCTGTATATAGCAGATTTCTGTTTATAGAACAGATGCATGAGTGGTTTTGATGCATGAGTGGAACTCCAGGTGCACAGCGCTGGACATCACTCAATACCTTGCACACATCCCTATGCCACTCGCATTAGATGACAAAATGCGAAATATCGAGGCACTGAAAAAACAAACTTGGGGGTGGGGGTAAAATCTGGCCCACTTCAAGGATCAAAGGCAAAGCTACTACAAAGTCAGATTTCATGTTTTATAGCTGTGATAAAATGTCACGGCTGCCACCAATCTGGGATGAAGGAAATGCCATTCCATTGCTGCCATTCACTCAGCAGCAATTATATTTCTGCACATTCCAATATCTGAAGACTGATCATCACCCTATATCTTTATAGCACAGATCTGTCTTCTTTTTGTTGTCATCGCTTTAAAAAAAGGAAGAGATTGTACCCCATTTTGTTTTATAATACCAGTGTCTACCATAAACCTCAAGTATTACCCCAAAGGCTTATTGAATTATTCCCTGAATGCAGATCCTGTCCATGTAACCATATTTGATTGTGATGGGTAAATTACATTTTGATGGAGTTTTCACTGCAAGTTATCTTGTAGATCAGGAATGGGGAGCCTGTCTTCCAGATGTGGCACTACAAAAGACCCATCCAGCATGGTCAGTGGTGGGATTTGTAGTCCAGCAAAATCAGGTTCCCCATCCTTGCCGTGGATCAAAACATTTGGAAGTGGGCCAAAGCGTAGTAAGCCTAGTTTTTCAACTATAAAGCCATCTCTATGCCTTAAAAAAAAAAAGAGCACTGTATTTCTGTGTTACTCTCTCTTCGTGTAAATTAGTCAACACATAAGTTGCTTCTGTTTCTGAGTGAAGCACACTAGACTTCTGGACCCCTACAATCCCCACACTGAATTAACTGAAGGACTCCTTACCCTAATCCAATGGCAAGCAGATGGGAAAGCAACAGAGATGGCAGAAAAACCTTCAAAAATTCTGCAGAGAAGATGCCCCCTTTCTTCATCACACTCGTGTTTCTCATGCTGAGGGTAGCAGTGCGCTTGGGGTGTTTAAACAGAAATTCCCTAGTTTGTGACGAGAAAAGAAAGAAAGAATCCAATCAGTAAATGTCTGTCACCATATTCTGTACATACCAGTGGGAATCAAGGCAGCTTCTGTCACACTTACTTGGGTGGAATGTTTTCAGGCCTGCTAGACCAGTCCCACATCCAGTCAGAATTTTTCTTCAAAAGCTGTTCAACTTCTTTCCTTCTTTCCTGAAAATCTTCCTCAGACTAAAAGAAGGAGAGATATAATCAGTTGGTTTGGATGCTATTTCTAAAGGGGGGGGGGTTGAATACACCTATTCAGCTTCTTTGGTAATTTCTGCAGGTTCCCCATCCCCGCACCAGACCATTTGATAGCTTGGAAAAGGCTCTCGGCCATTTGGCAATCTTCAGAAAAGGCTCAGCTTTACCTGAGAGCTATTCTTTTCTCCGCTGCCACGGCTCTCGACTTCAGAAGCTCTGTGAATGTCCTGAGGCGTCTGGGATCGAGGAGGACTTGGTAAAGAGAAGTTACAGGGCATTAACCCACATGGAACAAGGTTTCTAGATTTCGTTGCTTTAGCTGCAGGATCAAGGCAGTTCAGATTCAGATGCCACAACTCAGCCACTAAGCTCACTGGGTGACTTGGAGCCAGCCACCATCTCTCAGCCTAACCAACTTCACAGGGTTGTTGTGAGGACAAAACATGCGGGTGGGTGTGCCTTTGTGAAGAACCTTGCCTTCTGAAGAAGATTTGGAAGATTAAAATGGAGGAAATAAATACTCTCAAGATAAGCATAGAAGAAGAATGCTGAAGTTCTGGGAGTGCATACCCTCTAACATTCCTCATTTCTCACTCCCCGCCAACTGACCCTCCTTGAGCCCCCATTTTGTGCGTCCCCACCCCTGCAAAGCATTTCCTATCAGACAAAGGGCAAGTGTCACCATCACTACATCAACAGTACCCTAATCACTTGTTTTCCATTTTGGGGTTAACAAAACACGGGCCACAGTAGCAGCATACATAAATAGCCATTTTTGACACCTGGGAATTTCAGTCTGAATTATCCACAACAGAAAGGACACTGGGGTTTTTAGGAAAGTACTTTAAAACATTTTTTTTCCAATTCATTATGGATCATTTCCCAATTGTCTTTTACTCTTATACAAGTCTATAAATAGAGACATTCTAGGACCTAATCAGAAGCTGGGACAGCTTTCATAATTCTGAGACTATCCCTGGAAAATTGGGACACTTGGAAGGTATGGGAGTGGCCTCAGTTCTTATCCAGAGACCCTGATTGGATCAGGGCCACTTACATCATCTCACAGATCTGCCAGCCTTTTAAGACTACATGCAAATAAATAGGACAGCGCATCCTTTGAAAAGAGCAAGTGCTATCTCTTTTGTTGTACCTGTCACAATGGGAGCTCTCTCGTGAGCTGCTTCTTCCAGACTCATGCTGGGCATCTAGAAGGATTTTCTCCATGTCGCCATTGTGAATAGAAATCGAGGCTGGGCCTTGCTCCTGGCTTGTTGGCTGGGCACCGTTACCATTCCCGTTGCTGGAAAAGTGCAGCTCCACCCAGGAACCTGCTCAGCATATGTTCAGAAACAAAACAAAAGCCACACAATTGCATATTAGGAAGCCTTCAAGCAGTTTCATTTGCCGGCATTCTGTTCCAAGCCTGGCTTAATGGCCTCCTTCTTGCATTCCAGGAAATGAGCAGAGTACTGCCTGTTAATAATAAATCTCTGCTCTAATAGGATCCTGCAATGATGAAGCCTTTTCAATCACCATCAGAGCACAGGAGTTAGGTCTTCACCCTATGCTGTCTCAACACCAGCACCACACTTGATGGTCATTTCATAGATCACCTAGTTCCCACAGCAGAAGACCCTACTGTGTATGAAATCTGCAAAAATCATGTGCAGATTAGGGACGTCAGACAAACTAGTCAGAAACGGGCTATCAAATACACTGACCTGCCTTGATTTGCTTTGTTTACAGGAGGGGTAGAAGAGGACCTCCAAGGGGGGAAATGATCCACAGGTGCAAAGTGTGAGTAGGATGCTTAGTAGCATAAAATGCATTCAGTATTCCAAACATGGTAGTGATACTTGGCTTGGAATTTGGATTAACAAACTCTGTTTTTCTTTTTCCTTTTTAAGCATTGCAAGTCCTGGGCTGCTTTATACATTAATGGGTTGTCTTTCCATCAGCCACAGTGCCAGGAAAAGCACAATTTTAATTCAGCTAGATACTGACAAATATAAGGCTCCATGCACATAACATTATAGTCTACATTCAATGCACACAAGGATACTGGGGGAGGGGGTTCCCTCTACCTAGCTGGCACACAATATGGACCTATTACATATTTCATGCCGCTGAAAAGCACTTTCCCACAAACTGACTTCATTCCAAAAATAAAAGCTGAATTGATTCTGCATTACCCACCACAGCGTCCATTTGAAAAAGGATGAAGGCAGCTGCCCAAGGACATTGTGGGCAGGCATATACCAAGACCACAATCGCCACTTCCTTCTTCACCTGAGGCATATGCAGGGCAGAAAAGGCATAGCTAATCTAACTAAGGGGAGGGTTTTCAAGTCCATAGGACATAACCACACCCACTCTTGTGGAGGGCAAGATGCAGAAACAATCTAGATAGAAAGCAGCCTGTTCAAAACAAGTATTCATGGTTCTTTATTGAGCAAAACTACCTCTTTGCACCACAAATGAAATACGGGTGTCCATAGCTTAAGAACAGTATGTGAGAAATTACCACTTTTTTTCCCTGTGGGAGAAACAGCATCCAAATACTGCATGTCTCCAATCCCTACCATAAATGCTAGTTTTTAAAATTAAATGTGGATATGGGGGCTGAGACTAATTATACAGCATATTGAATCTTTCTGTTCAGATTCAGTAAGTCTTTATTATGCACAATCAAAGGCATCTTACAAATCAGTTCATTGTCCTTGTCTGTGGCCTGCTTCTGGGGACTAAAATCCCCAGGATGTTTAGTAGCAGGAGAAGGAAGGAAGTAAAAAAAGGGGAGGGGGGAACCAGCACAAGCAACATCCCTGTTGCCAGATTGAAGCTATAAATAGCCTACAGATTATATATTATACCACCTACTACATAATATCTCCTGAGCAAACAAGTCCCACTGGGTCACTTTGAAAAATAAACAGTCCCTGGGAATTGTGAAATACCCTCTTTTCAAAACAAAAGTTATAAAAGGCACCAACAGTTTTCAGTCACATGGCATAAACAGACAGCTGCCAGCCTGTGCTTCTGCCTGCAAGGTCTTGAAGCTTTCCCAAGCAACAGAATCCCATTCTGTGGGGGAAGCTGCACCAGTTGAATTTCTGCCGCAGAAAGAGGGGAAGAGAAGCCAGCTAACAGAACTCGAAAGAAGCACAAGGTGGCAGTCAGATTTGATATCGTCGTCATTAATATATTAATTGCCTTCTACACAACAGTCCCAAGGTGATGTACAATAAAAACAATTTTAAAAAGTTAAACACACACACACAAACAAACAGTAAACACATTTAAAACAAAACTGACCCCATACAAAACATACACAGCAAAGACTCAGTTATCCAGCTTGGGAAGTGCAGATAGTTGGTGCCTGCCGTAGAGAAACAGGAATGCTATTTCACAGAAGAGGGCAGACACACTAAAAGTCTCCTATGAGTAACTATGGAGCAGGCTTCTGAAAAATCTTTAACTTGCAGGAGAAGTTCTTCCACAAATTGTGGGAAATAAGCTGAAGTAGAGTTTAGAAAAGACTACAGACTACAACTTATTTTCTCCTTGTTTTGTATTTCAGAAAAAGACAACTACAACCCAGCAAGAATTCTGCCAGTGTACCCTATACATTCAAAATACCAGGCAAGCAAATAAAATTGAAAAAGAAAATCTAAAAGTATGGCTGATGGTGCAATGGGATGTTTCACATACTGTGCAAGTTTTACATTTACAGCTGCTAGTTTGATTTCACTTCCCTTAAGTTTTTGGTTGTTTTTTTAAGGCGGATGGGGCTCTAGTCACTACAGTGTAGGTGGGGCAGACCTATATGAATGCATTAAGATCACAACGGTACAGGCTGGAAGATTTTTGCTTCCTACATAATTATTTTTGCAGTGCTACATCTAGGGAGCTCGTATACATTTTGTATATCACAGTCCTCAGCCCATTTAACTCTGCATGTTAACTGCACATACATGAAATCACATGCTTCGCAAGAATCAGGTGATGTGTAGCTAAAATCATTTCAGGCTTGGTAGAAAGTTGACTATATAATAATAAAATAATAATAATAATAATAAATTTATTATTTATACCCCACCCATCTGGCTGGGTTTCCCCAGCCACTCTGGGCGGCTTCCAACAAAAGATTAAAATACAATAATTCATCAAATATTAAAAGCTTCCCTAAACAGTGCAACAATAAGAATAATATAAATCATTACCAGCACATCCGCTTTGCAACGGACTTCATATTTAGCAATACACCCTGGTACTGTTATTATTACTTAATGATCCAATTACTGGTACGATCCACATCCCACTGAAGTCAACAGGGAAATTCCCTTTCATGTTACAATCTACCTTCAGGTTTCTCATTGTATGTTGGTAATAAAACCCAGAACTGCAGCTCCTTGAACAAGCACCGTATGTCAATAATTTCCGAAGGCCAATTATTTACAGCCACAAACGTTGCACAAAGTTCTGAGTAAAGGGCCTATGAGTCACGCAGGCAAAGGTGTCATGAGCACAGATGGGAGACAGCAGGGATGACTCTCGCAACAATAAAAACAAAGTCCCCTGGATCTGCCCGTTCTGCACTTCGAAGGCCTTGAGCTACACAGCCCTGTGTCAGAACAATACTTGCCCTCCTGGTTGGCAGTTCAGCTTGCCAGGAGCATTACACGGTCGGTGCGAGGCGAAGGAGGAGAAGCAGCAGAAGCAGCACGTTTCCAAATCTTAGAGAGAAGTCAAGTTATCGACAACCCCACCAAACCGAGAGGGCCTTGGCCAGGGAACGGGGGCAAGCTTTCACCCTGGCATTTCGCCACCCCATCCGTCTGCTTCTCCTACCAGTGCCATTTCCCCACGAATTTCAGAATCACAACCACCGTTAGGGGGAAGGGGAGGAAAGAAAAACAAAGAAAGAGTGACTTGGGGAAATCTCTGGGGTTCAGAAACCAGGCAATCAGGAATGCCCAATATCTCTGCCTCTGATCAGCCAAGAAGAAGAGCCTCTCCCCCCCCCCCCCCCAGCAAGACTTCTCCCAGTAGAGGCCCAATGGTAAAGGGGGACCTTAAGGATCATACTGATTTCATGACAAGGAGGCCAATCCCTTACCCTGCAAGTTCTCCTCTTGCACCCCCAGCCCCTCGCTCGACGACATGGCTCCTGGGAAAGAAGCGAGTCTATTTTGGAGTCTCTCTCTCTCGGCTGCTCTCTTCCCGCTGACGCCGCTGACAGTAGCAGCTGCTGCCTGTTTCGGGAGCTAGCCGCGCACGCCCAGCTGATCGACCCCAGGGAGAGATCCCGTCTGTTATTGTTATTGTTGCTGCTGCAGGTTCGAGGGAAGGTGACGTCGAGGGACAACGAGCGGCCCGGATTGGCTGGCAGGCCAGATCTTCGCCACGCCTCCTCCTCCTCCTCCTCCTCCGGCTGGCGATGTTTGCAGTCAGCTGGCTGCAAAAAGCGAGCAGGGGTAGAAGCGCAAAGAGAGCAAGCGTGGAATCGGGAGGTATGTAAATGGCAACCCTTGCAGTGATCGCAGTATTTTGCGAGGTTCCCCAGCAAGGCGGCTCAGCTGTCCCCACCCCCAACAGGCCTGCTATGCTCGCGCAATGGAATTGTTGTTATTATTCTTATTATTATCCGGAGCACTTTAACGCAGGATTTAAACCCACGAAGAGACCCTGCCCACCGGACCATCAACTTGCATTGCACGCTCCGGATTGGCTGGAGTAGGTGACAGAAGGGAACCGATCCCGTATTGGTCGCTGAGCGTGGCTAGGCTTCTCTCTGATTGGGTGAGGAGCGGGGTGGGGTGGGGACCTCCAGGAGGATCCCGTCGCCACGCAGCCTCCTAGTTAATCTTTAGATGAACGATTGTGACCTCCTGTTCCAGCATCGTCTCGTGCAGCCCTTAAACTCGTGCGCTTGCTAGGCAACTTGTTGACCTGTCCAGCTTGGTCGTCTGGGAACATTAACCCCTTGCTAGCAGCAAAGGCTCTTTCGCTTCCTGCGCTGTTATCTATCACTTTCCTGGTGCGCAAAAAAATGTGCTATTAAGCTTTCGCAAGCAAATGTCTCCTGAAAGCTCCTTTACCCCACTAGCCTATTTGATAATCTCCCTATTGCCTAAACTACGCCACTTCTGTTTCTTAGGCCTAGGGTAGCTGTGTAGAGCAATAAAACTCCACAGGCTATTCTGAAATCTGCGAAGAACCTAGGAAGCTGTCTCATACCTTGTCAGAGCAGAAATCCATCCAGTGCAGTATTACCGGTATCTACACTTCTCTCCAGAGTTTGAGACTGGGGACTTTAGGGATTGAATCAGGACTTTTGCACATAAGTGAGATGTTCTACTACAGAGCTTGGGCCCTTCCCCAGAGGTCAGTCAGCATATCAGCTGATACATGGCACATAGTGGCATTCCACCCACCTCTTGGAAATGCTTCTTCACTGAAACCTTGTATTGATTTTGCCTGCTTAAGAAAATGCTTTCTGAGAAATATGCTCAAGAGCCAGAATGTTCCCAAGCATGGCATCTTCAAGGTTACAGCTTCTGCTTCTCTGGCCTCTCCCATCTGAGAGCAAGAGCATCGGGGAATGGGTATAGCCATGTGGAAGTTCTGCCAGATGGACAAAGTGGTTTACCATGTTGCAGGAATTTATGTATAGGTTGGGGGGGGTGTCCCTCCAGCAGATATGCGGGGGGGGGGGGTGTCCCTCCAGCAGATATGCACATGCAGCACACTACCAACATTAGCACAATCACTTTTGTGACTTTTGTGATTTCTCCCCACAAAACACTTCATCACAGTTTCTTCCTATCTATTCAAAGGGCCTTTACTGCACTATACCAAATGTAAGAATTCACTGAAAAATGTATCTATGTACTGGCTCACTGGGAAAACTTCAGAAATTCATATAGATGTGTGAGCTCAGCTACGCAGCAGCCCCTCTGCCTGAGTGATAATTCCTGGCATCCTGATACCTGAGTGCCAGACAGGTAGCCATTCCAGAAATAACAAACCCAGATGAAGACAAAAAGGTGTGATTAACTTGGCTGGGAAACAGGGAAATGTAAATATCTCTTTTATTACACTTGATGGGTGTTTGATGGAAGGCAAGGAGAACCATGGGGCAGGGTCCAGGATGCTCAGATTACTGCCACCAGACCTCCCCTTTCATGATGTAACCATGATGTATTAGTGATGTAGTTGGGGGGGGGAGTAAGATGGGGATTAGCAGCAAATAAAAGTTTGGGTGCTCTTTTGTTCGGGGCTTCCATCTTGTTTCACCTTGTGGCAGGTGGAAGTCCTGTCACGACAGTCTTCAATAAAGAGCAAGCCTACTCGCTGCTGTTTTGCTCTGGTATTCCTTGCTGGTGTCCTTGTTTTTTTGTCCAAGGGGCACTCAGATTTCTCCATTAACAACCATTTCCAAAAATAGGCTGAGTCAGCATGCAGATGTTTTCACCACAACACAGATCAAAACATCCATAATTGGGTCCACATAACTCCATACCCTCCAAGGTGTCTCTGATGAACACAGAGACATCCTTAGGAAAAGTGGGACATTCCAAGATCAAATCAGAAACTGGGACGGCTTCTGTAAATCTGGGACTGTCCCTGGAAAATAGGGACACTGATGCTTTGCCCCCCACCCACTTTGACCTCACCCACTACTGCTGGTATGTGTTTCTCAACCACTTTCTCCTGAAGGAATGCAGTCCCCCAACTGGCCAAAAGATTGCCCACCTCTGCTATGAGGTGAGACAGAGAGTCCAAGAACTTTGTGCAGGGATCAACGTGAGCATGGGATTATACCTGGCCTTCCCACTTCCAGATCCAGGAGTCTGCCAGCTGCAGTGGCGTAGCGTGGGGGGTGCAGGGGGGCCCGGCCGCACCGGGCGCAACACCTGGGGGTTAGGGTTAGGGGGCGCAAATCCACGGGTTAGGGGGCGCAAATTACTTGCCTTGCCCCGGGTGCTGACAACCCACACTACGCCACTGGTCAGCTAGACTCCTTTGGCACCCACCAGTGTATCTCAACTAGCAAAAAAGACACTGAGATGCCTTAACTCTGGTGGTGCCCTGTGGTAAACTCTGCTCTGTTGGTGTAATCCCTTCATCTTTATGCTAGTCAGTAGATACTGATAACTTTTCCCCAAAGAGATTCCTCTGAAAGTTCAGCAGCCTGATCAGGGAGCTCAATATAGAAATCCTGTCAAGCTGCGGTGTTGATGGTTTTCAGTTGGTCCTTAGCACAGATGAGTGAGTCATAGACTGTACTCAGTAACCTTGAAGGTTTTCACAATAGGCTTCGCAGCCAGCCACAGAAGCAATAGGGAGGGAAGTTGGCCCATCTCTTCAGGAACTGAAAATAACTGGAGAGTAAAATAATCCATGCTTGTTCTGGGGGAAACCTTCATGTGGTGCAATGCTCCTTTGAGTCCAACAGCCATTCTGAAGGTTCCTCTGGAATGATGATGATATTAATTTAATACTGCTTTATATTTTTAAGAGGAAAGAATCACAACACATTAAAAAATAGAAAAAACAATCCAGAATAAAACATGACTGAAGAAAGTCAAATATAAAGTATACTTTCAAAGCAACATAATTAACAGGAAACTAAAATATTATGTTAAAGGTTTCAAAATAATGCATTACAAAGAAGGTCAATTACAGAATGCACATTAACACAGCAAAGTTAACAAAAAGAAATCTTAAAACATTTCAGAATAAAACACTTCTAAATGAAGTCAGATATAAACTGCACATTTAAAACAATGTAATTAATAATAAAAATTAATAAAACTGCATAAGTCAGTGTCAAAAGTGGGTAGAACAGCCCTGACGAAATATTCCATGGACCCATCTTATTTTGATGCTTGCAAGTTGTTTTAAATAGTTTCTATTTTTTTAATGCTGTAACCTGCCACCGGATCTTAGGGAGAAGTGTGGGTTGTAAATAAATTATAATAGTTATTAATTATATTAATAATAATGCTGAAAACAGGAACGGGCACCCTGTGGCTCTCTAGATGGTGTTAAACTTCAACTTTGATCACCCCATAAAGCAATATATATTTAAAAATTACTATTTTATTTTTATGAATGTATTTTTAACAGCAGCAACAACAATAGGTAGCCCATCAACATTTAGAAAGCCCCACAGGCTTCCCATCACTGGCTTTGAATAGCCCCTAGTAACCCAAACAACCACAACTGCCTGACTCAGCGTAAGGCAAGCTTCCTTTGTTCCTACTTCTTGGGGAAAACAGCATCAGCATGAAATGAAATGCACTTCCCTAATGGGTGGTAATAAAGTGTCTTCTAGGCTGACTCCATTGAGCGTGCCTCATTTGTGTGTGTGCTCTCTGGTTCAGGCCAATGGGGAGCACATGATTTCTCCCAAAGCATCCTGGAAATTGTAGTTCCTCCCTCACGGAGCCACAATTCTAAGCACCCTTAATATACCACAGTTCCCAAGATTCTTTGGGAGAAGTTATACATGCTTTGACTATGTGGTACAGATTTGGGCCTTAGTTTACATGCTGCTCTGGTTCGCCAGAAGCGGCTTAGTCATGCTGGCCATATGACCCGGAAGCTATACACTGGCTCCCTCAGCTAGTAAAGCAAGATGAGTGCCGCAACCCCAGAGTCGGTCACGACTGGACCTAATGGTCAGGGGTCCCTTTACCTTTACCTTTATCTGCACTTTAAAATCCTTCTAAGTGACCCAGCAAGTAGACTGCGTTCCAGACATACTAATCCTTATATCTGATTATCCACATTTCCCCCATCCAAAGCAGCTGGTCTCAGTGACTGGAAGACCTGGGTGTTGCAATACGGCTGTCTGAAAAGGAGAAACTTGCATTCTGGAGAATTTTGTTGATTGCTGTTATGAATGACTCAACCAACACAGTGAGATACGGTAGATGCACATGCGCGCGCGCGCACACACACACACACACACACACAGAGAAGATTTGCTTGGATTATCAACGATCTTGCCTATATCAACCAAGAAGCAAACTGTAGCCTTGAGATCAATCCCCACAATCTCTGTGATGACCCACAAACCCCAGGCTCCAACAAATGCAAACTGTGTTATCTTCCTTAAATATTGACTGAGACTGTAATCATCTCTGGAAAATAAGCACGTTCTAAAAATAGGTGATTGCTAATTTAACAACACTACTTGGTGCATAGGAGCCAGAGAAAAGGCTGCTTTTGAGAACCGGGAAGCACATTTAATGATAAAAAGGTGATTTCTGTGGCTGAAGATAGCTAGTCATTGGAGCTAAACCCAATATTTTATAGACTCATTATCTAGTTAAATGCAATCAAGTAGGAACGGACAGTTATCTGCCTCAACTCTCCTTTCAGTCCTATGAGATTCTGTTGCAAGTGAGACCATCTTGGCTGTGAGTCCTGCAAGACCTGCTTCCTGCCTTGCTAAGCCTTTTCTTCAACCTGGTTGGGAAGAGCAGGACCCTCACTGACTGCAGCTGCAAAAGCTGAGGCTGCAGAACAGACTCTTCAGCTGGGATATTGTTTGGGGTTTTTTGTTGCTGTTGCTGATACTAATTTTCTTACACCTTCCTTTTTAGATCTGTTTGCGATTTATGTGGAAATTGTTCAGATACGGTTGTGTAGTTGCTGATGGTTGCCGAACCATAAATAAATGGTTTATGACTACTTTTGTTATGTTTGTAATTATATAAACTCTTTTGTGCTGTAAGGCGCCTTGAGCATGGTTTTAACTATGGAAAGACGGCATACAAGTCAAATGACGATGGTGATGATGCAAAAACAAAAACAAAAAAACCACAGGGAAGGGGAACTCTGGAGGGAGAGGGGTTTATGAGAGGAAAAGAAAATCTATGCATATGCACACCCAAACTCTATCTGTTTCCAATAGTACTTAGATATTTCCATGCTACTAGGCTTCAACAAACATGATATTGTATTTACGCGAATCTAATGCACCATCGAATCTAATGCACACCTCAATTTTCAAAACCTTGAAACCAAAGAAGTATTTGCTAGTGAATGTAAATGTGCCATCAAGTCTAATGCGAACCCTACTTTCCATGACATAATTTGGTCAAAAATGGTGCACATTACATTCAAGTTAATATGGTAGGTTCTGGGATCCCTTTCTGGAAATGTGAACATGTACTAGCTGCTTATTGTATCAAATCTTGCCCATGTCTGCCCAGGACTTAATAAACACCCTTCTGAATCTGTGCTCACACATACAAATGCAAAACTGCTCAAGTTGACCCATGTCTGATCATTCATTTTATAGCAGATTACACACTGGCATTCTTCCATAATAGCTCTCTGTTGCCCTCTGCCGTCCAGCAACACCATTGGCACCTGGGTGAGAAAATAAGGAAATCACTGTCCATTTTCCGTCTTCCTTCCTTCCTGCTGTGTTTACTATCTAGCCTCAATTTTAGACAACTCAAAAGCTTGCACAATGTGATATTTTGTTTGGCGTAGTAAAAGTATTGCCCTACAAAGGATTTTGGAAGTTTCCAATGGGTCAAACCAACTACGTACATTACCTTGTTGTGTGAACTCTGAAAGAGTAGCACTGCTGAGCTGGCTTTCCAGAGTCACTTTTCCATGGGAGGTGCAACATTTCTGTGCAACTTTCCAAGGAACAAGATGCTAGTGGTGAGCAGGGGCAGGGCAGGGGGGCAGAATGGGTGGAGCAACACATGTACTTATTTCTGTACAGTGTTCTGGTTGCTATGCACACCCCCTACCCACCAGCCAGAGAAAGGAAAATGGCAGGTGAAAACACTCAAGGAGGATGCAAAGCAGGGCTGGTGAGGGCAAGACCTATGGAGAGGGGGTGTGGCTAGAGAGAATCGCAGTGACTGGAGAGAATAGCTTAGAAGGCTGCATCTGGCTTCAAGTCTTCCGAGCAAAGAAACAAGAAGGCATGCTGCCCTTCATCCCATTCGTAATGTTTGGCACAAACATTCTGCACGTGCACATGCAGAGGGCTGCATCATGTGATCTTTTCCTTTTGAGGGGATAGGATTGTATGATTTGGCCTTCAGGCATGCAGGTATCAGGCTAGTGTACCTGTGTGACATTGGAAAACCTAATGGGAGCTGGAGGTCCAGTCCCCCCCCCCAACCCCGTGTTAGGAACACCTTTCATGGAAGATGAACTATGTCCCAGGTAAGCATCCTAGCCGGCCCAAAACAAAACATCATCTGGACAGAGAGTGTGTTAGGTGCAAATATAGGACACGTTCAAATCATTTACCAGAACATCAAACCCTTCTGACAGCCAGGCACAGTTTGCGGTGGGGGGAGTTCTTATAATATTTATTTTGACTGAGAAATGATGCCTGGTTTGCTTGCTTGTGGATTCCTATTTAGCATTCCACTGTCTGTTGCATAGGGACTATGTGAGCAAAACAGTTAATCAGGGATGGCAAACTGGTGTGTTCCTGGTCTCAACACCGTACCCTCCAGCATTTCTCTAATGACAATAAGGATGTCCTATTCAATAATAATAATAATAATAATAATAATAATAATACCCCACCCATCTGACTGAGTTGCCCCACTCTGGGCAGCTTCCAGCATATGTAAAAACATTAAACATTTAAAAAAAACCTTCCCTATACAGGGCTGCCTTAAGATGTCTTCTAAAGGTTGTATAGTTACTTATCTCCTTGGCTCCGGGGTCACATAACTTCATATCCTCCAACATTTCTCCATTGAAAATAGGGATGTCCTAAGGAAAGGTGGGACATACAAGGATCAAATCACAAACTGGGACAGCTTCTGTAAATCTGGGACTGTCCCTGGAAAATAGGGACACTAGGAGGCTTTACAACACCCATCAGCCCAAGTATAGTCAGTGGTCAGGATGATGGGAGTTGTAGTCCAACAACATCTGGGCAGCCACGTTTCCCACCCCCGCTATATATGAAGAAATTATATGGATTGGCATATTTGGTATTAGGCTCTAAGGCTATCAGGTGATTCCTGAAGAAAGAATTTTTTTCCTTTATTTTACTGACATGCCATAGGAACGTGAAATTTGAAAAAACACTGGTTTAAATGTCCAGATAGCATCCATATTGCTCACTGGATTGTACTACTTGGCTTGAAGCATTCTGTCAAATATATGTCAAAGGCTAATTGGGCTGTGAGCCTTCCTTCCACAGCGGCCTACATCAAAGCTATGCCCCAGATCTGGCAACTGTAGATTGAAGAGATATAAATAATGTAAAGGTCTATCGATCTGGGAGCCTGCAAAGTTGCTTCCAAATGCATCTCTATGGGAACCAACTTGGTCTACATTTTCTTCATTCCGCACCCCGTGTAATACTGACCCACCTTTGTACAAGTGCAGCAGTAATAAGAAAAGAAAATCACCAGCTGAAATCAACACAATGACTTCCTATGGTGTTAAGACAAAAGTAATTACTTAATGGTTATTTTGATTGATCATTGATTGGCCACAGTGCCGGCCCTGCCAGGAGGCACATTGAGCATCATGCCTCAGGCAGCAAATTGGAAGGGGTGGGAAAAGTATGTACACTGCTACTTGCCATTTAAAGCACATGACTTCCTCTAAAGAATCATCAGAACTGTAGCTTCCCCCTCACAGAGCTACAATTCTCATTACCTTTAACAAACTACAATTCCCAGGATTCCTTAGGGGGTGTCATGTGCTCTGTATGCTGGAGGTGCTTTAAGCATATGGTGTGGATCTGCCCTACGCGGCAAGAGGAAAAACTCACCAGAGACAAGAAACAAAGAAAGACAGCAAACAAAAAACGTAGGACTCCAGCACATGTCAGCATCTATGAACAAGTGCACAAATTGCAGCTTTGCTTGTAGTCAACCGCATTGATTAAGCACTGCTCAGACTTTCAGAGGCTTGGGCCCACGGGAGTATCTTTGTATTGGGCAGCTCAAGGCTTTTGCAGCTGCATACAAATAATCTTTGGATGCATCTGATGTCTGTAGGATATCATTCTTGCTGCTGCTGCTGCTGCTGCTTTCCCCCTCCATTCCTAGCATTCCTAGTCAGCCCTGCCATTCTTCTCCTCCACTTTGGAGATGCATAAATCACACTGATACAATTAACTGCATCTAAGCCTGTTCTACCTGCAATAGCTACTTTTTCACTTATTAGAAGTCACAGTGTTCTATTGAGCTCCCTACTATCGTTATCTGGCCAGTCTCTTGTGTGTTATGCTGATCAGAGCCACATACTTTACTGCTTAGGCATCATCTGTCCTGTCGTATGCCTCACTGAGATTTTGAAATTAAAAACAACAAGAAGTCACAGTTCTGCCTCAGTGTAGTCAGATATAATGCTAATGTCACAGAAGCCAGGAAACCTGTGGGGTAGTTTATTAAGATAACCATTCAGCTTCCACCCTATTTACTTAGCCAAGCTGGCAACAACTTCCTATCCTTCTCTCTTTCAGGCCAAGGGAGCCAGCGTTTGTCCGTAGACAGCTTTCCGGGTCATGTGGCCAGCAGGACTAAACCACTTTTGGTACAACGGGACACAGTGATGGAAACCAGAGTGCACAGAAATGCTGTTTACCTTCCCACTGCAGCGATGCCTATTTATCTACTTGCACTGGCATGCTTTCGAACTGCTAGATTGGCAGGACCTGGGACAGAGCAATGGGAGCTCTCCCCATCACGGGGATTCGAACCACCAACCTTGATCGACAAACCCACGAGGCTCAGTGGTTTAGACCACAGCATCACCCACGTCCCATAAACACGTTTATGTACCAGTTGTTGGGAATCGCAAGTGGGGATGGTGCTGTTGCACTCATGCCCTGCTTGTGGGCTTCTCGTAGGTATTGGCATGGCTACTGTGAGAAGAGGATGCTGGAAGAAAAGGGCATTTGGCCTGATCCAGCAGAGAGAGAGAAGGCGTGTGTGTCCTAATTCATGACTTTCTCCATGCGGTCAGATGTTGACCAAATGGAAGTTTATGCTATCTGGTCTCAAAATGCTCAGATTTAGTGCAGATGCTCAGATTCACAAAACATACCCTTATTGTTTAAGGCACCATTCCACTCTGTGGCTCATGCTGTGTAATGCTTCACTCCTTCTTTTCTTCTGGGCTGAAAGGGATGATGTGTTGTTCCTTGACGTGTTTCTAAAAGTAATTTAATCAAATGCTTCCTGCTTTAATTTTACACTGTTAAAAAATCCCCAAGGCCATTTATAATACACATTCAAATGATAAAACAACCTAAAACAAATACCACCCTCCAAAAAAAGATAAAAGAGCAGTAGAAGTATATAAACCAGCAGAACTGCATGTAAAATTCTTAGGAGCACAAAATTTCAGAGAGAGAGAGAGAGAGAGAGAGAGAGAGAGAGAGAGAAGAAAGTAGTAATAATAACTTTTAAAAAATAGCAACCCCCCCCCCAAATCTCCCAATGTTCATGTGGGCAGACTGAGAAGCAGATTTGGGTGACAGCCGGTTGCTAGGGTGCCCTCTGCATGGGCTTTAGAAAGATGCCCGCTCCTGACCAATCCCCCATCCTGCTTTCTGCCGTGCTTGACACTCATTGGGCACCACAGCTGCCACTCAGGTAGGTCACCGAGCTTTCCCCCCTTCTTTCCAGCCTATCAGCGGTTGGTTTAGAGGACACTTGCCTTGTACTGGGTGCTGGCAACCCACACTATGCCACTGCTTCTAAGTGTCACACAGGTTAGAGTTCTACTGGTAATGAGAAACATACCATGATTGATTCCCCACCTCTAGAAATATAGAAAATAGGAACTGGGTTGTTTTCATATTAGCAAAGTTGGAGATCAACTTTAGGTGGTAGATAGATTTAAAAAATGTCTATCCAGACATGCAATTTTACTATGTACTGTATATTTGCTTTCAAAACTGTATTGTTTGTTTTTTTAAACAAAGTCTGTTGATTTTATCAGTATTTTCTTATGACTAGTTAACATTATTTTATTAAACTTACATTGGGTTTTTTTGTTTTGTTTGTTTGTTAAAAAACAAACCTAACTAACATATAAATTTCATTAAATATAAATGCAATAGAAGCCAGATTGGGTAGCTTTATATTGCTGCTGTCCCCACACTCTTTTTAGTGATTAAAAAGTAGACCCCTTTTCCATGTAACAGCTTAACTGGCACACATGTCTGATTTGGCCCTTAGGAAGCCTTGGAACAAATAATATAAAGCAATCCTGTATTATTAATCCCATAAAACAAATCATCATTGCAAGATGATACCAAAGGCCACCCATATGAGTCTGGCTGAGATTTTGGAATTTTGCAGTTCATACCTACTTCATTAAATTACATCAACTCTCAAAAAGCGCCTCTTCTGTTCTAAACCACACTGGTGTAAAATCATTTTGCAGTAGATCTATGGCAAATTGCTAACATTTTTTTTTTTGCAGAAGTAGATGCTTCTATTAAGCCTGTGCATTATAAATTAATGGCATTGCATCAAATACCCCGAGTCTCATCATAAACAGAAAGGGATAGCTACCAACCACCTGTTACCCCATCTGTGGACCTTTAGAGTTTTGCCAGGCAACAGTGAATTAAACAAACACCATCAGAATAAGTGTCCAACGAGGCTTGCACAGCTGTGGTTATATATTAAAGATATTTATCAGATACACAGGGGCATATATGCATCTTTCCTCTCCAGAGCACTTCACAATTGAACAGTATGGACAATGCACAAAGGTGCCTTTTGTTAATGGATGCAATGAGCTATAAAACCCTAAACAATTCAGGGAGCGACTATAAATGTCAAAGCCGACTAAAAGTAGAATTACAGAATATTTGAGAACTCTTTTTTAAAAGCAATTAGCTGTGGTACCTCTGCATTTGACAGAAACACCACTGTATTTGTATCATTGTGATATTCCTTAGTAGGTTCAATAATCCTAAGAAATCTTTCAACGTGGCATGTGGCATTTAGGTTTCCTGTTGTATGCTGGCTGGTTAATTTAAGGGGGGGACCACCTAAAACAAAACTGAGTATGCTCAGTGGCCAAGTGAGGGACAGAAAGGGAGGGAGAAAATAGGGGTGGGGAAGAGAAGGGCAATGGAATGGGGAATCCTTGAAAAGGGCTTGGTTGGAATCTGAAACAGGAGCTCTCCATGATGCAACATTTTGTTGCAAGTTCCCTTACTTAGTACTGTATCTGTTTCTTAGTAGGACAAGTCACAGCCCATTGAGACATTATTTAGCTTTGGGCTGTGTTCTTCAACCTTGGTTCCCCAATGTGGGTGGACTACAATTCCAATCATCCACACCAGTTTAGCCAAGGATGATGGGAGTTGTAGATGAAGAACATGGGTTTTGGGGGTGCCTGTGTGCTGCTTTTCCACAGTGAGCTGTGCCCAAAAACCCTTACAAAAAACACCTGTCTTATAGATATACAAACCTGCAGTTAACAAAAGGTACCAGAACGTTCAAATAGGCCAAAGTCCACCCATTCAGTGTTGCAAATTAATAATTTAGACCTAACATGTAAGCACAGACCAAAAGGAAAGTTAACAAACAAGCAGTACATAAATACAACTCAAAGGAGCTGGGACCTTCTCCCTAGCTCTGGGCTTCCTACAAGGGGTTAATGATGAGTTCTGCTATCTGCCATGCCCGGATACTTTAAAGACATTTGCAAAGACCCCAGCGCAATTTCCCCTCTGCATCCTTTCAGAGCAGAGAAACAAGAATTTCAAAATGAAGAGGTGATCGATTAATACCTGGCCCCGGACGGGCCACGTCTGCGGAGGACCCCTGCAGGAGGAACTCGGACCGTCTCTCTGGCTGCTTGCAAATGCCAGAGAGAGGAGCCACGGGGATTTTAAATGTCAGTCTCGGCTGGGTCCTGGTACATCCTTTACTTGGCAGCGGAGAGGAAGGGGAGGTGGAGAGGGAGGCAAGCTTCTGTAACCTTGGCAACGCAGAGAGTGGAAGCAACAATCCCCACCCTGCTTAGGATGCCGGAGAGGAATTTGTTTTCCGCTTTGAGAAAAGCCAGCCGCGAATTAGGCGGCTGCAGCTGAGGGCTGGCCTTGCTGCTGGATCGAGCGCCTTTCCCTTTCCCTTCCTGAATGGGAGGGCCTCCGTTTCTCCAAGTGAGCTCCTCCGATGACGTGCCTGGAGTCGGCTGCTAGCTGCAGTGTCACTGCAATGGCTGAGGGGCGGCTGTTGGATGCTCGCAGTGAGCTCATTTTTCCCAGGAGGAAGGCGAGCATCCAGAGCATCGCCCGGCAACTGCAACCTGCTGGTGAAACCCCTCTCTAGCTCTTTGCCTCAGTTAGGCTAGCCTGAGTCTCCACTTTCAGGGTGTGTACCTGGTGAGCAGCTTTTTTAAAAAACAAAACCTGTATGGTCGATTCCACCCCTCCTCCTCCTCCTCCTCTTCCCTCCCTCCCTCCCTTGCTTTCACCCCCTCTCCCCAAAAAATAATAATGCTGGACTAGACTTGACGAATCATGCTTGCATCACATCTGGTCCTAAGCCGTTTGGAGAAGAGCATATATAACCTGCAGGGAGAGAACGGACTTTTGGATTGCTTGATTTTTGCAGTTAGAAAATGCTAAACCTCTTGCAAAATGCAAGGTGAATGGCAACCCCTCCCATTCCCCTCCCCGCGCACAAACCCCCCCCCCCCATGCTGCTTTAAACCTGTCTGCTAGGAAAAACCTACAGGTTTTAGGCTGAAGTGCACTGCAATACACGGAATGGTGCTTCCTTCAGGTAAAGCAGACCAGCAATGTGCCCATCATGATGGAACTTGCCTGTAAGGTCAGTCTCTCTGCATATTTTTGCCTCTTTCTGCACCCGAATGGTATCGGTGTCTTTGCACACACAGTTATATAACTGCTTGCTTGTGCATTCTGGAATTAATCCATTGCCAGGTTCTCGGGTGTGTTTTTTTGCATGCTATGCTATGCTAAGCTATGCCATGATTTGTGTGATGTATCAGATGGCTGTAGCCTGGGTAATAAATATAGGTTGGTGGTGTTATTTCTTTTATGGGGGAAAAATATTTTTAATGGGAAATAAAAGGCCTTGCCAGATCCACAGCGTTATATTCTATTGCATAATATAGGGAGCTGCACCCATTTTGATTTGGTTGCTTCAGATACAAATTCTGAGTAGAGCTGTTAGTTACAAGGTCCCACCTGCACTTTCACATATTGAGCATCAGCATTATTATTTGGGGTGGGGGTGGGGGTGAGGAGAGGGAGTCTAGCAAATTGCACTGAGCTCCTGTGTGCTGTGGACACCTCTTCAATTCTCTTCTATAACAATAGAGCCCTCTGGGGTTTAATCTGCAGTTAAAAGGGAATTTCCCACTTTATCACCCCTGTTTCCCTGGTCAGTGATAAATGTCAGTTTGGCCCATTAAGTGGCTGGACCTTCCAGTTCATAAAAGCTCACTAGCTGCAGTCAGCATACAACAATGCAGGTGGAGTTTGGAGTACAAAGATAGCAGGTGCAAATATTTTCTCTCTCTTTTTTTATTGTTACTTTCCCCCCTCTGAGCAATCCTGGTAAGATGGGACTTGGTACAATGGGATTCACCTCCATCAATGGCTCCCTTGGGAGAATTGAACAGTTTCTTTCTGCCTTCCATTCTGATTTGCTGCTGTTGGCCTTTACCTTCCTGAAGTACTGTGTTGTCAGCAATGTCATCCTTTGCTTTAAATACAGGTTTGTAGGGAGTTCTCTCTGTGTATGTGAAGGACCAGGGTGGAGGGAGGCAAGGTTTGGAAGAGGGAGCTGTCGCTTCAAAGTTTAGTTTCCACTACTTATATGAAATTAACTGTCAGGCATCTCATAAGAAACCAAGGACAACACATATGACAGTAGGAACTGCTCAAGACGAAATGTTAGAAGAGCACTTGAGAAACAGAGCCACTGCAATGTTTAGGGCTGCAATCTGATAACTGCCTACCTGGGACAAAACCCCACTGAAGTCCATGGGACTTACATCCAAGTAAACATGGATAGGTTAAAACTTCCCCCATCCCCACAAGAATATTGACCCAGAAGTACAGATGTAAATGGCAACATTTGAGATGATTTTCTTGGTGGCCTCAATCTGCCGGACGAATTGAAGAAAGCTTTCATTGTGGATTGCTGTATGAAGATAATAATTTTAAATAACAACCTAGGCTTGCATTTTTTTCAAGCATTTTATCCCTTCTGTGTATCTAATCACCGGTATACATTTCAGCATTTTATTTCAGGAGATTAACTATACTGTATAAGCAACCTCAGAAATATTTGCTACCATCCAGGGGAATTCTCAAGCTCTGTCTTGTTGGGTATACTAATACATAATATTTCATTTCAGCATTGGGTGGGGGGGGGGGCAAATAGATGAGTCTCCAGAATGATCTTTAGATGACACCTGAAAAGACACAACAGTCTTTTAGCAGTAACAGCATTAATTGAGCACAGCAAACTTCCCATGGGTTCTTAAACCACCCATATTCCAAAAACAGATTGAATTTTATATTGTGGGGTGGAGCCCACCAACTTTTTAACAGCTGATTAGCTTGGTATTTATAATCCACAAGGGTTGTTTTCTCTTGCAAGAAACCTTGCAACATATATGGTCCATTACAATAACAGGATATGTAGATTGGTGAATGATTAACTGTTGCAGTTTAGATTGTGTGTTAACATAAAAGGTACTGGAGCATATTCCAAAAGGAACTGGAGCACAAAACAGACTCCCATTGATTATATAAAATAGCACCATTTACTGAGTCTCTGTTGTCCAGTACCCCAGATTACCCAAATGAACAGTGTGTGAATATCCCAAAGGGGACAACCCTCCCATTTATTTGAATTTCTAAATATCCAAAATATTTTTCTTTTCAACTTTCTGAGTACCGGTATGTTTGGTCAACTCTCATTAAAAACTCACCAGCACATTAGACATTCTTTGCAAAAAATAAAAATAAATCAAAAGTAAATCACCAATTCTGCCATTCTCACAAAAACCATTGCCAAAAGTTCAGATTCTGCATTTGCATCTATAGATGAGACTTAGGTTATCCATATATCTTATTTTACATATGTATAAGATATATACATAAGATTAGATAAGTAGATAAATAGGTATCGCAGTGGTGGGAAAGTAAACGGCATTTCTGTGCACTCTGGCTTCTGTCACAGTGTTCTGTTGCATCAGAAGTGGTTTAGTCATGCTAGCCACATGACCCGGAAAGCTGTCTGTGGACAAACGCCGGCTCCCTTGGCCTGAAGCAAGATGAGCACCGCACCCCATAGTCATATCTGACTGAACTTAATCATCCATGGGGCCCTTTACTTTTTTTTAACGTCTACATCCTTGAGGCTCCTCCTGATATCGCTGACAAAATACACATATTTTGTCAATGTTCATCTTTAAATTGTGAGAAATGACATTTTAAGAAGCTTTGTATACTGATCAGACTTTATGTGACTCATCCCATTGTGTATTTCTGTGTAAATTCTACTTGATGTTCCATTACCTCATTTGTCTCCTTTGCTTCCTTCTAAATTTCACTAGGACTTGTTTAAGTTGTATTCAGTGTTTTTTTTCTTTTCAGGAAGAGCTAAATGAATGGTTCCAAATGAAATTTAAGTATCCTAGGCATATTTACTAGGGAATAAGCTCCATTGAACTCAGTAGGATTTATGTTTGAGTAAATATGCTTAGGATCAGGCTATTACAGTGAAATTCTTTAGTATTTACTCAGGCCTAAACCACACTGAGTTATGCTCAGTGGGGCTTACTTCCCAAGTAAGTGTGCGTATGATTACAATAGAGCTGTCATACATCTGGAATTTCCCAGACATAGCCAGGCTTCGTCTGTCAAAAATGGCATCCGGGTGGAATTTTCAGGAAACGGCTATAATGTCCGGGGAAACCCAGCGTATGACAGCCCATATCACGAGTGTTCTTTTTTGCGGTGATTTCCCTTTTAAAAAAGTTTAAAACTTCAATTTTCATGCCCAGATTTTCACTTTTTGAAATATGGCAACCCTAAATTACAGAATTAGGTGTGTGTGTTTTCTTGCTGTAATGATATGATGTGTGGATGAGGCCATACATGCCTTCTTCCTCCCATCTAAGCCTACTTTGGCCATTAACACAGCCAGCTCAAAAAAGCAGGGAACTGTGCTCTCAGCAGATCAGCTGAGATGGATGGAAGTTCTCCAGCTAATACTTGGCCATCGCTCAGAGGCAGATTGCCTGTTTTGCATAGGAAAGCTCCTAGGTTCCATCACTGGCCTCTTCATGTAGAGCTGGGGATGACCCCCCATCTAAAAACTTGGGAAGCCATTGCAAGCCCTGTGGACAATACTGAGTAGATGGACCAGTGTTCTGACTGAAGGAGCTCAATGGTCTGACTTTGTATAAAGCAGCTTTCTAGGTTCCCTGGTGCTTAGCCCATTCTGTTGCAGCACAGGTCTGCTTGATCCAGGCTGAGTTGTGTTGATGAGCTGACTGGTATACTTTGAAGTCAGACCAATAGATTTCCAATTAGTGGGTTTGGCATTTGGTTAGGTACTAAATCTGAGAGCGAACAAATAACGACTACGACCTTTGGTGCAGATAGGAAAGCTTAAGATACTAGACTTAATGGGCTTCCAGGCATACCTTCTTTAGATGGGAAGAGCTGTAGCTCAGTGGCAGAGCAATTTGCATGGTATGCAGAAGGTCCCAGGCTCAATCCATAGGTCGTGTCTGAAACCCTGGAGAGCTGTTGCCAGCCAGTGTAGACAATACTGAACTACATGGACCGGCAGTCTGATTCAATATAAGACAGATTTCCATGTTCCTATGTGATGTGTATTAGTTTACTTACTTAAAAAGTATGCTAAGCCAGATCTGTTACATTTAGGGACCTTTTGCTGATTCTGCCCTGCGTCTTCTGCTCCAAGGTCCTACTCTGATGATACCACTGACTAGTGCTGTTGCAGTTGAGCTAAACTGGAACTATTTGTGCATGGAGCCTGCCCATTCTCTCCAAGAGAAATCTATTTTTCCTCCTCCCTTATTTTCATTTTAGATAGGGCCTGCAGAGCTTTGTTCAGGCTACAGTGGCTTCCAAGGACAACGAAGGCCATCAGAGCAAAGTGGTTCATATGTCTGGGCCATTATGGCAGTCCTCTTCTGTGTAACGCTGCTACAAAAATAAAAGATCAATATTAAGAGGCTAAATATGGTTATATGCAAAACCCTATATAATTTGGTTTTTGTAAAACCAGACAGTTTACTACTCTGTTCATTTATTTATTTTTATCACTTATAAAATAGTCTCAACCTTTTCTTTTTAAAAATGAACTCATTAAATGAGAAATTCACTAGCCTACAACTTTTATTAATATGCAAAGTATGTCATGCTTTTTCATTAGCACAGAACTTTATGAGACGCTGAGAGCACATTAAAAGAATCTCATTTCTTGTTTTATTACGATTATCTAGGGTTTATTGAACTTGTAGTTGTAGAGAGTTATAGCCAACAGTGGTGTGCAGCATCACTTTGAAGAACATTTATTTCCCAATATGTATAGGATTGTGTTGTTAGTTGTACAACACAGGTGCCTCAGGGTTCTGTGGTGCCTCAGGGTTCTGTGGTGCCTCAGGGTTCTGTCCTCTCCCCCATGCTTTTTAATATCTATATGAAGCCGCTGGGAGAGATCATCAGGGGGTTTGGACTGGGTGTTCATCAGTATGCAGATGACACCCAGCTCTACCTCTCCTTTAAATCAGAACCAGTGTAGGCGGTGAAGGTCCTGTTTGAGTGCCTCGAGGCAGTTGGAGGTTGGATGGCGGCTAACAGATTGAGGTTGAATCCTGACAAGACAGAAGTACTGTTTTTGGGGGACAGGAGGCGGGCAGGTGTGGGGGATTCCCTGGTCCTGAATGGGGTAACTGTGCCCCTGAAGGACCAGGTGCGCAGCCTGGGAGTCATTTTGGACTCACAGCTGTCCATGGAGGCGCAGGTTAACTCTGTGTCCAGGGCAGCTGTCTACCAGCTCCACCTGGTACGCAGGCTAAGACCCTACCTCCCCGCGGACTGTCTCGCCAGAGTGGTGCATGCTCTGGTTATCTCACGCTTGGACTACTGCAATGCGCTCTACATGGGGCTACCTTTGAAGGTGACCCGGAAACTGCAATTAATCCAGAATGCGGCAGCTAGACTGGTGACTGGGAGTGGCCGCCGGGACCACATAACACCGGTTCTGAGAGATCTGCACTGGCTCCTAGTACGTTTCCGAGCACGATTCAAAGTGTTGGTGCTGACCTTTAAAGCCCTAAACGGCCTCGGTCCTGTATACCTGAAGGAGCGTCTCCACCCCCATCGTTCAGCCCGGACACTGAGATCCAGCGCCGAGGGCCTTCTGGCGGTTCCCTCATTGCGAGAAGTGAGGCTACAGGGAACCAGACAGAGGGCCTTCTTGGTAGTGGCGCCCGCCCTGTGGAACGCCCTCCCATCAGATGTCAAAGAGATAAAGAATTACCTGACATTCAGAAGACATCTTAAGGCAGCCCTGTTCAGGGAAGTTTTTAATATGTAATGCTGTACTGTTTTTAACACTGATTGGGAGCCGCCCAGAGTGGCTGGGGAAACTCAGCCAGATGGGCGGGGTATAAATAATAAATTATTATTATTATTATTATTATTATTATTATTATTATTATTATTATATTACATACACCCTCTTGAAATTAATGGCCACCTATGTCATAGCAAATTTCTCCCATTGACAATGGCACCTATTGTAAGTCCAATTAACTTCACCCAACCCATGGTCCACAATAGTCCTTTCAGAAGTGGGTTGAAATGGGCAGCACTGAGGTCACAACTGTAGCCTGCTGAAAGTAAGGAAGAGGCAGATCACATTGCCACATTCAAATCTTCCTCAGCACCATTCTGTTTAGCTCTGGGTAAAAGCAACAGTAATAAGCTCAAGGCCTATTGGCTGTCTTTCTAATTTGTTAAATGCGGGTTTCAGCTAACTTTGACACAATTTTTCAGATTATTACCGGTAATTACCGGTTACAGTGGACTGCTTGGGCGGCAAGCCTATCCTCACTTACCCGGAACTAAGCCCCACTTAATTCAATAGGACCTACTTCTGAATAGTTCCTACTGCCAATCTTGACTTCACTTGAGTCCTACTGATTTCACTCGGTTCAGCTTATTTAGTCTGGATCCAGCCCAATGCCATAATTAACCAATTTTTGAATTACAAATAAAGCTCTGCTTCTGCAGTGCAATCTATGAAAATTAAAGTGCAGTGCACCAATTTCTTTCCTGTGATCTTAGTTCATGTCTACAGAATGCACACTGGTTTGAACCCAGTCCATTGGCTGGGGCTTACACAGCACTACTGCTGATGGATTGCACTCAGTAGACCATAACCCAGTACCGTTTTGCATGTTTAAACTTAATTGATTTCACATAGGGTTTAGGTGGATAGCACTGGACTGATTTGCAGCCCTGATGCTCTTTTAGTCTTTTGATGTGCATTTAGGATTTCTATGGCTGCCTAATTTAATTCTGAGCATTCCTTTAAAAAAATAAAGATATTATCAAATCCAGCCCTCAAATTTCCAAAGACTCCCTTGAAATGGAAACATAGTTTGGACCAATTTCTGAACATCTCATCACATTCAAACATCCATGTTTCTTCCACCCTGAAATGCAAAGCACTCTTCAGGGAGAACTAAAAGTGTTGGAAACAACTGAGAAATGGACATAAATCCCAAGTGAGTCCAGCCACTGAGTACTCTGAATGAGTTTTTGCCTGACAAGCTGAGTGCAAATGGCTCCCCCAGGGATCAAATGTAACATTGAGCATGGAGGCCTTTGTTTTTTATCCATTTGCAGCTGCCATCGCGAAATCACCTTACACTGCATGTACACAGCCTCCGTGCAACACTGACTCAGAGCATTTCCGCTTTGATTACTGTTTCAATAAGGTTCAGTTCATATATTATCCTGGCACGTGGCTGCCTCCTGGAAATCAAATTGCATAGGCACCCAAGATGAAATGTTGAGCAGGCTTGGTGAGCTTTCCACAGGTAACTAATTGGCCACTGTAGTAAAGAGGATTCTGGACTAGACAGTCCTCTAGTCTGATCCAGCAGGGCTGTTCTGAAACAGTTAGCATAATGGGGCAGCCCCTTGGATCAGACGTCCTGACATTGTGTCACTGCTGATTACATGGACAGGATGGGGCAGGGAACCAGCAAAGTCAGGGCTGTGTGGACTTACACACCACTGAAGAAGAAGAATAAGAATACCCCACCCTTTAATAATAACCATCTGATCTGATACAAAAAAAGTTACAATAACTTTAAAATAGACAACCTATATCAAACAAAGCAACACTGAACAATCCACAAAAATGCAATAGTAAACTAGGGTTGCCATATTTCAAAAAGTTGTTAAGTTGTTGAGCTTTTTGACTTGCCTAAGTTCCAGGACAGGGTGCCACCCCCCGGACGTCACTTCTGCCTTTGAAACCCCAGTAATGTCAGGACATATGTCAGCCCTATAGTAAACAACAAAATTAAACATCAGCAAATAATAATCAAACAGTCCACACCCATTAATTAAAATAAAGAATTACCAAACTATAATCAGTAAAAAAACTGGCATATTAAACTATAATCAGAAAATATAGCAAGTCACAATGCATAAAATACCACAAAGAATACAAAGCCATTGTAAAAGGATCAAATTGAGAACCCAGGGCATACAACCATATATATTACTGGACTCCTCTTCTTTCTTTTCAGCTGCTTCTTCCCACTCAGCACTGATCTTGCCCACACAGCATCAGGGTGTGGGGCAGTGACACTGCTATTGTGAGTGCAGAGCTGTGGCACCAGCCCCTTCTTCTTATGTACTTATGTCTGTGCAAAGGGCTGCCCAAGTGATTTGTTCTGATAGTAACCGTGCCAGGGAAACCATGCCAGTAATGTGTAGTTTCCTGGCAGAGTGATTAGTGACCCGAATCAAAATGGTAGCCTTCAGTGCTAATATTCATTCAGCTTTTCGGCCACAACTGCACAACCTGATAATATAGAAAGTGGCCCTATGAACTGTGACCCATGTGATTATCTGCACTAGGCAAAGAAAACTCGAAACTTTCAGAGAGCGATTGAGTTCTGGTGCACTGTATCTGATACTGCAAACCTTAAGAGTTTCAGCGGCATTATCATTTCCATTCAGATATTCTGAGAGTGGTGATTCAAACTCCCTGGAGAGTGATCAGTAGAATTCTTAAATCAACACTATTTTGCCAGGGTACCGGTGAATTATACATAGTTCTATAAACCTGTCTCAGGATTCTTGTTTGATGTACAGCTGAACCTGCTGTACAAAAGCGGCTAGGATTAGTCTTTGAAACACCCCATCACCCCATATATGAAGACTTCCAGCAATTCCCAGAGCTCCAATTCCCAGAGTGGTTTAAACAACCAATCCCTCTTCCCAGGGAGCTCTGGGAATTGTAGCTCTAAGTCCTGGTACCCTTAACAAACTACAGCTTCTGGAATTCTTTGGGGAAAACCATGGCTGTTTGACATGGCATCCTAGTGCTTTAAATATATGGTGTGAATGGGGCCATTATTGCTGTCTGGAGGAGCTGTGGTGCAACAAAAGCAGGACAAAAAGAAACCAGAAGATTTGTGGTACAAAACTGTATTGGATTTCAGCAAAACGTTACAGGACTTGCATTGATTAGAAATGAAGCAGTGTGACCACTTCAAAACGTTTGCAGGTGCAAAGAACTACTGAAAGCAAGATTGCATATGACTGCTCCAATAGCTTCATGTGCACAAATCATCATGCATGCTCAATTAAAAAAAGGATGTCTGGAGGAGCCCAGTGGTAATTAACCCACATAAATATAGTTTTTACTGCTTAGTAAATTAAGGTAATTTAGTGAAAGAGTTTTACAAAGGTATCAGCTAGTGAGCCTTTCAGGGTTTTCCCCCGCTGGTCAAGTGAAGAAGGGTTCTTAGGGATGGGGGAAGTATTTTTGACTCATGTGTCTAAGTGTCTTTCACATACATTGTTATCCATTGTTATATTTGTAGCTAGCAGCACTATACCTTAAACCAATCGTTTCAAAGTTCCTACCTGCAGGCCCAATTGATGCAGCTGAAAACTACTGAGGTCCAGCACTCACAAAATGGTGGTGGATGGAGATCAAGTTTGACACAATCAGCTGACAATTACATACATCATTTTCAACTGAAATCTAATCCATCTTTTGAAGTTGTTCCATTTTTTGACTGCAGCATTTTCCTCATGGCAAGAAGTTCCACTGCTCAGGTTTCCCTGAGCTAAATAAAAAGGTGTTTTGACAGCCTCCCCATTTTCAGCAGAATTTTCTGATCCAGAAGCTTTAAATGGAGAAGACTTTTTCTTCTCTAGTCTTCCTTCCTGCTGCCATGTACCCCTCAAAAGCATTTTTAGTCCTCCCCTGTACATTCATTTCCCATTCTCCTTTCACACTCAACTTGAACCTTATCCATACCCTTAGCTCATTTCCCCCTCCTAGTCCTTTTACATTCACTTTCCCCTCATATAACACCTTTCTTTTCTTAGCCCCTTCTTTTCTATTCCCACCTTGTTAGTTATAAACATTAACATTTTCTCTCACTTTTTCATCTCCTTCAACACCTCCTCTGGTCCTTTTCCCCCAGTGGAGGAAGACTTTCCTTCCTCTCCCTTTCCCCTTGAACATCTGTCACCTGGCCACTTTCATTCAGCATGCAAAGAGTTGCTGGTGCTAGCATTGGTCTGACCAAAAGGTTATGGGCATATGCCGGCAGCAGGGCAGAGAGGTGAAGAGGCACCACAGCCCACCTGAAAGTGCCCAGGTGAGTCCTGGCCCACTGCTTCAAAAATACTGCCTTATACCCTTCCTCGTCCCCAGCAGGAGCAAGCAACCAATTACTGTATTTTTCGCTCTATAAGATGCACCAGACCACAAGATGCACCTAGTTTTTGGAGGAGGAAAACAAGAAAAAAAATATTCTGAATCTCAGAAGCCAGAACAGCAAGAGGGATCACTATGCAGTGAAAGTAGCAATCCCTCTTACTGTTCTGGTTTCTGGGATAGCTGTGCAGCCTGCATTCACTCCATAAGACGCACACACATTTCCCCTTACTTTTTAGGAGGAAATAAGTGAGTCATATGGAGCAAAAAATATGGTATACCTAGAAGAAAAGGGCTCATCACTTTTTGGACAAGTTTGCTCTCAGGAAACTTTCCACAGGTCCATGGGCTTTTTCAGGTCTTCTTTGTTATCATGACCTTGGATGTTATCAGCTAATTGGAGCCATTCTGCGATAAGTTACTGTTCCCAGACAGAATCTTGTTATTTTTTTGGCAATTAACTACACCTGGGGGGGAAAGCAGCCCTATCTCTGGGAATGAATTTCAGTTGCGAAATAACTCTTTTTAATCATCTACTGACAGTGGCTCAGGTTTCTACAAGACAGCTGACAATGGATGGCTATGGGGATGCCATACATAGCAGCACCCATTCTGCGCTCCTAGTGTGGGATGCAAACATGTATGAGGTCCGGACACTGCCTGCATCCTTTATGGGACACCTTGGATGTTTGCTCATATACTACTGTATGCTCAAGAACATGTGCTAGGGATGTTTGCTGGGTTTGGGTTACCTACAAAAAACATTTGAAAAGACTGAAAGTGCCCTTTGTGCTTTTTTGTGTTCATGATGGCAGACACCACCCACCGACTTGAAGTTATAATAAGAGGGAGTTAAAAAGGTAAAGGTAAAGGACCCCTAACAGTTAAGTCCAGTCGCAGATGATCCTGGGATTGTGGCGCTCATCTCGCTTTACAGGTCTGTTTATACGCAGACAGTTCTTCCAGGTCATGTGGTCAGCATGACTAAGCCTCTTCTGGTGCAATGGAACACCGAAACCAGAGCAGCACACAGAAACACCCTTTAACTTCCTGCCAGAATGGTACCTATTTATCTACTTGCACTGGTGTGCTTTCGAACTGCTAGGTTTGCAGGAGCTGGGACTGAGCAACGGAAACTCACCCCATCACAGGGATTCGAATGGCCGACCTTCAGATTGGCAAGCCCAAGAGGCTCAGTGGTTTAGACCACAGCGCCACCCACGTCCCTCTAAGAAGGGGTTACTGGGAGCTTAAAAGGGTCAGAGCTGTGTTGTACGGAATGGTGTGGCTTGAGCTAGTGCTGGATTTACGTATAAGCTAAACAAGCTATAGCTTAGGGCCCCACTCTCTTGGGGGCCCTCCAAAAAAATTTAAAGGGAAAAAACCTGGATGTACATTTCCAAAATATAAGATAAAAACAAATAAAATAAAACCTACATACAGCAACTGTTTTTTGTGTTGGGTAGGCTCCTATGTGTGATGTGCACATGGCTTTAGATACCTATTAGGTCCATAAATTACCATATAGCATATATTCAACACAAAAAACAGTGACAATTTGTTGTTGACAAAGGACAGCTGGACATATAGCTTAGGGCCTCATCAAACCTAAATCCGGCCCTGGCTTGAGCTCAAGTTTGTTTTTTCCTGGCTGGAATGTGTCTTTGAACTCTGATTGTGACTCCTTTGGTTGCCTGGATGGAGGATAGAAAGGGTGTGTGCATGCAGAAAGTACTGTACAAAGATAGCATTTGTATTTCTTGTTCTGCCCACTCTTGTCTCTGGCCCTGCACATCGCTGGTACGTGGTCCCTGCAGTCTTGCCGAGGTGGAAATATGGACCTCGGTCGGAAAAACATTCCCCACTTTACACTTTGGGCATCCCAGGGAATGAGCAGATATTCTCTGGGTAAAGGTATTGTTTGTGCTTGGACAAGTGGTTGGGGACTTGCCATATCCTTGCACAGGTGAGTATAAAACTGCAGCCTTAATCGCTACATTTTATATAAAATAAAATATGTCGTGTTATTAGCGGCGAAAGTTCTAGGTATGGTGCAGACTAATGTTTGAAAAAGAAAAAAGTCACAATGTTTATTGCTGTTATTAGATAGTTATAGGACAGTACCCGAGGGACTCTTTTGCCAAGCACAGTGTTCCTTATCTCAGGTTTTCCTGGTGCAATCTTGTGTGTTGTGCAATTTAAACTCCTGCATGTACACAGCCGAACAGTTGCCATCCAGCCCATTCTATAAAATATATGCAAAGGCATCCTCATTGAAAAGCACAATGCCACACGCAGGAGCAGGATACTTCCGCATACATGGTTATGTTTCCTAGCAACTGCAGCCATTCAGATGGAGAATGCTTTAAATATTCAGTGATGTTATTTTTCCTGCCACTGCAAAGGCAAAATGGTCTCTATTTGTTTTGCGAGCTTTTGTTCCCAGTCTCAGATTTAAAGAAAAGAATGCAATTCTTAAATGGTACTAGGTGGGGTGGGGAAGGGTGGGAAAAATGAATAAATTGAATATAGCCATGAAATGGATTGAAAACAGAAGTGCCAATATTGCAGGGTTGCCATATTCTGAAGAGCAAAAACCCCTTCCTCGTCTGCCTGCTGGCCCCCTCCTTCCCTCTCCTCTCTTACCTTTGCTGTCTTCTGCTCAGGAGATGCTGCCCAGCCATGGGAATGTCATGCCAGGTCTGGCGACCGCCAGAAAAGGCAGGAGGCCTTGTTCGGCTCCATGAAGGCTGCACCCAGGAGCAGTGCAGGGCCTAGCGCAGCCCCGGGAAGGCCATCTGATGCAGTGTTTTGTGTTCTGGGGCACAGCACCTTCTGAGCATGTGCATGCCCCACAAAGAAAAATAAAATTAAAATTTCAAAACCCAGTCAATCCATGAAAAATGCAAAAAAATCCGCCCAGATGGGTGTGCTACCCCCCCAAAAAAGAGGACATGTCCAGGAAATCCTGGACTTTGACAACCCTACCATTTTGTTATAGAATCATAGAATTGGAGAGTTGGACGGGGTACTGGTGGTCTTCTAGTCCACTTCTGCAATGCAGGAATATGCCCCTATGGGGATCAACCTGCAACCTAGTACAGATTGCTGTATCTCAAGAAGAATATATGGGGGCTGAAGAGCAAAAAAGGTTAACCGCAATGATCATGGAGTAATTCCCCAATGAGGAAAGGTTATGATTCCGGGGGCTTTTCGAACTTAGAGAAAATGCAAGTAAGGGAGATCTAATAGATCTGTGTAAAATTAGGCGGACTGTGAAGAAAGTTGATAGGGCAACATTTTTCTCCCTGTCTCATAATATTGGAACCCAGGGCCATCTAATGAAACTGAATGCTGGAAGATTAAGGATGGGCAAAAGGAAGCCCTTCTTCACCCTGTGCGTAACTAAAACTATGCGGTTTGCTTGGATAGGCCTTTGGTCAGATCCAGTAAGGCTCTTATTAAGTGTTGCTCTTCTTTGAATCTATTCACAAATATGAGGTGTAGCCATCTAAAGACTTTTGAATGCATCTCATGTATGCAGCTATGACAAATGATATTGCTTTAACTATGCATATGTTCTCTTACAACCGATTCATTCCATGACGGAGTGTTAAGAGTGCTTAAGCCCACTGATTAAAGAAAACTTAAAGCTGAAATCATACCCACACTTACTCGAGAGCAAGTGCCACTGAACTCATATAATAAGCATGCATTGGATTGCAATGCACAGCAGTGGTGGATTGTGGCGTTAACTGAAAGGTTTAACTGATGAGAGACGATACTGCGGCAGAAATATTGCATATGAGATCATCCCACCCCAAAAATATACACACGAGCTTGTTAGGAGCATATTAAAAGATAAATTAGGGCTGCGTATCAGAATTCAGAGAGAGAGAGAAAGAGAGAGATACCTTGCACTTTGAAGCTGTGCTACCTAAAATAAGGGAATCCTTTTGCAGTTTAGTGAGCTGAGACAATAGTAACACTTACACTTGGCTTTGTATGCGAACGCTGAAAGTGTTACACATACGTTGTTCCCCAAATATACAACAATCCTGTAAGAGAACTGAGTCTTATTTTCCCTTAACCCCGTTGCAAGCACTTCTAATTAGCAGGATGAAGGATGTTATTAAAAGACAAGAAGGATCAGGGAAGGACCATTGTTCATTTGTAGAGCACATACTTTGCATGAAAGGTCCCAGGTTCAGTCTCTGGTGTCTCCAGGTAGAGCTGGAAAATACTGTTGCCTGAAACCCTGGAGAGGTTCCACCAGTAACTGTCCTTGGTACTGAGCTAAATGGACCAATTTGCCTAACTTGGTATAAGGAAGCTTCCTGTGCTCCTCTAAAAACAGTAGTCCTACCTGCTCAGATAACAGTAATGCATCAGAATAATAATAATAATAATGATTATAATAAATTTATTATTTATACCCCACCCATCTGACTGGGTTTCCCCAGCCACTCTGGGCAGCTCCCAACAGAATATTAGAAACACGCTAAAACATCCATCATTAAATACTTCCCTAAACAGGGCTGCCTTCAGACGTCTTCTAAAAGTCAGATATTTGTTTATTTCCTTGACATCTGATGGGAGGGTGTTCCACAGGGCAGGTACCACTACCAAGAAGGCCCTCTGCCTGGTTCCCTGTAACCTCACTTCTCACAGTGAGGGAACCGCCAGAAGGCCCTCGGCGCTGGACCTCAGTGTCCAGGAAGAATGATGGGTGTAGAGACGCTCTTCTGGTATACTGAAGGAGAAAAGCACACACATACATGCCATTCTCATGCAATCAGAAGCAACAGAAAATTGCATCTGTCCTCCACAACAGGATGTAGATGGCTGCGCTCCAGCATCACTGAAGTCTATCATGTTCAGAAGCCTCTGGCTAGTAGCTGTTCTGTTTGTACTGTTCCATATATAGTCAAAGGACTTTCTTCCCTGCCCTGGGCCTGCCTTTCATGCCCTGCAGCATACACCTTTCATCTCTGCTCATCCTCGCTGACATGGGTCATTGTAAAGACGAACTGCTGATTTTGAGAAATGCTAATGCTTTGCAGTGGGAGAGACAGGCAGCCTCGGGGAAAGAGGAGATGTGAAGAAATCCTTAAATCAGATTGCACATGCAAGAGAGCTGCAGGTGTCTTATTCCCCCTGCCTCTGAGTTTTATTGAAGTTTACATTTGTGGTGGTGTTCCTACCTCACTATTAAAGACATTCAAAATGGCAGTTACCCACAGAGGGATAGCCATGTGTATGTGTTGTACATCAAGAATGGCCAAGAATCTTGTGGCATATTAAGACAACCACCAATTTAATTATGGCTTCTGCTGTAACAAACCTGCAAGATTTTTCAAATGTTGCCAAAATTAGACGTCTACAGAGCCACATTTGACAACTTTTATGTGATCATAAAATGGGGGCTATGGCTTGATGAGCTGATGGTATAACAATGGCTTGCTTTTGTATTAGGAAGGGTCATAGTTCAGTGGCAGAAGACATGTTTTACCTGCAAAAGGTCTCAAGTTCAATTCCTAACATCTCTGGGTAGACCTGGGAATATGCCCTGTCTGAAATTCCAGAGTACCTCTGCCCATCAGTGTAGACAGTACAGTACTGAGCTACATGAAAAAGTCATCTGCCTCAGTATTAGAGCAACTTCCTGTTTGTAGAATTCAGAAAGAAAGAAAGAAAGAAAGAAAGAAAGAAAGAAAGAAAGAGGGAATGCACCTGAATGTTCAACCAAGAAATAATTAACTTTGGTAGTGTGACACTGGAATGTAGCATTTTATATGCAGTACTACACAGAATGCAAAAGGGTCACATGAGTTTCTCAAGTGGAAGGAAGGCATCATAACAGGTGTCATAACAGGACTATAAGCAGTTATGGTTTTGGCCAAGTTCATATATTGCCATAGTAATGTGGGAGCTTCTCCCTGCGGTCTGTACTCATACTACTTCAATTATGTCTGGGTCACTGTTCTTCAGCTGGTGATCAAAGGTAGAGCACTACCATCATGCAAATATATGACAATGGGTTAAGAAATGGGTCCCCAAATGCATGTTTGGATTAAAAGTTGGTCCTGGATCTGAAAAGGTTGAAGATACCTGGTTTAGGTGGAAAGTATCCAGTGGGGAAGTGGCAAGGGATGGATGATGTTGTTCATTTCAAGTGTTGTCCTGCTTGGGGACTGTGTGATGTTTGTGTGTTAAAGTGACAAAGGAGCATTTTAAATGTCTGGTGTGGGTGTGACCTCAGTTTCATTTTTTGGGCCTGATGGGCTTGTTTTTAACACCATTTCTGTTGAACTGTGTTGAAACAGGTTGTGTTTTGGGCTGAATTTTTAGTTACACGTATGTAGTCCAGAATAAACAAGAAGAGAAACCCTTTGCCTCATTCATGAGTTTCCATCCTTGTCAAGAAGTTACACAGTAACTGGAAATAGTTTCAGGGCACCTAGGATTTGAAGGACATGCTAGACACAAGTCTGCTTTTCCACCTACAGGGAATGAATGTTCCTTCTGTCACTTCTCTTTCCATTTTAATAGTGCTACAGAGGATGACAGCATCATGCTGCTCTTATCAAAAGTTTTCATCCTTCTGTTCTTTTACTTGCAAAGGGCCATGACCAGTGCTGCCGTTTGGCTTGCACAACAGAGTTCCACTTGCACAACAAAGCTTCCTCCTCATCTCCATTTCATTGCAGCCCCCTGGGCACCCTTGAAATCTGCTGCAGATGGGAGGACCTTCTGGAGCAGAATTTGAGGAGATGCTGGCAGAGGAGAGGAAGTCCCCTTGTGTGAAAATTTGCCTCCTACTTGATTTCACACTTCTCCAAAATTTGCTGCTCTCTGCTCAAAAACACATCCACATGTGTTAGATTATGTATGTTTTAAAAAAATAAAAAATAAAAATAAATCAAGATGAACATGCATATTTAAATTCATATCTTGTGATAATAAGTGGTAAAATAGCATATTATGATGACTTTTTGTTTTATTCTCTCTGCAGTTTATTTTTATGTACACTGCTTGGAAATGCTAATGATTCAGTGGTATGCAAATGTCTTAAATAAGTAAGAATTTTTGTGCAGACCCCCCTCAATTTCAGATTAATGTGGCAGCAGGACAAAACTGACTTACAAAGGAACAAATGTGAAATAGAGTGATTTGTCCATCCGTAGTTAAAATTAACTCCAGTTTTTGAGTTTCAGACAATGTAAGAACGTAAGCTGTGGTTAAGCTAAAACACAAGTGAAATCTTCAAAACATCTCCTTGTGACTTCACCATAGGAGGAGCAGCGATCATATAAGTCCTGTGGCACCTCGTCCTTGCGATGATAACTGATGATTTAGCATTACATACAGACCTGATTTTAGGGTGGAATGGACTACCATCTCTCTCTGGTTGATTTTGGCCAGTTAGCAAATTAGCACAGATTCTTTAAATCCCCCCTTCCCCCTGAATTGGCTCTTCATTTCCTTTATCTCCAAATCCACAATAGGTTATGCTGATATATTATTCCCTCAATTGGTCTTTATTTTGAGCTGTTTTTACCTGATATTTGCTGAATAAATACCATCTTCCCCAGTTTTCATACAGTAACATAGATGGGGGAAGAGACTAGCAAGGCTGTCTCAGACAGACAGTTCAGCAATGGATAGTGGCAGCAAAGCTTGCCTGTACTGTGCTAACATGTTGGTAAATTCCATCTGAAATAATAAATGCAGACCTCTTCGCTGAGTCATAGACTCTTCAGAGCCGAACGGCTGTAGCTGGAGTTTAGGAAGCCAAGAAATGGCTGTTTCTCTTAAGTAGAAGCAAAGGCGAGGAAGATACATTCTGAATTTATTGTGATGGATTTGGATTTGATATCCTGCTTTATCACTACCCTAAGGAGTCTCAAAGTGGCTCACTATCTCCTTTTCCTTCCTCCCCCACAACAAACACTCTGTGAGGTGAGTGAGGCTGAGAGACTTCAGAGAAGTGTGACTGGCCCAAGGTAACCCAGCAGCTGCATGTGGAGGAGCGGAGACGCGAACCCGGTTAACCAGATTACGAGTTCATTGCTCTTAACCACTATACCACACTGGCTCTGTTTTCAGAATTAGACTGTCTTTAAAACTGGTGTCATATATTAATCCAGTCTGTCTAATCTCACATTACTGTTGGCACTTGATAGATATTGAAATGCATGCTTTTAATTTTAAAGGAAAGCTTTATTTTCCTGGTGTCTTGAACCCTAATATTTCCCGCTTAGAAGAAGGCAGATAATAGCCCTGAAAGAGGAATATTTCAGGTGTTTTGCTGCTACTATGCTTGCAGTTCAGTCCTCTGCATGATTGCTTGAAAGCAAGTCCCACTGTGTTCAATGAAGCTTACTCTCATGTTATTGTGTATAAGTTTGCAGCATTACTTAATGTGCACTAAATGCTCTTGTCATCTCAGAATTAACATGTCCATCTCTGGGTGTTTTAGGCTGCAATCCTCACCAAGTTTACCTGAGAGTAATCCCCACTGAATTCAATAGATTTTACTTCTGAGCAGACATACATAGGATTACACCGTGAGCCTATACACACTTATTTGGGAGTATTCATTGAGGCTTATTTGTGAATATATATTCATAGAATTCTGCCATTGGTGCATTTACCATCCAAATGAATGGCTGTGCTCAGAATTGTTGGGGTGTCTATTAAGAGGAACAACTGCCTACAAAGCAAATGTATAGGATGTGTAATTTACGAGAGAAGATCCATTGCTAATCTTGCTTAAATAATTCTCCTGAGATGAGGGGCAAGCTCCCAACCCCCAGCCTCAGTTCTAATCCACCTCTCAGTTGAGAAGGTGTGGCTAAAGTTAGTTTGAGAATATGAGAATTCAGAATGATCAAATTTTTCAAGCACTCCTGGGGCAGGACTTTCCTATGGCCACCCCACAGCTGGTTGGCTATTCATTGATTTCAAATATTTCTATACCACCTCCTTTTTATGAATTACAAAGGTGGTATACAAAAAATGAAATGTGTTAATGATGTAGTAAAATCACAGCCAAAAAGTCAAGGCAGGAATAAAATCAATGGATAAAATGAGCTAATATTAGTACGTGATCAGCAAGTCCTGTGATAATATATTCATTTTTAGCAAGTATCAAAATAATAACATTGGTGTCAGTGCTTTGCAGTGCCCCAATCTTACTATTATTTTATTCACCTTAATGCTGGCCTTCCAAAATAATCCTCCTGAACCCTAGGGCATTCATGGGCTGTCATAGCCAATGCCATCTGTGTACAGGATGCAATGCCTTGCTTTGCCTAGTTCCCCCTGCAATCCCACCAAAAGCTGATATTGGAATACAGGACTGCAGCTGTGGACTTGGCTTGCTTGTTCAGTGTGCTTCTTCACACATCTGCTCCCATTTACTTCCAAGTGTTTGGGGAAAACTAATGAGAGGATCAGTTATCTTCACTCCCTTACTGAACAACTTCTGGTTGTTCACCTTATTAGAAAGATTCATAATCTTGGCTACAAGCAGAGAGATGGAAACAAATTAGATCTCCTGCTACAGTCCTAGCAGTTACAGTTGCAAGCTGGTTTTGGTAATAAAATAACGAGATCAGGACCAGATTTAGGTTTGATGAGGCCCTAAGCTACTGAAGGTACTGGGGCCCTTTATATGTCCAGCTGTCCTTTGTCAACAACAAATTGTCGCTGTTTTTTGTGTTGAATATCTGCTATATGGTATTTATGAACCTAAAGGTAAAGGGACCCCTGACCATTAGGTCCAGTCGCAAACAACTCTGGGGTTGCGGTGCTCATCTCGCTTTACTGGCCGAGGGAGCCAGTGTTTGTCCGCAGACAGTTTTTCCAGGTCATGCGGCCAGCATGACTAAGACGCTTCTGGAGAACCAGAGCAGCACACAGAAACGCTGTTTACCTTCCCATTGGAGCAGTACCTATTTATCTACTTGCACTTGGCGTGCTTTTGAACTGCTAGGTTGGCAGGAGCTGGGACAGACCCATGGGAACTCACCCCGTTGCGGGGATTTGAACCACCGACCCTCTGATCGGCAAGTCCTATACCCGCGCCCCTATTTATGAACCTAACAGGTATCTAAAGCCATTTGCACATAACAAATAGGAGCCTACACAACACAAAACACTGTTGCTGTATGTAGGTTTTATTTTATTTCTTTTTTATCTTATATTTTGGAAATGTACATCCAGGTTTTTTTCCCTTTAAATTTTTTTGGGGGCCCCCAAGAGAGTGGGCCCCTAAGCTATAGCTTGTTTAGCTTATACGTAAATCTGGCACTGAACAAGATAAAGGAACTTTTTGTGATTGGTAGACCTGATCACAACATGAAAATAACTTCTGCAAGAGGATATTTTTCAATTAGATTATGCAGGGAGCTGGATTTCATCTCTTTAGAGGCATTTAGACCACAGGGAAACAGAAACAGAAATGGGTTCTGAGGCACTGTAATTTTCTATTTCATAAGAGTCTGAATTCTAGGAAGTAATGCACTTTTGCTTCTTCTAATTATTTCGGAACAATTTTGCTGCAGTGCAACATTGCACTGGTTGTAGTGGACAAATGCTACAGTGGTGTGCATGTACAGTATATGCCTTTCAGTGCACTGGCTGGGATTAAGTCAGGGCAGGCAAATTAATCGGACAAATTCATGGAGGATAAAGCTATCAACAGCTCAGAGTCATGATGACTGTGTCACCCACTGTCAGGCAGTATGCTTCTTAATATATATATATATTTATGATTTTCAGTTATATACATTTCAGTAGTTTTACAGTCATTTTAACATTTCAAAACTCGACTTCCTCCCTCCTTTTCTGCTGTTCCTTAAATTTATTTTTATCATTTCCTGCATATTCTAAAGTAACTTATTCTTTTATTCATCTACTTTAATTATATACTCTACAGGTTATTACAATAATCCTGCCAATGTCCTTATCTGTTTACAATTTGTTTATAAATATTCAATAAATTGTTTCCATTCTTTTATTAAAAGTTTGTTATCTTGATTTCTTATTTTTTCGTTACGTTTCACCATTTCTGTCCATACGTTTTTGTATCCATTCTTCTTTCGTTAGGACTACTTCTTCTTCCAATTTTTTTTTGCAAATAACATTTTTGCTGCTGTAGTCGCATACATGAATAAATTTCTATACTGTTTAGGTTGTTCTACCCCTATAATTCCCAGAATAAAAGCTTCTGTTCTTTTTAAAAAAAAATATTTTAAACACCTTTTTCAATACATTATAGATCATTTCCCAGTAAGCTTTAACCTTACTGCAAGACCACCACATATGACAGAAAGTACCTTCTTTCTCTTTGCATTTCCAACACTTATTTGATTATGATTTATATATTTTCCCCAGTTTACTCAATGTTAGATACCATCTATATAACATTTTCATATAGCTTTCTCTTAAACTACCGCATGCTGTAAATTTTATATCTGTATTCCACAATAGTTAGGCAGCATGCTTCTGAACACCAGTTGCTGGGGGCACAAGTAGAGAGAGTGCTCTTGCGCTCATTATCACAAACCTGGAGATTTGGAAAGGATCCCAAGAGTCATCTAGGCCAGGCATAGTCAAACTCGGCCCTGTTTGGGACTGCAACTCCCCTGATCCCTAGCTAACAGGACCAGTGGTCAGGGATGATGGGAGTTGTAGTCCCAAAACATCTGGAGGGCCGAGTTTGCCTATGCCTGATCTAGGCCAACCTCATGCAATACAGGAACCACAGCTAAAGAATCCCTGGCAGATGGCTACCCCACCTCAGTTTGAAAACCTCCAATGGGAGAGTCCACCATCTTCTGAGGTAGTCCATTCCACAACCAGTTCTTGTGCTCAGAAGGTTATTCCTAATGTTTAGTTGGAATCTCTTTTTTTGTAATTTAAATCCATTCATTTCAGTCCTACCCTCTGGACCTCAGTCCTATCCCTGGACAGAAGGTGTTCTTCCTTTTGTAGAAGTCTAGGGTGGAATCCAAAACAATGCTAAGTGCAGCAAGGATTTCTGTGTCTGCAATAGACTGTTCTTCCGCTCTCTTCCTCCATCTCCCTTAAATCTGTTCTGGGGAGATTTGGGGAGGGCATGGGATAGGGAGAGGAGAGGAAAGGAAATTCAGATTGCACAAGTGGAAATACTTGTGCTGGTGGGATGGGTTACTTGAATACTTCCCCTATTCAGGATCCGGGCAGTGTGAAAAACTTAATTGCCCACAAACTGTACTCATGATTGTCCATGTAGGGTCCAGTTCTGTTGCATTCTTAAACAAACTTATCAGGAAACAAGTTTAATTAAAACAGCAAAAGGTCTTGTGGTACCCTTTTTGGCAATTTCTCATACACGGATGCCTGCCTTTATCTCTTAATATCTTTCCAGTATCGTCATGGAAATACAGATGGGACAAAGATGACACACACAGGGATATTAATGCAATTATCCCTATCATAAAGCATTTATGTCATTGACTCTGCTATTTTGTACCCTTGCATAATTTTTTTTAACATAAACTCTTAAATTGAAGGGATTTCTTGGAGACAGTAACATGTTTTTATTAGGGGACATGGTGGTAGGTAATTTGATCTCTGCTACAATGGAGATTCCAGAGGGGTCCTTTCTTAGTAACCTCTATAGTGCTATGCACATTAGGAGCTTGGGGTGAGATAATGAGATAGTTTGGCCTGGGCTGCTATTGACATTGTTGACAGCCATATCTGTATTTTGTTAGACCTGGAGCATGTTGCTTCCTGATTTCCTAATGCATTACTTCCCACTTAGTTAGGAACCCATGTACAATCAGTCATCTGGCTAATGGATAATAAGAGATAAGATGGAAGCAGTGTTGGTTGTTCGATTAATATTGCAGCACAGATCAGTGAGATCTTGGAACTGCAAAGATTAGGCATTTCTTCTTCCTAGCCTGTTCTGTGCTTGTTGAATGCTCGGCTCTTTGATGTGAATTTTGATGCAATTGCTCATGCATTTTTGGTCTCAAGTATAGATAGCCTCGGCAACTTTTGTAAGCAACAAGGAAGGGTTTGTTTACCCTTTGAATGAAGGACAATAAATCAGCAAATTGCAAATTGCTCTGGGATTCATTTGATCTCAAGTGCATTTTTACAGTTAAATGGATGGCTTGCATGTGCATTCACAGTAGATCCTTTGAATAAGGAACTTAAATACATAAGTTAAGGCCTCTGGTATAAATACACACTGTGTGACCAACATGCTCTTTTATAGAGTGGAAGAGGGATTTGTAAGCTTTCAGATCTTAAACAGGCGGTGTCCAAATTTTTCATTGTTTTGAACACCATGCTATTGGATTGCTGAATTGTTTTATCGATTGTTTTGTAAACTGCTTGGCGACCTTCTATGGTGTAAAGTACTCTATAAATACTGAAAATAAATAAAATAATAATATTATTTTCTGACAATCATTACTTGCTGTGGTTAGATAGAACCTGTAGATTCATGTACACTTGGTCATAGAGTGTCAGTTGCTGAGGACTCACCAGGAGCTTGCTATAGCTGGTGTCTTCATACCTTGCTTGTGGGCTTCCTGAAGGCATTCAATTAGTTACTGTGAGAAGCAGGATGCTTGACTCTTTTGTCCCTTTTCTTTAAAATGGGCATTATAACATGTGGCACTTTTTACTGAGAGCTTGTCATACTTGCTTACATTGTAAATAAATAATGCATGGAATTGCGCCAGGGCCACCAGCAAATGCTTTGTTGACCTGGGCTAAAACGTATGAGTCATCTAAAATCAGATCAGAGATACAGTGGTACCTCTAGTTACGGACTTAATTCGTTCATGAGGTCCGTTCTTAACCTGAAACTGTTCTTAACTAGAGGCATGCTTTTGCTAATGGGGCCTCTTGCTGCCGCTGCACCGCTGACACATGATTTCTGTTCTCATCCTGGGGCAAAGTTCTCAACTCAAGGTAACTCTTCCAGGTTAGCAAAGTTTGTAACCTGAAGCGTTTGTAACCTGAGGTGTTTGTAACTCAAGGTACCACTGTATTTTGTTTCTTAATGTCATGCAATGGCTTTAAAATGATGGACCTTATAACTCTCCATGCCTTTATTCAGCTAGTATTCAAATTACCTTGACAAGGTCATTGGTGACAGTGCAACCAAGCTATATATTTCTGTTCAACAACATGTCACTTATATGCTGTAGACAGAGGAAGTCTTTGTACCAGATGACACAAAGCTTTTCTTCTGTTTTCAGATTTCCTACCTAGTAACTGATCCACAGTTTGCTTCAAGCATTTTCTTTTTCTGCTGTCTTTTATTAGCAAGATCACCACTATGAGAGTTGTCATTCTTTTATTAAAAGTACACAGAACAGAAGAAAATGTAAGAATTAAAAACAAAAAAGCACATTATTATTATTACTAAAATTTATATACGTCCCTATACTTGCAGGGCAAGGGGAGAACCGCTCAGATTCATGCTCTCTAGGCATGGGACAAGTGGGACGAGCCCAGAGACAGCCCTCCTCAGTTCCCCAGCCACATCTGTAGCTGCTGAGAATTTAGTTGTCTTGGTTACTGCAACCTTGTTCTCTCCAATCTCCCATTCGCTGGAGGCTGCTCCATCAGGGCAAACAGCTGCGCTGCCCCACCAGCCTCAGTTTTAAGTTCTCCAAGCCCATCTGCCTTCTTGTTTATACCCATTGCAGCCATGCTTGTCTGCTTTCTCCTCATTCTAGTTTTGCCTTTGTAGATTTCAGCAGGGAACAGGAATGGGGGCAAATGTATAATTGCTTGGTTCTGGCTTTACCTATTGTTGGCTCCCCTACCTTTGGCCCTGCCACACCGAATGGGTACCAGTCACCACTGCTCTCACCTCAGTCCAGAATTCTAGTGCCAAAAAATATTCACCTCCCTCATGGCCCTGATCAAATTACATCTCTCCTTAACTGTCTTTGCTGGCTTCTTGGGTGCACTCAGATCAACCAGCAAATGCCTTGTTCTTGCCTATGAAGTCTAGGAGCTTTGCAGCTGCATCCTTATCTCTCTCCTCTTGTATCCCAAAACATCCCTGCCTATGACCATCACTCCTGCAGATGCATCACATTCAGCCTTTTGAAGATATCCTGCTCTGGCAAATGACTGCCCTTTTTCTTTCACCGGTGCTCACCTGGAACTGCCTCCTAGCAAACCTGTGTGGTATATTCTCTCTCCCCCCCCTTCAAATCCCCAGTCAATAATAATAATAATAATGAAACATAGCTAAAATAAATGCATGTTTTCCCCTCCTCCATTTCCCTTCCCTTTCTTTTTTGTCTCTCTTTGTCACATTTTATGCTAAGTCAGCCCTCACCAACAAGATGTTTTGGAATGCAACTCCCAGTCAAGATAGTCATATAAAGCTGGGTGTGATTGGAGTTGTAGTCCCAAACATCTAGAAGGTAAAAGGTTAAGGTTAAGGAGCCCTGGACGGTTAAGTCCAGTCAAAGGTATTGGTTTGACATTCCTGGATCATTGGGGAAACGCCAGCTTCCTGTTTTCTTTTCTCTATTGTGAGCTTTCAAAGGCTATAGGACACTGTTTGGACCAGAATTTGTCTCTTGCTCCCCATTTAGTATTATAAAACCATTTATTTAAGAAAAGACAAAATTCTTTCAAATTATTGAAAGCTTGTCAATGTTGGTTTGGCTAGATGTTGACTTGTTTTTCTTTCTGACACCCAGCTGTGTTTTGTTTCTCAACAGGAAAGAAATTATGGAGTTGGAAAGTTAAGTGCGGTAGTAATTTAGGCTTATTCTTGAGTTGTTTAAAATACATTTATGAACATCATTAGTGTCTTAGAATGTCATCTTTGTTTATATTGATTACGTTTAATTACTGAGTCATTGATTTCAAATGAAAGGGCTGAATCTTAATTTGATGTATTCAGATAAAAGGGAGGGAGAGCTATGGGTATTTTCAGGGGCCAATTGTAAAATTCAGGCTGCCCTAAGGGGACAAGTGGTATCATTTCTTTTATCAAGAAGCGGGGGGGGGGGGGGGTAAGGAATTACAATTGCTTTGTTTGTTTTCTACCTTGATTGATTTGCTGTGTGAAAGAAGCCTGCTGCTTTATATGTTGTTGATTTTTTCATTGCTCGAAAAGCAGACTAAGCCGTTAGCAGATAATATTTTTAGTGAATGTAGGAGCCACTCCAGATTTTCAGATTTCTTCAGTTGCCTCCAGGATGGCATGGATTTTGTTATATATTTTCCAGAGACTCCAACAGGTAGGCACATCTAGTCCAATCCCCTGTAATGCAGTTTATTTGTCCCACCTTTCCTCTCGAATAGGCCCAAGTGCTCATTTGAACCCATGGGCCTTACCCTCTAGAGCAGCCTTTCTCGAATTTGGATCCCCAGATGCTGTCTGACTACAACTCCCATCATCCCTAGCAAACAGGACCAGCACTCAGGGATGATGAGAGTCATCCTTCAACAACATTTGAGGATCAAAGATTGAGAAAGACTGCTCTGGAGTAACAGAAATCAAATCTTGCTCCATCCTCTACATGACAGCCCTTGAAATATCTGAAGGTGGCAATCGATCACCTTTTAATCATCTCTTCTCTAAGGTAAGCATACCTGGTGCCTTCAACCTTTCCTCATAGGACCAAGTCCCTGATTTTCTTGTCATGTTTGGTGCCCTTCTCTGACCGCATTTCCAGTTTGTCAACATTTATCTTTAACTGCAGGGTCCAGGACTGGATGCAATGATAATTATGATGGCAATGGACCATTAGTTTAGAGAATGCTCTTCCCAAGGAGGTCTACCTGGCATCACCCTTGTTAGCATTCTGGCACCAGGGAAGGATGCTTTGGTTTTCACAGTGCAAAGATGTGTTCTACAAGAACATTCTGCATGATGATAGTAAATAAATATTTTTTATTAAGGTTTCAACAAACTTAACAAAACACAACATAAAAAACACAACACAAAACATAATAAAACATAAAACATATATAAGTTCAATTCTTAATTTCTTGTAGCTTACTTTCCCAACTTCCTCATACCTCCCCTTTCTGTATTCCAATTTCAAATTTATTTTCAGCAAATCCTTCCCTTATTTTTAACTTACTTTTAATATTGCTTACTCTCCTTAATTTAACCGTTGTCGCTATTAACTCCTTTATTTCTAATCCAACATCATTTTAGCACTCATTAATTTTGCTATATTTCTTTAAATAGTCCTTAAATTTTCTCCAATCTTCTTCTGCCGTTTCTCTTCCCTGGTCTCGGATTCTGCTCGTCATCTCAGCCAAACCCATATAGTCAATCACCTTCATCTGCCAATAGTAACTTAGCATGGTGCCAAGATTGCTCCTATTTCCAACTTGTAGATTGTTCCAATTGTCCTTTTTATTAAATCCAATAAGGGAGTTTTAACACAAAGAGGTAGGACTCTGTTGCTCTCAAGTCCTGTTTCCAGGCTTTCCGTTGGCATCTGGTTGGCCACAGGAGGCTGGAGTAGGTAGGTCTTTGGCATGATCCAGCAAGGCTTTTCTTATGAGTGAGATAACTATGATGAAAGGCACCATGATTTCTTGGATATGAAGAGAGGCAGAGACAAACAGGAGTGAGAGATGAAGGGAAGGAAGAATCTGTGGCAATGTGGAGTGGAGAGGCTGATTGGCATAGAGAAGCACCATTTGGCAAGTTCTGCGGCTCTATTTCAGGTCATATGGTCATAGAGAACCCTTGCATGTGGCTCTTAGGGTTTAGGTACCTTGGCTGTCTCTGATGCACAGCCATTCATCTGGAGCTCACACCTTTGAAGTGCTCACACCCTACTGTGGGTTGTGCAGTAGCTATGCCTGGCAGCACAGGAGCCCCACAGCCTGCTGTCTTCCACATTAATTCCACAGCTAGCTTTTTAGCTTCAATGGGTTTGCCCTAATGCAAACACACAAACGCACACACATCTACAGAAACAAATGATTCTCATCTAATTTACAAAGCTGTACATATTTCATATTTATTATATGCTTAATGAAAACTGCTGGTGAGCAATGCATTACTGTAAAAATGTACATATATTTGCTAAATGGATATATTCATTTTCCTGTCTGAAAAGACTGAGCCTTGGGCTGAGACTTCTTGTTGTTTTACAAGAAAAGAAACAGCCTAATTAAAGATATCTCACTCAGGAAATTGCATGTTTACAATTTATTTAATAAGGGGGGGGGGGAGACACTAAAACAATATTGGCCTTTCTGTGTAATTCACGCTACCTACTCTCTCTCTAAATTGCCAGTAGGATTAATAATATGCACTATGTAAATGTGCATAATGTACTGGGCAAACATGGAAAATGTACCATTCCCTGGTAATTATACATTGCTGGAAGGGACAATAATTACCTATCATGAGTGACAAAGTGCTGCAACCTAACAAAACTGCAACCTATGTAAATGTGAAACTAAGTGCTAAGTAAGATGAGCCAGAGTATTCCTCTTATTCTTAGATGCTAACCCTTTGTTTTAATAAGCCAAAGAAATACAGAGACCTGGAGTTTTGCAGCTTGTTCAGAATACAGGGAAAGGACAGCTCCCCACCCCCCGAATTCTTAGCTACAGAGGGGAACAAATTTGATAAAATTGTGCATTGTGAATGTTTCAATGGGCCCTCCTAACTTTCCCCAAGAATTTGACTACTAGTGTACCAGCTCTGCATATGCTTCCAAACTCGTATGGGACTGTTCAGTCTGCTCCTTCATTCACTTCAATAGGGGGATCAGATCCATACATGGAAACTGTGGCATGCCAGAACGGGAAGGCCCTAACAGGGTGCCTCATATGTAAAACATTCCTGGAACATACTAGTGAGCAAAAATGAAATGAATCTCTTCTATTATTATGCATATCCTTTATCTGCCACTACTCAGAGATTAAAAATATCAGTTATAAAATCACTTTTTCTTGCAACATTGAAAACCACTCTGGGGCAAAACTACAAACAACCAAAAAGTAACTAGAAATTTGCAGCTCTTGTATTTCATGGCATTTTTTGAAACTGCTCATGTGTTTAATATCTGCCAGCTGAGGGCTGTAGCCCACAAAAGCTTATGTCTCAATACATCTGCCTGTCTTTGAGGTGCTACAAGACTGTCATTGTCTCTGTTAATCATTCATGTATGATACCATTCCAGTTTTCATCCTTTGGCTATCTTTGGCTTCTTACCCTGAACTTTTCTGCACATGTGTGTGCATGCCAGAAGACCTATTCTGATTGAGCAATGGGGGGAGGATCTGTATCTCTAGAAACAAACTTAGTACACACTTATTGCCTCAGGGTGCCTGTCAACAGGTACTGCAGCTGCAGAGCTACTAAAGTGGGAAGGATAAGTCCCTGGAGACTGGTGCCATCAAAGACCAAGGCAAGCCACAATAAGTGTCCCCTGCCCTGATTTCTGCTCACAGGAACTTGCAAGGCTATAAGTTCTTTTGTTTTGATTCAAATTATTTTGCATTTAGGTGTTTTGCAGAAGGGTCAGGAATCTATTTGCAGTTCTGCAAATTTGAGTAGATTTTGAAAAGAACAGCTGGGGATTTATTTATTTTTTTGGTAGAAAATTCAGGTCATTCAGGATCAAGCACGTGTCTTCCCAATGTGTTGCTGGGCATGTGCTAATCCCAAATAATAACTTTGACTAGACTTTCACCAGGACAGATTGATTGTTAATTACGTTATCTTAAGAAAGCCCTAGATAAGGGAGGCAGCACAGTCAGTGAGTTTTTCTGCACTCCCAAAGCAGAATTCCCAATTGTTTTGTTAAGCATTTCTAGCAGCTAGTTAGACCATGATACTTTCGATTCTTGTTTGGTTATTTATTTCAAGTATTTTCAGACCATTTTCAGAACCCTTTTACACAAAGTTATTGGATGTACAGTACGCATTAAAATAGAAGAAGCACAATATTAATGTATAACTGAAAACCAAGTGCCAAAAATAGAAAATGGATCCCCTCTGGCTGCAGTGTGCGGAGTGGCCATCCATTCACTGTAATGTGGTCATTCATAAATGTTTAGCTATACTAGAGGCAAGATGGATTGATTTGACTATGCATTGGGGAGAGAGATAAATCCTGAAAAGGGACAATACATCTAGCAGCTTGCACTAATAGAAATTCATCAAGACATTCTGTCCCTCAAAGCAGTGATTTATCAGGGACAGGGGCAGAGAAATTAGGGATAGTAGGTACATGTGTCTTTTCTTTTAGTAAGCATCACAGCTTGTTAAGATTCACTTGAACTCGGGACATCTAATGGCAGCTCCAGAAATAAAGCAACTGGTATATTTAGTCAAATATATATTCCTGATTTCTTTCTCAAACATATCCCCTGCTTGCTACTCCACATATACCCAGATGGGAAATGCCACTTTAGGAAGCCTGCTATCGTTATCAGATATTAAAGAGTACACAGATTTGCCTTTTAAAAAAATGCTTTTTGTGTTATTTTGAAGAAAAGGAAAGGGGGAGGGGCAATCCTTGAAGTAAAATAGATGTTAGCTATTAATTAATCTGTTGGTAAAATCCTTCTTTTTTATTGGCTGAGTTGCTATGTTCTTGTGGAACGCGCGCAAACATGATATTTCGTAAATTGTAAAAAGCACGCACACTTATCTAACTTTTAAGGAGTTGTTTTGTTCACCGCTTGATAACTTGCAATATCAAGTGATGCCTTTTATATGTGTGAGCAAGCACAGGTTGGTTGTGGTTGTTATGGTAAAGCTACAAACGGAGGGATCTCATTAACTCAGACCTTCTACCCAACAATGCTGCTTTCTCCCATTTGTGTTCTGCACAAATCCCCACCAGGTATCAGCTCTGCTGTTTCAGGGGATCTTCTTGATGGTGAAATCCATTAATCAAATGGGTATTGATTTTTCACTCAGTTGGAGCCAGATAAATCTAATTTACAATTCAAATGCTGACAGAGTTGAAGAGCAATTTTTAAATGGGTAGCATGCAGTGGACTATATTCCATGCAGTGAACATGACAATATTCCATTCTTGGCAGAATGCCTTATGCGAGGAAAAATCATTTTCTTAGAATATTGTACAAATTCCTGGCAAAGGAAATCCTAGGTAAAAGACAACTGCAGAGCGAGGAGTGATATTTATTTATTCATCATGCTTGTTTTCCAACTTTTACGGAGCTGACATATGTTGGGTGATGCAATTTTATACTGATGAAGTCAAGAGATGGTGAACTGGCTCAAAGCCATCCAATGAGCTTTTCAGCTGAATGGGAGATTTGCAGCCACTTCTCCCTGGTGTGACTCAGACACTCTGCAAGCACAATGGCTCTGCACAGCATTCACAAGCATAGCAGCATGTCTGAAATGGCAATTTGCCCTTTTACCATAATGTTCTTTTCTTCCTGCCATGAAAGAAACTCTTCAAGTAGACATAGTTCTATGATCATTTGCTGTTGCTCCCCATTAAAAGCTCCTGCAAAATATCCGACTCCTGCAAAATGTCCCTTTCCTGATCTCACTTACTGTTTACAGTCATACAACTTCTCTCTTAACTGTCCGCAATGGGTCTCTTAGGGTTGCATTCTGTCCCTAAGCCAAGCTATTCAACCTTTATACTATATGAAGCTGCTGGGAGAGGTAGTTGGGGTTTTTAAAGTTAGATGCCACCAAATTACCCTGGCACTCACACTAACAGTATTTAGATACCCATTCAAGAGATGGGTTTGTTTTTTTTAAGATGCTGCAGAATCTTGCCTGATATATTGTGTCCTTTTCAGGATTTAGTTGTACTGATATTCTTTTATTGCAACTTGTTGGTACCTGCCCCAAAGTCTCTGAATTAGGGGTAGGATATAAATAGTCAAATAAATATTTGAGTGTAGATTTGTGCATCTGGCACTCAGGCCTTTCACTTGAATGTTGATTTCCTTTTCCCGCCTCCTGCATGTAGCCTCTGTACTTTGCTCCAACTTACATAATTTTTATTTCATTCATGGAAGTTGAGGAATTCCCTTTCTTGATGCAGAACACATACCTAGCCTTGTTTTACAATGCCATCCTATGTGCATGTTTACTCAGAGGTAAGCCTCCTTTGTGTTTGTATGTTTGTTTGTTTGTTTGATTTAAAACATTTCCACCCTGCTCTTTAGTCAAAAAAGGCTTCCAGTGTAGCTTACAAGATGAGCAAAAAGACGCTCCTTGTCTGCAGGCTTATGATCTACAGTAGAAGACACACAGCAGGGAAAATAGGAGGGAAGGGAGAAAGCAAACTCAGGCACCAGATTGTAAAGTTTTAGTTCAGTGGAAACTGAGAACCAAGTAAATATATATAGGATCAATGCCTTTAAAGGAAGAGGAAATATAATAGCTATGTCTGCCTCCTATTAAGGCTATTCCTCCCCCTTCCTTTTTTCCATTTATTACCTGCAGACAGGATATAACACCTTTGTCCTTTGGTGAGGCTATTGCACAAAGTGGGCTTGGGAAATGTCTTGATGGATTTGCAGGAAAGGATTGATCTCCACTTAAAGGCAGGTGGCAAAAAGAGTGAATCTGACTCAAGGCAGTGCTGGGTGATGCATTATTCATGCCACCATCTTTGACACAATGTGAGAGGCATTATCATATACATAATGTATTTTCCCTATTGCTGAGAAACGTACTGTTTTGTTTGAATGTCTTAAGGGGTAATACTGACGGCTGGCTAGGCTCCCTCCCTTGCATGACTCATTCTTATTTCTGTAAAATGAATTATAAGTGGAAATTGAGATAGCAGAGAAATGAAATTGGACTACTAATAGTTTGCTTGTGGTGATCTCTTCATTGTCCAGATCTATGTAGGCTAGGTTTGTCAATGAAAAACTTCTCAAGAGAAGTCTTGCTATACATTTCTGGAGTTTAGTCATGGCAAGTCTCTGGCATGTGGCATCTGGGAGCAATTTTTTTTATTACTGGCATGTGTCCACCAGTGTCCAGATGGCTTTGATTAATCATCTATGAGTGCAGACATGCACAAACAAACAAACAAACGGCACTTTCATTCTTCATATATAACAAAGCTGAGGCTTGAAGGAGAGAAAACAAAGTTATGCAGGGCAGGGGGGACAAGAAAACACCAACTCTTTCATAGCTTACAACAATGCTTTCCCCTGTATGCATAAAGCTACATGTCCCCTATCAGAAAGATGCCTGCAGAATGCTTTCCCATTTTCCTCCAATTCTTTCTCCATATCTTCTATGGCTGACAATGCTGAATATTCCCATGCCAAAATCTGGGAACATGTTTTGGTGCGGTTTTTCTTGTGTCAACACCCAGAGCTGCGCTTCTTGGAAGAACGATGGGATGTGGATGTAATAAATAAGTAAATGAATATTGTATCCATATCTTGATTCTTGAGAACCAGGATAATGCAGCTTTATGGGTTTACTTCTCATTAACCGAGGGGGTGTTTTATGAAAAAGAAAAATTGTGGAAGCCCAATACATGCAGTCTTAGATCACTATTATATTATATTATATTATATTATATTATATTATATTATATTATATTATATTATATTATATTATATTATTATACATCAGCAGGTATTGTACATGGTAATATCCATGTATTCTCTCATTATATTCCATTCCTTTGCAAAAGGCTTAATTAAAGAGTTCCATATTAATCTTTTTGTAGGAGTCCACCCCTCCACCACTCACCAGCCAGGCATGCTGCTTAGCGAATGATAGTAGAAGCCAATTTCCTTAGTGGAAAATCTCATTATACAGTTAACATGTTTCTCAGCTTCATAATACCCTCTTAACATTGACTTTCTTGTCATTGTAATTGTGTGTGCCGGTATGAACAGGCAGGAAAAAAAATCCATTTTACGTTCATCTTTATTGAGTATATCAAATTCACATTCACATGTTCTCCAGGCCAGAAGCTTTCAAGCATTAAACAATGGGGGATTATTAGGTATTGGGTTTCCTGCGTTCTGTGCTCATCAGGACGCACCTGGAATGTACATCATTGTATATCTTATGGTCAGTTTTTTTCTTGACAGTGGTTAAGCCTTCCTGCATAGGTTGAAAATTCAGGGTCTGGCCTTTTGAGGAAAGCATCTGTAATGTTTGTAAGGCATCCATTCATTGGTCCAAGCCAGTGCTTCAGAAAGCCATGGTTTAATAGCAGGTCAGTCTATCCCAGGACTTAACACTAGACTGAAAGGACAAGGAGAATCCTAGCAGCACAAACAAGACCCTGCTCATGGTTGTAGAGAAGACAAGAACCTGAACATTAAACTCTACCCCTGCAAAGCTTATTTTACATCCATTGTCTTATTCCAAGGAGCCCCAGGCCTTCTCATTACAATATCATTCATTCTAATCCAAGTCTAAAATTCATATTCCCAGGAACCTGGAAAAGCACATTTCTCATTGTGATTCTGGGGAGAAACCCAGTTTTCATATAGAATCATAGACTCATAGAATCTTGAAGTTGGAAGGGACCCGACCCCCTGCAATGCAGGAATTTCAACTTGATCATACATGGCAAATGGCCATCCAACCTCTGCTTAAAAATCTTCAAGGAAGGAGAGCCCACCACCTCTCGTAAGAGTCCATTTCACTGCCAAACAGCTCTTACTGTCAGAAAGTTTCCCCCAAATGATATAAGGAGATGTAGCAAACTAAGAATATGAAATAGGATGTTAATGGAAGATAAGTCGGGAAGTCTGTGTAAGGTATGGCTTGTATAGATGTAATATGTAAAATGGAAAACGAATAAAGGAAAAACAGAAAGTTTTTTTCTGAATGTTTAGTCAGAATCTCCTTTGTTTTGGTTTAATTGCATCATCTCTTTGGAGGAAACAGGATACAGTAGTACCTCGGGTTACCGATGCTTCAGGCTACAGACTCCGCTAACCCAGAAATAGTACCTCAGGTTAAGAACTTTGCTTCAGGATGAGAACAGAAATTGTGCTCCAGTGGTGCGGCAGCAGCGGGAGGCCCCATTAGTTAAAGTGGTACCTTAGGTTAATAATAGTTTCAGGTTAAGAACGGACCTCCAGAACGAATTAAGTTCTTAACCAGAGGTACCGCTGTAACAGGAAGCATATGTATAAAAATGTCAGCATGCTTAGCAAGTCAAGGGGCAGCTTGTCCTTTAAATACCACTGAGAGTCATGCTTTCTCTCTAAAGTTTGTCATGGCCTGGTATTTCCCAGTGATGGGCACTGAATATCAGTTGATGGGCAGCAGATGACCTCATCTGCTATTTGAATTGTCAAGCACTTGGGATGCATTTTGAGGGCAGATGAGGCTGTCAGCAATTTCTCCAGCCTGAGTGACAGTGTGTGGGTGAAGTGTTGTAACCGTGTGGATTTGGCTGCTGAAGAGCTAGTTTTGCATTTCAGGAGGTTCGACTGATGCTGCTTTTTAACAAGCATTGCCTGCCTGCCTGCTTGTTTCTGTGCCCCTATCACCCCTGCATTACTTGAGCAATGGTACATTAAGAGATTGTGACATCATAAATCTCCACCGCTTGCCCCTCTTTTTCCTCCACAAAGGAGGCAAGCAAAGGTGCTTAATCAGACTATCTAATCCTGCATCCTGATTCCAAGAGTAGCCAGCCAGATGCCTTTGGGAAGCCCATAATCAGGGCCAAACATTGTTTAGGAAAAGGGGAATGTTCCAGCCAATACCATTTTGAATTTGTACAAGGAAAGCAGACACTGAGTGCAATTGAGTTATTCTGTGCAAATTTTGTAACATGTGCTTTGTTTTCTTTTGCTTTGCTTTTTCAAGGAAGAACACAGGAGCCTAGAGATTTCAGCTGGGGCATGCACAGAAGGAAGCCGCATCTCTCTGACCTATTAATGGATCATCATGGCTGGATATAATCTGACATTCTGAATGGCCTTTCCCGGCATCCTTTATGTTGCTATGAATTGAAGAGTGTTCCCTCTATTAAAAAAACAAAACCCTGAAGTGTAATTAGTGGCCATGAGAAAGGAATCCGGTCACATGCTGGTGTTTTGCTGACAGCTTGTGCAGCAGAGGGATTTTCTTCCCATCAGAAGGCAAGGTAAATAGCAGCTTGCTTAGAAAGAAGAAAGCCTTTCAGTGTGGTCCATGTGGAATTGCAACTCATAAAGTAAAAACTCTATTTTCATTCCTGAAATTCTCATAAACTTGAAGACCGCTGGAGGTCATCCCACCATTTTCCAGTTCTTTGTGTCTTTCTTACCATGCTTCTGCAAGAATGGTCTTGATGAAACTTTATTGGAGAGAGCTAGCAGTTGCAAACATGGGTGTAATGGATGTTTTGATGTTCCTGAGAAATGAAAATGGCATGATGATTGTCTTTCAAAAAGTGAAGGAGACATTCACCTTGGCAGAATTCCCTGGGAAGAGGGAATGACTGTTAAACCACCCAGGAATCGTAGCCCTGTGAAGAGCATAAAGGTCATTTTAACAATTCACAACACCCTTAACAAACTACAGTTCCCAGGATTCTTGGGGAGATGTCATGACTGTTTCAAGTGATATGATACTGCTTTAAATGTATAGTGCAGATGCGTCCTAACTAACAGTCCTTGCTTCTGGAAAAGTATTTTGTCTTAAATACTTAAATACTGTCCTGCATATGTATCACAGAGAGAGCCAAACAAATATGCTTAGTTTCACAAATGCTCCTTTGTCTTTGGGTATGCCTGTTATAGTGAAAGTGGCTTATGGGCTGTATCATCAGAGACAGTACGGTAAAGGCACAATTTCGCCTATAAACAACTCAGTTTGAATTGTTATCACAATTGATTAGTATGCACATTTGTTCAATAAATATAGGCTTCAATGGAAGCTTGATTTGAGTTGGTTATTTTAAACAGCTTTTCCCCACTGGTGAATTAAATACTTTTAATCAATGATTTAAATTGCCTTGATTTAAATCAATGGTTTAAATCTAGCCTGTCATAAGCTGATGAGAAATCAATAATGTGCATGTATTTGTGAAAAAAAATATCACAGCTAATGCACCAACCAATATTGCAGTAATTCGCATAACTCATACGTTATCATATGGCTTGATATGTGATTTGGGAGAATGTGGGTGTGCAGAGAAGCAAGCCTGTGATTCCTACTCTTTATGACCAGGTGATCAGATATTTTATGGAGTCACTCCCAGAGGCTTTGAATGGCTGGCCAGTGGTGAGGTGATGAGATGTCATCTTGCTGGGGTGGGAAAGGGGATAATGATTTGGGTTTGTCATGAAGTATTCGCACAGACATTCTGCTGCATTCCCAAACTCATTCCGCGGTTCATTTTTCTATTCATTTTCCATATGAGTTAGTGTTGGACAAGGACCTAAGAGAACAGGATTCAAATTCCCACTCAGCCATGAAGCCCAGTGGGTGACCTTGGGTCAGTCACTATCTCTCAGAGTAAATCACCTCACAGGATTGTTGTGAGAATCAAATGGAGAGGCAGATAAGTGTGTTGAGCTCTTTTGGAGGGAAGGTTGATGATGAGGATATATTTTAAAAGGAATAATAAAAAAAAATATTTATTTATACATACATACATACATACATACATACATACATACATACCCCACCCCATTCATTCTGTTGGGTGGCTCCCAACAGAATGAATAATAAAAAAGCGATAAAACATCAAACATTAAAAACTTCCTTGAACAGGGCTGCCTTCAGAGGTCTTCTAAAAGTCAGATAGTTGTTTATTTCCTTGACATCTGATGCGAGGGCGTTCTACAGGGAGGGCGCCACTACGGAAAAGGCCCTCTGCCTGGTTCCCTGTAGCTTCACTTCTTGCAATGAGGGAACCACCAGAAGGCCCTTGGCCCTGGACCTCAGTGTCCGGGCTGAACGATGGGGGTGGAGACGCTCCTTCAGGTATACTGGGCTTTTAGGGCTTTAATGGTCAGCACCAACATTTTGAATTGTGCTCGGAAATGGGCGGATAAGCTTTCCCACTCCATCAATTAAGAAACATACCAGAATAGGGATGAAAAGGGCAGCTTGCACTTCACCAAATAACTGCAATGGCTCTTTAGAGTATCTCGTATGGTACTTCAAAAAGTCTAATGTATGGGGTTGGACCTTCTATGTGGTGCCACCATGTTTTCTAAAACACACAAAAGCTGAAATTGCTGACCTTTCATTGGCAGCTGAAGCTACTCCTCCCCATCTTTAGGGAAGGGGCTGAGATTTTGAACCAGCATGTATTTTATCACCCACTTGATATGTAATTGATGCTGTGTTTTTATTGAACTAGTCTTTGAATTTTGTCAGGTTTTATGTGATGTAGCTCCACCCTAGGATGAAATGATGATGAGTGGCTAAGGAAGAATCTGCAAAGTTGCTCTAGGACAGCAGTTCTCAACCTGTGAGTCCCCAGATGTTGTTGGACTACAACTCCCATCATCCCTGAGCTCTGGCCTAGCTAGCTAGGGGTGATGGGAGTTGTAGTCCAACAACATCTGGGGACCCACAGGTTGAGAAAGGCTGCTCTAGGAGAAGATGTATTGTTACCAATAAGGAAGTAAATAGAAGATGCACAATTCCTTAAAAGGGGCTTCTTTCTTATGTGCTTTGGTCCCTCTCCAGCTGAAACACCTTGTATTTTCTGCAGACTAATGATGGGACTCCCAACTGTTGATCTTTCTCTTATTTTGCAGATGAATAAGAAAATGTCGTGGAGCAGAATAAAGGAATAGGCGAGAGCAGGAGGTCCTCTCTGCTTGGGATTCTGCCCCTCTTGCCACGCCGTCTCACGATGTCAAAGAAGGGTGCCAGCTTTCGAGCTAAAGGAGAAAGACCGGATGCCTTAGCTGCTTTGCAAGCTGCTAATGAAGAGCTCAGGGCAAAACTAACAGATATTCAAATAGAACTCCAGCAAGAAAAGAGTAAGGTGTGCATCTTTTTTTCCCCCACCTCTGCTAAACAAAACAAAAGCCATCCTGTTTCCTAAATGCACCCACTTACAATGTGATGGCAAATTAGGAGGCAAACCCATCCCATAGCTCTTTTCCTGTGCCAGGAAAAAACACACTACACCATGCAATTTGGTACACTTCATCACAGTACAGATGTGTGTTTTAATAAGTAAATGCACTTCTGAAAGATACCATGTGTATTAATAGATTAGGTCCTTCTTTGCAATGGAACATAAGCCTTGGATCTGTAAATTGAAGAGTTGATCATGAAAAAAGAAGAGGCTGCAAACATTGAACAAGGGTCCTCCTCTTAATATACTCTTGTGGAATGAAGCCTGAAGGTTGTTTTAGATCTTGTCTTCATACGAATGTGGGTTTTGATGCATTATTTAGAGACTTCTCTAATTGGTCCCCTATGGAGGCAAAAGCAGCTGTATTGTCAGCATGTACCATACACTAAGAAGCAAAACTGCCAAGAAGGGGTGGGGGACGATGGCATAAATCCATATGCAGTACACATTAAACAAGCTGATCTGGCAATTTCTTTTGAGCACAATCTAGCTTTTTAATGCGAAAATTAAATTAATCTTTGGTTACTGTGTGGGTGACAGCTGGAGCCTGCATTGGCTTTTAGGGTAATCTACCAAATCTGAAGACAAATTATATTTTGTCTACACTTCGCTTTGCTTAGAAACAGGGTTGCAGCCAATTAAGTACTACTCAGGGTGAACCTACTGAATTTTATGTTGACATTACTGGAGAACTGTACTGATGATGAACAGATGTCACAGGCAATCTTACATAAATGGCTCTTAATGTACTTAAATTCAGATACGTTGATTATTTAAATGTTAAACTATAAATTGAATTACATAAATATAGGATAGACAGAAATATATGGCTGTGAAAGTTTATGCTTACTAGTAGCTGTAAGTAAATATCCCAAGTTATTCTAACGTAATCCAAATAAAACAATATAAAAATAGATAGGTTTGGACATGGAGTTCTGTTCGTGGAATGGTCCACCCCTGTCCTCTCCTTGTGGACCATCAAATTCTTCTCTGCACACCCTAAAAATCTTCTCTGAAGGGCCCCTCAATCCTCTGGAGCAGATTTTGATGATGAGGGGGTCTTCAAGGGAGAGGTGTGGAGGGGAAAATTGCATGGTGCAACTGGTTGCGCTAGCAGAACAAAAGTATTGAATAAGACTCATTTTATATAAGGTAATATAAAAATAAATACTTTTCTATATGGGTCTCCCACTGATATGAATGAACCCAAGCTAGTCATGTTAATTAATTTCAAAGGATCTACTCAGAGTAGGGCTAATGATGGCTACAACTCTTGGGTTTCTTTAAATTTATGTAATTTATTTAATTTTGGCTGGAATAAGTGAGGCCATATTTAGCCATGGCACATTTGCAGTAGCACAAATGGATCTGGCATTTGTGGCAGCTGCAACAAAACATGTCTCTCCTGTATTGGTCTCTACAGCCACAACAGTCGCTGTAACACTTTGACTTCAACTCCAAAGAGACACTCCTCCATTGTCTCCAGAGACAGATGGATGCCAGCTATTGAGCCAATATTGAGCCAATTGCACTGGCTAACAGGCCTTAAGGACCACATATTTCCACATTATCCTATCTAGGCACTCAGGTCATTCATAGAATCATAGATGTGTGTATACTGTACACACACACACACACACACACACACACACACACATTTCTACTGTTTCTTCTATATAAGTCCATACGATTTTTAAAAGCTTCATTCCAGGTATGATGGTTATAACCCACAAATGCAAGCCAGTCCAGACTTTAATATTGATTTTATTTGTTGTTACCAATCCATCCCAGGCAACGTAAGCAGCTTGCACTGCAAACTAAGCAGTCGGTAATGAAATATAAGCAGTATGCTAATGTTAGACGTGGCCAGCATGTTGCTAATATCAGCTGCAGACAAGCAATTGCAGCCGAGGGTTCTGAATGGATGGCATCTCTTTGTAATTCATTTCTAATTAGGAGATTTAGTGTTACTCCAAAATTCTTGTGTAAATCACACATTGGAAAACAAGCCCGGAAGTATTGCATTATTGAATCGCTTGTACAGCAGCAGCTTCATTCTTGGGAAGGCATCATTAAAAGAAGACCATTTGTATATTGTTCAAAAGTGTATGTTTGCGTTCTGTCCAGGCAGGACATTTTTATTTATTTTTTACTTCCAACGCTGCTTAATTAACATCTTAAAAACCACTGAGCAAGCACAAAGCTGTTTTAGAATCATAGAGGGAATACGTAGGGCAGTCTGGTCCAACCCTGTGCAATGCAGGAATCTCAAAACACAGTCTCCCATCCAGTTTGAAACCATACCGGACCCTGCTTAGCTTTGCAAAGGGGTTGGAAGATTTTATTGCTGCACCACTACTCTGAAAATGTAGTGGTGCAGCACTACATTAAATTTTTAAATTTAATTTGGTAGCTAAGAAAATTTATAACATGTTAATTTTAAGGGGCTTCCTGATGGGTATCATTTACAGGTGGTGAATCTTGAGAAGCAGTTGTGGGGGGGCACAGCTGGAGCCATGGCACTAGCTTCCTAGCAGGTTGGTCCCTGTTGCTTAGCAGAAAGGAGAAGATAAAGGCTCAAAGGGGCGGGGAGGTCAATGTGGTGCAAACGTACTAAATTGGCTCTGTGAGTGTGTTTCCACCATGCCAGGCTCCCCGCCATCTTGCCCTCCCAGTGAGCCACCATCTGGAAAGCTAGTTTAGCTGCTGCACCCCACCCAGCAAGCTGCTGTTGTGTTTCCTGTGGGTGGGTGCTCCTTATACATGCAACTTTTTTTTGTATCATCCACACAACATTATTGGCATAAATATTGCCAGGCCATACCCACCCTACACACACTTAATCCAGATTTAACAGGGAGGATGGGGGATTCAGTCAGTAAACAAACTGCTATCAATTGTGATACCTGAATGACCCTTTACAATATTAAGTCCCCATTTAGTAAAACCCACTTTCCTGGAGGTGCCTCCAGACTCCCCTATTTTGTGGGAGGGATTTAAGCACACACTGGAAATTTAGGCTTGTGCAGTTGAAGTGGAATAAAACACTTTGCTGCCCTAGTTCAATCAATCCACTCTTTTGTTTAATAACAAAAAAACCAACCCCCCCAACCTTTTGAAGTTAGGAAAGTGGTGGAGAAACATGCCGGGAAATGTAGGATGAATGAATAATGTGGGATTATTGAATGATGACCAGGAAGACATGTAAGAACCCTGTAAGCAAATCAGGATGAATGCTCAATGAAACTGGACAGAGTCTAACCACCGAGTAAGCTTTGTGCAACCCAGTTAGGATGACTGCTGAATGAAGGAGCCCTGGAAGTAACTGGAACAATGTCTGTTGGATCAGTTGTGTAATAATAGCAGAGTATCTAAGAGCCAAGTAACATGGCCACTGTTAAGTAATGGGGCACTGAGGTGGAAAATGGGGAGAGCTCATTGACAGTCTTTGCTTTTCAAAACTCTGCTAAATTCACAAGCTTCTTACATTTGCCAGCGGGCGATGCTTTTAGCTGGAATTGTTGCCTTGAAGAACTCAAAAAAAGCATTCAGTGCAAAAGTTAAAAGACCAGTGCAAAACTTGTGCTTACGTGAAACCTGAAATGAGCTGAGTCTCTGACTTTTGCATTAGAAATTGGCAGGAGGTTGGTTCAGACAAACTCTAGTTGTTTTGCTTTCACTATAAAGGGCAGGCAGGCATGCAAGAAGATCTATGAATTATTTTAAAACTTTTGAGAAGGAGCACTAATCCGGCCATACCAAAACTGCTTTTGTCAGCTAATTTAAATGGGTGTGCGAGTTGGTTGGTTTGAATTATTGTCAGGCCTATCTGTGTTGACACTCCTGTGTATGAATTAGCACATTACCAAAAAGTGCAAAAATACAATGCATGCAACCATTGTATCATCAAGGAGAAGCATGCGTATCATCAAGGAGAAGCATGCAGACGGCTGTTGAGAAACTTTGGTATTGTGAATACTCTCATCCTTATTAAAGTTTATTAGTGCAATAAAGGGCCCCCTTTAGTTCCCCATCATCCATACAGTGTTCTCCTCCAGCTACTGTTGTCCTACACTGTCTGCTCACTAAATCCAGGGATTCTCTATGCCTTGAAAATCTGAAAAGGAGAGCAACATTAATTGCATATTGGGATCTCAAGATTTTTGGAAGGGGGGCAGTAGTTGGAGGTGAATGCCACATGGACGAGAGGAAATTAAAGAAGGCACAAAGAATCCATATTAAGCCAAGGTATGGACGGGCCCTAATTTTAATGTGTAAGTCACTGTAGAAGAGAAAGGGAGGTATTTTCATTCTCTTCCTTTGTCTACATCTTCCCAGTACACCCAGTGTGCCCAGTGTCTGACGGGAAATGAGCCCAGGATTCAGTAGGAGATGGAGTTTTTCAGAGGGATGGAGAAACTTGTAATGGGAGGACTCCATCTTCCCTTATCCACCCCTGACATGCTGCATTGTCAGGACTATGAGCAACTCTTAACTTTCGGTGGGTTTCTAACATGGGGGACAGGGTTAACCCCTCCTTCCCATTCACCATGGTTCTGATCTAGCTTGTGCCCCCCACTCTGCATAGCTGATGTTGCTAATAGGGAGGAAAAACCCCAAGACAAACTCACTCATTTAATCTTACATCTCTTTTTAACCTTTAATTGGTGATAATGAAAAAACACTTGCTGATTTCCCAACAGCTGTCTTAAATATGTCCTCCAACATTTATTGCTAGGTTATAAAATCCATCTTAAACATACCGTGTGATACTTTCTTTTTCTTCTAGGTCAGCAAATTGGAGAGGGAGAAAAATCAGGAAGTGAAGCTGATCAAAGAACACGAACAGCATAAAAACACAGTGACTGTAACGGAGCTCAAGGCTAAACTTCATGAAGAAAAAATGAAGGAGCTCCAAGCTGTTCGCGAGGGACTTTTAAGACAGCATGAAGCTGAGCTTCTTAGAGTCATAAAAATCAAAGATAATGAAATTCAGAGACTTCAGGCCTTACTCAATGTTGTCCGGGATGGGACACCTGATAAGGTTAAGACGATGCTCTTCTGCGAAGCAAAGGAGGAGGCCAAGAAGGGATTTGAGGGTGAGAAAACCAAAATGCAACAGGAAATTTTGGAGCTTAAGGGGGCTAAAAAACAAGTGGAAGAAGCTTTATCTGTGGTCGTGCAAGCTGACAAAATCAAAGCAGCAGAGATACGGAGTGTGTATCACCTTCACCAAGAAGAGATTACCAGGATAAAGAGAGAGTGTGAGAGGGAAATTCGCAGATTGGTATGTGCAAATTTCAATCATTCTGGCGGTTTTCAGCAACCAGGGGAAGGGAACGAATGTTCTTTCTGTGTTTTCGCTAATAAACAGTTCAAATTCACTGTGACGAAGCATCCTGCATTGGGGCTACTAATCCATACAGACTTTCTGATCCTTCTGAGGTTTATCCAGCACTAATGAAAATGTCTAGGAGGAGGTTGTCTCTCAAAGATATGCTGTGCTGTAAGTTAACAGGGTGCAAGGTTTTGATCCAGGCTGTCTCTTGGTCTCTTGCCATGCCATCTGTTTAAATGATCATTTTAGTTCCCCCAGGAATCAACTTCACATCAGTACTGGTTAGTGGGCAGTAGGTTGTTCTTTTTTAAAAAAAAAAAAAAGTTTTAAAGCTTGAAAAATAGTTATGTGCTAGAATCCAAATACCGCCTTATCTTTCTGCTGGTAAAGGGTAAATTAGGAGGAAGGAGATGACGTTTTTTTCCAGGTCACAACCAGCTTTGCAAATTGTTGTGCATCTCTACTTACTTACCTTTTCACAATGCTGTATTGTTACCGAGACATAAAAGACTTCTGATTATTGCAGAAGTATATGGTGATCTAATTGTTACTAGCAACCTTTTTCTAGGCAAAGGGGTATAGGCAAAACTTCAAATATGACAAAGTGATCACAGACCAATGATTTAAACCCTTGCTTTACAGTACAATTCTAGGCATGCCTGCTTGGAAGTAACTTGCACTGAATCTAATGGAACTTAGATAAGTGTGCATAGGATTATAGCCTCTTCGACTTAGACCTCTGAATATACATTTATGCCATTTCAGCAGGTTTTTGGGGCTTTTTTTAAACATATAAAGCAATTATCTTTAGCCTGCATCCAATCATGGTTTCTTAGCCTGTTTTCATACGTACATGTCTCCATTTGGCCTCATCATATACAATTTCCCAGACACCGTATTTCCCAGACAGAAGTGCTTTCCATGCAGGAAAATACAGAACATATAAGTTGGCCCGTACACAGTTTCATTTCCAGGATAACATATTTGTATTATAATTGGCTGTATTTTGCATATAAAGCCACTCAAGAGATGGTTTAAATTCTCATTGGATAGCTCCGACTTTGCATGATAGCTTTCAATTTTCTATTTCTATTTCAACAGTTGTTTGATTCCCCCCCCCCCCAGTTGTTAGGCGGTTACCAGGCAGTCAGAAAGCAAGGCCTTTGTGTAGTCTTATGTTTTTGCTGCTCCAGCACCACATCTACATGTTACTATGTGTGAATTTATGTTTAACACTCCCGTGATCACAATGAAAGCTACACTTAATGCTTTCTAACACCATTAGTGGGAGACTAGTTGCAGCAGCTAATTATTCATAGTAGATCAATTCTTGATGTATAACTTCAGCTGATTTATTATGCTCAGGGAGCTTTTTGCTGTTTTCCATGATAAGGATGACAATGACAAATGCACCTTCAGTTTCATATTAAATGATCTGCTTTTTCACAGTGATAGGACCTATTCTGAAATATGCAATATCCAGAATGGATACTTTCTTTTCCGAAGTAAAATACATAACTTTACTTGTAATAGAATGTAAGCTTGATAAGTTAAGTCACGTTAAATCCAATTTTGTCCAATTTGTGGGGTTCAGGAACATTGGGATCCTATACCAGAGGGAGAACTGTGACCAGCATGATATTGTTCCTTCATAGGCAAATACGTTTGTCAGAGCCACCCGAGGTCCCAGCTCACAAGAGACCAAAATCCAGTCCAAGTTATATACAAAAGGTTTTATTGAAGAACATTGTTGTCGTTACATCCAAGCTCCGTGGCTCAGCATCTGTTACCCTTAGATGTTAGAAGTCCCCTCTGAGTCAGTCCCGCCCCTGCACCAGCTTAAGAGGCTTGTACTACTCCACCTTTTCCTCTCCTTCCTTTTCCGCAGGGTCTTCCTGCCCCCCTGTGCTCCCTCCCTTCGGGACTCCCCCGAGGCTGAGTCTTCTGACGCCTGCTCCCCCCTCCTTCGTGCTTTGGGACCAGGCTCCTCCTCAGGGCTCTCCTCATTTCCGCGCGCCTCCACATTTGAACTTGGCGCGCGTACGTTGCCTCTGACCTTCCTTTCGACCGTTACGCTACTCTCGGTACTACACTCCTCCCCTTCCGGCAGGACGTTCTGCTCCGAACTCCTTCCCCTCTCTGCTTCCTGTTCTGCTCTTTCTGACACACTGGCAACTCCACCCCCTTCACTCCGTTCCGACGGAGAGGCCGGTCCCGATCTCCAACCCCCACTGGGGATTCCCTCTTCGTTCCCCTGCTTCTGACTGCTTCCCTCTCTACTGCCCCTTGGCCTGACCAGGGGGGCTCCCTTTTGGGAATCCTCCGATTCACTTGACGGACTCACTGACAACCTCGGGTCATCGTCGTCCTCTTCCTCGTCACCCTGGGACCCCTCCCCCTCGCTCTCTGTCCCTGAAACCCTGACAACGTTGAATGCTCTTTTTCTGTTTGGAGATATCATGCAACTTGTGTGCACACTGTTCATTGAAAGCACATGTAAGCTTAATCTTTCCCTCAAAGAATCCTGGGCACAGTAGTTTGTTAAAGGTTTCAGGGGGTTGTAATTCTGTGAGAAGTAAACTACAGTGCCCATAATTCCTTGAGGGAAATAATGTGCTTTGAATGTGCTTTAAAAGTATAACATGGACAAAGTGGAAATAGCATCTATAGCATTCAAGGATGCAAAGAAACAGCCTAATTGTTCAATACCAAAATATAGTTTTATTTTACTGCAGTGTGTAGTTAGTAACATTGTACCTAGGGAGACACAGTAGTATAATGGTTAAATGTACCTGGCTATGGACCTCTCTTTAGCCTTCATGGCTTGGTGACCTTGGGCAAGTCTCATTCTCCCATCCTAAGTCATCCTCACAAGGTTGCTGGGAAGGTAAAACAAGGTAACTCCCACAAATACCACAAGAGACAGAGAGAGAGAGAGAGAGAGAGAGAGAGAGAGAGAGAGAGAGAGAGAAGGATGAAAATTGAATAATACCTTTTGAAATGAATGGAAATATCCATGTGAATGGATGGTCCAATATGTGAGCCGATAGTTCACAGAGCTCAGTCCCAACAAGTGTGATTGCTGATGCTCCAACCTACAACATATTAAGGAATTCAGCAGTTGCTAGAAGATGTGAGTTACTTCTGGATATATTAGACTGATCACACAAATGGGTGTCTGAGTGAAGTGTCCCAAGATATTTGGGGAGGCACAATTAAATGTTACATGCAAACACATATAAGTGTAGCCTGTCCTCTGACCTTCACAAACATGTACTTAAATTCAAAACCAGTTTAGAGGGAGAAAGGTGTGATTTGGAGCGGGGGGGTAGCAAGTGGGGAAATGATTCTTCCCCAGGCACCAATCCAGGCTCAATCACCTTTTCCCAAAGTAATTTTTCAAGCTTAAATGAACGTGGGAAGAGCCTGCTGGTTTGTGCCAAAGAGCCATCCAGTCTAGCGCTCTGTTCTCGCAGTGGCCAACCAGATGTCCACAGGAAGCCTGCAAGCAGAACCTGAGTGAAGCAGCCCTCTCCCCACTTGTAACTTCAGGCAACTGGTATTCAGAGTCGTATTGTCTCCGACGGTGGAGGCAGAACATAGCCATCATGGCTAGTAGCCATGGATAGCCTTATCCTCCATGAAAAAGCCATCAGGCAACACTTTTACATGTTTGCATGCAATGTGCATTTTAGCCTTGAAATGGCTCTTTCAGTCTAATTAGAATGGAGCCAAATTAAGATATTGGAGGATTCCTGCAAAACCCCACTAGCCTTTTTCATTTTTACAGTAACTATCTGACTCAAGTGAGCATTTTAGCTCTTGCCATCTGTAGGACTCATGTTTGGGTCTTTTGTAGGGAACAGCAATTGGTGGAACACAAAATTCTGTTTATAGTAAGGGACTCAGTGGCTAACCTCTGCTAAATCCAAATACAGCTTTTCCTCTCATATCTTACTGCCTTTCTCTGTATGTGCAGCTTTTCCCAGATAGCCATCCCTACCCTTCTCCTCCCAACTTCGTATAGTGTGAATATTTCCAAGCAAAATATAACGTAACTTGATTTTGGATGTTTGATGCAGCTCCATACTGGCTCATATCTGGATTTCAACCCTAGCACTTTCCTACCAGGCTGTGGGTTTAAATCTTGCTTACCCAGAGAAATGATAAAAACTAAGAGTTCTCATGAGAAAAGCACCACAGCTAATGTTCACCAAGGGAAATATTAACCTATTAGACAGAACAGCTGGTTGTTAATCAAGCAACAAGGTGACATTTTCATGTTAACATCCTAAGACTTGGATGAGACCCACATTTTGAACATTGCTTTGAACAGTATGTGAGAGTTATAGGAAAGAAAATAATGTTTTGACTGAGAAAAACGTGTTCTAATATATTTCAGCAACATCACAGGTTAAACTCTGCCCAAAGATCTATTTGGCTTGCTGTAGTCATGTGATTGTAATGTTTTCTCTTCCTCATGTCAGCCAGAGACTACCACAAATTAATAGCAGAGCTCTGCTCAACAGGAGGCAAATTAATCCCCAACAGCAAACACTTTAATGCCAGAGTATTTACTATGCTTCGAGATCACGAAGCCATATGTCTTTATACTTATAATATAACATGCTATTTTGCAGATAGATACAAAATAACAGGAGCCAGAAATCTGTTAGTTTTATTAACTGGGCATGTTTCCCATCAACCACATGATAAGATGCAGGAACTTGATAGCAATACTAAAGTGGACTAAGTACTGATTGCAGAAAAAATAGCTGTGTTGATCTGCAGTAGCGGAAACAGCCATCTGATCCATGGTACCTTAATGTCTAACAGATTTGACTGTGGCATGTGGTTACATGGGCAAGAACCTACTGTATAGGCCCAAATATAAGCCACACTTGTTTTCCAAATTCCAACCATGAAAAGTTAAAGTGCGACATATTCACAAGCTTATGATATCGCTGCTAAAACAGCTGCCCATGAGGGCTGTCGGGAACACAGGGTGACAGCGCCCGCCCCAACTGCTGCTCCCATGCCTCCCCTGAACCGCCGAGAAGGGGGCGAGGCTGCCGGCAAAGGGGCATGGCTCCCTCTCCCCAGAGAGCAGCCCAGGAGCGTGGGGCAATGGCGCCCATCCCATCTGTGGCTCCCAAGTCTTCCCCAAGCCGCCAATTTTTAAAGGTGCGGCTTATATTTGGGTGTGGGTTATATTCGAGCTAATACGATACTTCCATTTCATGCAGATGACAAAGGTAATCAATACCTATGAAAATTCATGCCACAATACATTTCTTTGTCTGTTTATAAGATATCTCACTTAGATCTTGTGTAAAACCCAGCAAAAAAAAATAGATTGGAAAAACAAAATTGTGAGCATCGTTTTTTTAAATTGAAGTTTTCAACAAGCCCCGGTACCACCCCCCAAGTATTTGTAGAATAATTACTTTTTTAAAATTATTGGGAATAATTAGTCCAACTTTGTTGCATCACCAGCATCTTACTCTTAAAAGTTGTTATTTACTTTGAAAATGTTAGAAAATATGATTCGACAAGATATTTGCATTTTGGATTTCTAATAATTTATATATTGTATTGTCAAAAAATCATTAGTAGACCCTTCTCTCTTTTGCTGGGTATAGCAGAACTCAAAACAGCTGCATTAAACCCCTACTCTGCATTGAATATGTAACCTTTGATCACACTTATGGTTCTGCAGTTGTCAAATGTGTGCTAATGCATTCATCAGAGCTCTTCAAGCCTTTCTAGTATCTATCCTTTGGAGAAAAGTTGCAAGCATGAATACCACATTTGAGGAGGGGAAACACAGCAAAAGAATTCATGACTTTGAAGGCTTCTCCTCCCCACTTAAGAAGCATACCCTACATTCCCAATCTCTCTGCTTCTCTCTCACACACAGGTGTGGAGCATATCAAAGAGGGGGGAAAGATCCTTCTAAGCCAAGGCCAGCCCAAGACTTTTTGCTGCCTGAGGCAAAGGCCAAGATGCTATTCCTTCCTGCCCTATCCCATATATAAAAATCAACCAGACTGAAGGCTTTGGGACATTACTTTCACCTCAAATACAATGCTTTTTAATGATGTCAGCTCACTCTAAGTCAGGAATCATCAAGTGTTTACGTAGAGTTGACTTGGGTGTGTGTCTGTGTCTGTCTGAACAAACTCACAAACTGCCCCACTCTGCTTCCAGCCAAAGGGTTGGAAAGAATGGTTTGCTGTTGGAGGGACTTGGAAGTTTCATGCCAAATAATCCCAACATCTGGAGAGGAAACACAATTGTGATGGGCTTCAGAAGCCCTCCTGAAACAAGCACACAAGTGGGAATGGTCCCTGCCCTTTCCTTTGGTGCAAGCTTGGATTTGGCAAAGAGAAGCTGGATATCGTCCCCTTCAGAGGTGCAGAGAAAGAGAAAGTTCTAATTCAGGCATAGTCAAACTGCTCCTGTTGTAATGAATTAGAACAAGCATAGGCAAACTTAGCCCTCCAGATGTTTTGAGACTACAACTCCCATCATCCCTAGCTAACAGGACCAGTGGTCAGGGATGGTGGGAATTGTAGTCTCAAAACATCTGGAGGGCTAAGTTTGCCTATGCTTGTTCTAATTCATTACAACAGGAGCAGTGTCATGGTGGCTACAGATGTTGGGCGACTACTAAGGGTTCCCCAAATGTTTGGACTTCTGCTTATAATCAGACGTCTATCAGTGAGGCAGGTTGAGTGGGTGCTCAGCCTCTCTAACCATACTTTTAAAAAAAGTTTAAGATGAGCTCAAGCAGCTCTTTATGAGATGAGTGCGGGGGGCAGTGGGGAGATTACAATAAATTAAAAGTTGTATCAAGAAAATCTGGATTCTTTGACCAGCATTGTTGTTATTTAGTCGTTTAGTCGTGTCCGACTCTTCGTGACCCCATGGACCAGAGCATGCCAGGCACTCCTATCTTCCACTGCCTCCTGCAGTTTGGTCAGACTCATGTTTGTAGCTTCGAGAATGCTGTCTAACCATCTTGTCCTCTGTCGTCCCCTTCTTCGTGACCCCATGGACCAGAGCACGCCAGGCACTCCTATCTTCCACTGCCTCCTGCAGTTTGGTCAGACTCATGTTTGTAGCTTCGAGAATGCTGTCTAACCATCTTGTCCTCTGTCGTCCCCTTCTTCTTGTGCCCTCCATCTTTCCCAACATCAGGGTCTTTTCCAGGGAGTCTTCTCTTCTCATGAGGTGGTCCAAGTATTGGAGCCTCAGCTTCACGATCTGTCCTTCCAGTGAGCACTCAGGGCTGATTTCCTTAAGAATGGATACGTTTGATCTTCTTGCTGTCCATGCGACTCTCAAGAGTCTCCTCCAGCACCATAGTTCAAAAGCATCAATTCTTCGGCGATCAGCCTTCTTTATGGTCCAGCTCTCACTTCCAAGCATAAGAATGACCAGCATAAGAACATGTAAAGCCTTAAATAATTTTGCTGTGTTTGCTCCCTTGGAGAGTCTCAGTATTCCCAGAGCTTTCCATGGGCACAGATTTGCCACTGGTGGTATTTTAAGATCCACTGGATACAAAGCTCCTTCATGTTCTTGACATACCTATATACTGTATTGGGCTTTCAATGCATACCAGCCTGGATCTACCATAGAGGTTTGTTCTCCCATTGCTGCCAGTGTTTGGTAAATAGTTTTGAAAAAACAAGCCAGAAAACTGGAGGTGTGAAGGTAAACACACACACACACACACACACACCAGCCAACTTTTACCCTGGGTTGAGCAAACTGGCAAGGTTCTAGATGTCAGGATTTTCAATTCCATTCACGCCTAATTCATACTTCCTGAAACAATAAACAGTGGTACTTCAAGTTACAAACGCCTCAGGTTACAAATGCTTCAGGTTACAAACTCTGCTAACTTGGAAGAATTACCTCGAATTGAGAACTTTGCCCCAGGATGAGATCAGAAATTGTGTGCCGGCAGCAGCAAGAGGCCCCATTAGCGAAAGCATGCCTCTAGTTAAGAACAGTTTCAGGTTAAGAACGGACCTCCGGAATGAATTAAGTTCATAACTAGAGGTACCACTGTACAAACCGAAACATTCACTTTGCTCTGAATTTTGCAGTTCAGTTCTCTTCCCCCCCCCCACACCCCACACCAGCAATGTGTTCAAAAAAGTATATTCTAGGGTGAAGTGTGCATGTAAATGTTCATGTTGGTGAAAGTAACATACAAAAATGCACTGTATTAGGAGGAATTGCTTGCAAAAATGTGCATATTAGGCAAAATTGCATACAAAGACTTGAATATTAAGACAAATTTTCATGAGGACTCCACTCAGTGTTTTGTGCTGCAGTGCTCCTATTCTTCTTGGCAAAAGACAATGGCTATTTTGGAAAATATACAGTGAAAGAGGTACATATAGTTTTATTTTTGTAAAATTACGATATGCGATACAATATGATATACGATATACAATATCTTTATTGTCATTGTCCCATACAGAACAATGAAATTGAAAATCTACATAAAACATTTTGTTGTTGCTGTTGTTTTAAAAAGTGACTAAAATGTTTGACAAATAAATAATGAAATAAATGCCCCTAAATAAGATAAAAACAAAAACAAAAACCACATAGAGAAGAGAACTGAAGTAGATGCATACATTAGTTGATATGATTACATGCATGTTTTATTAAGGAAAAGAGCTATAGCTCAGAGCTTTTGCACATCAAAAGTCTTCGGCTGCATTCACACCCTGTCTGCTAATCCCCACATTATATTTGAGCTTTCACACAACATAAAAGACACTTCTGGAAATATGGTGGGATATTGTGCCATATAGTGCAAGTTCAGCACTCATTGCCATATTATCTGCAAATAGATGTTTTCTGGAAGCAAATAACACGGAAATATAGGAGCCAACTCCTAGGAGCCAAGCTCCATTTGCCCCCACAATAAAATATTTGAGGAGGTCACGGCCCCCAAATTGATGGGCATTGCCATTCAAATGGTGTGCACCACATCTTGCGAACGATTCTGCAGGGTGGGACTTACGTGCCTCCCCAATACTTTATTCAAGCTGCCCCCCCTGCACGGAAATGAGCACCCAAGTTGTGCTACGTTCCACAGTAGTACCAGAAGTGGAATTTTATGTCATGTGAAAGCTCAAATATAGCGTGAAAATGAACAGTTAGGAAAATGTCAGGAAAACAAAATGAACTGAGGTGTGAATACAGCCCCAGCTTCTGTCCTCAGGATTTCCACTTTTAAAAGATCTCACGTATCAGTCTCTGGAAAATCTGAATTCTCAGAGAACTGCATCCAATCAGAATAGACCGTCCCAGACTAGGTGAGCCAATGGCCTGCTTTAGCATTATTATCGGCCCTCTAGTCTCCTCTTCTGTATGCCCGAGTTTCCCCTTAATGGCATAATATTGACTGCAGATATCTCCCTGCTCCCTTTGATCTTTAGTTACCTCTTCACTAATAAATGACTGACAACTTATTTACCTGTGCTGGTTAGTCCTGCAACAGACATATTTCTTGTGGTACATTCTAATTGCTTCCTTTGACAGCTTGCCTGCAGGGAGATGGGCAAGCTATGGAGCAACCAATGATTGGCATGGATTTTCTCATTTGCAATTAAAACCTCTGTCTGGGAATGGTATGTGGGTTTTTCCCCATTTCCCCTTTTCTTTTCAGCCCCAGATGCTGCAAGTTAGAAATGTTGCCTTGCCCTTCCACACCTTCTGCTACAGTGCTCTATTAAAAACGCTTATGGAAGCTCCCAAGCTTATAAGCAGCTTACGCAGCATTGCAAATGACATGTTTGTGGGTTTTTTTCCATAGAGTCTGAGAAATAACAGCCATGACAACCGGTTTGATACAAACGATATTAGAAATTATTCGGTGTTTTGATTTTTAATAGCAGATGCTGGTGAGGGATGGCTGGGAGGAAGAGAAATCCCCCATCTTTCCTGGCTTTCCATAATTGGCAGCAGCAATGCTCGCAAGCTGTTTATTAATTAAAATGCATTATTGGTGGAGACAACCTGCTAAATATAAAGTGGAAACATCCATGCTGTTAAGCAAGCCATTTTCTTAAAGACCATTGGTTGCCTTCCTCATGTATATTCATAGACTCTGTTTCACAAGTAGGCCTTCTGTTAGAGAAAGTAACTGGGGTGAAATTATCAAGAAGGCGAGACTGTTGGGAGCGTCGCTTCCTACTGTCAGGAAACAAATGCATGAGCTAGTCTTTTAGAGATATACACCTGGATACTAAGCCAATACTCTCAGTGAGTCAACTCCTTTTTCTGCACTAACCTCTCCTTTGTGTTGATAGTATGGAGCTAAAAAGGTTGTAAATGTGGGTGGGTGAATGAGTGTCTCTATGTCCATGAGTGTGTCTCTTTTTATTAATTTCTCTACTGTTCTCCATATTGCTTAATGTTTCACTCTCTTTAAAATCATGTCATTATTGTTATACTTCAGTGGCTTTAATATATAAAATAGTATTTTCCCTTTTCCTTTTTGTTGTTGTTGCTTTCTTATTGTACAAATTTTTCACAATTGTTTCTTTTTGAGGACTGAATATATGAGCAAGAGTCAATGCTTGATATTATTTGAATTACCCTTTATTCTCTCTCTCTCTCTCTCTCTCTCTCTCTCTCTCTCTCTCTCTCTGTGTGTGTGTGTGTGTGTGTGTGTGTAGGTGTGTGGTTTTTTTCTAATTTAAAATGTTGCCTGTTGACAGATCTGTGTTCAGATCAATAGATATTAGCTATGCAGATATTTTTTTAAAAGAAACCTTTATAACTATTTCTATCCTACAGCTTATTTATACCATCCATGGAGAGATGCATAGTAAGCAGTCCTTTGTTTTATGACAATCTTTGGTAGACTACAGTACATTTAAAGTAGATTATATATTTCTTCATGGTGTTTTTTTTTAATGATGGCGTGAGAAGTGCAGCACACAAATGAATTTTATTGCCTCTGTCAAAGAGGATTTCATCCCTTCCATTCTTGCGGAATGCATGGGTCTAAAGATGTTTGATGTTTTCTCTTGAGTATGTTCAAACAAATCCACTTGTCCTCTGCAAAAAGAAAAAAGGGGGGAAAGGCAGTATAGTCCAGGGGGTTTCTATGATGTATTCAAGGCGCTTAATAATAAAGAAGGCTCTTCTATGGGGAGAAAATATTCCTCAGAACTACTTGGTCTCCAGGTCAACTATAAAGGATGTGAGGCAGCAATGGGAAAGGGATGGTAGAAAACTTTATCCATCTGTGGCAAGATACAGTGTACTATTGGCTGAAAGGTAACATCACAATCACGATGTGTTTATTAAATTTTCCAACAGAAACATTTGATACAAGAGTTATCAAACTCTGTTCCAGAAGAGTATGTGTGTTTATTGGAGGTATATCAGAGGCTTCTCACTAAGATCAGTAGTGTTTTAAGGTTCCTGGATTTATTGGGTAGTCTTCCTGTAAGTATTGTTATACACTCCTTAATTGTGGCTAGAGGTTCTGGAGTAAGTGCTACTTGGGCTCCCCCTCCCCTTAAGTGAAGAGTGCTGGAGATTATGTAATTTTTTGTAACATTTGGTTTACTTGCAACAAAGACCTGGAGTGTGCCCTCCTACCCAGCCCTGTCTCCTCAGAGTATTTCTACCCCCTAGCTAGAACAGGTTCTTGAAGAGTGAGAATGCCTCGTTCTTGCCAAGGTGGAGAATGTCGGATGGTGGCCACATTCTGCACCAGCTGTAGCTTCCAAACTGTCTTCAAGGGGGCAGCCCCTCATGGAGAGCATTGCCATAGCCCAGGTGAAAGGTCGCTAGAGTATGGACAACTGAAACCATGGTAGAAAGCTGCAGGACAGGCCATAACTGGTGAAGCAGCCTAGGCAAGGCATATGCACCTCTAGCTACAGACTCTACTTGTGGTGCCAGTGACAGATTGGAATCCAGAAATATCCCTGAACTATGAACCCTTTTCTTCAGAGGGACTACAACTCCTCCAGGAACATGTGGGGTGAAATATGTTGCCCACCAGTTGCTGATAGAAACCAAGCAGCCGCTTGAGTCTTGGCCCATTACAGTGCTGCTTCTGCTACTGTTCATGACCACAAAGGAGTAGTAGGTGTGTGGCCCCAAGACCCAATAAAGGGGTAAAAGAATCCTGAAAACTGCAGGCTGGTCAGTTTGACTTTGATATCAAGAAAGATAGTAGAACAGATTACAACGCAATCAATCCAGAAGCATCTTCTTTACAATACAGTGATTAGTAGAAGACACCACGACTTTGCCAAGAATTAATGCCAGACTAATCTTATATCTTTTTTTATTACTGGATTGCTAGCTTAGTGCAGGGCTGGCACGCCAACGAGGCAAGATGAGACAGTTGCCTCAGGGTGGCAGGCTCTGGACAGCCAGGGGAGTGGCTGTGCTTTTTGCCACCTCCTCCTCCTCCACTGTGCCCTTGCCCACTACTCTGCACCCACTGCCAGCCACTACTCTCTGGTCTCCTTTTACCCCCCTTCCCCCAGTGGGCAAGTAGCAGGCATGCAGCAGAGGAGGGTGTTGGGCTGCAGAGGAGGAGGAAGTGGGGCATTTTCTGTTTTGCCTATAGTGACAAACATCCTGGGCTGGCCCTGGATCAGTGGATTGCAGGAATGCTGTGGACATGATTTATCTTGATTTCAGCAAAGCATTTACGGATGATATTTTTCGTTAGCAAACTGATTAAATGCAGGCTGGGTGATCACACGGTCAGCTGCTTGGAGGTCGGCACTCAGACTGTGTTCACCCATGGTTCCACTTCAAATGGGAGGGAGGTTTTGAGTGGGGTGCTGCACGGCCCTATCTTGGCCCCTGTGTTTGTCAACATGTTAATCAATGGCTTAGGTTAGAGATGGGGAGCCTATTTCAACCAGAGGGCCAGATTTCAACTTGGCCACTTACTGGGGTCTGCTTTCCAATGGTGGATGAAGTGGGCAGGGCAAAAGAACAACAGAATGGAAAAGCCTGCATGCCTCTATCCACCCTTTGTCACAAACAAACATGCATCAGATATGCAGCCACACAGCACCACCCCTTCTCTCTTTGTCATGCACACCGCACGCTCCAGATATGCAGGAACACACGCACAGTATTTCCAGCCCTTTCCACTCCAACACTAAGGTGGGTGTGGCTGGAAACATCTTGGGGCCTAAAAGCATTCCAATATCACAATCAGTGGCAGAGCAAGCCGAGCAGGGCCAGCTGCCCACAGGGATGGGGCCAGCCAGGACAGGACACTCCTCAGGGCCTCCAAGGAGTCTGCCTGCCTCCTCCCTCTCAGCCATCCTACAGCAGAGGGGAAGGCAGCAGGCAGACGTTTGGGGCAGCGTGGAGCTTGCGGGTGCCCAAGCCACCGTGTCACTCCCAGGAGAGATGCATGGCTCAAGCGTACTGCAGGCCTCACGGTGAGTGCCGCCCGCCATTTTGTCACCCCCCCAGTGGTGACACCCGGGGTGGCTCACCCCCATGGCACCCCCCTTCCTCAGCCCCTGATCACAATGTTCCAGAATCATGACGGGTAGTAAAAAGTGCAGCCTCCCATCCCGGCATGCTGCCTCCCTACTAAGAATCAGGCTCCCCTACTTTTTTTGGGGGGGGAAGCAAAGTATATATTTGCTACAATTTAACTGCAAGTCTAGTTTGAGCCCCACTTTCTCTGCACAGTGTTCTGCAACCTGGTGCCATTTATATGTTTTGGACTGCGACTCTCAGTGTTGGCTGGGGCTGATGGGAGTTATACTCCAAAAACATCAAAAATTGCCACATTGGGGAAGGCTGTGCCGCACCATTAGTGCTCAACTCTGCCTGTCCCATCACAAAACTCTGCTCCCATCACACAGCAAGCAAGACAGCACAGGCATCTCATCAGTGGCTAACCCGTGGATATGCGCCCCCTAACCCTAACCCCCAGATGTTGCACCCGGTGCGGCCGGGCCCCCCCCGCACCCCCACACTACGCCACTGCATCTCATGGCTCCTAGAAAATGAACAGCATTTTTTCCGTATTGGTTAGCCTTGACTACAGAAGCAGCTTTTTTTGCTTGGTCATCCTGAGCAGGGGGGATAATGCACTCAGCTCATCCTGGTTAGTCTTTTGGGGTCTATGGTACATTCATCCCAGCTGTCCCTGCTTATTCAGAGTAGACTTAGTTTTCTCGTGTTTGGTAAATCACAATTCTTGCTTTGCCCCTATTTTGCGTTTTTAAAAGATACCTTATTTAAATATTGTTTATAGACTTGTCATTTTTCAGGGTTCAGCTCTAAGAACACAAACCTTTGAAAGGGAACTGGGCACATCTCATCTCTGTCTGATGCATGCATAAATTCATGTGCATCAATATTTCAGACTGCAATCCTATGCACACTTATGTGAAAGTAAATGGCACTGAATACAGTGACACTTAACTCTGGGTAAGCATGTGCATGATTATACTGCGTAGTACCACACAGTGCACACCGCCCATTGGTAACATACTGTACAAAGTGATTAGGCTTTTCCAATGTAATTTAAAGGAAAATGACAAAGCGGCCTTTGATCTCAAATTAGCACAAGGCAGGTTATGGCACAGTAAATGGATACAAGTTACAGGAAGCAGCTGAGAGCAGCCTCTAGCAATGTGTTCCCCAGAACTGTTTCCTTCCAAGAGCCTACTCCCGGGGTACTTTGGTTCCTACTATAATTACAGAATGCAGCAATCTAGATAAACAAATAGTGCTTGAATATTTTTACCATTTGTATCAGTACAATACATTTCAATGAGATTATGTTTGCGATGTCTTTGTATATACTTGGAAATTTGAGGATTTCCCCTCAAATATAATTCAGTTACATTTTTAGAATGTGGCCATTCTCACTAAGACTTAAAATTTAAATAAGGATACATCCCCAAACCCAAATACATTGAAATTAACCTATCCCCCCCCCAATTTAACTCTACATTTCTGAGCTGCATGTTCAGCTTTTAAACAAGGTGTTTTCTTCTTGAGATGCCACAGCAATGTTGCTTGCTTCTCCAAAATATTTCCTTTATATATGTAATTCTTCCATTTCTGCTACCCTTTGGGGAAATATTTAGGTTATTCTGTTTTTCTCTTAATAAAGCTGTTTCAAAACTATTTATATTATAGTTGGTTTTAATGTGTGTCATTGGGGTTCTGACCTTGCTTTTGAGTAAGCATGCCTAGGATTGGCCACCAAGGGATTATCATTTAAAAGCTGACATGAACAGCAAAAAATGTCATAACATTTCTGTGGAGTTATATTATTCATTCCAAACCTAAGTTCAAAAAAGTATTCTGTGTTGTTATTCTTTTGTACTCTCAATGTAACAATCATTGTGGGTCAGGAATGGAGCCTACTTCTTTACTAATCAAATGAGAAACATTTCATGCCTGAACTCCAAAATCCAGGCCCTTGAACTTGAATGCATGCACGAGGCACACTTTCAGTGCTGCACAGTTAATAATAATCCTGAATTCTGAATCCGATTCAAAGGCTACTAAAACTTACTTGTTTGTAGGAAACCTGGCGTGAGGATTTCAGTGTAATGTGTAGACATGAAGAAATAGTCAAACCAGTTCTTTCTTCTTCTTTTTTGAAATTGTCTTTATTTCTTTTGCTGAAAGAATTCCAAAGAGGTTTCCTATAAGGGATAATAAGTGAGATGATTATTATCTTTGCTGCCAAAATACTCTATTTTTCGGGGTGCTTCCCCCCATCCCTTTTCAAAACCAGTGCTTCTTTTCAACGTTAAAGGGCGTGAAATCTGCAGGATTGAATTTTATACGTTTTTACCTCTGGGTATCATCTAAAATGCTCCGCTAGCGGGGATGCTGCCAGTTACTATGGCAACGCCAGAATTGTACCGTGCATGCCCGTATGTGATTGTATTTTGTTCTCCTTGTAGATGGAGGAGATCAAATTTAAAGACAGAGCAGTCTACGTGCTGGAAAGAGAGTTAGGGGTTCAAGCCGGGCATGCTCAGAGACTTCAGCTCCAAAAGGAGGCTTTAGATGAACAACTTTCCCAGCTCAGAGAGGCTGACCGGCATCTGAGCAGCCCCAAGCGGGAACTTCCTCATGCAAGTGGTGCAGGAGAGACTTCAGATCATTCAGGAAGTCCTGTAAGCACTTTCTAGTGGTTTTGCCTGAAACAAACAAATATGCCAAAATCTTGATGAGTGAGTGCACATTCTGGCAACAAATTCTTTTCCCCTCTGGGGTGGTGGCGAGGAATCTGCAGCCCTCCAGGTGTTGTTGGATTCCAACTCCTAGCCGCCCCGGCCAGCATGCCCAATGGTCGGGGATGCTGGGTGCTGTGAGTTCAGCAGCCTCGGGAAGGACGCCGGTTCCCCACTCCTGCTCTAGGGAGAGAGCGCCAGCAGGATTTCAGACCTTATTTTGACATGTGACAGCATGGTTTTTTGTTTGTTTTAATTTGCCAGCAGGTAAAAAGAATTAAAACAACAACAACACACAGCTTACCTTGACATTTTGCCTTAGTTTGACAGCATGAAATGGTTTGTCTGAGACTTACAATGCAAATGCATAACTAAACTGATTAATGGGTGTGTGCTAATTTTGAGGGCTACTTACCAGCATTGTCGCAAGCAACCACAAAACTGAACTGACAAGCGGGGGGGGGGGGGACAGAAGTAACCTGCCCATTTGTAGAGATCATTCTTAGGCTTCATTACTGATATCACTGAGGTTGCTCATCATCACAAAGCTCTTAACCTTTAGCTAATGCTCTTTGCTGTTTCTTCCATGCTGTTTGCAGTCTCTTCTTCCATTAAATCTAAACCCATTAAATTTTTATGCTGGCTTCTTATGTACCTTTGCCACTTCTCTAGCTTTTGTATTAATTTGCTAATAACAGAGATCCCCCCCCCCCCCGTGACATTTGTTGAACTTCTTTTCATTGTTGATCCTCATCAAGATTTCTTTTGTAGTGCTTCTTAATTTGAAATGTAGATATATATATATATATACACATGAGCACAAAATCTTTTCTGTCCTTTGTTCCAAGCCTCTCCTGCACCTGTTGAATGAAGAATCCTAGCATGATTGAGTGTCATTCAAGCCAAATATAACCATTGGTTTGCTTGAATCAAAGCTCTTAACATACGTGGTTCCAAATGAATCAAAATAGATCAAGAACAAATGAAGAGGAAATGTTAATATAATGAGATAATTATTTCACTCTTTTTTTAAAAAAGCAATGATGCCTACTCTTATATCTGTATTCATTCTCTATTTGGGTTAAACATTTTCACGTGTGGATTGATTTTAAAACACAATCCTCTGATTTTTAAAGTGACCCATTTAGATGCTCTGTTAGATTCACCGCTCCATGGGAAAGGAATTATGCAATGGTAGAATTGCACGTACCAGTTACATTTTATATTTCAGCATCTATATACCTCACATTACCATAAATAAGTTCTAGGCGGCTCATCTGTTTTAAGGCACTCAGTTCAACAGTGGCAAATACAAGAAACATTGCCATCATTCCCAATGTTTTCTTTCACAATTCCCAGTATGATGTGTGTGACTTATTATCTACATATGCATCCCTTTTTCATTTTCTTTTTCTTTTGCATTTGCTTCCTCTCTTACATACATCCTTTCTTCGATATCTGTTGGTCTCATCTTTCAGTATTAAGGCATAGGTTACACTATTGATTATATATAATTAGTCAGGAATGGATGGATTCAACAAGGGAAGAAGATGGGGTCTGTAAAGAGCTCTAAAATATATATATTTCCTCTATGAACAGTTATTTGCAGTTGTTTTTTGTTTTAGGAACAGCAGTTGGATGAGAGGGACGCCCGGCGCTTCCAACTTAAAATAGCCGAATTAAGTGCAATCATCAGGAAACTGGAAGATCGGAATGCATTACTGTCAGAGGAACGAAATGAGCTTGTAAGAAATCACTTTTATTTTTCATAAAATAAATTCTGACTGGATTATGTAGGGCAGATCCACTATATGCCTCTTGTACTCAGCACTACAAGATCCTGGGTCTGAGTTTGGTTTTTTGGGGGGGGGCAGAAGGGTGGCACTCTTTTTAATAAAACAAGGCTGGTCAGATTTTATGCTGGATTCAACCCTGTTCCTACCATCCAACCTCTTTATACCTAGGTCGGTTAAGTTTCTGTTTCACTCAAGAGACTTGACTATTTTTTGTGAGAGCATTGATAGCAAGAGGTTGAAGCAACTTAAGAAATAGGATATACGTTCAGATATAAAGAATATAATATATCGACATAACTTGGAAAATAAATGTTGATGAGTTTATAGTCATCAATGAGTTCATCAATTTACTCAACTCATTTCAGAAAGCAACCATTCAGTCCCCTTCAGCTATAGAAAGAGGCAAGAATCTGACACACATCTTAGCAAAAATTGCCTTTCTCCAAAGAAGATGTTTTTCTAAAGTGAAACGTCATAATTGCATGTGGGATTAGGAAAATATCTACAGTATGCCATCAGCTGAAGTTTGAATGAATAAGATACATTGAGGCTAACCCAAAGAAAGCTCAGAACACTTTTGATAGATTGCTAGAACAAGCCCGTTTTCTAAGGCAGTTTCAAAGTCGCTGAAGGTCCATTGGTAACCTCTCTCTTTTTGCCACAGGAAGGAATTTTCGCTTTTTCTTGAAGTGGCCACAAAGAAGCATTATTTTCTTTCCTCTCAGTTTCTTTAGCTTTTATAAGCATTTAGAGCACTGACCTTTTCAATAAAAAAAAATAGGCACCAGTCAAAGTACTTAGATTACAATGTGTGGAACTTAGGGCCTACCAGATGTTGTCAGGTTCAAGCTCCCATCATTCCCAGCCAGCACAGCCAATGGGCTAGGGTGACGGAAGTTGTAGTCCAACAAGATCTGGAGAGTTCCCTATCCCTGCCATACATTTCAGTGTAATTGGAAGTGAAAAGTGGAACATAGGAAGTTCCCATGCATCACGTCAGACTGTTTGTCCATCTAGTCCAGGCACCCCTAAACTTGGCCCTCCAGATGTTTTGGGACTACAATTCCCATCATCCCTGACCACTGGTCCTGTTAGCTAGGGGTGATTGGAGTTGTGGTCCCAAAGCATCTGGAGGGCTAATGTTGGGGATGCATGAATTCTAATCTATTATTGTCTACTCTTGCTGACAGTGCTTCTTCATGGACTCAGACCAAGACCCATCCCATCACCTGCTCCTTGATCCTTGCCAATGACTGAATGTGGAATTTTTGAATGCAAAAAGAGTGCTCTACCATTGAGCTATGGCCCTCACTTTGCTGTAGGCTCAAGTTCTCAGTATAATTCTGATGAAGTCTGCAGAGTTAAACTTCTGGAATTTTCCCCTCCTGCTTTTAGTTCTTCAGAGTGCTACCCCATCTCTATGCAATCCTATTTAAAGGCTAGTTAATGACATTTACTGTGGCAAACCCTATATTTTACCGAGCTGCTGCAATAAAGCATGATGGCATGTTGGAAAAATCCATATAGATGAAATTTATAGAGGACATTAGAGCAGCAGTTCTGCAATATAATCTGGGGCTTGCATATTTGATGAGGCAGTTGTGAGCACTGGAAGCACAGCCACTTGGCTTCTTTTCCATTTCCTTAATAGTATCCCAGGCTTGCAGGTATATAATTTCCATCATATGTTTCATTCATAAAACAATGCAAGCATATCTTCAAATGGGATGGTATTGGTTGCCATTCCACATGGCTTTCCCTTAAGAGCAAAAGTTGAGGATATGTGCCATTCTTTCTCCAAGTATACTGCGAAAGAGCCCTGCTCCCTGCTCTTCAAGCCAGTAGACATAAGAAATATCTATATTATTTTTAAACATATTGGTATTTGTGCAAAACGTCTTTGTTTTAAATTTTGCCAGTGCCCTTTTGGCACTTTGACTTTCCACACAATATTAAACTTTGCTTCCATCAATAGACAGTACCACAAACCATTACCTGAATCTGAGCCAATTCCTTCCATATATGGAATTCTCATAGGATCAAATTGGACTTCTACACCTAAGACTTTTCAGGTTCACATGTGAGGCCACTGCCTAACTGAAGCCAAACAGGTGTGAATGTGGTCGGTGCCTGGATTGATGACCACCTTGGTGCCATGCAAGCTACCTTAGGTTCTATGATAGAAGAAATTAAATGTAAGAAAACCAATATTTGTTCCAATCTTTCCAATTAGAATTTTTGAATAAGTGGAGCATTCCACCCAATGTGTACCATATTTCTTTTATATTTATACCATCAACATTGTGCAGATTTCTGACAACTGTGTAATCCCCCCCCCCATTTTTCAGCTGAAGCGTCTGAGAGAAGCTGAGAGCCAGTATAAACCACTGCTAGACAAAAATAAACGCCTAAGTAGGAAAAATGAGGATTTGTCTCATGCCTTACGTCGTATGGAAAATAAGCTAAAATTTGTCACACAAGAAAATTTAGAAATGGTGAGATATTTACATCATGTATTCTCCCAGGAATCCCATGTTTTACAGTATTTAATTTTATTATATTAGCATTTTCTTGTACTTATTGTATTCTATTTTACACATTTCATTGAACCCACCTTGGGATTGCAATATGATGGACAGCTTATAAATGAGGTATATAAAATGGAAAAAAATGCACACAACTTCATGCATATATGCAAAATGTCAAAGACTCACATCATTTTGCAAAATCACCCACTGTTATATTGAAAAATATAATAAATGCTGGGAAAGGATGTGATTATATCTTTTGACTTTCTCTACAGTTGGATAATAATTTTATTATGTTTACTGTTTCCAAATTATGTTTTTATTGTGATTTAAAAAAGAATATGTTGTGCCATTTTATGAAAACACCCAAACAAATTGTTGTTGATCCAGTGGTATATATTACTATTTAAAAATAGGGGGGGTTTTCTTGGAAAACTTTGAGTGACAGTGTCTTGCATAATGAGGAAGGGTTCTATGAAGTTTGTTGAAAAGCCACTCTCATCAGTTGCTCAACGTTTGTTCTGTTTCTTTAGAGACAAAGGGTGAGAACAATAAGGAGACCAAGCTCTTTAAACGACCTTGATCAGAGTCAAGATGAAAGAGAAGTCGAATTTCTGAGGTTGCAAATCATAGAGCAGCAAAATATCATAGATGAACTTTCAAAGGTAAAGGAAGACTTCACTGCAATCCTTCTGTAATTGCCATGTAGCCTGGCACTGCGTAGAGCTAGCTTCACTCTCTGGAGACAACCCCTGGGACTTGTGTGGGGAACCAAGAAGTCATCACTTAGAAATATGAAAGGGGTGAGGGGTGAAACCTGTGGCCTCTTAGATGTCTCTGGGCAGAGACAGGCCCAAGGTCACCCAGTGAGTTTCATGGCCGGGTGAGGAATCTAGCCTTGGTCTCCCAGGGGTTGACCCTCTAGTCTAACCAGTACCTCATAATGACTCTTGAATAAGAAGCATACACTTATTATTATGTAATATATACAGCTGGTTGGACAAGTTTTTTTAAAAAAGTATTGCAATATTTTGCTAAATAAAATGAGACACGTGTCCTTTCATATAACAAGTTTTCCTAATTCTTTTAAACTAGACACTAGAAACTGCTGGCTATGTGAAGAGCGTAATAGTAAGTAGCATATGGATTTCATTTTGCTTTTCATGTGTGCTTATGTGAACTCTCCATTGAATTGTACAGTGAGATTGTCATGTTTAATGGCTTCATACGTTAATATAAAAGAGATTCTGGTTAGTGTCTCTCTGTGTGTCTGTGTGTGTCTGTGTGTGTCTGTGTGTACACAGGCAGTGACCATTTCTCATGAGGGTTCTGTTCCTGGCCCCCATGCATATTCGCTGGGTGCATATAAGCACACCCCTCCCCGTCCTGCCCCATTCCACCTGCCCTTCCCTGCCCCTATTCCTCCCCCATTCTTGAGATTAAGCATCAATTGGATGCACCTAAAATGGTCGCCACATATATATATATATATATATATATATATATATATATATATATATATAGATATAGATATAGATATAGATATAGATATAGATATATAGATATATATATGTGTGTGTGTGTGTATGTATGTATATATATATACAGGGAAGAGTTCTAGTGCAAGGTTATTTCATCAGATGCTTGAAAGTGAAGCTATGCTTCTTAAAGTTCACAATCATATTTTTATTATTATCACTGTCCTTTGATTTGTATTCTGATTTGCCTCACAGATTATCTGTGCAATTTAAATGCCCTGTTCTATTCCAATTTCACACTTTCCATAAATATAACGGTATAAGAGACTGACAAGTTCTTAGATGAATTGTATTCAATCCCAGTTTGTGGATCTCTAACACATGCATTTTGCTTCTGCTTGCAGGAGCGGGATAAGCTTCTAAGGTATAGGAAACAAAGGAAGAAATTCGCAAAATTTCCCAAGGTAAGAGACTAAGTGGGAAACCATGTATTATTTCAATACATATATAATGATATTTAAAGAGCCTTTATGGAGTAAGCCAACTGTGACCATTGGCTATTATAATCCCTTTTAGCTCACTGCCTATTCAGACCTCTTCTTTTAGCTGTTCTGCCTATTGGGCTCCCTTTCTTGTCATCCCTCTGCTTCCTTGCCTCTGCCTTTTTCAAATAGGCTCATTTCCCTCACAGCCACTGACTTTGTCAACAGGACAAAGGACTGACCTGTCCCCTCTCTGCAGTTAGAATGCCCATAGCTGATAGGACATTGCCAGTCCCCCTTATACAGATCAAAGATGAAGTTTATTCTAATGAATTATGGTGGTGTATTTAATTTATGTAAGGTTTTTACAGCCTTTGTTGATGATCAAGAAATGTATCCAGTGAAATTTTCCTGTTAGTGCAAGGACTTTCAGCTGCACTACAATACTTCCTCTCCCTCTTCTCTTCCTGCTTGTGCCTCAGGGCCCCCCTAAATCTGTTATGGGGGTTTCCCCAACTCTTCAGAGCAGATGGAGGGGTGCAGGGAGAGGAGAAGAGAGGGAGAGGACTTCCCATCATGCAGGAGGACATCCTTGTGCTAACGAGATGCCTTCATTGGATACAGCCCATAGATGCTACTTGATGGGTAATAAGTGTTTACTGTGATGCACCATTCTCCTGGAGGAGCTTCTCATAAATTACTATATATCAAGAAAATGAAAAAGAGATGATATTTGCTCATATTATTCTAACAGTAAGTCTTCACATCAGAATTCATATAGGAAGGAAGTCTAGTTATCTTGTATTGTAAGATCTGCTTGATTTAATATGGAAAGATATGTTTGTATTGTTCAGTGGCCTGCACTTACACATTGTCATTTGGTCAGAAGCCAGTGGTGGAGACATTTTTCGGGTATGATGAAGAAGCTTCCCTTGAGTCTGATGGCTCTTCTATCTCATATCAAACTGACCGAACAGATCAAACACCCTGCACACCGGATGATGACTTGGAAGAGGTAATTGTCACACATCGTCCAGTGGTTTGGGTACTGCTACTACTAGCTTGTAGGGATGCGGATGGCGCTGTGGGTTAAACCACAGAGCCTAGGGCTTGCCGATCAGAAGGTTGGTGGTTCTAATCCCCACGATGGGGTGAGCTCCCATTGCTCTGTCCCTGCTCCTGCCAACCTAGCAGTTCGAGAGCACGTCAAAGTACAAGTAGATAAATAGGTACCACTCTGGCAGGAAGGTAAACGGCGTTTCTGTGTGCTGCTCTGGTTCGCCAGAAGCAGCTTAGTCATGCTGGCCCCATGACCCGGAAGCTGTACGCCGACTCCCTCGGCCAATAAAGCGAGATGAGCGCCGCAACCGCAGAGTCGGCCACGACTGGACCTAATGGTCAGGGGTCCCTTTACCTTTACTACTAGCTTGTATCCAACTACATTATACTCAGAGAATAGACCAAGTGATGTTGATGGACCTAAGTTAATCACTAATAATACGTTTATCAAAACTGTAGCTTTTTACTACTAATAGAGGTCCTCTTTATCCTGGGGAAAAATCTGGAACGAGAACATGGAATCTTTTATTCCCTTATATTTGGTGAAAGGGTTGATTTGCATCAGATGTACTGGATGCTAGCTCAAAAATGGTTATGCCATAATCAGTTCATTAGTCTTTTAAGATGCTACAGGACACTTTCTTATGGTTATGTTTCCTTGGTTTGATCACATGGATTTGATAGTAGCATAGATATTGCACAAACTCAAATGGTTAAGCCCATAAGAAACGTAGAATAGTTTTGTGTAAATCTTGTCAAAATGTTCTATCCTAGAGGAGAGTTTACCATCCGTAAAGGCCGTTTATGAATTCCATTGGTTTTCTTTCTCAGGAGAATTATATTCATAGTTCAATCTGACATTTCCTTTTTTATTATTGTTGCTGCGCTTTAGGGCATGGCAAAAGAAGAAACAGAACTGAGATTCCGGCAGCTGACAATGGAATACCAGGCCTTACAGAGGGCATATGCTCTGCTGCAAGAGCAGGTTGGGGGAACGTTGGATGCAGAACGAGAAGTTAAGGTCTAAATGTCTTATATTACATGAAAATAAAGGCTTGTAACTATATAATATTTCCTGCTAGTCTAACCCTTATAACAGAGGTACTAGATCCTTTCTGGGTGAGAAATAATGGATATCCTATAGGTCAGAGGTGGAGAAATGCATCCCTCCAGACACTTGTTGGACTTGAACTGCCATCAGCCCCACAGGTTTCCCATCCCTGCTTTAGGTTAAGACAATTTATGATCGCTTACCTGAGCAAAGACTCTGAAAACAGAGTATAGATGACATGTATATTTTAATGTTACCTTATCACGGTGGGGACCGCTGCAGAGCAGTTCCTTTCACTCAAGTAATGTCCAAAGTCATATGGGAGGTGTCCATGGTGCTGTTCCTCTCTGCATATCAGCATTTCATCAATTTCTGAAGAATAATAATGATAATTTATGGGAAGGCGATGCTGTTATGGGAAGGAACTCAGTTGTCAACTCGCCCTACAAGACTTCAAACTATTACTGGAACAGCACAGGGAGGGAAATACCCTACAGCAGCAACCATATCACTAATGTAGCAACAGAAAGGAGCCTTAGCTTCATAAAGTATTATTTGTGGTACGTTATTATTATTCACTAGGTATCCATAAACTGACCAGAACAGGGAACCTGTGGTGGACCCCAACTCCCACAAGTCCCAGTTAGTATAGCCAGTGCTCAAGGATGATGGGAGTTGCAGTCCAACCACCCTGACCTAGAATTACAATCCATCAAGACCAGCCATGACTATAGTCATGTTCAGATGCTCTTTTTCTGGATTAAATCAACATGTGAGCAGAGAGAGAAGGGATGAATGTGCTTGTGTTGGCCCTATGCATATCTGCATAGAAATAAGCCCCACTGAATGCAATGATCCACTACTTTCAGTGGGACTTAAACCTTATAAAGGTGTTCCTCTTCTGAATTGAGCCTATATGTGAGAAGGGAGAGCAGGGCTGAGTGCAATAGGTCCACCCTCTTGCACCCTCCATGAACAGGATGGTGACAATCTACAGTGTGGACCCTGCTGCAGTTGGGTAGGTTCCCCTCATGATGTAGAACACCAAATGCAGGGGGACTTGCCTAATTCATTGTGCTGTTAAGTTGCATTTCTTTCAATGAGAGTGAGTCCTGATTAACTTGAGATAAATTGGCACCTTAAAAAACTTAAGGCAGACCCTGTTTTCAGGTTAGTGGTCTTAACTAGTATAGTAGGAACATTTGGGAACTACAAGGGAGAAGTACCCATATTAAGGGGGACAACCATCCAAACTAAAGGTAGAAGCCATATAGTGACAGGGTGAAATGATGTCTAGGTAGAAAGCTGAAGTGCAGAAAGTTGAGAAACAGCTTAAAATGAGTTTAAATGTGCTCCTCATTTTCATTATTCAACTTTACCCCACTCCCTTCTTTTCGTTATCAGTGATAAATTATTTTGGGGGAGGTTTTTCTGGGCAGAAAGTTGTTTAATGTGACTCCAATCTGCTGTGAATTCATAATGTGCCTACAAAACCATCTCAAATACAAAACTCAACTTTATGGTCTCTCAGATCAGTCACATTGTCCACTCTTGTGCTGAAGGAATAGATTGCTGAGAAACCACATCTAGCGCATTTTTATTTTCATGCTTCTCGTCAGCTTAAAAAAATGATATATGAAAAAAACATTGAATGCCATTACTATGGAAATCTGTTAGCAATATCCTTGAATATAAAATGCTCACAAGCATTTACTAAGATTACGTATTCACAGGTTTACACTTGTAAAAGAGATGCATTTCCTTACAAGAGTCTGAATATTTAAATTGTGTTTTGCCTTCTTTGAGCTCACCTTGCAAGTAATGATACCTTATACCACAGATGGGAAACTTGTGATCCTCCAGATGTTGGTAGACTCCAGCTGCTATCATCCCAGACCATTGGCTGACACTGATGGGAGTTGGAGTCCAACAGCACCCAGAAAGTCAAAGGGTTTTGCATCTCTGTCTTATACATATGTCTACAACAGTATACATTCTCACCTATTAATATAAAATTGGGGGATGGGGTTGCTCCCTCCTACCCTAGCCCAAACTTCTTTTTATTGAGAATGAATGGCATCCCAGGAGGCATAGAACACAGCATAGACAGGTGATTGAAATACACTGTTTGAAAATCAGCTTGAAAGTTGTAATATGATTTAGTCTGGGGGGAAATTGACCATGGATATCCAATACTTCATGCCCAACACAAGACCACTTCTTAAATCAGTATCCCCACCTCAAAAGTATGTTTTTATTTAAAGTCCACTGTTGGGCAAGACCTTTAGGACAAACCAAAAAGTTGAAAAAATGTGGCAAGTTTTCCAGTTCACCAGAACTTTTTCAGGCAAGATGGTACACATAGCACGAGATGCTGAGACAAGGGAAATTAGAAAGAGATACACCCCCAAAGTACCCAAATTAGGCTGGCTATTGCAGCCCTGAGGTCAGCTTGTAGACTCAGTTCTAAGATGGAAATTACTGGATTTCATAATGTGTGAACCAGCTATCTGTAAATTGCAGTTCAAATTGTCCAAATTCATGAATCAGCATTTGGGTGTTTATAGTGTCACACTGGGCTATTCAGATGGGTAGAACTGCATTGTCCTTGGCATGATAGCTATCAGAGAAAGTTTGACGTTTCTTCAATCCCATCCTACAGACTCGTGAGCAGCTTCAAGCAGAAATCCACAGATCCCAGGCTCAGATAGATGACCTAGAAAAGGCACTTGCAGAGCAAGGACAGGTAATAGATGCATCATATCAAATGCATCACATGTTTAGCTATGTGCAAATACATCCACCCTCATGTATTCCTTGGCCTGCAGCCTTCTTCATTCAACATTTTCCTTTTAGGAGTTTGAGAAAATTGTTCTTGTAATCAGTCCTGACAGATTTTCTCAAGGCCTCCAAGCCACAGTCCAGGCACCTTCTAGGTCCTTTCTTGGGCTGATTTATTGGAATAAGCTTAACTCCAAGATTTACTTCTACAAGTCTGGCTTCGATTGGGTTATATATTTTGAGGGCAGCTCAATATTTAATCTCTTGCACCTAGGTTTGAGGTCCCAATCTACCAGACTGTCCACAATTCTCTGGTTTTGGCAGGTTTATTACTTAACTGTGGTAGTATACATTGCAGGGGCTTTCCCTATCCTTCATTCTGGCTTTTTGGCACATCTGATCCTCTCCCTATGTGTTGAGCATATAATTAATCTAAGGGAAGGCTCCAAAAACAAGGATGAAAAATCCCTCCAGAAATAGTTCGTTTCACCGCTGCACTTCTCAAGAGAGGCAGCCTATGTGCTATTTAAAAAGTGTCTTGACTCAACACAGTCAGGAAGCCAATGTCCTGCTCACAATTCTCTCCTGGGAAATCATATGCCTTCTATTGATTTCTGCCCATGGCTGTGCTCACATGTAAGCATGTATACATGAATGTGCTGGCTCCTGGGGAGAGCACTGAAGCCACTTTGCTCCTTTTCAATCCTTTCAGCTTAGTGCAGCAGCTAAGCCAAGGTACTCAGCTCCAAGATTTGTTTTTGGCTTCAGCTTCTGGTTAAGGAGGAAAAAATTTAGTCGTGTTAAGATGACATGGTAACCTAAACTTTGGCTCAGTTGCTGCACCATGCTGAGCTAAGAGGCCCAGGGACAAGCGAAGCAGCTGTGAGTTCCTCCTCTCCTATCTTGGTAACCATTGGATGAACCAAGCCAGTGTTAGGAATTGAATGTTGCCAGTGTTTTTTCTGTAATATTAATGTGTGTGTCCCCCCAAGGATATGAAGTGGATTGAAGAAAAACAAGCATTATACCGAAGAAATCAAGAGCTTGTAGAAAAGGTACATTTCTGGACACTTCTATTCAGAGAATTAAAAATCCAATACTTACATGCAAAAGTGTAATCAAAGATTAATAATAAAGAACATTCGCATCATATGTGAACTAAAAGGGAGTTCAATGGACTAGGTGTGTATTAGTTTTCATTACAACAAGAAAAGATGGTATTTTCTCATGAAGTACGTAATAGATCTGTCGTTATGAATGTAGTATCATAAAGAGTAATCCCTTTGCTTTTCCAGATAAAACAGATGGAGGTAGAAGAGGCTCGGTTAAAGCATGATGTTCAGGATGCTAAAGATCAAAATGAACTCTTGGAATTTAGGATATTAGAACTGGAAGTGAGTATGGGCCACAGAGGCTTTCCAGTTTGCTTTGTCGTGATGAGAGGTGGGTATGCATAGCTGTAAACTGAGCAATCGGCAACCAACACCAGTGTATCTACAGCGAGTTCTTTCATGAAGCTAGAGTGACAGATCTGTGCTGCAAGTCAGCGGCAATCACACTTTTAACAACTTGGTGGCAAATATTACAGATAGCATGGCAGTGTCAGAAGAGCTTTGGAGATAATGTACAAGGAACTAACGCATGCCAAGCATCACTTCCATCATGCTCTCCCTTGGTTGGTCCTGCACCACCCTTTGCTACATCTGCAGATGTAATAGTAGTGACTTGCTGTAATGCAGCACCATGAATGATATTGTGAGTCTGCTCAACATGCAAGCTGAACACCCCCTGGTTGTGACATGATGCTACTGCAGTGATCCTTTTAATCAAAACCCAGGCTGTGTGCACAATACACATTGACATGGCATTTCCCACCCACCCCAAATAATTATAGGAACTGCAGTTTTCTAAGAGTGATGAGAACTGTAGCTTTGTGAGGGGTGAACTACAGTTTCCAGGTTTCTTGGGGTGAAGGCATGTGCTTTAAATGTGTGGTGTGCCTGCAGCCAAAGCTGACCATTCTCTAGCTCTACAGCAACATGCTGAAATCTTAGCCTGTTTAATAATGCCTTATGATGTGGAAAATTACCATTCAAACCTTCAGAATTGTGGGTAAAAATAGTGATAGTTCAGTTATAAAGAGCGCATAAGCAGACAAAGGGAAATGGAGGTTAGATGGACAAAGAAACAAAGCCACGTTAACTGTTGGTCCTGGATGATACAGCATATTATTTATAGTATTTTATAGTGTGGGTTTTGGGGGGATTTTTCTATTTAAAATTGTTTTTATTTGCTAGTTTTTAAATATCATCTGCACTGTATATTGAGTTGGTGCCCTTGACTCTTTGTTGTTTTAGAGTCTGGCTCCTTACTATAATCTACTTTGAGAAATATTATATATAGGAATCTGTATTTTTACTAAATAAATTAACCCAGTGCAAATGCTTTGTTGACTCCGCCCATCAACAGGATGCAATAATCACCTGCATTATCTTAATTAGAAAGTGTAGGAAGATATTAAAAACACCATACTTCTTCTTTTATACTAGGAGAAAAAATATAACATTAAAAAGTTTGAATGGTAGAAGACTGCATGTTTTGCATACAAAAGTTCCAAGGTTTAATTATGGGCATCTCCCGTTCAAAAGAGCAAGTAACAGCTCTTTGTCTAGGTCCCTTGAGGGGAGATGGAAGGATCTGCCAATTTTGATTCTTTCCATTTCTCATTTTCCCAATCTTAAATTCAGTTTTCCATGTTTTGCAGTCATTTCTGGTTTGTTTTAAAACTTTATGAAAATTCAGCAGCATTTTAGTGAAAATTTCTCTGAATAAAATTTCACCTAATGTTTACATTTTTTTGCTAGCAATTTCCCCTAATATCATCATTTTTATGCTTACCCTCTCCTTTACCCCCTAGTATATGCATTTTTGTGAACATTTTGTTTGGTTGAGGAATTTTTGCATCGGAAAATTCAGATGGGGCAACTTTTGAAGGATAGCTGTGTTTCATTTCACATATTTTCAAAAAGTGTGAATTTGATAGATTCAGCTTTAAATACATAGTGAATCAAATTTCTCTGCCATCCATACTGGAGAGGCACTGCTAGTCAGAGTAGGTAATACTGGGCTTGACAAACAAATCATATCATCGGGTATAGTGCCACTTCCAAAGGTTTTTGCTCTCCCTAGCAGCCCAGAATTGAATTTATGTCACATATTTCTCTAGTATGCTTCCCATCACAGCTGTGCATGCACAGTACTGAATGACTGGTAAGGAACAGTCCATTTGTTTGTGCACTTCTGACAGAGCAGAGTGACCAAGACACTCCTTAAGCCCATATTAGCTAAGGTGCTTCTCTACATATGTTAGTTGAGGACCAGGCAACTTCCAGAAATGTTTTGCAAAATAATGACTGGAGACAAAAAGTCAAGAGTTTTGGAATTTCCATTAATATATATATAGAAAGTCAAATTTGTGGTTTTTTATTCCTGAAAATGCAACGGATGAGATGCTTGGATTTTCCCATTTCTCATTGCATATTCTCACTATCCAACTTTTGCTGTACGCCCGAGTTTCTTAGATTAAAGGTTCTGCAAAGAGCAATCGTTTTTTGCCATACCATTTATACACCACATTTGTACTATTACATCACAGCATCACACCCCTTAGATCATGGGTAGGCAAACTAAGGCCCAAGGGCCGTATCCGGCCCAATCACCTTCTAAATCCAACCCATGGACGGTCCAGGAATCAGCATGAGTAGAATGTGTCCTTTTATTTAAAATGCATCTCTGGGTTATTTGTGGGGCATAGGAATTCGTTCATTTTTTTTCCTTTCAAAATATAGTCCAGCCCCCCTACAAGGTCTAAGTGGTTTCTTGCTGAAAAAGTTTGCTGACCCCACCTTAGATATATCTCAAAGCAGCCAATGCTTCTCCTTCTGTGCAGATTCAAAATGACTGACAGTCACTCTCTTATACATTTGGCTTACATATGGTTTATATTTAAGTTCATGAAAGCTCATTCTTAATTAAGCTGATGAGAAAGCAACACAGTTTTGGTTTGATTACAGGAGCGAGAGAGAAGATCTCCAGCTATCAATTTTCATCACATTCCTTTTACTGAAGGGAAAAGCCCCCTCCAGGTCTACTGTGAGGCAGAAGGAGTAACAGTAAGTCATTCTTATTTTCTTTTTTCTTTGTTACTGCTTCATCTCAACAAAGCATTGTGAATTTTTCTGATATTCTGTGCCTTGTGTACCTCTCTCTTGTTAGGACATACTAGTAGCAGAGTTGATGAAAAAATTGGACATTTTAGGGGATAACGCCGTAAGTGTATGTTCATTTAATAAATTGTGCATGTTCCTACTAGTATGTTTTGTCCTTTTGTCCAGATAGCATTAAATAACCTCAAGCATCTTTTAAAAAAAGCTTTTCTTACATTTTGTTTGGGACAAGTCAGTACAGGCCAATATTTGCATGCCCTTTGCTATTATATGCCAATAAGGTCCTTTATGTTTTTCCCCACACCACCTTAATGTTGGCTATTTAATTTTACGCTACTTTTCTTAAAAAAAGCAAAATCAATTCATGAGTGGGCACGCTCATTCTATTTCCCTCTAACGCTTTCCTGGTCTTTATTTTTGCTTCTTTTGACAAGTATTTTAATAATTTTGAGAATTTAGCTCTGTCAAATAGAATAGTTTCAAGATAGAGCCTAAGGTGAACTAAATTTAAATTATTTCTCTAAAAAATGGTACAAAATTGTGCTACATAAATTCTTATTTCCTGGGTCAAACTCTTTAGTTTACTACTGACCCCGTGTAAGTTACAAGTGAATTCTGCCGAACTGCTTGTTGGTTTATTTGATGATCCGCACAAAGATGGAGCCTGGCTGATTTCATCACTCCCATTGAAATCAGTGGGATTTAAAAGTGCTGGCATTTGCATCTTTGTCATTTTGCTGTATATTTCAGGAGTTGCTGGTGCCATGGGGAAGGGCCACTCCACCTACAGCAGCATTGCTGCTACTTACTGGGGGCGGGGGCAAGGCAGTGGTAAGCTTGGGGCTGTGTGGGCACACCAGTGCGAAAATGCTGGACTGGCTCCACCAGCACAACTGCATGCTGCCAGCCCTTCTCCTACTCTGCCCTGCCCTCGTGCCATCCCTGAAAGTGGGAGCAGCTGCACAACACCACCCACTACTGCTGGCTTCTTCTGTACATCACGCTTGTAGATCTGAGTTGCAATTCTTTTCTCTATACTTATGATTTCTCTAAAGGAGCTGTGTAGAAGACTTTGGCTATATGTAGAACCTAAAGGGTAAAGGTAAAGGGACCCCTGACCATTAGGTCCAGTGGTGACCGACACTGGGGTTGCATTGCTCATCTCGCTTTATTGGCCAAGGGAGCCGGTGTACAGCTTCTGGGTCATGTGGCCAGCCTGACTAAGCTGCTTCTGGCGAACCAGAGCAGCGCATGGAAACACCGTTTACCTTCCCGCCAGAGCGGTACCTATTTATCTACTTGCACTTTGGCGTGCTTTCGAACTGCTAGGTCGGCAGGAGCAGGGACCAAGCAACGGGAGCTCATCCTGTCGCGGGGATTCGAACTGCCGACCTTCTGATCGGCAAGTCCTAGGCTCTGTGGTTTAACCCACAGCGCCACCCGTGTCCCATATGTAGAACCTACCTGTGTGCAAAAAAGGAGGTGCTCTTTGGGAAGCAGGGCTAGGTCATGTGAGGATGGAGCTGCTGTATCTCCAGAAGTCTTTTTCCTTTTGCTCCATAATATCTACATCAGAGAAGGAGGACCTGTGGCCCTCCAGGTGTCATGGGACTCAACTCCCATCTCATCCCTGATCCTTGTCCTTCCTGGCTGGGGCTAGTAGGAATTGAGTCTGACAACGGGTTCTCCCTTCTTGATCTAGGAAAACACAGCGTGCAATGTGATGCCACTATGCCGAGAGCTGCTCTGCTCTCCTGACATAATTTGGCTATGGCAACAAGATGAAAAGGCATGTGCTCTGATGACAATTCTGTTTTGTTCTTGCTGCAGAACCTAACAAATGACGAGCAAGTAGTTGTTATACAAGCGCGGACAGTTTTGACACTGGCCGAAAAGGTAATGAACATGGTTCCCCCATCCCATTCTGAGAGATATTCAATGAGCGCTTTCTCTGGTATAGCACAGTCATGATCAGTGGGAGTATAGTGGTAGGGCTGGTATTTTTCCACTCATTGTCCACCCTGCATTCAAAGCTGCTTCTAAGATGAGGAATGCTTCCATACAGGTGTTTATTGTGAAATTGGTACTTTTCACACATGCAGGTTTTTTGCAGCACCCACAATGTTATTGGCCTAAAAATGCTAGCTTTGTTCATGCCTCCCCCTTTAATTCAGATTTACCCTTTCTGGGGAAGATCAAATAAGTAAAAAAACAAAAACAAACAACGGCCCTGGTACCAATGCCCAATATGCAGTATGTCAACAATTCATTTGAAAATTAAGGAAGCACTCCTGGACTACACATTACTTAGTAGATGCTGATTGAAATGGCCCCCATGCATTTCTCTTCCCCATGCCACCACCAGAACATGTAGAATAGTGCATCCAAAGGCCATTTCTTGCCTCAAGGCAAAGCAATTTTATACTAGCACTACAATATGTAGCACATATATTGGGACACTCTTGTTCTCGAGGAAGAGCTACAGAGAATCATCAAATTGTAGAGTTGGAAGGGATCTTGAGGGTCCTCTAGCACTACCCCTGGCAAGCCAGGAATCCTGCCCGCAGCTGTCCCTGGGTGGGCCTGAATTACCCACCTTCTGGTTAACAGTCAGACGCAGATGGTGCTGAGACGATGCCTTCAGGGCGGCCATTGCAACTGGCACCTGCGTGATTAAGGCAACAGTAAGCCAAAGAATACCTTGTGAATTGGTTAACATGGTAGGTGATGTCATAAAGGGCCATTTCCATTTGAATGCTATTCCTTAGAAATGTCTATGACGGTTGAATTGATACAAGTGGGATCTGTAACAAACGGGCACAGTGTGGAGTACTCCTGTTCATTGTGCCAGCTTTCAGAGCACTCCATTGCATTCACACACACACCCCTCCAAATTCTGTTCCCCTACCTTACAGATATTCAGCATTCTTTGGCCATGAGCATGCTCAGTTCTTGTGAGTTGATTTCATGTTCTCCAAAGCATGCTGATAGCTCTCTTTTGTCCTTGGTAGCCCCAATACTCAGAATATCCTCATTGCATTCTTGGTAATCATTACCATACTCAAGGAACTAGTTGATCATTTTGTTGTTTTTTGTTTGTGGTTTATAAGCTAGCAATATACTGGAACATCTTTGTTTTGTGTCTAATTGATCAGTAATATGAGAGCAATAATAAAAGAGAACTACTCATTTGTCAAATCTGCATATCTGACTTGGATTTTTTTCTCATCATGTCTGTGTAGTGGCTGCAGCAGATAGAAGTAACAGAATCAGCTCTACAGCAGAAGATGATAGATCTAGAAAATGAAAAGGTAATACAAGAACTTATACAAAAAATTTAAAACTAAACCCACACAGCACATAGAAAAATGCCAGTATAACCGGAATCTCTTTCCATCTTTAGGAACTATTTAGTAAACAAAAAGGATATTTGGATGATGAACTTGATTACAGGAAGCAGTCCTTAGACCAGGCACATAAGGTAAGTTGAATTCTTGGAAGATTAAATTATTGGAAGAGTCAAACAACCTGAATGAGAGTGACCATTCCATATTCCATCGGCTGATAGAAGCCTTTTGGTTAAAATGGAGAGTTGAAGAACAGATGTTACAGACTTGGTTTCATGACTTAATGGAGTATTTCATCCAAAATAAGTCCCAGTTACTCTCTGATTGTGTCATGAGTCTTCAAAGAATGATTATGATCAACTCAGTCAGTGCTAGGGAATAGGGGATACTGCTTTAACAAAATACTCTTTGTTTTAGGAACTGCATTGCTGCTACAATTTCTCTTAAGAAAAATGCCAGAGTTTTAACTAAGGTAGTTTGCAAATGCCCTTTTACGTTAGGAGGAGACAGTGATTCTGAGTACATGGAGAAAGAGATCATGAGAGGTGGTTTGGTACAAAAAGCAGGGTGAGTTTTTCCCCTTGGCATTAAGACAAAATGAAAGGGAAAGTTTTCCACACTTAATTTCTGTATTCCACTCTGCTTTCAAAGGTTCAAAAGCTGGATCAGTAAGAATGTTGGCAACGAGAAGTTTATCGCTGCAAGCCTGAGAAGTGTCCATTGATAGACATATCTGAGGGACATAACATAGCCGATTAACCCTCTGTGCTCCCTCTTTCTAGCACAGAGACTCAGGTTATCAAGCTTCCACATTATTATGCACACATAACAATATATCAGGGATTATGAACTGATGTGTGAAATGAAAGCTCCCTGCAGACTTGGCCTAATACACAGAAGGGATTTCTGCATTATCTTAGACAGGGCAACACCACAGAGCATTCTCTGTATTATTGTCGGAGATGTGGCAGAAATATGGAAATCATTTCATATCAAACACATTCCACCCACACCTTTAAAAGTGAGAGGAATAGGCTTATCCAGAATACACCAAGGACTTTTATTCCTCACGAATAAAAGGCTCTCCCTGCTGTCTATGCGTATTCCACTGAAACTATCTAGTGGTTGGTGGCTGATGACAAGCAGTCATGGAGGTGTTTGCTGTTTTCTAGGACCTAGTGCTGCTTGTTCAACAATGCATGTCCATTTAAATAAAAATAGAATGATTAGGAGTTTAACTGGAAGTACTCAATTTAGGCAGACATGGCATGACCCAACAACCCACCGCTCTTGCACAGCTATATCAGCAGCAAAGTAAGACTTTGGCGTGCAGAATGCGTCTCCTTCTTGCACTCAGACACTATGTTGTCTCCAGAGCTCCCCCCCTATTTCCATTGAATTTATTGCTGTTGTTGTCATTTTATTTATGAATCTCCTTTTTCATAATATGTCTCAAGGTGATCTGCAGTCATAAAATAAAATAAAATATCAATGGAAGTAGTTTTTAAACAGTACAGAACTGCCCCCCCAAAATAGAAAGTGAACATTTAAGGCAGAGACCTTTTCATCCTGCTGGAAAAGCTTGTTGAAACAAAAATGGCCTATGTTGTTTCCACAAAGCACAAACAGTGCGTGCCTGGGTATGCTGTTCCACAGAACAGGGGCAGCCACACTGAAAACTCTGCCCCAGGTTTCTGTGGAGTGGACTTCTGATCTATTTGGAGCCTTGAGAAGAAGCTTTCTGACAAACCACAGTAACCTACTGGGTATAAAGGGGTAAGGGGGTTTCTCAACTAACTTGGACCTGAGCTGCATATGTTTGTGCCTTCCATGTCAGTACCAACACCTTGAACGTGACCTGGTATCAGACTGGCGGCCAGTGCAATTCCTTCAAGCAAGGCGTGATGTGCTGGTGGTGGTTTGCCCTCACAAGCAATCTGTCCACCATGATTTGCACTAGCTATTGAAATCTCCCTCTTCACCACACCTTACACAATGGATATTTCAGACCCACTCTCATTCTAGACTCAGGGTACTTCCAAACGGGGGCTTAATACTGCACAAAGGACTTTCAGTTATTAGAAAAAAAGGGTTTTGGCAGCTGGTTTTCTTTAAAAAAAAACTTAGCAGATTTTCCACAGAAAGGGCAAAACCAGATTAAATTAGTTATGAACAGGTTCTGATATTTGGGTGGCGATGATATTGTATGAGGTGAATAAAAACTGGCTTTTGTAACACAATAAGCATCCACAGCAAAGGAATAAAAGGTAAAAAGCCACACAGCAAGTATCGCAATAGTGTAATGCAAATAACAAGCCTCACAGTGAACAAATCATTTCCCCTTTTCATTTAGCACATTTTAGAATTGGAAGCCATGCTTTACGATGCCCTGCAGCAGGAAGCGGGAGCCAAAATGTCCGAAATCCTCTCGGAAGACGAAAGAGAGAAGCTGAAGAACGCTGTGGAACAATGGAAGCGTCAGGTGATGAGTGAGCTCCGTGAAAGGGATGCCCAGATCCTCCGTGAACGAATGGAGCACATTCAGCATGCGCAACAGGTATGCTTTGGGCAGGAGGAAATGCTCCAATGCTTCTGAATTCCCCTTGCTGGAAACCATAGGAGAGGAGAGTGCCATTGCGCTTGTGTCCAGCTTGCAGGTTTCCCACAGGCATCTGGGTGGCCACAGGTTGCTGGACTAGGTGGGCCCATTTGCCAGATCCAACAGGACTTTTCTTATGTTCCTATGTTGAAGAAGCTCCCTCAAGCAGAGGAAAACCTGTGAAAGAGGTGCACTGGCTTTTCATTGCACCCAAGTTTCTTCCGCACTGTTATTCTAAACCATGATATAGCAACAAGTCAGCATCAAGTTACCTGAAAGACTCTCTGCAGCCACAGACCTGTAAGTTCATTCATGTGAACCAAGGCTCTGGAGGTATTGTGAAATTTATCAGAATTTTGTACATATCCAAGGAATCAGAGATGTCTGCATCACAACCCCTAGCTAAGCCCCTTCCCGAAGTGTTTGAAAAGTTGTTCAGGTTAAAATGTTACTCCCCAGAATGGTAGCATTCACGCAGAATTTTACTTTTCACAGAGAATTAAAGAGCTAGAAGAAAGAATTGAAGCTCAAAAAAGACAAATAAAGGAATTAGAAGAAAAGGTATGTATAGTAATGACAACACTGAAATACGTGAATGATAAGGTGTGCCTATTGCAGTAGGATTTGTATATAACTATTTGCAACAGCCTCATTTAATGCTAGTCATTTTCCAAATGATCTGGTTGGACGGAGGAATTGTCTTGATCATTACCTGCTCAGTCACAAGTGTTATTAAGAACATTCATACGGGGTTGTAGAAAAGCGATCGTTTCTTACTCAATTGGCATTTTGGCTTCTGGAAGTCAAATCATGATTCATTTTAGTTTATGTATGTTACAGCCAGCATGGGGTAGTAGTTATGGTATTGGCTTAGGACTTGGGATTGTTCTTGTTGTTGTTTAGTCATTTAGTCGTGTCCGACTCTTCGTGACCCCATGGACCAGAGCATGCCAGGCGCTCCTGTCTTCCACTGCCTCCCGCAGTTTGGTCAAACTCATGCTGGTAGCTTCGAGAACACTGTCACACCATCTCATCCTCTGTCATCCCCTACTCCTTGTGTCCTATGGTTTAAATCCCCACTCAGGCATGGAGCTCCCTGGGTGACCTTGGGGCAGTCAATCTCTCTCAGCCTAATCAACCTCTGTTGATTAGGACTGTTGTCAAGCTAAAATGGGGTGGTGCTAGTTGTGGTGGGAAGAACTCTGTATGCCACACTGAGTTCCTTGGAGGAAAGGCAGGATATTCATATAATGAAATTCCCAGAATTCCTTTAAATATGTAGGCTGGATGCGGCCTCAGGGAAAGAACAGGTAGGAAGGGAACAGCCTGGAGACAATGGGCTATATCCAGTGTAGCACTACGTTGAAGCCATTTAGTGGTATGCTTGTTCCATTGGCAAAGTGTTTGGTGCCAGAGGAACATGGCTGCGCAAGAGGACATAAGAGCAGCCTTTACCCATCCCACCTGCCAAATCTGGCCCACAGGGAGTAAAAGAGATAAGGTTCTGGCCTGCCAGGCATTTCCCCTGCTGTGTAGGATTAACAAAAGTTAAAGGAGTTCTGTATTCGACTTGCAGTAGCACCAAGGGACTCACGTTCTGGTCATGATGCAACATTCACGAGTTAGTGAATTTTATTTTGAGAAAAAATAAGAAGCAATGAAAAGGGCAAGGAATATGCACGTGTGAGAATGGGCCCCAGTAAATTCAGTGAAGCATACTTCTGAACAGACATTTACAGGACTGTATCGTTAAAAATATAACTGTGCTATCCTGATACTAGACTTTCCCTGCTGCTGAAGGGATTAATATCACACAGCATGAAATTTTAACTTGACATTGAATTGAGGAAGACGGCAGAGGGAAACCCAGCCAGATGGGTGGGGTATAAATAAATTATTATTATTATTATTAGTAGTAGTAGTAGTAGTATACTTTGATGAAAAGATGAAATGCAGCCATAAATTTCCCTTTTCACGTTATAGTATCAAACAATCTTTATTATGGTCAGAAACCAGACAACAAAAATAACAATAGTAACATGTGTAACTACAATAGCACCAAGGGGCAGAAGCAATACACAAAATCCATAATTTCAAATATAACTCATTTACATTAAAAGTTACACACCAGCAGCTAAAGGCAGTAATCCAGAGACATTGCAGTAACAATTATGGGAAATTATGTGGAAGGAGAACTAAAGATTCATTTAACTTGTTTTCCCATCATTTTCTGAACATCTTGGGTTCCAGTTTCAAGCCTTTTTCTCTCAGCCTTTCCCAACCTGACGCCCTCCAGATGTTTTGGTATCCAATCCCATTAGCCCCAGTCTTTGTGGCCAATGGTCAGGCAGGGATGATCAGAATTGTGGTCAAAAACTTCTGGAAGGCACCAAGTTGAGTATGTCTGTTCTATACTGTTCGTGGACATGAAATGTATGGAAATGTTGATCAATTTGGAACTATGCCCTATTGTTGCTTATTTCACCTCTTTTCCACAGACTGTTGTGCTTTACTCTTATCTCGAGTTGTTGCTCGTTTCTCACTAGGCTTACTGTAATTTCTTTTTCTTTTTCTCTCTTTCCTTTCCCTTGTTTCCCCCCCTATTTTTAGTTTTTATTTTTGTTTTTATTTTTCTCTTTAGCTTTCATTCTTTGGTCATAGTACGCCCACACAACGGCAAGAGGTAAGTCTCTTGTTTTCCAGTTCTCTCTTTCTCCTCTGCTTCCTGCTACGCTCTGGTTCTGTCGTCTCATAAAGCCAGTGTCAGAGACTGGGCAGAGGAGGAATGGTAGAGACCACCTCCCTAGCCTGACCCTTCCAGAGACGAAGAAGGCAGTTCAGAATTACAACAGGGGTTTGAGGGCGATCACAGCTCAGAGGCAGATGAGGGGGAAAGCTGGGAAATAATGGGAGAGGAAGAAGACGCACCAGAGGGGAGACAGCTGACAGACATAATATCTTTAGAAAGCATTCCAGACCCCCCTCTCTTGGAACCCAGCGGGCATTGAAAGTAGGAGAGCAGAAAGCTCAGAGGCAGAAGGCACATTTTCAGGACCCATAGTGATGTTGTATAATAAGAAAGTGGGAGGGGGTGGCGACTCACTCAGAGCAACGCCATTACCCCCAAGTGTCTGCATTTCTAAGCCCCTCTCTTTGTATATTGAATAAACAGCATTGGTAAGAACTTTCCTTGTCTTATCCATTCCTGGCAACCTCCCATGGGGGACTGGATCCTGTGACGCCTGACAGCCAGCTATGTAAAGCTGTATGTGATCTTGTACAGCCTGGACTCACCCAGGTTGGCTTGCCAAAGAATCTGAAAGGCATGGTGATGTTGTGCTTTCTAGATGACCTAGTGGACTTTGCTTTCAGACTAGAAATTCCAGAGCAGAAAAATTGTACTTAAATACTGAATTCAAGACTTGCCTAGAAAAAGTGAAGAAGACGAAATACCTTATCTGCTCAAAGAATGACTGTGTGCTCATTTATGCTGTAGTCCAAGGAACAATTATCTGGGAGCAAGTCCCATTGAACAAAGGGATGGATTCAGCTAAATACTTGTGTTGCAATGGGGCTTCCATCCCTCCCTGCCCACCCACTACCATATGTCCATGCACCTCCCCTAATTCAACTCTGGGATATAAGGAGAACCCAAAAATAGTATCTGGGAAAGGAGAGGGGGAATGGTTTCATCAGAAATGCTTACACTGGTGGAAAACTTGTAATAGTGCTGTGCTGAATTCCTCCCATAGCCCTATGAACCTGGGAGTAAGCCCTACTGCACGCCATTAGATTTTCTTCTAAGTATATATGCACGGGATTGTGCCATCAGTGTCTTAAATAACTTTACAAAAATAGGCATTCATACTCAGAAATCAAATGACCAGTGCATGTATGATCCAATATGCTCCAGCTTGCTTTTCACTGAGTGCATTGTTCAAATATTATTTTTTTAAAGCCCAGTTCATCAGTGGTTAGCCCACCCCTGTGGTACAGCCTGTGCCCAGTTGGCAGCAGTGGGGCATCAGAGTTGAGCCTGGGGCAGCAGCAGTTGTCTCCTCATCCTGTTCCTATAGAGTCCTCCTCAGCTGTGAAACTGCTGCCTTCTCCCTTCATCTTCCCCATCACTTGGGCACATTGGATCCCCCCCCAGTAAGTTTATCTGAGACAGAGGAAGGTAAACTGAAATGTTACCTAAAGGAGTGGGGTATGTGTTTGAGACACACAGAGGTCTTGTTTTCATACTACCTTTATAAGTAACTTAGCTTCTATTGTGTATATATTTTTTCTTTCAGCCCAGAGAGAAATCTAGGAAATCTGTCTCATATGGAAGAATATAACAATGGTAGCCAGTGCTGGAAAGGAAAGAGACATTGCCCTTTCAAGAAACTAGGCTGTGTACTGTATTCGGACATTAAAGACTGGAGATCTGCTCTTTTTGACCATTTTTATAAAGAACAACTTGTCTGGATTTTATTTTGAAGCGAAGTCTGATCTTCTGATAAGTGTAACTGTATAACTTTTTACAAACTAGTATTAGAATTGTCAAAGAAGAAAGCCAAAAAACAAACAAACCCCCAATTGATGAACAACTACTGGCTTCTCTCTAAGGAAGCCTTGACTTTGCTGCTCAAAAACAACTTCAGCTTTACATGAAAAGCAGTAAACTCATTCAGATGAAGTGGATATATTTTGGTTCCCTGCTAAGCAGGCAGTAAACTGCTTCTGTAAAGAAGTGAACATGTCCTGTTTTGTACTTCGGTCCTTTGTCCTGTTATTCATAGTTGCTTAAATACACGTCTTGAAGGAAGATTTTCAAAGAACTCCAGGCTGGCGAAAATATGAATGGCTGAATGACAACAAAAATGGTACTGTATTTCAAAGTGTTTTTTAACCAATAGAAATGGGGAACTACACGCAATTGTATTTGGTGGTGATCATTTAAGAAATACATGTTTCATTTCCATTACACATGAAATCATTTATATGAAATTACTCCCAGGCATTAAAATGGGGGGAGGGAGAGAGATTTGTTCTAAAATTTCATTGAAGTTTGTCTACAGTGCTAGTAGAAAAATAGCACCATGATTAAGGTGTAATGCACTTGAATTCCTGGATGAAATGAAGCCAGCAACATCAGCGTACAGGGAAACTGAAGTGGGATTGAAATAAGAAATTAAAAGTTGCTTGGATCTGTAAGGTCTGTCATGGAAAAATCTCTGAGAAGGTTAACTTACTATCATGAGAAAGCACAACATCTCTTGGCTTGAATGTTGGTGGAAGTGTCACCTGAGAAGCGGAGAAACCGAAAGGATGCAAAACAATGCACATAAAATTGCCAAGAGAAAAAGCAACCAATACTGGATATACAAAAGGCCTATACAAATATAATCCAAGATGAAGAAAAGAAGAGGAGAGAAGACGACAGAGTCAAAACACCCAATTTCCTGGAAATAAATTTGAAGCTCAAGGAGTTGCCCAAAGGTGAGAAGCTGATATTTTATGTTCTCATTCACCACCTTACAAGCAAGCATTCTAATGTCCTATTCCTTATGCAAACCAATGTTGATAAATGCTCAGTGGTTATCTAAAACCCATAACTATTTGTGTTTGGTTGGTTTATTTCATGTATTAACTGTCTTCCAGTAAATGTGGAAGCTATTTTTTCTCCAGTTGAATTCTGAATCTTTAGGAAATTAGATAGATATATGTAAATATTAAGTCCTAGGCACCGTGGCCCTGCTTGTGTCACTTAACCATGCTGCCTGCCACCCATGCATCACCAAACTCCACCCCACCCCAAGGCTATTCTTTGGAGATGTGAAGTCTTGGATTCCAGTCAAAAAACCTGTTTTCAAACAAATGAGATAGCCCAAACTGCAATGAGTCAAAGCGGATTAAGAAGATAGCACACTTAAGCACAATCTTTCCTAATGATATTGACATAAAGTAACTTCCGCTCATTACTTCCTTTCTTCAGGAAGTAAGCACTGTGGCATTGCAGCCCAATTCTAGTCATGTTTATTCAGATGTAAGTCCCAGTGATTTCAGTGGGACTTACTCCCACATAAGATTGCATAGGACCACAGCCTAAATGCAGCTTGGCTTGTGTGGCAGATCCCACTAAATTTCCATTGGGCTAAACTAGCTCACAGGCAAATATGTTGGTCTAAGTTGTTCCCACCAAAAATTACAAATCCAGTAGCATTTCTTGAAGTTGCTTGAATACCAGCAGAGCAGCTGTTTTCTTCACTTAGGAGATGATCCCAAGCATATTTGATTACTGTATAAGAAAGTAATGCCAAAAACAACAGATTCATTTTAGAGTTACATGTATTTAGAATACACGATGAACTTCATTCTTCTTTTATTTCCCATTCTACACTACAGTCATCCACTTGAGGGAGCTCCAACCAATAATATGTGTTGTGTAGTGTTAAATATCATTATCTCGTATTTAAAGGGTTTGGTAGATACTGCACACCAAGTTGCAGCAATATTCCCAGGACTGCATCTGTTCAGGGTTCTAGCCAGTCAGTATTCCCTCCTCCATAACAGTCCTTTTCTATTCCCTTCCCCCATTTCTTTTTATTTTTCATTTGCATTTAATATTATGTAGCTACTGAGCATGCTCAGTCCTTATCAGACTGCACTATTACATGCGATAAACTATTGGTTATACTTTGGTAGATGAGACACTGGAGTTTAGGTCAAGCACTCATCAAATTTAATTTACAACACAACGCCATACAAATATTACTCAGCAGTAAGTTCCACTAAATTCCATGATACTTCCAAGTAAGTGTGTGCAATATTTCAGCCTCAGTTTAAATAAATGTACATGCTTTTCATCTAGAATATAGATACATTTTGACATTTTTTTTTCAAATTTCATGTTATAAAATGTGGCAAGGTTTACAGTTTAGTAGACGAAAGCCACTTCTTGAAAGTAAAGATTATCTTTTGTAATATTATATGATTAATAACTGGGGAACCTGAACTATAGAGTATTCTCTGTTGCTTTACCAAACTTAATTCAGCTTGAAATCCCAATGTGAAAAACCTATACAGTGGTACCTCAGGTTAAGTACTTAATTCGTTCCGGAGGTCTGTTCTTAACCTGAAACTGTTCTTAACCTGAAGCACCACTTTAGCTAATGGGGCCTCCTCCTGCTGCTGCGCCACCAGAGCCCGATTTCTGTTCTTATCCTGAAGCAAAGTTCTTAACCTGAAGCACTATTTCTGGGTTAGCAGAGTCTGTAACCTGAAGCGTATGTAACCTGAAGCATATGTAACCTGAGGTACCACTGTATTTAAAAGAAACATTGACCATCACATGGGCTCTATTTGTTTGTCACAGTAAACCTAGCTAACCATCAGGTGTGAGTGAGGGGGACCTTTGGCCCTTCAGATATTATTGAATTGCAGATATTATTGAACTGCAATTCCCATCATCCATGATTGTGTTTGTTGGGGCTGATGGGAATTGTAGTTCAGCAACATCTGGAGATCCAAATGCTCCCCACACCTGGTTTACTGTGAAAATGCCTGTCTGGGCTGCCTTGCTCCTTACTGCTAGTATGTGAACAAAACACAATCCCTGCCTTAGCATTACATTCAAACCAGGGGTTGTGATTTGTTTCATTCCAGATAAACTGTGATTGTTAAATCAAGAACAAATGCTGACCTACCACCATTGTTCATTTGGAGTGACACAATGCTATCTCATATTTCATGGTTTGCTTCTTCCCAATACAAGAAGGGAGGAGTTAAGGGGCTGCAATCTCCTTATGTCCAGTAAACGGTGGTTTGCGGCTTACTGTGATGTGCAAAGGTGGTCGTTGTGATTAGCTGAGCACTTTGAGCTTCTCTTAGCTGTGTTGCTAATTGCTGAGAGGAAAGTGGATATGTTTTCAGACTGAAATGCAAGATATATTCTTGTTGTTGTTTAGTCGTTTAGTCATGCCCGACTCTTCGTGACCCCATGGACCAGAGCACGCCAGGCACTCCTGTCTTCCACTGCCTCCTGCAGTTTGGTCAAACTCATGCTGGTAGCTTCGAGAACACTATCCAACCATCTCTGTCGTCCCCTTCTCCTCGTGCCCTCCATCTTTCCCAACATCAGGGTCTTTTCCAGGGAGTCTTTTCTTCTCATGAGGTGGCCAAAGTATTGGAGCCTCAGCTTCACAGTCTCTCTTTCCAGTGAGCACTCAGGACAGATTGTGAGGCTGATATATTCTAACCTTTTTCAAATGACTTCTTCATTTAAAAAATGTGTTTGAAGATTTATGCATAAATGAATATGGCAGTGGAGATTAACCCTGAGCAAACAACAACAACAAAAAGCCTGAACGTTTATAAGCAAGGTATGTCTGGTACTTCTGCTTCAGTGTTCCAGCCATTTTACAGAAGCTGAAATGCTTGGAGTTGACACTGCCAGACTGAATTTACAACCTTCTATGATGAGATTAGACGAAGTTCCTGAGGCAGGAATAATGACATCACGGTTGGCGCTTGAGCCCAATGTAGCTTTTGTAGCACAGTTGGGGAAATGGGTTGGTTATAGTGAAGCTTCAGTTTCTCATTACTTATTCCCACTGGGAAACAATTTGATAAATTTCCCTGCTGGGCTTTACTAAGCAATTTTAAAAAAATGAAAACAAAAACCTCTGCTTTAATAAAATGGTCAGTTAAGATGTCAATAGCAAGCAGACCTTCATCAGAGGGCACCTCATCCAGTTGTGTTAAGGAAAAATAAATGGCCTTAGGCAGATAAATCTGAAAACCAAATTTTACAGAAAGTTGAAATGTTTCACTCATTCTGAAACTGTTACTTAGTATTAAAACTATAACGCTGTTTCAGAGCCAGTACACATTCCAGATTTTCTCTATATGGAAATAATATTTATATATTTAGAATTTTTTTATACTGCTTAACATTAACAAAAAAAGAAATCCAGGTGTTGTCTGATAAAACAATGGAATAAAATGGTATAATAGGTAAGCGTGCATATTAAAATATATCAGAGTTTCTTCACCCCACAATATGCCTGTATGGATTGTATACATGCAGGCACCAGTAGCTTGATACAGTGAAAGTCTTAAATGTTGACATTCACATGTGAATGAGGAAAATCCCAGGCATTTTTAAAATAAAGCTTTAAAACTCACAGATGTGAACGTTGACAATCACTTAAATGAGACAGTTAGCATTCACTGGTATATGTCCAAAAAGTCAAGAAATACCTATGCAACAAACATACTTAAAGGATCATTCAGTGGTTCACAAAATTTGCCTGGGACAAACATGTGCCCATATTTTTGGTACTCAGTTGGTTAGAACATCAAGGTTGTAGGTTTGATCCCCGAGTGGGACAGCTGCATATTCCTGCATTGCAGGAGGTTGGACTAGATGATCCTTGTGGTCCCTTCTAACTCTACAGTTCTATGATTCTATGAAATGCATCTCTTTTCAGCAGTGACAATTCCTGAGCTTTTTGAGTCCGTAAAGTTCTTCTGAGACCCCTTTGCTTCTAGTCAGTGGCATCTTCCTAGACTATAAGGGTTAACCACTTTAATTACCATTTTAAAAAGCCCTTACATCTGTTAAGCTTCTTCACAGCTGTTGCGTTTGAGGCAATGATAGCATTTATTGGTAAAGAATTGATTGCTCCCATCTGCCAGCGATTCACTGGGAGGGGCCAGCAGACAAGAGGCCATTGTTTTATAGCGGTTGGTCACATTTGTGTTTGTAGGCTGGGAAAGCTTTGGGAAATGTCTTCAGGCAAGAGAGCCTATCATTTCAAGTAGTACCAAAAGACCAGCCTGTGAATGCTACATAAACCTGCCCAACTCTTGACAAGGTTCATTGATTAGACAAACCCTGCTTTGATGGAAGTTCCGTTTTTCAAACAGAAGCACATGGCAGGGGCTAAGAGAATGATGGAACACGGTTGCTTCTGGGAACAATAAAAGGAAAAAGGGTGCTGATCAGCATTGTAGTGACTCAAGCTTCTCCATGAATAATGTTTTTAATGGGCAATGTGTAATTAAGATCAGGTGGATGTATTTTTCAGATAGGAGCATGTGGCATCCATTCTCTTTCATTTAGAGCCCACATAGTCCTACTGAATTGTTACTCAACTTTACTCTCTTTGGGGAATTAATACTACAAGCAGCGTTTGCATTATTTATCTTATACAGGCTGTTTTAGCACAACAGGTGATTTGTAATTCACATATTCACTATTTATCAGTCAAATAACTTTGTAGTCATTGGGTGGAACCCAGGAAGTGCAGTTACACTAACAGGAGAGCTTTTGATTCCATGGAAGCATCTGCTAACAGGAGAGAAGGGCAGGAAAACTTTGCTTATTAGTCGTGTCGTTCCCCACAGACACCCCAAAAGAAAAATGCCTCTGGGGAGTTGAGGGACTCTCCAGTACAGGGTGGAAGGTAACTGGGAAAGAGCAGTCAGCAAAAAATGCCTCTTTCACCTCTTACGTTAGCAGCTGCCTCTACAGAGGTACCTCAGGTTAAGTACTTAATTCGTTCTGGATATCCTTTCTTAACCTGAAACTGTTCTTAACCTGAAGCACCACTTTAGCTAATGGGGCCTCCTGCTGCCGCTGCACCGCCAGAGCATGATTTCTGTTCTCATCCTGAAGCAAAGTTCTTAATTCGAGGTACTATTTCTGGGTTAGCGGAGTCTTTAAACTGAAGCGTCTGTAACCTGAAGCATACGTAACCCGAGGTACCACTGTACTGGGTAAACAAATTCTTCCAGGACTGCAAAAGCACCAACTGGATCTGTCCATCTTTCATAACAGTGTAAGAATGCACTCCTGTACGAGGAAAGGTTGTTGTCTGTGACAAGATCTACAACAGAAATAAGAATAAACTGTTCTCAATAATATGCATGAAAAAGCAAATCTACTTCAACCCCACCCCACTAAAAATAGGCAGAGAATTAACCGCCTAAAAGCAAACAGTAAAGGGGCCCGGGATGCTTCCCTGAGGAGAGCATTCCACAACTGGGCAGCAAGCCCTGAGAGGACTAGTTACTGGGTCACCATTCTCTGCACCTCTGGAATAAGAGAAGGGCCTTGAACACACTTAGTGGAGAGGCAATATAACAAAGAAAGCTCGGGAGAAGCCTGAGGTCCAGATTTAACTGGCTGGTAAAACTGTGGATTTCAACACCACACGTTTGCATTTGGCTATTGAAAGTGGCAAATTAGTGAATAGTTACTTCATTCGTCCCAAAGTTTTGCATCAATTCTTGCTGGATATAAAACTTTCTTTGGAGGGCTCTTGGCAAACACAGCTTTATGAATAATAATTGAGACTATTAATAGCAAATTTCATTATTAATGAGAGATTACTTATTTCCATCCTGCCAACATAGCAGTTCTAAAGCATGTCAAAGTGCAAGTAGATAAATAGGTACTGCTCCTGCAGGAAGGTAAACGGCGTTTCCGTGCACTGCTCTGGTTCGCTAGAAGCAGCTTAGTCATGCTGGCCACATGACCTGGAAGCTGTACGCTGGCTCCCTCGGCCAATAAAGTGAGATGAGCGCCGCAACCTCAGAGTCGGTCATGACTGGACCTAACGGTCAGGGGTCCCTTTACCCTTTACCTTTATTTATTTCCAAGAAGCCCTTGTGTGATCTTCATTGGCTCCCTAGCCTTCCATACTCTGCCCCCTCACATTCACAATGCCCGTAGTATCCAAAAGACAAGCTGTGCTCGTCTGCAGCACTAAGCAAGTTGTGTACAGCAGGGATGGAGAACTAATTCCCTTCAAGATATTATTAGGCTTCAACTCCCGTCGGCTCCAGCCAGCAGAGCCAATGATTAGGATGTTTAGTCCAGCAATATCCGGTGGCCACAGGTTCCCCATCCCTGTTCTATAGGCTAGCATGGCTATTCTTGTGGAATTTGCTGGCTCTAGTGACAAAGATGTATCAAGGTGGAGCCACAAGCTTCTCTCCTGCTCCTTCAGGGGGAGTGCGACCACATCCAGAACAGGTAATTTACCTATTTCTCAGACATGAGAACGAGCCACCCCAAAAGCCTCTGTCTCCTTGGGATTCAGATGCAGTTTATTGCCCCTCATTCAGTCCACCACTGCATCCCAGCAGTGACCTAAAGCTTTCACAGCCTTCCCTGAAAGTAGAGCTGTGTGTCATCAGCATACTGGTGACACCTTGCTCCAAAGTTCCTAATGACCACTCCCAATGACTTCATAAAGATTTTACATAACACTGGGGAGAAGATAGTGTTGGTAGCAAGAAAAAAATAGGTATAAAAGGATAATTCCCTGGGTGACAAGATCCAGGATTAGGGCAAGCTCTCTTTGCTGAGAGAACCCCAGCAAAGTTAAAAAAAATCACAAAATATGCAGCAAAGTAAAGTGTGTTAGACCTTTAAAACACGTGCCCTTCTGTGCTCCAAAAAGTTCCCCTATTCCCCCAGCATAGGGAAAAGGCCACACATATGGCAAGTTTAAAATAGTTTACTTACAAACTTTTCAAAGGTCAGGTTCATGTGCTTTTCCCCACATCAATCAGAAAAGTTTCACAGGCAGTAAAAATTAGCTTAGTTCCAAAGTAGCTGAAGTTCCTAAATTATTAGTATATGAATTCAAGAGTGGCTTGTTAGAACCATGCAATCTGAGGTTGGAGCAACCAGCTCAGACGTCCTCACACGTTGAACTTCTCAGATAGAAGGGAACAAAGGCTTGATTGCCTAGTCCTTCCCAAGGTGAGCTATGTCTGGCAGGACAGCTTTCTCTATGGTTTTAATCCCTTCATGCATTATTTAGATTTAAGCCTGTTCGTGATATGAGGCTAGTTATCCTACAGATATCCCTATGAAATCCCATAGCACAAACACCTGAAAGCCAAGGAGCACTCACCCAGTGGTACTCTCAGAACATGACCTTGAAAATATGAACCACCATAATACAGTGCCTGTGATACCCATCCCACTGAATTGCTAGGCTGATTCAGTTCTGAAGTGAGGTTTGAACTCAGACTGAATGTATAACATTGCATTCCGCCTCCTCCCCCCAAGACTTGCTGAGCAATCCTAAGGTACAAGGGCTAATTCCTTTGATGGAGGAACTACTGCATCCTATATCCTGGTAGCTCACTCCAGCCAGGGCAGAAGGTTCTTGCAGAATGTTTGTATTTATTTTTGGTCTCTGTTTTGTTTCTCCTCCTCCCCTGTTTTCCCTTTGATTGACATCAGTGGCATGGAAAATCACTGTGCTTCAAGGCTGGCATGGCTTTGCCATTTTCAAGGGCAAGTTGTTTTTATATCCAAGGCCTCCCACAATCATCCTGAGCACACCCTCCTTTTGAGAGCTGTTGCCAGCAACACATCACCAGTTCCCCTTAAGGCACAAGTGCCACCCTGTCTGTAGAGCTCCTCTCCACCAATGGAGGAGCACATACTCTGTATCCTTTAGGATTGTAGACTGATTTACCCTACCTTTATATCCTTTTGGTATTCAGGTTTCATATCATTATAAACACAGCTAGGTGAATGCTAGTGTAGTTTTGTCCTTTACAAATATAGACCCTAGTAAGGTGGTGGTGGAGTGTGTGTGTGTGTGTGTGTTTACAAATAAAAACCCCTGATCTGCAAATGACAATGGGGATTTAAATCTCTCTACGGCAGAAAATCATTTCAAGAATGTTAATTAGTGGCCTGTAAGTGCAAACATTTCATATACATACAAACTATTTGCATTTAGTTGTTAGACCCATTTTGGGTCAGGCAAGGGGTGGGGAGATGAACGATTAGTCAAAATGTTCATTTCCCCTGATAAACATTGAAGTTTAAACATGAAAGAAATATAGAAAGCCATTTAAAATCCAATCAGTTCTGTCTCTTTTGTGTGTGTGTGTTCTAGTCAGGGAGAAATATAATTTGTCAGCAAGCTTCTTTAATTCTATTTATTATTAATGAATATTTAATCAGTGTGCATAGCAAATGAGGTTATTTTAAAAAACCAGACTAAATTTCCAAGGGGCACATTCACTGTAAATACATAACTATTTTTTATGGAACCAAAAAAATGTTAGCGATTAGTTCTGGTATGCAAACAGTGTGATTTAGGTTTTTTTTTTTTTTTTTTTAAATCCATCTGATATACATTTCCGAGCCCTGATTATAAACAATAAAGACCAGGCAGTGTGTGAATTGTCCTAGATGAAGTTCAAACAACAGTGTTATTTGATGAGGTGCCCGTCAGAAATTCTCGTCAGGCCATCTTAAGTCATAATTGTCTAAATTGTGTTTGTGATGCTTGTACATTCAAATCCAGATTATAATGATCTAATCCAATTACTTAGCCACAAACCTAGGAGAATAAGTGATGAAAATGATACCCACATTTTCTGAGGTCATGGTTTGCTCCCTGTGTAGCCATCTGTTTCCTGGGCTGTCCCAGTTTCCTTTCAATTTGAATGCTTTGTTTCTTTTATGTCCACGTTGTAGAAATGTGTACATGCAAGGTACAGCTGATATGCAATGGCCAGCAGTGCTCTAAAACTTTGCTTGGCTTAAACGTGGTGTATGATAAAGTAGCTTTTGAACTGCTGCAGGCTGCAATGACCTACTTCCCCGATTCATATGTGTGCAATGTTGTGGATGGAACTCTTGATACGTCTGCAGAAGATTTATCTGCTCTGCCATGAAAGTTCACTGGATGGAATTTAATTGGCCACTTATACATCACCAAAAAGAGAGCGGGGGGGGGGGGAACCATCACCAAAAAGAACAAGGAAATACACATATTTGTTTAAAATTTGCATATGCTAAATTACATGTATAGCGGCGAGGCTAGCAATAATTACCCTAGTTGAATAGAAATGCAATATATTTCCCCATAGCGGGGGAAACAGTGATCCGGTGCTTTTTCAGTCTGCTGTTGAGATGCTTACTGTTGATGGACACCTTCAACTCCCTTCATAGGGTTCTTCATCTTTACAAACCAGACTTGGAACAGACAGCCTTTCAAACATAGGATTAGTCTCTGACAGCCCTCCAAAGAGATGTCAGAGTAAGGCATATGGCCATTCTAGGAAGCATTCACAGGGGTGGAAAGTGGAATGGTAGTAATCACTTGCCATGATTCCAAATTTATACCCTCTTTTTGATAGCCCTCAATACCAGCACTGGGGAATCTCAATCTAGTGGGTCTCATGTCACCTGGGAGGGATCTTAATTTGGCTTACGAGGTCCGTTTCCCCTAAAAAATACCCAACTGCCCCACACTTGACATCACATTCTGCTAGGCCTGCCATATGTCAGGAATTTTCCTGACATGTCCAAGTTTAAAAATGACGCCAGGGGGGATTTTTGCCAAACTGGCAAAATGTCAGGGAGAAACCAGATGTATGACGGGATGGAAAAAGCAGGTGGAAACAGCTCAAAAAGCTTAAAATCTCTATTTTTGGGGTATGTTTCCACCAAAAACCTCAACAATTTGGGTTTGTTCCTATCTATCAAAGTTGTGGGCTGTGCTGATAAAAGGGGCTGATTGCTCTGAGAAGCAGAGTCCTCTATCTTGTGTCAGCTATTCAAAAATGAGGCTTCGACAGCACGATAAATTTAGACTATGGTGAATTTATAACTCTGTTTTCTGAATCCACATAAAGGGGGAATTGAAAAAGCTGAACAGTTTTCAGTTGAAAGTTGCTATCAAAGGGTGCTCACAAAGAGAATAGGGTTTCAATCACATTAAACGTATTTATTCACCCAAGAGGAGGAAAGGGATTAGAACAGAAAATCTGAGTTGACATCCTGCCCTTAACTCATGCCACTGGGGTATTCCTCCCCCCACCCCATATTCAAAAGTGTGAATTGTAGGAAGAGTGTCTGTCGACCTGAATTTCCTGCTATAACCTTGAAGTGTGTAGCTTGAATAGCTTGAAGTCAGACCCTTAATTTTCCTACCTGGTATCTATCCACTTCTCCAATTCCATGTTCATCTATGGAACTTTCCTTCTAATAGCTGTTTGTCCTTTCATCTTACCAGCATTTACAGTTAAGAGGATGCCAAAAAGCTGTGTGGACCACCCTTTCTCTTATCATGCAAACTGACTGCCCTGTGCGGTAATTAGTACTTTGTTATGCATTAACTCCAGGGGGCAATCATGCGATAACCACTTCAGTGACTGTTCTGGGATAGGGATCCAATTTGTTTCCAGCAGTCTGAGCTGCATTGTTTCATAGCATAAGCTTGTAAAAATGCAGTTATCCTTGGACATGTTTAGACAGACGGATATGGGAAAAGTGCATTAAATATTTCGTTAAGTGCAGTGATGGTCTCATTTGATTTTCAAAGCCTAAAACAACCCTCTGCAGAAAAAAGTAGGTGTTTATTATATATCCTGAATGCACATCACATATTATATATCTGGCATATACTTCATATCCATTTCATTATCTGGACCAGTTCCAGTTTGTGTTCTGGAAGGGAATTGGTCAATAAAGCAAGACCCCCAATTTCATAGGGGATTCTACTTGCATTCAAGCAAATCTTCCCCTGGTTACCTAGTGTAGCATCTTCTGCTATATAGACCTGCCAGTGGTTAGGAATGGTGAATTCAGATTGGAACTGATTAAGGACAATAAGATATTAAATATGTAATTCAGATTTACTCGTGGAATTGATCTTCCAGGAAGCAGATAATTCCATATCCCATTTGGGTCAACATATCCTTCCCAAATACATTCACCGTTAGAATTGCAGGGAAAGAGAGGAGATTACGTTCATAGCCTTAATCAGCAGCCTTATTCACTACTTCCTGACATCAGTGCATCAGCTCTTTTATGAGCCATACTTTTATAGCTTGTCTGCATCTGATTTTCTTAAGGCTTAATGATGCTGCAGACCCTCACGTCATTTTGCATCTGAACTTTTACTAGTCTGTTGTTCATTTAGATATCTCAAAGGAGTTGTATTTCGAAACGTATATTGCCTTTATCTATCTCTGGCTTAATTTCCTGTGCAAGCCCATAAAGATGACAGTGGCAATAGCAAAAAATGTGGTCTGCCCTTTGTCACTCACTTCAGTCATCTCTTTCAAAGAGCACCACAATTGAATACATGCACATCCTGAAGTGGTGCTGATTGGAAGCATCTACACTAAGTGAGCTCTCAAACACCCCTATCCACTTGGATGAGACATCTATTTGACTTCAGATAGCTAAGAGCCCTTATCTGAAGTAAAAATCCCACTGCCCTACAACATCATGGCCTCATAAAAGATAGCAACAACTCCTTATTCAAGAACATCCACTTTACATTGGTTCTAGTGCTTCCTACTTTTGAAAAGCTGATGTGATAAATCTTATCCCCTGCATAGTAAACATTGACTGGCTGAGCTGCTCCAGCACAACTAGAGAGTTTATCAGTATATGTTTGTTTTATTTGAGAGATGTATGCCCTGCCTTTCTCATGCTTTTGCACTATTTTAAAAACATGGTATTCCCAAGCGGCATGATCATGGTTCAAGGACACATTCCAGCCATGCAAAAGCACTAGCATTAGAAGGCTTAGGATGGGGTGTGGCCTGAAGGGGAGTCCTGAGAGCTGGCAGAGAGGCATGGAGAGCTCTATGTGGCTTCCTGATCTGAGTTTCCTTGCTGCTCCTAAAATGGATGCTGCATTCTGGACTCACACCAAGCCCAGGAGCAACGTCTACCCTCCTGTGAGAGCTGATTGGCTGGCCTCCACTTTGGGCTGGAGGACATAGGCGACTATTGAGTATATAATAAACTATTGTGGATCTCTAAGAAACAGCAGCCGATATTGTCATATTCGTATTCAGCACCTCAATATCTCATAGGCATGACTTTTGTCAAGATTTGTGGTGCAGTGTGTTTATTATTATTATTACTTAATTTCTATACGACTTAATATGTTATAAGTTTCTCTAAGTGGTGTACTGAAAACTGAAGGAACCACAGATAACTTTATATCTGTCTGTCTGTCTGTCTGTCTATCTATCTAAAAAGTGTGCCTTGAAAGGTGAAATACTGAGGAAAGTCTCCAGGGCACCTGAAAGGCAGACTCTTGGGACCCTACAACTATTACAAGCATCAACATAATCTGCCCTAGCAACTGGGATAGGGTGCTGACATGCATGTACTCTCAGAAATAGTGGCCCTCACCCTGTCCATTACAAAAGAAATGGCCATGGATGCAATTGTAGGGATAATAATAATAATAATAATAATAATAATAATAATAATAATATATTTATGCCTCACCCATCTGGCTGGGTTTCCCCAGCCACTCTGGGCGGCTCCCAACAGAATATTAAAAACACAATAAAACATCTAACATTAAAAACTTCCCTAAACAGGGTTGCCTTCAGATGTCTTCTAAAAGTCAGATAGTTGTTTATTTCCTTGACATCTGATGGGAGGGCGTTCCACAGGGAGGGTGCCACGACCAAGAAGGCCCACTGCCTAGTTCCCTGTAGCTTCACCTCTTGCAGTAAGGGAACTGCCAGAAGACCCTTGGAGGAGGACCTCAGTGTCCAGGCTGAGTGATGGAAGTGGAGACGCTCCTTCAGGTATACTGGGCCAATGCCATTTAGGGCTTTAAATGTCAGCACCAACACTTTGAGTTGTGCTCAGAAACTTACTGGGAGCCAATGTAGGTCTTTCAGGACCAGTGTTATATGATTTCGGTGGCCACTCCCAGTCACCAGTCTAGCTGCCGATTCTGGATTAAGGGAGGCATCTATCCTCAACAGGATCACCATCCTGAGGATTAGTCCTGCAAACTCAATCTAGAAATGTGTGGAGCTTCAGTTTGGTGAGGCTGAAATGAAACAGGATGAGGCTTAAAAGCCAGCTGTGCCACTCACACTAGGAGCAGCCTCTGGGGGAAAAGTATTAAGCATTTCCATCCACACGTAAGTCCTGGCAAGGATCTTGAAACTCTGGTAGCATTTGAGTCTTGCAAGAATATCCCCTGCATAGTTTGTGGTCTGTGCCTATGTCTGCTGCCCTTGCTACTTTTTGTTCATAGCAGATCCCCCTTCTGTCATTGAATGATGGGTTGTCTCTTAGGCGATTTCAAGTCATTTCCACATCATTTGACAAGCCTGTAACGGTGTCTCCTGTTTTTTTGTCATCTAAATAATAGTTAATGATTATATTAATTCAAGTTAAAAATCTCACAATCTCTTCTGAACCAAACATACTTTAAAATAGTAGGTTTTCCCCAGAACTGAGAACTGGTCTCCAGGCATTCTGCTCAGCATTAACCTTTTTGTCTTATACAGATTTGAGGACAGATTATTCCTATACAGTATACTGCTTATTTTGATGTTTCAAATAATAATTCTAATGTAATTTTTATTTCCTTCAGTATTTTTTTTCACTCTGTGGGAATTGTAGCACTGTATCCCACATCTTCCTATAGCTTTCATTTAGAAAAATATAAGAGATTGTGTGTGTGTGTGTGTGTGTGTGTGTGTGTGTGTGTGTTTGTTTTCTGGCAATAGGCTGCTATTTTTGCTCAGTTCCAATGTTTGCATAACTAATTGTTTTTTTATGGGGAAATCCCAATAATGCTTATTGTCTAGGTTTAGAAAAAAAATCCTTACAAAATAAATATGGTGAAGGGGAAATGCATTTCTTCCTATCACTGGAGGGAAATGATTTAAATTTAAAAACTTTTTTTAAAAAAGATTGCACATATATTGTGATGTCCGCTACTTGGGACAATCATTACATTGTAAACTATTACAAATCGTTAATTATTCCACATTTACAGGTAAATTTTATTCTCTTCCTTTGCCCCCTCCAAAACATATTTATAAAAGTAACCCATTTCTGATGCTCACAGTGTCTGTGTTTCCTAGCCATATGGTGGCTTATATGTCTAATGCCCAGTTGAGAATTGACTGCAAGGACAGATGGACCATCTGCTGAGTGTCAAATGGGAAATCGTTTTATCCATTCATGATTATCCTCATACCCTCCTACTAAAGGCGAGATCATGGGACCTGTGATTTTCAGATCAGAGTGATGAGTTTAAACAAACTGTTATCATATCTATATCTATCTATCTATATCTATCTATCTATCTATCTATCATCATCATCTATCTATCTATCTATCTCTATCTATCATCTATCTATCTATCATCTATCTATCTTTCTATCTATCATCTATCTATATCTATATCTCTATCTATCTATCTATCATCTATCTATCTATCTATATCTTTCTATCTATCATCTATCTGTCTATCTATCTATCATCTATCTATCATCTATCTATCATCTATCTATCTATCTATATCTATCTATCTAATCTATCTTTCTATCATCTATCTTTCTATCATCTATCTATCTATCTATCTATCTATCTATCTATCTATCTATATCTATCTATCTATCTATCTATCTATCTATCTATCTATCTATTTATCATCTATCATCTATCTATCTATCATAGATTGATTTGACTGCTTATTTTAGCATTCATCTTTATAATATTAACTTGTCTGTCAATAACCACACCAACTCTTTAAAACATTACCGGTACTTACCAGCTTACATTTTCCATACCCATTTGAGTTTTAACTTCAGTGCTTACTTAAACAAAAATCAGCTCTTAGTTTAAACTTTCCTGCTTGTTTGACTCTGAAAAAGAGTGTTTTTATTTTAAACTATGGAAGGCTGAGGGCAAAAAATGTCGGGTATTTTAAAAGACAATGATGTACACACAAAAAAGTCTCTGCTGATTGATAGAACTAAAATATTTATTTATGTCCTGATGCAAGCTGAGGCATATATGTGTGAGCCTGGATTTTCCATTCATTTCATGTAAATGAAAGGAGAAGATTATATAGGAACTTCATGTCCTCAGTGATACTCATTGCTTCAAACCAGCATCTCTGAGAACCTTGGAAGTGAGCCCCAATAGCTCAAGCTTGCAACTTGAAATGTGACTTCTATATTATCATCAGTAGTGCTGCCTGGCTGTAGTCAGATGACGGGTTTCCTCCATACTTACAGCCACACTGATTGGCACTGACAGAAGCTTTGATGTAGCCAGAAATCCATATATACAGTAGAAGCCTACATGTATAAATTCTGGTTACATCATTTGCCAAGTGATTTCTGCACCTTGTACTGGGTGTTGTTGTTCCTAAGATAAGAAAAGGAATGTGTTCTGTTGTAATCTGTTTCTAAATTATGTATGCAAGAGAGGGTTGATTCCTTTTCTTTATGCTTTTCCATGCGCTCCGTGCTATTTTCATCTCAAGGATAGCATGGAAGGAGGCAGTTGGTTCATCATTGTCCCTAGAGAGAAAGAGGAATGTCTGTAGTTGCATGCATTAGGGATCCCCAAGCCAGCTGCAGAATATTCATCAATTTCCCTCTCCATGGGGTAAGGCAAAAATGGGAGAAATGTCAGGGTACAGTATATCACCACTAGTTCAATGGTTTTATATCAGTTTTACTATTCCCCAAAGGATCCTAGTTATTGTAAAATGTTGAGAATCCTGAGGTCTTTTATAGAGCTCTTTTCCAAGGTTCCAAGGCTCCCTGGAACACAGTTAAAGGCAGTCAGTGAGACTCATGCACAAAGGTGTAGTGGTCTGGGATCATAGGAGGTCAAAGAACTTATTATTTCTGCAGAAGGCTCCCCATCTCTTAGTAGATTTTTAGCTACTTTTTTTTTAGCTTTTTAGCTACTGAGAAGTCTTCTCATCCTTTGCACTGGTTGGAGACAAGATATGAGTCAGTCACTGAGGATTGGCTCATAGTATCACTCTGGAAAAGGTGCATAAGAAGATGATTGAGGAGGCATTGTTCTGTATGCTCCAAAGCTAAGCATTTAGGAACACTGAAAACACATGGTGCTTCTGTTTCAAGAGGGTGGTGGGCAAGTTCTTCTACATACAATGGACCATCAAAGAAGTCTGATGGACCATTAAATCACTTCAGAAGAAGGTATCGGAGCACTCCAAATCATTGGCCCATGTATGCGCACAGAAAATAGTAGTTTTAGCTGAAAGGCAACGCTTGCAACAATTGATTGTTGCAATGCATCCCTAGTTATTATTGTTGTATAATTATAGGATTATTGTAGAACCTTAGAAGGCGGTGTGTCTGTGAGGAGGCATGGTTGTGAAGTGTGTGTGGCAGAGATGGGGCATGGCTATGACTATCATGAAGGGACCCTGCACTTCTGAATTCACCACTGCTCTACTGTTCATGCAGGATGACCTCTGGGTTGATAACTAAACTGAAGGTGGTCATTGGGCCCATCTGATTTTCTTTTACTGATTGATTTCTTTTATTTTTCTCATGTTTTTATATGTTTGTTGGGTGCTGATCTTAAAAAGTGAGATGAACCCTAAGAACCTCAAGTGGATTTTCCCTTGTGGGACAGATGTCCCCCATCCCCTCTTTTTCATTGCACTCACTGTGCTTTTCAAAAGCAGCTCCTGATGGTTGGGGACCCTTAGGAACAGAATGGGATGTGGTGGAGGTGTTGCAGCTGGAGGGGAAAATATGTGGAAACTGGGTACCATATGTGCAAACCAAAATGTCTTAGGCTTGCTTAAACATCCCTTTGGTTCCATCACTTCTGAACTTAACACTATTTTGATGTTGCCTTACATCTTTCCTTCCCCATTTGATTGAAACATACTGTGGTTTCCTCTCAGATTTATAAATCTTTTGATTAATGGATACAAAAAAGTTTGGCTTCTCAGTTGTGCTGCAGCCTTGTTAATATAAAACTGCATCATTCCCTGCACTCTCCTTGTCCATAAACTCAGTTACATCATAACATAGATACCTGAGGGGAAGGCTTATGATTTGTATTTAATCAGGCCATATGGACAATCAGCAATTATGGTTTCTCACATTTCACTAGTACAATAAAGGATAGTGGCTCATCCTTTGACTTGTCCATCCTTAGAACTTCTTTTATGATGTAGTAAGATTAGAGATGTTAGCCAGTGGTTGCATTTCCTCTTTGTTTCCATCCTTTTCTTTGTTAATTTCATAACAAAACATCAGTGTCCACTAAGTCCAACATAGTTCACCAGACACATATTATGACTGCCAAGTCTCCTCTTTTTTGAGTCCGAAAAGATAGCAAAAAGCAGGCATTTATCAAGCACTTGATAGGCTTCCATAAATGGCATACTGATTGTGTTTGGATGGGTGCGTCACAATTCATGCAGGAGAATATTATACTATGAGCATTTTGTAGTTACTGTCTACTTCTTTTTCCCTTTTCCTTTCTGGTGTGTGTGCGTGTGTGCACTTTATTTCAGATTCAGACCAGGATGTGATGCTGCAAAACATGGTCCCAAATGAGATTCATCAAATATAGTATGCAAAATCCCCCAAAACACCAGTTAAAGATCCACCCCCCATTTTAAAGTAAATTCTGGCCAGTTTTGCTGGCCCCTGAACACTTCCAAAATGTGTGCTACTGTTAACAAATTTAGCTTCAGTTTTTGTTCAAAACAACTGCTCCAGAAATTGACATTTATCCAGTATGTGATCCACTACTGATCTCGGAGACTACACTGAAAATTATTCCATTAATGGGAGAAGAAAAACAGAAGAAACATTTGGGGGGGAAATATATAGCCTATTGAATGGACATATTGGTACCACCATCTGGTCATTAGAAGATACTCTAGATCTTTATGAAAAAAGCGGTGCCCAAACAGGAAATTTTGCTGAAAACAAATATAAAGGAAGTTAGTGTTTTCATACTCATAATACCTTTTTGCTCCTGAACACCACATGATCCTTCTGAAGTTAAGCACCTATGCAGCATGAGCCTAAGCATGTTTACTCAGAGATGACACTTAAGGCTACATTCCTCCTAAGCACACCTAGGAGAGTGTGAAGTCCCATTGAGTTAAATACTTCTGCCTAGTGATGTAAGTGCTTAACTTAGTAGGACGTATGCTCTAGTAGGAAGTGTGCGTAGCCCTGCAGCCTTAACCACCATTTCTTTTCATTGAGTGAGATATTTACCGTATTGGCCCGAATATAAGCCATACCCAAATACAAGCCACCTCTTTAAAATTCGGGGAGGGGAGGAGAGAGAAAAAGACAATACCCAAATATAAGCTGCTCCCTTAAAATTCTGCCGGCACTCATGCCCGTTCCATTTTACCGCATGTCTGCTTCAGCAGCCATATCGTAAAAGCCAATTTTTGTAAGGTCGCGAATTTAAGCCGCGCTTTAACTTTTAATGGTCAGAATTTGGGGGGAAAGTGAGGCTTATATTAAGGCCAATATGGTAAGCACATGCCTAACTCTCCCATCAAAATACATTGGCATGGGTTATGCCCATAGTTGACTGATGATTTACTCATTTGCTGCTATCCCTGAGCTACATTCAGTTTTTTCTCCATAACAACTAACTACTTTTCTGCTAATTCCAGCAGGACCCACACTTCTACCTTCAGATAAGGTGCTTAAAAAAATATAATAATGTGGATTTAAACCAATCCATGTGCACAGACTGCTTTGTGCATGCAGTATTCATTCTACTGGATTACAAACATTTGCCCTGATCCAGCTACTCTTGCAACAAGGAAAAGCTTCAAATGCATGCACACAGCTCCATGTGCACATTTGGGTTTTGTTTTCTTCAAAGGCAAAGGAACTTCATGTGTGTTACCTTAACTGAGTGTTCTCCTTATCTTTAAATGAATGGGAGATCCCTGCTTCTGGGGCAGCCCCATATGCATCTTCTTTACCATCTCGGTTAGAGGCAAGAGTTGGCATTGATCAAATCATATGGAAGTGTGACAGAATGTACAATGCAGGCATCTTTCAAAATGCCTTAAATTAAATGCCTGGCTGTACTTAGGGATAAAGATGCTGCTAGTGCCCTGGATATACAGGATGCACTTGATAAGATTTGAGAATGTAAAGACAAGTGTATTTGGAAACTGGCTGGAATACATTTCTTTTTTAGCCGTGTTTCTGCATTATATGTATATGTTTATATATCCATTTCATGGCCCTAGAATTGCCAGTTTCCACTTTCATTCTCTCTCTCTTCTTCCTTATGAACACAAGTTTATCTGTACAGGACAGAGAAGCATGTAAATAAGTGATGGTGTATAAATATGCTATAGTTTATATGGAAACAGATATTTTGTACAAACAATGTATGTGATTTAGATTTCTGTTACTCAGATGTATTGCATTGCATTCACACACAGAGAGAGAAGAGGTTTCCTTTCACTGACTCTAAACATAATAATTTAGTCTTGATGATGAGTAGCAGTTTACTCACATTGCTGATGGTGATAACATAAAATTCTGGAAAACTCCAGTGTCTGTATGATGATGCATGCTAATGTTGAGCTGAACTTCCTTAATAAGGGAAGCAAAATGAAGCTTAGACATTGTTTGCCATGCCATTTAGATTGAAATTCTCTGCAATTTAACTAGGAATAAGCCCTGCTAAATCTTCAGAACCTACTTCTGAGTAAATATGCATCTTATCAAGCTAGTTACTCCATCCTGAGGCATGCTGTATGAGCAGCAGAGTGCTTCGAATGGGTTATAGTGACATAGCATTAGCTTCCAGAAGGATGATGCCCATTAAAAAATGTCACCATCTCTTCCTTTGAACTTGACTTGTGGCATACATGCCAAAATGAGTCATTACCACAGTAAGCTGTATAGAACATTAAACTGCACCCCATCCACTTGAGTCGTTCATTGCTAAGATTTCTACCCCACATTTCTGAGGCTTTCATCCCACTCAAGACGGCTTATATGAATTAAAATCACAATGAAACATATCAAAGAAATACAACACAAATACGCAAAAAAGGCCATGCTTTTTTGAAGCAACAACTGTACTCAGCACAGACCCTTGTCTAAGCCAGTGTAGCAAAAGGCTGCCTGCACAGAAGAATCTTCCCTGATGCTCAGAAAATGTAGCTGTGGCCATAGAAAAGATCCTGTCTCTAGTCTCCATTAGCTATATGTAGGATACAGGAAATGGCCTCTCCAATAAATCTAAGACATCTCAAATACAGGTAAAGCTAAATTCCGCAACCTCTGTAGCCACTTTATTCCTCAGAGAGTGACCCAGGGCTGGGAGAATATTTTGCTGCACTACTCTGCCACCTCCTTCAGTAACGCTCATCATTGGAGGAACTGAAGGAACAAGCAAGTTTCCCCAAAGAGACTCACACAAGACAGTCATAGTGCTCATTTGCCTCTTTCAGAATTGCTTCCCTGGTCATCTCTGCTGCATGTTTTATCTCCAGTCCTGCAGATCAACATGGAATTTGGGATAAGACTAAATGGCCAGAATCCAAGAAGCTGAGTAGAGTACCCTGAAAGTACTTCCATAAACTACCTGGTGCATTACACATTTCATTTTCTAACCCCAGCTTCCCATTCTGCTCTGGAAGCTGCTCTTGTGTTCATGCTTTTGTATCTGTCCATAAGGTGGAAGGAGATCCCATGGATTTCGTTGGAACAAACTTCTAAGGAGCTGTACCTAGGATTATGTCTTAAATTCACTGTTCCTTTGGTAATGCATTAACAAGGAATAATATGCTCCATTTATCCAATGTAATTCTCTAGCATTTATATGGGTCTGCTATGTTTATTGTGAGATTAAAAGTAGTAAAAACAGATTTGTATATAATTTTGCTAGAGTTGTCTCCAATAAGATGGGGTGCCTACCTTGAATTTACATTTGCCCAATCTAGAGTACTAAGTGTGCTCTCGATGTGCACACTGGTCTCTTGCATGCACAAAAAGATATGCTCCCTTTAAATTAATAGTGAAGCCATCACTTGGGAGGAGCTGTATGCACAGCAAATCTTCTAGAACATACTCTATATGAAGGCAATTTAGGCTGCAATCGTACAGACTTACTAGGGAGTAAACACGTCGAGCACACTGCAACTTACTTCCAAATAAGCATGCATAGAATTACACTGTTTAATAGGAAGCCAGTTCTAAAGAGTAGAGCTAGTACTTGCCTGTCATGCTAGAATAGTATTCTGCACCACTGTCATCATATCTTGTTTTGTGATGTTTCTCCAATGCAGAGATTCATCCAACCCATCAGCTGCATGTTTTAAGCACTGCCATTATTTCACATGCCATATACAGCTAATTCTTGGGAAGCTAACAAAGGAAACCATGGACTCCACTGAGCGGACAATACCAATTTTCCTGTTTGAATAGTACGTGACCCTAATGGAAGTTTGCTGACATTCAAGTAAATAGGGAAGGCATCCCATGCACTGAACGTATCTGGAGAGGAAAATATCCATGTAAGTGCTGTTTGACAGTAAAGGTTCTTGTGCCAAAGGATGCACAAACCCAAGGATGCTCACTCCCCCATCTCACCCCATGTAGTAATAGCTGGGACCATATATGCACCAGCATGCATTTACATTTTTAGTTTAATTACTGATATATGACAATAGCCGATATGGAAAGAAGATATGTGTAACTACATTGAATTGTAACACCAGAGTTCCAAGAAAGCCTTAATAATATAATCATATACCATGTTCACAACTACTTTGGCATATGACTTGCGCTCATCAGTTACGAGAACATGTATATTCTTGGTAATTGTTTTGCCATCACGTCTAAACTATAATCCATTTGAATTGCTGCTTAATTTGTCAGTGACTGTGTGTTATGTATACCAGACTTATGCCTGTGGTTCAAGCTGTTGAAGGACTGTGGCTGTTATTTGAAAGTATTCAGCTCGCTTAATATCTGTAGTCTTCAGTATATCCCAGAGTGCCTTACACAGCTTGTTAACATAAATACCTGTCATCGTGGAGAAAACCAATGCACCTGAAAGTTATTTGTGGTGGACAGGTGCCAAATTAACCTGTATCTTTAATGACACCATTAAACCCTTACAGTGCAGAGTGTGTTTCTGAACAGTAATGGATTTAGTTTAGACTCAGGAAATCGTATTGTGAATATGTACAGTACACCCGCATATTTAGTGTACAGTTTATTTAAGCAGCTGCTGTAAATGTCTGTAAAAACTAAAAGCATATAAAATAGTTTTCTTCCATGATAAAATATGCCATGGTTTACTTGTGTTTTCTAATGTAATCTCATAATAACCATATCCTAAATACTTAATGTTTGGTTCTGTGCTAAAGAGATAATTGATGAGCCTAAAATAGGCTTATATGTACAAAGTTTTACACATATTTTTGTATTGTGATTCATATGCTATATATATCAGAGACTTTCTATTCATTTGTAAAGTACATAAATTATTGTAAACTTTTAATTAAAAAAGTCTTTTAAACGTATGAATGACTAGACATGGATTTTCTCCATGCAGCACAAAAAGAAAAGTGTTGAAGCCACCATGTAAACAGCAGTAGTTGCTTTTGAACTATACCAATGGAGTAATCTGAGTAAGTTTACACATTGATCAGCACACATCAAAAAACTATGCTCCAGATTGTTGTAGAGAATATTTCCATTTATTATACCAACAATTACAGCCAATCATAGACAACCCAGCTCCCAACACATCTCTTTAAATGTCTTATGACTTGATTAAATAGCTGTATCCTGCCAAGAAACATTCAATTTCCATATCTTTATCCTATTTTACCACATGCATGCCTAGTGTACAAAAAGGTCTATATAAGTCTATATGCTGAGGAGGTGTGAAGACAAGAGCAATGTGCTGACAGTTTGGAAATACCAAGGTTATGTAGGTTATGCTGAGAAGAAAGAAGTAATTGACTGGTCTGTGACCTGCAGAGCACTTCCTCCTTTCTAAAGTTTCCTATTATGGTGTCCCATTGGAAGGGAATATAGCACAATTTCTGTAAATGGTGGTTCTGGTTTCCTGCTCATGGAAGTAGCCTCCAAAATCTTCCAAGATAATTTGGGGAGTGTCACACTGGCCATAGGAGACCACTTTGTGTGAGCAGTTGCACATAGCAACTGGATTAATAATTCTGGAACTAGTTCTTACATTAGGTACATTAGATATGTATGTTCATTAGATTTTACAGGTCTTGACTGTAAGAAATGACTTTGTGTTCATGGATAAATAGGGGTCTCTCCTTTCTGCTTGCTTTAAAAACAAGAACTTTGAGCCAAGCTTTCTGCTAGCATTGCAGTGCAATGACCTAATTCTGTTTAGTAACTCATTTCTAGAGCTATAATCCTGTATCAGCTAAAACAACAAGGGAATAAAGTATGTGAAACAGAACAGTCTGTTGCCCAAAGGCTGACATCAGTTGCAAGCAGAAATCGTATACTGGAGTACTGTTATCTCATTCATAATGAAACTCAAAATTTAAATAATCTGTGGAGGAACCTACTTTTTATATGAATTCTGACCTAAATTACCATCAGCAAAATGAAACGATTAGTAATAAATAAATAAATCCCACAAGGTAGCATTGAAATATTTCCACAAATAGTATAATCAAATTGTTTGTCAGACACACACTGCAGTTGTGATGAAAATGTAACAATTTTTATTCTACTTTTTTGCACATATCTGGATCAAAATTAAAGGAATGCAGAAGAGAAAATGCAAGGTATGCCCGTGTATCATGTGCTTCATAATACATGCATTCCATTCAAATTTCATCTACAGAATTGTAGTTGGCAAGGGTTTACAGACTTAAGTGTAAGCACTGGGCTACAAATGTTCTATAGCCCTACATACAAAAGTGTGTCGCTTTTGTTCAAAACGCCTTTGGCTATCCCTTAATAAACTGTTAATGGAGCAAAAGCAAGCACGTTATCTCTTGTGTCTGTCTCCGTTGGTAAGGGAATAATTGATTCAATAAAGGCTGTCAGTAAACTTCCATTGTGTTTATTCTTCTTCTGGGACCACCTCGACTCATGCATGGTGAGTTGAGCCAACCCCCCGCGAGAGGCAAAGCAGCGTTTAAGTGACAGCGATGGAAATTCTCCTGTAGGTGGGCTCTCGCTGGGATGTCCTCCTAATGAACTCCTCCGGCGCGGCTGCTTCAGCACCACAGAGCGTGGACAGTTCCCAGCCAGCCAGGCTCGTGGCGAAGACCAATGGCGTTACCTGCCTAACGCAGCGCGGAGCTGGCTAGGAGTTTACATCTGACAAGTGAAATCGGATTGAGCCCCCTGCGTTGCCGTGACACCCACATCCCCACACGGCGCTAGTTCCCCAGTCCTCCCCGAGGGCAACACTTCGCTCCACTCTCCAGCAGTCCCAGGCAGGCGGCCTCCCTCCCTAGCAGCCATGGCAGAGCCGAGGGAGCAGCTCCAGCCGCCGGAGAAGAAAGAGGAGGAAGTGCCCGATTACTTCGCGGCCCTCGGCACCTGCAGCCCCAAGCCCCGGCAGAAGTACGGAGGGATGTTTTGCAACGTGGAGGGCGCCTTCGAAAACAAGACGCTGGACTTCGAATCGCTCGGCGGAGGGAGGAGAGGGGGCAGCAACCAGAAGCTCAGTCGAGGGGACCTCAGCCAGCTCTCCAGCGGGTCGGAGGGGCAGAGCGAAGCCAGCAGCGGCAGCCAAAGTACCCCGGTCCTCACACCCGCGGCGCCGCCGTCCGTTGGAGTAGCGGAGGAATTACCCAATGGCTGCCATCAGGTAACGGAGGAGGGAAGGCGCTGGGAACGGTCATTGGAGGAGATGCGCTATGGGGCTAAACTTTTGAGGGTGCGGGATAAAGCTGAACCAGCGCTCTGTCTGTCTGTACACCATAGAAATGTTTCAGGGATGTATTTAACGACCTGAGGAAAGTAATGAGCAAACCCGGTGCAGAAAGGCCGGTCCCTTAGCGGAATCAGCCAAACGGCCCGGGAACAGGCAGAAAGCGTCTACCGTCTGGGTCTCTTCCAGCCAAGTAGGCGGCGCTCGAAGTGACTTGGCTCATGCGCGCAGGTTCAGCTCGTGAGACGAGGACCTGGCAAACCCGTGAGCGGCTCGGCGTCCGCCCTCGATTTCAGAGGCGCGAGAGCTGCTCCGAGCAAACGACAGAGCCAGCTGCATTTCCTGAACTGGAATGTGGTTTGGAATTCACAGTGGAGCCGCCGCTTCTTAATCGCATCCGAGGTCACGAAACCTGTCACAATCGCCCCCCTCCCGCCCTCCGAAGAGGACTGATCGGGACGCCAGGTGGCGATTGATTTCCCAATCGGCTGCAGCCCGTTTAGACGGCTGGCTGGCTTTCTCCAGCGTCCTCTTTAAATGTGGCGAGGCAGTCATGTATACCCCACAGGTAGAGCAGGAGCACTGTGTCCTCTGTTATTTTGCAACGCAAATGAGCGTCACCGGGGACCTGGCTTTTGTCTCTTCAGTCTCTTTCCAAGGCAGAGTGCACATCGGAGTCAGCGTGCATGGTCCGTAGAAATCTCCTCTGCTGTTGTGAGATTCAACGGACCCGGTCTTATGTTACAGCCAATGGGAGTCATTTTCTTGATTTTAATATGAACAGAAGAATTGGATGGGAAGGCTGGAATGCTTTGCACATTTACTGTAGGGTAGGTCCGGGTTAACTCAAAGGGACTTACTTCTGAGTAGATAGGCATAGGAATTTCAATGAGGCATACTTTGGGGGAAACTGGCATAGAATAGCAACCCAGAATGCTTTTAATAAAGGTAGGACCGGGTGTTTCTTCCCAGTAGCAGGAGCCATGCGGCGTTTGTGGCTAGGGCTGGAGATTATATTAACCCAGAATGCTAGCCTTGGAGGCTATGTTATTACCTCCGCTGTGGAGGCAGTACACTTCTGAATGCTAGTTGCTGGAAGCAGCAGGAGGAGAGAGTGGCAGCAGTGCTCAGATCCTGCCTGGGGGCTTGCTATAGACATCTGGTTCGCCACCAGCACGGTGGAATAGATAGGCCATTGGCCTGATCCAGCAGGCTCTTTTTACAACCACACACAACCACACCTCCTACATCTAAGTGGGAATTGCAGCAAGGCAGAATGCCCCTCTTCTCTTCCACTTTAATGCTGATAAATGGTTTTTAATAAACTACTTTCCACGTGGTGCAGTGGAGAGGGAGGGAGGGAGTCCCTTGTGACAATCTCTTTTTCCTGGTAATTTGAGCACAAAGCTTTAAGAACTGAGGTTTCATTCGCCAGTCTAAATGCCACTTGGCTGCCCTGCAAGCTATTGATTAAGGCTGAAATTCTAAATAAAAATAAAGAATACTTACCTTGGTGTAAGTTCCCTTGAACTCTGCTTCTGAACAGGCATGAATATTTTCTCTTTCTTCTCTGAAATGAGTGACACATTTTACTTATTACTGCAAAACACTTATACCCCGTTACCTAGCCGAGCAAAACGCCCATTTAAAGTCTTAAAAAGATAGGACACAAAAGGAAAGGGTGTGTGGAGGGAAGAGGTAAACAAACAAAATTCAGGCAACACATCTTTAATGTTACAACATCAGCCTCGTACACCAGAGACCTCCAGGGTCACATCCAGACTCCAGCTAACCTGGAATTTGCGTTTCCATAGGAGTGGCCAGAGTGATGCTTTCAGGAAACCTACAGGCAGAACACAAAGGCAGGAGCCCGCTCCTTTTGTTTGCCTCCAAGGCCTCCCCTTATTCATTATTTCCTCGGAATATGGAAAACCCATCGCTCGTGGCCAGGACCCCTTAGAGCAGAGCAGACATATCCTCTGCATGAATTTATCCCATCCTTAAAAACAAAACCAGCATACTAAGCTACTGGTCACCAATTAAATCGCGAGGCAGAGAATTCCTTAGTGAATTACGCGTCGTTTGAAACAGCACCTCGCCAAGTGCATCTGATTCCGCAGAGGATCCCCTTATTATTGGATCCTAACCAGATCTCTGTCATCAACACCCGGTGGTGCTTATGAAGGAAAATTCTGACCAGGGCTGAGCTGGTTGCCCCAAGGATTCTGATGCTATATTAGAACAGAGGGTCACTTAAACCTGAAATACACTTGGAAAAGTTAAACAAAACAGGGCTTCCTTTTGAATGGACGTGCAGATGACAGCGCTGTAGGGAAACAACCGCCTGTTTGGGGCTACACAACAACACTGCTCTACATAGGAAGGAGTCAACTCCTAGGGACTTCGCCCTCCTCCCCATAAAATATTTGAGGGGGCCAGTGACCCCCAAAGTTGATGCGCATTCAAATGGTGTGTATGTGTCACGTCTTGTAATGGATTATGCGGGCGGGAGAGGGCTTACTTGGGCCCCCCAAAATTTTATTCAAGTTGCCATCCCTGCTGCTCTGCGCTTGTGGTCCTAGTCACTCGGAAGCCGGTTCCACCGACATCAAGGCTTTCAAGTTAAACTCGGGGTGAGTAAGTCCCAATCCAACGCAAGGTTTGAAATATGGATCTGAAGCGGGGTGGATGGGGGGCAAGTGATCTAACGTCCCGCTCCCAAATCAGCCCCGGGGAGCCGGCTGCGTCTATACCAGCTTCCAGTAGGATGCACACCCAAGCGCCAACAGGGAAACACAAAAGCCAGCCGCCCCCCCTGTTGAGGAGGGCCTGGCCCCTGGAGAGAGAGGGCTCGGCCACGTGGCCTTTGTTGGACGGCGTGGGGAGGCGCAGGCTTTTGTTGGACAGGGCCGTGGCTGCTGCGGCGGGCCGGGCTCGCTGGAGAGGCCCCGGCGGAGCTGTCTGCCTGCGCGTCTGGGGCCCTGTCTGCCGCTGCCTGGCGCACGGGCGTGGAATGCTAATCAGGCAGCTGCTCACTCGGCAAGGCTGCCGGCCGGCCGGCGCAGGGGGAGCCACCGAGCTGCTCTCGCTCGCTCGCTCTCGCTTGCCCGCCCTCCCTCCCTCCTTGCCAGAACAATCCGCCGGGCGGAGAGGCGCGCACGCACACGCGGCGCCACTCAGCACAGAGCCATCCTCCGGCGCCATCCGCTGCTCCCTCGGCCGGCCGCGCTCGGGACCCACAAAGGCCCCTCGTTGCCGCCGCCGTCCGTGACCCTTTCCCACCTCCCCGTCCCGCGCTCGGCAAGGCCTGCGGGGGAAGATGTCGTACCAAGGCAAGAAGAACATCCCGCGGATCACGGTGAGCCGCAGGGCCCTGGGCTGGGGTGGCGATGATTCTCGGGCTGGCATTGCTCTCCGAGGGTCCGATCTGCGCTTCCCGGGCTTGTGCGGAGTCCCAGCCCCCCCCCGCCTTTCCCGAGGCTTCTGGTGAGGATCCCACCCGGGTGGGCCGCCGAGCTGAAGCCCCTGGTTAGGATTTTCGTAACGGGAAGGCGAGGGGAGGTTTGGGTTGCAACGGGGAGGGGTAGGTGGAGCTGCGCGGTCCCGGTGGGCTTCAGGGGGAGGGGGCGGGAGGCGCAGGCGAGATCCGAGCGAGGGCATTCGGCGTTTGTGCCTCCGCCGGCCATGGCTGGTGGTGACCGTCCTCCTGGGGACTCCTCGAACAACCTCTCCTTGTCCACAGCGCGCTCTTTCTCCCCATGCAACGTTCAGCCTGTAGGTGCGCGCTGCTGCCTTCTTCGCGCAGAAGCGAGCCAATGGGGCCCCCCACCCACCGGCTTTCCAAGGAGAAAAACAAAACCGAACGCTGTGTTATTCTGGAAATCTCCCAGGGTTATAAAGCGCAGCGAAAGACCTTGAGGAATCCGCACCCCGAATCAACTTATAAGGGAATGCAAAACAACATTCTTCGTGGCGCGCCTTTCTTCTTCTTCGCTAAGTGGCTGGTGTCGCCTTCTTCTGTTGTTTATCCGCTTGCAGCCCACCCCCGCCCTCGATCTGATTGCTCATTCGAGGATTTCTAACTCCCTTTGAGTGGGTGACCTCCTACGACACCATCCTCCATTCGACCCTCTTCAGAATGTTAAAATGTGCATTTCCAGAAGCAGGTGTGCAGTCCAAGCCTCTTTCTCGAGGGGCAGGGGAGCCCCATTTGCCTCCCATGGACAAATCTATATCCGTATTTTCAACCTCTAACAGAGGGGATTAACATCTTTTTGGCTGAATTTGTTTTTAAGCGCAAAGAGCTTAATTTAACTTGGTGTCTAGAGTATTTCTTAGTATCAGGCATGTGAAAGGCAATCAATGCAGGTTCTTCAGATACACGTTGAACAGATAAACACTGAAATGTGGACATTTCCTATAAGGATTTCTCCATTGACTGTGGGATGTTGTAACTTCTAATACGCAATCTGTTCCTGGGAATATGGGGGGGGGGGGATAGGGGGATGGAAGTCTTCTGACTGAGGACTGCTATTTAAGACATTTGCCACTGAAAGCTCCCTGTGCAGAGAATTAGTGTCCTCTTTTGCTAAATGTAACCCAACTTGAACCCCAAGGATTTAAACAGTGTTTTATCCTCAGCTGGATGTGCTTCATAATAACAATGCAACAAGCTTCTATTTACCTGTTAAATGCTTTTCAAATACAGTGCACATTCATATTCTCTGTAAACTAAGCTCTGCTGTTTGAAATAAGTCCATGTATCAGACCCATCTTTATGCAAAGGTAGTTATTTCAAATGCCTTCTGGATCTCCATTACATCAACCCATACACACCTGAGACTGAAATCCTATATATATTTCTTTGTCGTAAGTCTTGCAGAATTTAATGGGATCTACTTCTGAGAAGACATTCAGGGCAGTGGCGTAGTGTGTGGGGTGCAGGGGTGGCCGGCCGCACCGGGCACAACATCTAGGGGTTAGGGTTAGGGGGCACAAATCCATGGGTTAGGGGGCGCAAATTCACGGGTTAGGGGGCACAAATTACTTGCCTTGCCCCGGGTGCTGACAACCCACGCTACGCCATTGATTCAGGGGATTGCACTATAAGGGTAGCAATATTTTCCTCTCTCTCCCCTGCTTCCCCATCCCTGGAAGAAATAACACACAGCAAATTGTCAGGCACTTACCACAACTAAAGGTGTTAGGATCGGTTACATATAGCCCACATCATTGTGAATCTCTGCATGTTCTACTTTTCAAAGGCAATCACAGTTTGTGACTATCTTAACATTAGCATTCTCCAAAACACAAATTATTCTTTCCTTGACCTACTTTTGATCCCTTCCCAGGTTTGGTCCACTAAATCATTATTATTATTTTGTCATGCTGCCCATTTGCATTCCCTCCTAATCCTGCCCTTTATCAGAGGGGGGGGTGTACATTGCACATATAGACACATGCACTGTTAGGGTTACATCTAATACAGTAGATTATGCTTCTGAATTCAACTGTGGAAATTTCTGACCAACTCCCCACTGAAATAAACTGTGAAATAAAGCACACCACATTCATTAGGATCTAAAGAATTGTGAAATTATGTTCATGCAGTAGTTCCCAAGGCTGTGTGATAAGCTGAAATTGAAGAGGATTGAAAAAACAGCTTGTGGAACTGCATGAAGAGTCAAGAGGGAGAGAGCCTGTGAATATTCCGCTGAGCTAGTTCAAGTCCCTAGTGTGAACCTAAGTGTCTCCTTGGATCCTGGCCATGATGACTGAGGAAGCTCTGATGCCTGCTAAGCCCTTTAGGCTTGACTTTTAAAGTAAGCAACGTCAGAACTCATTACCTGCCAAGTAATTCTTGGTTGTGAGCCTCTTGACCTGATGGCCTAGCCTGTGAACTCTCAAATGCATTAGTAGGAGAGGTAGGTGACTCCTTCCCATTCCTTGCATCCTTTCATGTTAGATGGTTTGAAGAGCCTGCTGCATCAGGCCAATGGACCATCTATCTTGGTTTAGACAGCCTCACAGCTCCCTTCCTTTCTCTGCGTACTCTATTTCTGTCTTACCAAAATGAGCAGCTGTGATGTCACTTCTGTAGAAGGGGTTTTCTTTCGAGGTGGGCTTTGAGCGGAATGGCTCCCCCCAATGCCTGACATGTGAGGGCTCTATTCTTCATTGTTTGGCCATGAGTGAGCCAGAGCAGGCCAGCCCTTGAAGCAGCGACTGAAAGGAAGCTGTTTGAATAAAGGCTGGCTTACCGCATCTGGCCTGTGCTCTGGTTGTTATGGAGAAGGGCTGCAGCCTAGGAATAGTTACAGCATTGCTCATCCAATACTCTCCCCACTTCATGGGGAGGAAGAGCTGCAGTGGGTTAGTGAAGCTGTTCATTGAGGTATCCTGATGAAACAAACCTCTTATGCTTTCTATACATTATTCACTTTGATTGGTAGCACAACATGTCTTACCCACATTATCATTAAAGGTAAAGGTAAAGGGACCCCTGAACATTAGGTCCAGTGGTGACTGACTCTGGGGTTGCAGCACTCATCTCATGTGGCCAGCATGACTAAGCCGCTTCTGGCGAACCACAGCAGCACACGGAAACACCGTTTACCTTCCCGCCAGAGTGGTACCTATTTATCTACTTGCACTTGACGTGCTTTCAAACTGCTAGGTGGGCAGGAGCACATCATCATTATTAACCCTATATTCCTGTATCAAGGTGTAAACACCCAGGAATTGCTGTGAAGGCACCCATTGTTCTGTCTATGACAGGGGTCACCAACCTAAGGCCCATGGGCTGGAAGCGGCCTTCAGAGGTCGTTTGACCAGCCCACGGGCTGCCCCCAAACTGAGCTGCTTGTGCGCTGCGCTAAACCGGCGTGGCACGGGGACTTACTTATGCGGCACTGGAAATCGCATCTGTGCATGCGCAGAAAATAACGGGTGGGCGCATGATCTGGTCCACAGAGGGATCTCCGCAGGACCGATCCAGCCCAGGCAAGAAAAATCTTGCTGACCCCTGGTTTATGAAATGAAACTGGTATGGGCTAACTTGAACTTGAAAGAAGGCCACCTGGGTACTGTAAATCCTGTTATAAGAGGTCCTTGAAAGGGTGTTGTAAGCCAAAGTAGCCAACTCCTTGATACTTTCCTTGTTAGTACTGTTGCATTCATAAAGGCCTACAGTTAAGAGTATAAGCCCCAGGCTATGTAACAAGGAAGCCAATTCCACATGCCTTCAGAAATTACTTTTCTTTGTTAAAAATTCTGTTTCAGTTGCAAACCATTAAATTTTTGTTGTCGTTAGGATTGGATACTGTCCTTCTCTGTACACTTACTTTCCTTTGCTGTGTGACTTATTCTGCATTTATTCGGATAATGTGTTTCTGAGTCCTTAGCATTCTCCAGCAGCTGGCAGATTCCCTGGAATTGCTAACAGAGGTCAACTGAAAATGAGTCACCTTTCAGCAAATTATAGGCCTGATTCCTTGTAATATCCTTGGAGACAGTGCCGAGAGGGGAAATCAACAAAGGCTTTGCACCAGAAACCCATGGCTCCTTGTTTTGAGAGCTGAAAAATGTGGGATTCTAGCCATCTTAATTAAGATCAGCCTAGCTGGCACTGTGTTTTACAATAACATTTGACAAAAAAATAAGTCAGGCAAGGCTGATGAGTGTATTTTCTAAATTCTATAACACATAATTCCTACCAGTTGGTCAGATAGCCTAGAGATGCCAACAATTTTTCCTGCCTTTGTTGTTGTTCTTTTGCATTTCTAGACAAAATAACATCAGCTGCTTTGCATGTCTTAGACAAAGTCCGAATCTCAGGTGTGATTTGAGACCAACACTCAGCTTGCACCAGGCATTTCTCCATAGTCTGCTTCTGAACGTATACCTAAAGTCACCTTTAATAAAATATCTGGTCAGCTTGGAAATCATTGTTTGTTTGCTTTTAAATCAGAGTGACCGGCTGCTCATCAAAGGAGGAAAGATTGTCAACGATGATCAGTCATTTTATGCAGATATCTATGTGGAAGATGGCTTGATTAAGTAAGTTGCTGAAAAATATTTTGGAGTACAGTTTTATTTATTACAGATATTTCTGTACAATTTGATCTACTTTCATTGCTCTCTGATACATTAATTACAACATAAGCAAAGCACAGAGGAGACAGAGTATAATTGTTGTTACACAACTACATGAAAGTAACACATTCAGTACTATGGTACACAGCACCTTTTGCTCCCAGGGGCCTATGGATCAAGATTATTATTATTTATTTATTTTCTATATTGCTCTTCATCTGAGGATCACAGGGAATTATCCCAAAGAAGTATGATTAGCATCCATCTTTCTTGGGAGACAATTGAGAAGTGTACCTTTGGGGGGGCTAAGTCAAACTGTTAGAAGGTTGCAAAAGAAATACAGTGGTACCTTGGGTTACATACACTTCAGGTTACAGACTCCGCTAACCCAGAAATAGTACCTCAGGTTAAGAACACCTAAAGTGGTGCTTCAGGTTAAGAACAGTTTCAGGTTAAGAACGGACCTCCAGAACGAATTAAGTACTTAACCCAAGGTACCATTGTATAAAAGGTAAAGGTAAAGGGACGCCTGACGATTAGGTCCAGTCGTCACCGACTCTGGTGTTGCAGCAGTCATCTTGCTTTATTGGCTGAGGGAGCCGGCGTACAGCTTCCGGGTCATGTGGCCAGCATGACTAAGCTGCTTCTGGCGAACCAGAGCAGTGCATGGAAACGCCTTTTACCTTCCCACCAGAGCGGTACCTATTTATCTACTTGCACTTGACATGCTTTCGAACTGCTAGATTGGCAGGAGCAGGGACCGAGCAACGGGAGCTCACCGTATCGTGGGGATTCGAACCACTGACCTTCTGATCGGCAAGTCCTAGGCTCTGTGGTTTAACCCACAGCACCACCCGGTCCCTCTGGAATGAATTAAGTACTTAACCCAAGGTACCACTGTATACCTATAGCTTAATCCTAAGGGTGTGCCCAAGTGGCACTTTCCTTTGCTCCCCGTTGAGTGCTAGAGCATTTAACTGTGAATGCAGAAAGCATTTCAGCAAGGAGAGACTGGTAAGAAAACACATTTCCAAAAGCAGTGTTATGAGCATCAGGAACACAGTGAGTTGATCTAGTTCAGGGGTAGTCAATGTGGTCTCCTCCTGTAATTTTGGACCATAACTCTCTTTATCCTGATCATTGGCCATGTTGGCTGGTGCTGGTGGGAGGTGTTGTCCACAGCATCTTCATTACCCCAGATCTCGTTACCAGTACTCTATTGCCATTTAAATCAATGGGATTTAAGTCATAATTTAATTGCTGGGATCTTAGTTCAATGAAATTAGTCTGGATCTGACCCAATATGTTGGATATCTGTATGCTGTTGTCCTCCTTGAATGAAACATGCAAGCAATCTCTTTTAATGTCATTTTCAGGCAAATTGGGGAAAACCTGGTTGTTCCTGGAGGTGTGAAAATGGTTGACGCTTACGGCCAGCTAGTTATGCCAGGTGGGATAGATGTCCACACTAGATTGCAGATGCCAGTGTTGGGAATGACCTCTGCTGATGACTTCTATCAAGGAACAAAAGCAGCTCTGGCAGGAGGGACCACCATGATTCGTACGTAATGCCCTTACTGTGGACTGCATTCCTTTTGTTGTTAGAGCAGGAAAATCGGTCACTGAAAACCAGCATGACCATATGCCAGGGATGATGGAAACTAGAGTCCAACAACACCTGGCATCTGGTCATGCTGGTTGAGGCTGATGGGAGTTGGAGTTGAACAGCATCTTGAAGGGCTGCAGATACCCCACCCATATTAGGCAATTGAACCCTCATCATCCAATGAATGCATTTGTTTCTCCAGTTGACCATGTGTTCCCTGAATCTGGGTCAAACCTTCTGACTGCCTATGACCAGTGGAGGGAGTGTGCTGACAGTAAAGCATGTTGTGATTATTCTCTGCATATTGACATCACACGCTGGCATGAGAGCATCAAAGAAGAGCTGGAGGCTCTCGTCAAAGACAAAGGTAAGTGCAAAGATACGCTTCATAGAAAGTAACAAGTGGATGGAGATTTACGACTGTCATAGCTTCCTAGTTGCAAAAAGACATGAATATTGCAACACTGGAAGGCAAAGATCCCGCCACATATAAACTGCTAGATTATGCAAAAGAGTGTTTTAGCTTGGGAGCAAATGATGTTTAATAGATGAGGGAAGCTTATTCTTTTTGACAAGATGTGTTTATCATTTTATGAATATGATGTCCTAACATGCAGTGTTTTTCCACCATTGGAAAACTCAGTTTTTGTGTTCTTTGATTATTGGAGATCATTTGTCCTCTAATGCAATATTTGGGAAGTATAAGTATTTTAAATGTTCTTTTTATTGTGCATATGTGTACACACATGCATATACACACATATATGCACACACATAAAGGTAAAGGGTCCAGTCGTGACCATTAGGTCCAGTCGTGACCGACTCTGGAGTTGCGGTGCTCATCTCGCTTTATTGGCCAAGGGAGCTGGCATACAGCTTCCAGGTCGTGTGGCCAGCATGACTAAGCCGCTTCTGGTGAACCAGAGCAGCACACGGAAATGCCGTTTACCTTTGACATGCTTTTGAACTGCTAGGTTGGCAGGAGCAGGGACCGAGCAATGGGAGCTCACCCCATCATGGGGATTCGAACTGCTGACCTTCTGATTGGCAAGTCCTAGGCTCTGTGGTTTAACCCACAGCGCCACCTGCGCCCCATACACACACATAGGACAATGAAAATTAGTTAACCATCAGTAAAAAAACAAGCTTTCTTTTTTAAGCACAACAATATCCAGTGTTGTAGAGTCACATTCAATAGCATCCCACCTTAATATCATTTGACCCTTAGGTAGACATTGTTATAACTAGAATCCCCCACTCCCAATTCCAATATTTGATTAAGGTGCCGGCTATGACTTGGATGTGGAATACTTGAGAGGGCTTCTGGTATCCCATGCTATTGGGCTGCCCAAGTGGACCAAAACAAAACAAATAAAAATACCCATTCTGGGTGTTGCATTCAGGTTGCTTCTGAGAAGGTCCACCAGGTGAATATCTAGGCAGCTACTTGAATGCTTCTGTCTTTCCTGCCGCTTTTGAATTACTATTGAATCAAATCTGCATAAAATCATTCCACTGTGGCAATGATAGTGGGAGAAAGAAGGATCCTGCAGGCATCTCACCCCCTTTGAATTCCAACCTTCATCTTGGTTTTTCCCCACACAGAGGGCCTTCTAGGAAGCCAGCTGAATCCTTCCAGATTAAATACGTTGTGAAGCTAGGATAAGGCTATGCTATGGCTCTGATGTGGTTTCCCACTCAGGGAGTCAGAAATTTTACCCAAGAGCTACTTGGTCAGAACCTGCCCAGGCATCCCAGTGGGAAATTCCACACAGTCCTCATTGCAACAGGCTCCTTGTGGTGTGGAAGCCACTTCTATGTGGTTTGGTTCTAAACTGTAAGTGTGTGTGTGTGTGTGTGTGTGTGTGTGTGTGTGAGAGAGAGAGAGAGAGAGAGAGAGAGAGAGAGAGAGAGAGAGAACTGGGTGACAGTGTGAATGGGGTGACACTCTTGTGTTTCCCAAGGAATTGGCACTAGACCCATACGACCAGGAGCGTCTGCACAGCCACACTATTTCCTGCTATTCAGAATTGTTCTCTAGTGTTGGTTTACTATTAGTAAAGAGAACTAACAATTATTCCCATTCACGATTGCGTTGTGCCTGTAGAATGGGCACAGCTGGCCACATGGTCCATCACTGGCCACATGGTTGTTTCCATTAGTACTATACTCACTATTATTCAGTGTTCACAAAATCATGTGCCACAAGACCCACATAGTCCCACTCATCACACACACACGCCCTGCATCATGGGATTGCACCCTGGTGAAGGGGCCACTTGCTATAGGCCATGCCGCTGAAGGAGTTCACACTGAGTAGCCCCAGAAGAAAGTGGAAGGAAAATACCAAGCATTATCAGGAAGAGACTGGGAAACCTTGCAGGAAAATCATTTCCGGGGACACAGCGCACCATCTTTCAAAGAAACTGATGGTGAAACACAAGAGCCATAGCTCAGTGGTAGAACATATGTTTGCATGAAAAGGGTTGGGCTCACTGCCTGACATTCTCAGGTGAGGATAAGAAAGACTTCTGCTTGAAACCATGGCAAACCACTGCTGCTCAGTGTAGAGGATATTGATGGTCTCACTCTGTTTAAGGCAGCTTTGTATGTTCCTACAAAACTCAAAGTTAAAATTTTAAGTTAACCAATACATGGAATTAGGTTATCCAATCCAATGTCAGATTTCTCATGTTTATTTAAACGTTGCAATAAATTCTAACAATATAATTGGAAACTGTCAGGGATTTTGGTTCAATTCTACAACCCAAGAAGTCATACAGAGAAATTAACATAGCTGAGCTTAATGCATGAACACAGCCTATTGCTCCAGATTGTCTCAAAAATAATTTGATAGGTTCAGAGCCTTGTGGTATATACCTGAGTGGTATGTATCTGCACACTGTGGTTCCTAACTAATTGCACTTTTGACATTGGAAAGAAAATGCATTAATGACAACTGTTCACTTAGCATAGATGAGTAATTCAGAGTCATATCAGTGTATTTGACTTGACTGCTAAGAATGTTAAATCAGACACTTAGGATTCGATAGCATTTTCTTCTGAATAAGCAAACTCATGGCTCACAGCATAGATTTTATTCAACATTTTTCAATTCAGATTCTAAGCCTTGATTAGTTTTGTATCTAAGCTGGCCACGCTATGCAGCCTGGTAACTGATGATCATCTTTCAGTAGCAATCATTAATTCTCTTCTGCTTTCATTAAGGTGTGAACTCCTTTCTTGTTTTCATGGCTTATAAAGACAAACTCCAGTGCACTGATGCTCAGGTAATATACATACAAGACGCAAACTATTGTTCAACTATGCTTTAGCATAAAAACATAAGCATTATCAGACTCCACCATTTTTCTTTCTTTCCTGGCAGATGTATGAGATATTCAGTATTATTCGAGATCTGGGTGCTATTGCGCAAGTACATGCTGAAAACGGAGACATCATTGATGAGGTAGAGTGTTGATTTATTTCATTTCATTTATGAATCACTGGCCATGAAGCATCCCAAAGCATTTAGCAATTTAAAAATCAGCAATAAAAATAATTTCAAATCCAATGCAGTTAGAAGGGTGGTTGGAAAAGAAATGTCTTCAGTAGGTGCTGAAAAGACTGTAAAGACAGTGCCTGTCTGATCTATAATGGGCAAAAGTTCCAAGGGGCAGGTGCCACCACACTAAAGGCCCTGCTCCTACATCATGTGGCATGAACTTCCTGATGAGATGGTATCCACAGGAGACCCTCATCTGCAGAAAGTAGCATATGGCAGTGCATAGGAGTAGCCATATGGATTCAGAACAATGTACCCTCCAATCTTTGGGCACTTTTTCATGGCACTGCGGAAAATGATAGCATCTATATGCCAGCTAGACATTTTATAACATCTGTTTGTCACTAACTACATATGTCTCAAAGTTACAATTGTAAAAAAAAACCATACAAATACAAAAGTTTAAAACAGCAACAAAAGAGTAATGCAACTTTATTTGCTACAAGTGTTCATACTACAAGATGATAAAGAGGATGAACCCAACCCTATCCAACTAAAAGATGAGCACCACAGCAGGCTAGAGCAGTGTTTCCCAACCTCGTGCCTCCAGCTGTTTTTGGACTACAATTCCCATCATCCCTTGCCACTGGTCTTGCTAGTCAGGAATGATGGGAGTTGTAGTTCAAAAACAGCTGGAGGCACAAGGTTGGGAAACACTGGGCTAGAGTATCCTCATACCATGGGAACATGTCTGTGTTGTCCTTTCCATGTGTTTGTTGTGAGAAACATTGAACATAGTTCAGCATGGGAAAGTGGCATATAAGTGCATGAAATCTATTAAGGATCTTCTATGGTAAACAAGTTTAAAGTAGTTTGTGTGTGGTTGCTGATGCTTGTATCTCAACCTTGTGTATTTAAATGTCAGGATCCTGAAACCTCAGAGAGAGGGAGAGGGGGGTGTGTGTGTGTGTGTGTGTGTGTGTGTGTGTGTGTCCCACACCTATATATACATACACACATACAGCCAGGGAGGGGTTGGGTTTGTGTATCTTCCTTGTTCTGTTTTACAGAGATCCTTAATATTCACCCCCAGGGCATTCTTAAATTAACATCAGTTGAAAAGTTGGAAGCCCTTCTGAAGATATTGATCTGCTTGGGATTAGAGAATTTTTGTTCACATCCGACAATCATACTTTGATCCAAGGTAGATAGGTATCACCAGAGCGGGTGGTTGTTTTGGGGGTTTTTAACATGGTTATTAAAAAACTGGAGGGTGACCTTCAAAAGTATTTGCAGGCAAAGAACAAAAGCATGGAAATAAATGTCTCCAGAGCACTTCAAGGACAGAAAACATTTACCCTGGATTGCAAAAGATTAAATGCTCTTGAAATTAAATGTAGAGATTTACTGCCTGTCAGAATATAACTAGTTATTCAGAAGGCTTACTTACCGCTTTGCACAACAGTCTTCTGAGAAAGTGATTTGTAATCACTAAAATACCTCAATAACAATAAATTAAATCCAAGTCTAACCTTGACTTGGCCATTGTACTGCAGGCTCTGGTAGCTGCCAGATCGGATTATCACAATGTTCACTACAAGGAGCAGCTCTAGAAGTTACTTGGAAACTTCAACTGGTCTAAAATGCAGTGGCCAGATTACTGGATAGGGTCCCACTTAGATCAAATATAACACCTATTTTCAAACAGCTGCATTTGTTTGCACCCCCAATTTAAGGTGCTCATGTTAGTCTGAAAAGCCAACTCAGGTCCCAAATACCTGAAATACCACCTTCTTTCTCACAGACCTCCGTGGGTATTAAGGTCAGCAGAGGGGGTCCTCTTAGTTTTTCTGTATAAACAAACTTCATAATACAGCTATCAGAAAACACTGAAGATGCTTATCTTTACCCTGGCCGTTGATTCCTGAGATGTTTTTTTTTCAGGACCCTATATTAATATTTTTTTAAAAAAAATACATAGCATAAAAGCTATAGACATAATGCATGGGTTCAACTTGTTTGTTGTACTAGCAGAAGCCAGCATGTGTCTCAAAAGCACAACAGGACTTCTCTCCTCTCCTCTTTCATTGCCACCGTGCATTTCCCAAACCTCCCCAAATCTGGTCAGGAGAACTCCTGGAACAGTGCATGGAGGGAGGTGCGGAGAGATAATTCCTCCTGGCAATGCTTTTTGGGCTTGGTTGGTCAAATAGAAACATAAATTTGCTTTCCATGAGCCCAAATCCTTGGAGAATTTCTTTTGGACTGCATCAACACACTTCGTTTTGTTGTTGTTTTTAATGTGGATCATTGAGATGGAACAAGGATGTTAGAAAGATGGGTACTTATTATACATATTTAATCAGCTAGAATTATGTATCAGTATTCTATTTTAAAAAATTCTTCCTCTTTTGGCAACCTTCATATATTTCACTTGCCTTTTTAAAAGAATGGTTTCAGGAACACCCCTCTCCCTGCCATCGCCCTAAGACAGGATAACAGTAGGATCTATGTTTAGGCTTGCCTTGTAAACTACCAAACAAAGAATTGCAGAAGGCAAATGGTTATGCTGCTGAGTTGCACATATAAATGAGGAAGTTAACCGCTCTAATTGTCACGGATAATAAATGGTTGTGGTGGTGTTTTTAAAAAGATAGCATTCTAAAGTTTCAAATTAGATTTTTGCACCTTTCATTTATTGCTTCTCCCATATTTCTTCATTTATTTAGGAACAAAAAAGACTTTTGGAGCTGGGGATTACTGGTCCAGAGGGTCACGTTCTCAGTCATCCAGAAGAGGTAATATTAAGTAGGTCCCCATAGAATTACTGTCAACTCTACTCAGTAAAATAAAATTGGGAAATACCATTGAGGGTTAAATTCACACGTGAAATCTCTTTTGCCAAGCCACGTTCAGACTTCACAAAGCCTTCCAAAGTCCCCTTTCGATAAGAGAGGGATGCCCACGCTTAAGCACTGAATGTCACATGCAAGACATGATTGTAGAGCTAGCTACACCATTTTTGAATAAAATCCAGTAAGTGTTTTGCCGCAGTGAAATTAGCATCAACATAGATAAGATTAATGAAACTGTATCTTTCAGGGGTGGATTATAGGTTCTGCTCCAGATGTTGTTGGACTACAATTCCTATCAGTCTCAGCTAGCACGACTTAATGGTCACAGACTTAGTTATAAGGGATGATACTCCACAACATCTGGAGGACACCATGACGACGATCCTGGTGTAGCTTATAGATTTTGACACTTGGTGCTTTTGCAATCTGTAATGAGACTAAAAGGATGGTCTGTGTGTCATTATATAAACAACACCACTTCTGCTGAGTTTTATTGTTCTGGATGGCACTCTTAGGTTGCTTGTTAGGCAGTAAACCCCCTTCAACCCACCAGGAGTTGCTTCTGAATAAACATGCATACTCTTTCTTTTATGTATCTATTTATTTTAAAAACCACATTTGAGTCTCTTCCAGTAATAATTACTGTCTGACTGAATTATTCATGTATTTGAAATCAGTCAATATCAGAGGAGACATAATGCTAACTTCCCCACATTTCCCTGTAACTGCAGTTTCCCTGTAAGTGCAGTTGTGAGTGGGGTAGACTTATGAAGAACAAGTAAAACAATCCATCATAACAGAATCCTAGCAGCCCTAGCTGTTGTTTAAGCTCTAGGCAAGCTACTTCAGATGAACCAGACATTGTGAAGTAAGTATCTGACTGTTCATGCTTCCAAAGGTTGAAACGGAGGCCGTGTTCCGTGCCATTACAATAGCGAAACAAGCCAATTGCCCCTTATATGTCACAAAAGTCATGAGCAAGGGGGCTGCAGATGTCATCGCTCAAGCCAAGAGAAAAGGTAAGTCCTGTTTCACGCTTCCATACTGATGAGGACTTCCTGTCAAGTCAGCAGTGTTTGAACAGGGAAATTTAAATGCCCAGACATTTAAAATGATGGTACATAGCAGACATTTTTCTCCAGGAGATCAAGCAAGGACCACTTCAGAATATCTTTCAGGCATAAACTTGACATTCTTTCATGTCGTTTGAGCATCCTTGGAGGTGACAAACCTCTGAAAGTGCTGCAGACAACGTCCTGTCCTGCTGTCAGAAAATCTTTGGTTGCATTCAGAAGCCTTAAGGTTAAGAAATGTCATCTTCTGTGAAAGGTCTTTTGCACGGTCTTGTCTTGAAAATCGCTCTTGAGACAAGTTTGTCCCCAGTACTCTGTTCTCTTTCACAGTATCTAAACTGTATACCTGACATTCAACCACAGACACTGGAATTTACTAGCACAAGATTTTCCCCCAACATTTTGCCCACATATTTTCAATTGGGAGCTGTGTACACACACACACACACACACACACATATTGCGCATATCTAAACACCAGTCTCATCTCAAGGGATTCTCAGGTTAAGACCAGGGAAGCCAAATTTCTGACATTTGAATATATATGCAGATACAGCATGCTTGTTTGTTTCATATACATTTTTCTGCTTCCAAAGGGGTGTGCATATCACACATTTTTGTACCATAGCATGTTCCTGCTGGGGGGAGATGTGGGGCAGCTGCTTTTGATGGCAGCAATATGCATACTGCAGCGGTGGTGACTGTTGATTGTTTGTTCAGGCACAGTTGTGTATGGAGAGCCAATTACAGCCAGTCTTGCTACAGATGGCTCTCATTATTGGAGCAAGAACTGGGCCAAGGCTGCTGCCTTTGTGACATCTCCTCCCATTAGCCCAGATCCTACAACGCCTGATCATCTCACTTCCCTCTTAGCATGGTAAGTCCTCAAGGACAGAATGACCTTTCTCTGGAAACACCAAATAACAGACTGCAGCTCAAATGTGATGGTTAGCATGAGAAGAGCTAGCGGCTCTCCTGGGATAAGAGTCCGGAAACCTCCTTCTTTGGACCTGGTTTCCCACTATGCCACTATTCCTTTCTCCATCTGGATTGCAACCATGGTGGAGAATGTCAGAGCTGCGGGCGTCTCTCCTCACCACAGATGCCACAAGCCTCTTGAAGTTTTTATAGTCTTTATTTACAGTATTTACAATGGGTCATTAGCACATCATTCATCCATCAGAGTCACTCAGTTCAGATCTCTGCTGAGGCCTGCTTTTGCCCCTCCAACAGCTCATAAAATGGTGGCCTTCTCGAGGGGCAGTCATAAATTTTCCCCCTTATTCTGAGCCTGAGCTTAACCCCTGCATTCCCGGTGAACTTTCCATCTCCCCAGCCCTTTCTGGGCTTATTCCAACTGCCCTCTCCTCATTGCCTCCCTTCCCCTCGGGCACCTCGTCCACATCTTCTGCTCCCAGGCCCCCCTCCCTCTGGGGAACTTGAGCCTCTGGTTCATCCCTGACAGAGAATGTGTTCCACTCATTTCCATATCATTTGCAGATGGATTTTTTTCTGGAAGCAAATAACCTGGGAATGAGCACTAAACTGGCACAATATCCCACTATGGTTCCAGAAGTGGCTTTTGTGTCATATATAACTCAAGTGGAAATTAACAGTTAGGGGAAAGTTGTGAAAATGGAATAAACTGGATCCTTTGAGTGGGACCTGGGAGGCCAGGGTTTGTGCCCCCAATCATCCATGAAGCTCCCTGCATAACACTGGGCCAGTCACTGCCCTTGAAGCTACCCTACCTTACAGGGTGGTTGTGAGGATTAAATGGGGAGGGGGAGCCACTTGAGCTCTTGATAAGAAAAGTGAAATATAAATGTACTACTCATACTTTATTTAAAAAAAGCAGTGTGGCTTTATATGTTTCTTTCCCCCCATACCGTGGCTGCTAGTCCTGCATTCCTGGCAACTTTTTCTACCTTTTGCAACGTGGCTGAGGTTAGGAGTCACTGAATAGATTGGTATCTCCCCTCTTCGCATAGAGGCCAAAACACAGCTTCTCCACCCCCCCTCCATTTTTTGTTTATAATTTAAGTCACTGTGACATTCATCTTGTCACTTTGTACTGTTGAAGTCAGCACAGTAAAAAATATGGCAGAGTCAAGGTTGATTATGAATATAAAGTTGACAGTCTTATTTCCTATACTGCCTCTATTCACCTCTATTGTAACCTCTAAGGAATGATTTTGAAAATCCACCAGTTCTTTAAAGTTTTGTTAGCTGTTTGTTTCTTTTCAACTTACAACAAATCAAAATAACCCCAGATTTTCAGACTCAGTAGGAAAATATTGGATAAATTGGCTTATGCAACCAGCAAAGAGCCCCCCCTCCATTTCATTCTTTGCTTGCCATTTGTTTTAATTAGTGGGGATCTTCAAGTGGTCGGCAGTGCTCACTGCACCTTCACCACAGCGCAGAAGGCCGTCGGAAAGGATAACTTCACCCTCATCCCAGAAGGAACAAATGGCATTGAAGAACGAATGTCGGTCATTTGGGAAAAGTGTGTGGTGAGTCAGTTTAGCAGAATCCAGTGTGCTCTGAAAAGCAAAGGATGCTGACATGGCTTGAAAGTGTTAGGTATCTCACTGCATTGTATTGGATAAAACAGCAGTTCGCAGTGTACCTAATTTGCACTACAGAAACACAAACAAAAACCCAGCTGCCCTTCAAAATTCACACTTCTCTGAACTTTGCAATGCAGTTCTTCAGCTGAGTAATGTGTACAAACATGCATACTTTAAAGTATGTATAGAAATGCACATCTTAGTGAAAATAACCAAGAAATTGCACTATATTAGGGAGCATTGCTTTGCAAAAATGTGCCCGTTGGGCAAAAATGCATATAAATTGCTTTGAGTGTTTGTTCTTTACAATCAAGCAATATATAAAAGTTATAAAATGAAATAAATATACAATGAGAAATTCACACTTCAATGCTGATAAATCTTCACGAGGACTTTAACAAACAAGCAAACAGATGCAGAATTGTGGAGAACTGAATTTAAGATTGAAAACAATGAGAAATGCGAGAGAAATGAAATGGAAAGATTTGCCCATCCCTAAATGAGCAGCCATCACTTTGCTATCATAACATAAGAATCAGATAATATCTATAATTTTAAGTGATATGGACTAGAGGGACCTGTGGCCTTCCAGATATTGTTGGACTACAACACTCTTCATCCCTAACCATTGACTATGCCAAGTAGGGCTGATGGGAAACAGCTTCTGGAGGTCTGCAGCTTCTCCACCTCTGGGAAAGAGTTCAGTGCTGAGTTTTATGAGCAGTCACCTCCTAATGCCATCAATAGACATGTACCATCCCTACTGTCCATGTCACAGTAAGAAGAGCTGTGTTGGATTGAACCACCTTGATCCATCTGGTTTAGCATCCTTTCCCCACCATTGGCCAGTTGGATTTTTCTGGGATGCTTACAAGCAGGGCATGATAGTAGGCAGCCTCCTTTTTCACTTGTTCCCAGTATCTTCAGTACTTCAAAGATAAGTAGTTTTTTTTCCCTTCTCATACAAGCTGCAGTATGAATTACAAAGGAGCTCAGCAAAGGGGATAGATCTGAGATGAGATGACAGATTAAGGCCAGAGACTGTAATCTGTTTGCTTGAACTCAGTACTTGTCAAATGAGCATGCTTTCCACACCCCAGAGGTCTATGGTTTTCAGATCTCTATTTCTGAAATCCCCCTCTTCCTTCTTTCCCTCTTTCCCCCCATTTCCAGGCAACGGGGAAGATGGACGAAAATGAATTTGTAGCAGTGACCAGTACAAATTCAGCAAAGATTTTCAACTTCTACCCCAGGAAGGGGCGGGTTGCTGTGGGTTCCGATGCTGACTTGGTGATTTGGAACCCGAAAGCTACAAAGATAATCTCTGCAAAAACTCACAACTTGGTAAAAGAAGAATTCACTGCTTTTAACTTTCTTCAGCACATTAGAAGTTTCATCATTTATAATGTAGATCTAATACCATATTTTTTGCCCTATAGGACACACTTTTCCTCCTCCAAAAATGAAGGGGAAATGTGTGTGCATCCTATGGGGCAAATGCAGGCTTTCGCTGAAGCCTGGAGAGCGAGGGGGTTGGGTGCGCACCAAACCCTCTCGCTCTCCAGGCTTTGCGCAGTTCTCCACAAGCCGTGGGAACCCGCGCCGGGCTCCCACGGCTTGTGGAGAGTTGCCTGCATGCTGAAGTCTGGGTGCGCTGAGCTCAGCATGCCCAGACTTTGCGCAGCTCTCCACAAGGCGTGGGAGGCGACGCTGGGCTCCGGCGGCTTGCGGAGAGTTGCCTGTTCTGGGGGCTGGGGTCAGGGGAAGCCAGCCCCGCGCCTGGGGGAAAAAATAAAGCTCTTTTCCTTTATTTCCCCCCAAAAAAACTAGGTGCGCCTTATGGGACGGTGCGTCCTATAGGGCGAAAAATACGGTAATTAGCTGTGGTAAAATGTAATCCAGCTAAGGTTGCCAGCTTGTTTTCCAGCTTTGCCTTTAACTGTGGTTTGATCTGCAGGCATTAGCAGGTGCTCATGCTTATCTCCCAAGTGATGAAAAGTGTCACCTACAAAATGCTGCAGTTCAAGCTATTATTAATGCCTGCAAGCAGGTGAGGTAGAGCATTTTTCCCCTAGTCAACTGACAACCTTAGATCTGTCAAAGATTGAACATTAAATTTCACCAATTTCAGTAGAGTTAGTAATGTGCTCTGCAGCCAGATCCTATTTGTGTTTACTTGCATGTAAGTTTCAGTAAGTGCCCTGTGTATACCTTGGAAGCTGTGCGTGATCATTCAAAGCCACCTGGAGATTATGCACATTGACCAGGCCGTGGGACCACTTCCTATTTGTGTGCACATTTTCAGTTGGCATTTATGAACATTCCGCATCCAACCCACCATGGTGACCTTCTGACACTTACCTTTTGGTTTAATTTATCTTGAAGCTAATCAAGAATCTCTTGTTGGTTTTGCCAGAATGTAGAGTACAACATATTCGAAGGAACAGAATGTCACGGTGTCCCTACAGTGGTGATAAGCCAAGGGAAGGTTGTGCTGGAAGATGGGAACCTCTTTGTCACCCAGGGCGTCGGCCGTTTCATCCCTCGAAAGACATTCCCTGATTTTGTTTACAAAAGGATAAAAGCAAGAAACAGGGTGAGAACATTTCTGTACATGAAACTCCTTCCTTCCCACTGCTGATGAAATGCTTCCTTGTCTCTTGGATGCAGTTGCAAAAACTGCTGATCACAAGATCTGGAAATTGCTGTTCAGTATGATCAGATCTACTGTGCAATATTTAAGCAGGCCTTTCTGGAATGTAGCTGTTAGGGCTTGAGAATGAAAAATTGGCATATTTAGTAGCAGATTCTGATGGTTTCATATTGGGTGTTAAGCTTAGCTGATGGCTGAAGGTGAAAACTAGGTATGAGAGTTGGATTTCCTAAATGTTTCCCTCTCACCTTATTGCTGCTTTCACCCTCATGCTATGACTTGCACGGCCATAAGTGGATTGCAGCTGTGACCTGGAATCTCATATATAAGAGGGTTTTGAATAGTTAAGACAACTGATAAATCTCAGAGACAGAATTGGCACAGCTAGGCAGACATTTGGCCGGAGGCTGGGCATGTCAAAAAAAAGTTCAGTCAGTGTTCAGCCAGTGGGTCATAAACTGCCCTAGATATGTACAGACTGATCTAGGATAATCTGCATCCTCAAGTAGGAACTTCATGACAGTCAATGAATCCTCAGTTCCATGAGAAATACCTATACTTAATATATATATATATATATATATATAGAGAGAGAGAGAGAGAGAGAGAGAGATATCACTATAGAATGATTGTATCTTGTAGCAAGTTCTCATCCTCTTCCACTTCCTTTCAGGAGTCTAATCCTTCAAAATTATCCCTTGAGGTAGCATAGATGAGAACTAGGTAAACGTTGTGGTACCCTCCACAAATGTTTCCTACCTGTTGATCCTCACCAAGCCGTGTTCTCGCACACTTCCTCCTCTCCCTTTGCACCCAGCATGGGACAGGAGCCAGGAGTCCTTTCTCCTCTCTTGCCCTCAGACGCTCAGTTGCTTACTTTCTCTTTTGTAGAAACCACAGCTCGTGCTTGTGTTTGGGTCATTTTGTCCTCTAAACCAGTTTTGCAAATTACCTTCAAACTATGGTTTGCAATCCTGGTTGGAAAGGAAAGTGCAAACCATAGTTTGCCCCTTTAGACGTAATGGCAGGATTCAGTAACCGAAGTGAAATGCATCAGTAGATGAGGGAGTTTGCAGGCACAAGGCTCATTCCTGTGGTGACCAATCATGATTTTTCAAATTGTATTTCTTATGGCCCAAGGTGGACAGAACGTACTCCTGCAGAATGGGACTGTGGCCCACGAATGCCTTTAAGGGCAACTAACCAAGTTGCCTGCTACCACTCTGTCCCCAGCATGAGGGCCATGTGGTCAGGCATTGTATTGAGCATTCAATGTCAGTAGTTGCATTACTACTGAAATTTCATGCATCATAATAAGCATGAACAAGTGTGGCCTCCAACAGAATGTTGCAGGGTATCCTCCCTCCTAAAAAACAGTGCTGTGGTACAGGATTAGTCCTGGCAACCATTCCCCCCTCAAGCAGAACATTCTGCTCCTCCAGCCTCTGCTCTTTTTATCTTTTTTTTTCTTTTCATTTTCATTCTATAAGCTGTGGCTACTGAGCAGGATTAGTCCTCATTGTGCTATTTTGTGGGGGAACTTTGCCCCCCAGGAGGGCTTTATTAAAAAAAAGTTTGTTCTGTGGCAAATCTGGGGTTCCCTGAGCATACTGATTCCTCCTTCCTGTTTTTCAGTGACCTCATTTTGGCTGCAGCCTCATGGGTACCCAAACCCCAGAATTCACTGTTAGGAGTTGCAGTGTTATGAATGGAGCAGACAGGTCATCTCAGGCCCAGTTTGGATATTGCAACTTGCCCCCCCCCCCAATCCAATCCTGATCAGGACTTCTGCATGGACTAGTTGACCCTTGTGGTCTCTTCAAACTCTACAATTCTATTATTCATTTAAACGTTACTTATTGCCAGGGTTGCCGCAGTTGATGTTATAGCAAACAGTTGCATGTACATGGCATATGGTAAGGAGATAAATAGGTACCGCTCCGGCGGGTAGGTAAATGGCGTTTCCATGCACTGCTCTGGTTTCAGTGTTATGTTGTGCCAGATGCAGCTTAGTCATGCTGGCCACATGACCCAGAAAAACTGTCTGCGGACGAACGCCAGCTCCCTCAGCCTGTAAAGCGAGATGAGCGCTGCAACCCCAGAGTCGTCTGCGACTGGACTTAATTGTCACAAGGGTCCTTTACCTTTAAGGAGCATTTGAACACAACTTCTTCTATGTGCAATGGTGCCTTGGAGAAGACCTTTTGGTGGCCTGCATGAGTGAGTAGCAATGCCCCACCTGGTCCTTAGCTTCCTTTACATGCACACGTGGGTGCTCACAATCTTCCAGCACACACACACCTCTATGTCTGTGGGAAGGTTGCCTGCAAGAGAGCAGGTTAGTTGGTGGTAGGAACCTTCAGTGTATGGAGTGCACACATGGAAAGAAGTTGCTTCAGGGCTCTGGATGATACCCTTAACCTTCAGTAAATAAATGCTAAGATCTCATCCCATGCACATTACCTACTTACTTGCTGGGTTGTCTGGAAAGTAGCTACCATTTTTTTATCCATAGGGAGCTATATATTGAGTCCTAGCTTTACCTGCCTCGTCGAACCTTTCCTTATTTTTTTACACGCATTTGGAAGGAGTGAAATGGGGTGGGGGGGAGGAAGAACCACTCATAACTCTGTCAGATTTTAGCCAAAAACACTTATAAGTCCTGTAGGCTACCAATCAAACTGTGTTTGCATTGTACGCGAAAGATGCAGTGCCCTCTGTCATTTTTAATTATCCCAGGAATGAAGTTCTCAACAAAACATACACTTCCATTTAGGCTGAGCTGGAGGTTTGCAAACTCACCCGTAATTGGGCTCCAAATCGGGCAGTCAGTGCTTGCTCGTGATGGTAATTCATTTGGGCAGTTGCCTTTGATACTCAAGGCGCTTATCCCGATTGTCTACATTCCCCTCCTTGCCCTCCTGTCTAACAATAACTTCCTGGAAAGCAAGCATTAACACAGAACGGAAGAGCATCAGAAGAGCCCTGCTGGATAATCTAGTCCGGCATCCTGTTGTCCAAGATGCCTGTGGGAAGCCCAAAACTGGGACACAAGTACAATGACCCCTTCGTAGTTGTTCCCCAGCAACTGGCAGCATATTGCCATCATGACTGGTAGCTATGGAGAGCCTCTATGAATGTGTCTAACCTCCTTTTAAAGCGAAGTCCGCGGCCCTTGCCACTTCTTGTGACGAATTTCATAGTTTAACTGTGTATTATTATCATCAGCAGCACTATAAAATATGTCTGTGTTTGTGTCAGTCTGGGTATATAACCATCTGAAAAGTGAACAACAGAGCAGAAATACTTGTTCAAAATGCAAAACGCTTCCTCTTTAAAAGGTTTCTTGTGACAGCATTTCTGTGCCTATGCCCAAGGCCAAACCATTACTTACTTCTAGCTAACTTCTAGCATGTGTGAATGATACTCCTCAGGGGAAGAGTAGCTCTAGCTAACTTCTTGTAATAATGTTTAGTCTTGCTCCGTTGAGTTCTGTCCCATTACAAGGAGAAAGGGGGAGACAGCTGTACTGAGAACACTTGGTCAGGAGAAAATAATAATACCATTAACATTGTTTTAGTGACAACCATCAAACATTTGGTTATGAATATACCCCAAGGAAAACCAGCAAACATTCAGTCAACTGTGATTCTCCCTCTTACTTTTTTATAGCTTGCAGAAATTCATGGTGTTCCTCGTGGGCTTTATGATGGACCAGTTCATGATGTCATAGTAACTGCTAAAGCTGTGGCCCCAACTCCTACCTCAAGAATAGCTACCTGTTCAGGCAAAATACAGGTTCCTCCCATCCGTAACCTACATCAATCAGGCTTCAGCCTGTCTGGTAAGTTGATTTTTTTTTTTAAGGGGGTGGTACAAAATAAACAGCAAATTCGCCTGGATAAAGAGAATGCTGACTTAAAGGGAAGCTCCCATTTTGTTGACACATTAACCAAGATCTGTGTCACAACCTGAAGCCCATGCCAGATTTATAGTAGTGGTATCTGTACTAGAATTTAGGGGTTGTGTTTTTGCTGTTGCTACATGCTAGGCATGAAATAAGATTTGAATTAGTGACTGAACTGATGTGACTGCATCTTAAACGCTTCATTTGGCATGGCTATGTGGCCTTTTAAGGTGACTTGTTGCTGTTTTTATTAATCTCACACTTTGGTACCCAAGACTAAGGGCACCTGCAATGGTGCACAAGCACTTTATCTGCTGCAAGCTTATCTGCATTCTCTGTACTACGGTGGGGGCCTAGCAGTGCCTTTTCGTGGGCATGCGTTAAGGTCCAGTCACACCAGTGGGTTGCATGGTCAGTCTGTGGCCTAGTACTCTCACCTGGGTATGGACTTGCAGCCTGTGGCTCCTGCCAGGTTGTTGGGCCCTAGTAACATGACACTCCAGTTTGTGGACCGTTACTCACTTTGCAAAATTCAATTTTTGAAGGCAAGTGCCTTGTTCAACGGGACGTGGTTGGCGCTGTGGGTTAAACCACAGAGCCTAGGACTTGCCTATCAGAAGGTCAACAGTTCGAATCCGCACAATGGGGTGAGCTCCCTTTCTTCGGTCCCTGCTCCTGCCAACCTAGCAGTTCAAAAGCACGTCAAAGTGCAAGTAGATCAATAGGTACTGCTCCGGCAGGAAGGTAAACGGTGTTTCCATGCGCTGCTCTGGTTCGCCAGAAGCACTCAGTCATGCTGGCCACATGACCTGGAAGCTGTACGCCGGCTCCCTTGGCCAATAAAGCGAGATGAGCACCGCAACCCCAGAGTTGGCCACGACTGGACCTAATTTACTTTTACCTTTACTTTTACCTTTACCTTGTTCAACAGTTTTCCTTTGCACCTCATTGACTCAGGTGCTGTGCTGCTGTTGCCAAAAATAGCATTCATTGAATGGGAGCTTCATGCCTGCTTGGAGAATGTTTAAGACAGGGGTCGGCAAAGTTTTTGTGGCTTGGGCCGGTTCATGGTCTGGCAGACGCCGCGGTGGGCCGGAGTGTGTGCGCACACATGCAGCCATGCACAAATGCTATTTCTGGTGCTCTTTCTGGTGCAGAGGAGGCACGCGCAGCTTCCCATTGGCTGCAGAAGCTTCCTGCAGCCAATGGGAAGCCGGTTAGTGTCGCGGAAGGCGGTCCCCGCTCTGCTCCATGCCAGTTTAGCATGGGAGCTGACCGAGCGGGCAGCAGGGGTCCCCGAGTGGGCGGTGGGGGTCTATGGGGCAGTTAAACAACCCCCATGGGCCACTTCTGGCCAAGGTTGCCAACCCCTGGTTTAAGCCCCCTTTCCAATTGGGCTTGCTTACTAGCTTACTCGGAATGTACCACCCTTGGCGCCCAAGGGGTGGTACAAATGGAGCACTGGATGCAGCACTCCATCGCCATGGTTGTATGACAACCATAAGAGGGTAGGAGAAGTCAGTGTCTCCTCCAGAAGGGCATCACTTAGCACTAAGAGAGGGAGGGAACAGGGTGGGGCTGCCCATTGCATGTTCCACACCTATCACTCTTGGGCTTGGGACAAGGAAGTGGTCCTTGAATGTACATTTGTGATATGGAAGCAGCCGGATATGTGGGGTGAGGAAGTTTTTTCAGCCCAGGCCCACATCCTCTGGGGTCCACACACCAGAGCTGGATGGGGCAGGGCTGGAGGCAGAAGTGGGTAGAGTAATGAATGTAAATTTAAATTTTGTACAATAGCTTAGTTTCTCCGCACACTTACACATTCCTCTATATCCTCTGGGAAAATGAGAGGCATTGTCAGGGATACGTTATTGGCAGGCAAAAGTACTCAAGGAGGGAGCAAAGCAGGGTTAGTAGAGAATGTGGTCTGGGGAGATTCCTAAGGGCCAAGTGGGGAGGATGGGGGCTGCATTTGGCCCCTAGACTTGGGGTTCCCTGCCCTCTGGCTTAAGTAGCACTTGTTCATCCTGAAGATTAAAAGCCTGCAATTTGGACAAAAGAGGACCTTCAGTGGCAACCACTATCACTCCCTAGATTTTAGAAAGTGTCTTACCTTTTAACCTCTGTGTGCTGCTTAGAGCATTTTGGGTGCTTCATAAGTCATAAACAGTAATAATATATTTCCTTTGATCAATGATGTCATTATTCATTCCAGCATGCTGTAATTATTTTGGATCACATTTTATTTTAACTCGATCCAAGTGTGAAACTCTAGAAGTGTTTAATCTTCTTTTAATCCTAAATGCTTAGCTATTAAGAGCTGTTCGAAAATACCTTTGGACATGGTCCAGACAGCTAAGTACTTTCAGACCTTATTAATTTCAATGGGGGAACTGAAGCGCAAACATAAATCTCATCTGCTGAAATTAACGTGCCTTTAGAAGTGCTTAGCGTCTGCCCCCTTCATTTCCTTATGTTCTTATAAAGGAGTATAAGATTTCCTATCTTTAGGAATTAGCATATTATGGTTCAGTTTTCAAAGGGCATGATTCCAATGATACATGGCAAAATTCTCCATGATAAAATTTTCATGATAAATGATTGTGCAGTAATAAATGTGAAAGAAAATAAAACAAAAGAAGATAAAACATAATATAATATAATATAATATAATATAATATAATATAATATAATATAATAATATACTTGATTTACATGTACACATTCCATTTCCTGTGTCAGCATGAACAAATCTCCATAGACATACTCTCTTAACAATCATGTGATGCTCATAATAAGGCAGTGTTGTATTAATGAACGCATTTCTTGATTTACTTATTTGTAAGTATTCCATTGTGTGCCATTTTTCTTTTAGGATCTCAAGCCGATGACCATGTTGCAAGACGTACTGCACAGAAAATTATTGCTCCCCCGGGTGGACGCTCCAATATTACATCTCTGTCATAATGATTCAATATTTGATCCCTATGCAGACATAACTGTGATTAGATCTGACTGGGCATGATCAGGCACATTCAGGCTGCAATCCTACACCCATTTACTTGAGTGTAAGCCCCATTGAACTTGATGAGAGTTACTTTGGAGTTGATGTGTGTAGGAGTGCACTGTCAGAAACACTTTTAAGTCCCATTGCTTGAATCATAGCCTACTGAAATCAGTGGCACTTGCCCTCTTTCCCCCCCGCTGGGGCAGATAGTTTGTAGAAGTGCGTTTAACATTCCTTTAAAATTACTGTATCGTTAAAAGACTCTGCCTTGTCTACACTCCCCAAGCACCTCTTGCATTACAAACGGTAATCACTGAGTCCGTGATCCTTAAGAAGAACCTTTTTAAAAGTGACCATGTGGATATTTAACACTGCCAAATTAAAGGGCTTGGATGGGAGTGCACATCCCAGGAATATGAAAACGATTTGCCTTCTTACTCAGGATAAAATTCCCCACCGTTTCTTCTTTCAGTGGAAAATGAGTGCACCCCTCCCCAGTGTATAGATTTTGTCAACTGTTTTAAATATATCCTCCAATTTTCAGCAAATCTCCAGAGACATGCATGTGACCTTCTAGTGAAGTACTTTTAAATTCTGTTCAGCTGAACTGCTAGTTGTGCGCTAAGTTACAACCAAGGCATACCTGAATACTTATTTCAATTTTGAGGCTTTCTATCAATAATCTCTGCTCTTTCTACAAAAATAGTTTTTACTGGGAAGGAATCCTTGTGCTATTTTAACACAAGCAGCTTATTCCTATATTTCCTTTCCTTTTTCTTTTATACTGACAACATGGAATACTCCCCTACCTTGCTCCTGTGCAGACATATTGCTTAACCTGGATTTGTTTTGACCATGCTTAAGTGTTAAGCCATAGGTTAAGGACTGGCCACAAACTAGGAAGTAAAAGCAAAATTTGACATGGGTTTTTTAAACCTTGGTTTGAATCAATCACAGTTGTGTGATCATTCCCATGCAGTGGCGTAGCGTGGGGGGTGCAGGGGGGGCCGGCCGCACCGGGCGCAACATCTGGGGGTTAGGGTTGGGGAAGCAAATCCACGGGTTAGGGGGCGCAAATCCACGGGTTAGGGGGTGCAAATTACTTGCCTTGCCCCGGGTGCTGACAACCCACGCTACGCCACTGTTCCCATGTCAAACAAACCATGGTTGAGAGCATCTTCCCATCTTTACAACACCTCTGCTTGCAAGGTAGACAAGCAGGCTTCACTGATCTCTCTCTATACTTCCCCTTAGCTCACTGAGTCACAGGTTCACTGTGGGATCTTAACCAGAATTAAGGCAACAAACCATAGTTAGGTGTTATGTCTACATGGGCCCTTGTGAGCCTCAAACTCACTGCCAACATCTTCCTGACCCTTAGGACTCCTTCATCTGGTAGATTGCCATATGGAAACCACTGCTCTAAATTTTATAGCTGCAATTTCACCAGTAACCATAGATCGAGCCACAAATGGCTTATGACTGACATTGATTGAAAATGTCTATAAGATCTCATTGGTAGATCCTTGAACATAATTTTAGGAACCATTGTCACTCAGTATCGTTGTGGCAGCATGGATATGGATATAAAAAATACAAGTGTGGTCTGATTGTTCATGAAATTAGGTGTCATAGTGTCACTTTAGAACTGGTATAAAACATGCATCTAGACTTTGAAATAATAATAATAATAAGATAGCTGAATTTCTGGAACCTGGACACAATTGTGTAAGTGCCAGTGTGTTTTTAGTCTTTTGTTAGTCTTGGATTTTTTAAAAACAAATTATTTATACAGGTTTTTTTTCCCCAAGTACCAAGTGTAGACCTTCTAAACCAGAAAATAGGTGTATCTGGAGGTCAGCAGCACACCGTGAACTTTTTATAAAACTTATAACAGGTTTATTATATTTAAAGCTATGTACAGCGAAAGTGATCTTCTATATTCCATATCATTCCATAAAACTATGCTTGTGACTCGTTTACACAAAACGACTTGTTTTTGTTCAGTTTTGTTATTTACATTCAATAAAGTTTCTTCGAAATCAGCTAAATGATAAGCCAGATGAATGATTCTGACCTCTCTTCGTCTTCATATTGATTGGAGTTAAGGTAACCTCTGCATAATTAGTATGACTCAACACCCGTTGAAATTAGGGGTGTACCAATTTGATGGGTCCTCGATTACTGGTCTCTTTTATTTATATTTGGTACTGCTTTGGGGTTTTCCTCTGAAATGTTTTAATTTGTGACAATGAGGTAAAGAAAAATCAGGTTTCCCCATTACTGTCTTGGCATGATAGAAAGAAGAGTGGTATAGAGTCTGTCCCTGACCGCACAAATCAGCTGTGCAAAAAGGGGGGAGGGGATGGTTTTCCGCAGAAGATTTATCAAGCTATAAAAAGTGTCCTTAGATCAGTTTTTCCTGGAAGCACCAGGAAACACAGGCAAAAGTATTCATCCCTTCGGAATGAGAACAACTGTTATCCGCCCCCATTTTGAATTGGCTTCATGATGTCATTGCATAGCCAAGTGCTTTTGGGGGCAATGCAACAATACAAAAAAATAATAATACCACTACTATCATGTTGACCATATGATTCCTGATTGGCTGGGCTCCTCATCAAGAAGGAAAAAGCACTTTAAAAATGCACTAAGTCAGCTACTGACCAAGGCTTCAAATAGCAAAGAGCGAGGGAAGTAAGGCAAAAGGGCAGCATTCGTTTTGCAGCTGAAGAAGCACTTGTGAAAAATTGGTGCCACGCTATGTATACCAGAAAGGCGTGACATCCAGACTGAGAAAAGGAAACACCATTTTGCCATGTCAGTCATGTGCAGATAGGAATGTATCCTGCAACGGTAGGTGGAGGTCTACATGCAGTTCCTCAGCCCTGCCCATTAGCCAGGATCGCAGACATGTAGCCATTTAAAAAAGACAAAACCTGACAATCAGATGTTCAGGAGGGAAAGCTGGAAGACTAATTTTAGTCTCCCTGGCATTTCCTTTTCTGCCAAATTGCTGTTCAGAGAGGTTCCAGATTCATTCTTCTTCTTCTTTGTAAATAATTTTTAGTAATTTTCAATTAAAAACATCCCAGTTAATGACAAATTCAATCTATATATATACGCGCACAGCTGGAACGTTTTGGATAGTAAACAATATTATATGCCCTCACGGTATACCACTAAAAAATAACAGGCATGACTGAGTCCATTAATTTCAGTGGATCTTCTCCAAGTATGTGGGACATGGGTGGTGCTGTGGGTTAAACCACAGAGCCTAGGACTTGCCTATCAGAAGGTCAGCAGTTCGAATCGCCGCAATGGGGTGAGCTCCCTTTGCTTGGTCCCTGCTCCTGCCAACCTAGCAGTTCGAAAGCACGTCAAAGTGCAAGTAGATCAATAGGTACTGCTCCGGCAGGAAGGTAAACGGTGTTTCCATGCACTGCTCTGGTTCGCCAGAAGCGCTCAGTCATGCTGGCCACATGACCTGGAAGCTGTACGCCAGCTCCCTTGGCCAATAAAGCGAGATGAGCGCCACAACCCCAGAGTCGGCCACGACTGGACCTAATGTTCAGGGGTCCCTTTACCTTTACTCCAAGTATAATTTGGTTGGAGACAACCCTTTCTCTTTAAATGGTGTTCTCTCCCTCAGATCTCTGCAATTCCAAATAAACCTAAATGACGCACAGTGTTCTTTTACATGCTGAACATGTTTGCTGTTATGTGTTATGTACCAGCATGTCCTGCAATTGGGATTCAAGTGCTGTGCCTAAATGGTCGAAGGCTTTGTGAAAATTAAACGAAGCAGAAGATGTACTCATTCATATGGAAAGCATTTTGAGACCACCAGAACTAAATCTGCAGCAGGATGCTGTGCTAAAATCTCAAGCATGAAATACCAAAAAAGGGACAATCTCGAGTTATTTAACCATTCTGCTTCCAGTGGTGGCATCTCTCCCCTTGATATACCTAGTTCATAATATCAGACATTTCAGATTGTACATTTATGACAAGAGATGCGAAGTTCTTCATCAGATGCTTACATGAGCTGGATGCAAACAACTAACTTCCATAAAGTAAGGTAATGGAAGCATCTATAAGTTTAGAACATATATATAATATAGACAGACAGACAGACAGACAGACAGACACACACACACACACACACACCTCATGTATCCCTGTAAGGTAGGTTAGGCTGAGAGACTGAGAGACAGTGGCCGGCCATGGTCACCCCACGAGCTTCATGGAAGAGCAGGGATTTGAACCCTGGTCTCCCAAGGGGCTAGTCCAACACACTAACCACTGTACCAAACAGGCTTGTCAGTGCTTTTGGGCTGGGAGAAATGCCACTTCTACTCACAAGAGAGCTGTAGGAAAGGCTTGTTTGGCTCACTTGTTTGGCTCATCCCACTATTTCCGATTGCCCTATTTTTGTATTAAATCCAATAACAGTTGAACATTAATTAATTAATTAATTAAATATCATGGCCACTGGTCCCATCGCCTCCTGGCAAATAGAAGGGGAAGAAATGGAGGCAGTGAGAGATTTTACTTTCTTGGGCTCCATGATCACTGCAGATGGTGACAGCAGTCACGAAATTAAAAGACGCCTGCTTCTTTGGAGAAAAGCAATGACAAACCTAGATAGCATCTTAAAAAGCAGAGACATTACCTTGCCAACAAAGGTCCGTATAGTTAAAGCTATGGTTTTCCCAGTAGTGATGTATGGAAGTGAGAGCTGGACCATAAAGAAGGATGATCGCCAAAGAAGTGATGCTTTTGAATTATGGTGCTGGAGGAGACTCTTGAGAGTCCCATGGACTGCAAGAAGAACAAACCTCTCCATTCTGAAGGAAATCAGCCCTGAGTGCTCACTGGAAGGACAGATTGTGAAGCTGAGGCTCCAATACTTTGCCCACCTCATGAGAAGAGAAGACTCCCTGGAAAAGACCCTGATGTTGGGAAAGATGGAGGGCACAAGGAGAAGGGGACGACAGAGGAAGAGATGGTTCGATAGTGTTCTGAAAGCTACCAGCATGAGTTTGATCAAATTGCGGGAGGCAGTGGAAGACAGAAGTGCCTGGCGTGCTCTGGTCCAGGGGGTCACGAAGAGTCGGACACGACTAAACGACTAAACAACAACAACAACAAAGTGAAAGATAGAGGAGGCATTTCCCCCACATTCGCACTATTTCAGATCACTTGCAACAACAGGAACGCCTTTATTTTTGATCAACTCGCTTTGCAAGCCCCAAGTAACAGTGATGATAAATATTTTATATGGATATATATACTAAGTGCATAAGTCAAAGGCACTGACCTATAAGCTTTTTAAAATGGCTGACTCGCACTTTTTCACTTGCATTGATGCATTGCTTATTGACGAAAATAAAGTAAACCACAAGGTATGTTTTTAATTGCACTGGGTTTGAGTGTGGGTTTTTTTTTTTGCATTTTAGGCTGCAATCCCATATACCGTACACTTGCCCGGGAGTTAAGCCTCATTGAGATCAATGGAGCATACTTTTGAGAAAGCATGCATTGGTTTGTGCTGTTAATCTTGGAAGTTTCCAAGAACAGGCCTCCAAAGCTTAAGGAAAACATTGTCCTCGTAATATTCCGCATTTTTCATATTTGCTGGTGCCTAGTGCTCAAAAGGAAAAAAGGGGGAATGGCTTTTCAGTGCTATCTATTGGCAATTATTATAAGCACTTGCATTAGCCATTAACATGCCTGATTAATTGAAGGCACAATAAATAAATTAATTGTCACTGTTGGAAAATTCAGCCAATTTAATCAAGCTGCACATTGCACCCCTACATCTGATGACAAGTCTGAATGCTAGCAAGAGAAGAGTCTGGGCAAAATTAAACTTCTGAGAAACGAGGTCATCATTGCTGTCTGAGAGAGCAAACAGACTGTCACGCCAAGCTAGACTTCCACGTGGGACTCAACACTAAGAGAGAGTGGCAGGTTGTCTTGTCTGACCTCCCCCCCCCCCCCAAGAAAAAACCACCTCAGCAATTTTAGATAGAAACCTTCACTGGAGGGAATGTAGCTGCCTCTAAAATTAATTTCAGGCTTTACCTGCTGTCCATTTCAGGTGCCTTCAAGTTGCAGATACCTTTCCCATTTGATGCTCTACACCAGGAGTGGGTGAACTTTTCCTAAGCAATGGGATTTCCTCTCACAAACTTTCAGGTCCCACATGCCAGTGGTGAAGGAGGGACAAGGGAAACAGTAGGGGAAGCAGCAAATGGAATTTTTTACCTTCGCACAGTTTCTGCTCACAGTCACAGGCCTCTCTCTATCCTCCAAACAGGGAAGAAGGAAGAAATATCAGGGTTCAAAGTTACATTCCAGGAAGGTAACAACACCAAAGGATGAAGTAGTGTGGCTTGGGGAGAGGGGATGCAGCTTTACAAAATGGACATGAGCAGTTAGCATTCTTTTTGAATTGTATCTGCTCCTCTAACCAGATCCTCTGACGGACAAGTGGCCTTAGCACTAAGCAAACCTTGACAGCTGCTCAAGGTAGTGTTTGTTTGTTTTTTTGTTGAAGTTATGGGTAAAAAGCATTTTCCTTTTCCTTCACTCACTTTTACCTGCCTGCTTTTGCTAATCAGGAAGAATAGGCTCCTCTCTTAGGAGAGCAGCTGACTTCTGCAGAGCAGCCCTGGGCATTATTCTCATCTCAAAGCTGTCTTTGAATATGTGAGGCTGCAATCCTGTACAGTGGTAGCTCTAGTTAAGAACTTAATTCATTCCGCAGGTCCGTTCTCAACCTGAAACTGTTCTTAACCTGAAACACCACTATAGCTAATGGGGCCTCCTGCTGCCGCTGCGTGATTTCTGTTCTCATCCTGAAGCAAAGTTCTTAACCCGAGGTACTATTTCTGGGTTAGTGGTGTCTGTGACCTGAAGTGTCTGTAACCTGAAGTGTATTTAACCTGAGGTACCACTGGGAGTGTGGGACGCAGGTGGCGCTGTGGGTTAAAGCCTCAGCGCCTAGGACTTGCCGATCGAAAGGTCGGCGGTTCGAATCCCTGCGGCGGGGTGCGCTCCCGCTGCTCGGTCCCAGCGCCTGCCAACCTAGCAGTTCGAAAGCACCTCCGGGTGCAAGTAGATAAATAGGGACCGCTTACCAGCGGGAAGGTAGACGGCGTTTCCGTGTGCGGCTCTGGCTCGCCAGAGCAGCGATGTCATGCTGGCCACGTGACCCGGAAGTGTCTCCGGACAGCGCTGGCCCCTGGCCTCTTAAGTGAGATGGGCGCACAACCCCAGAGTCTGTCAAGACTGGCCCGTACGGGCAGGGGTACCTTTACCTTTACCTTACCACTGGGAGTAGAGATGGGGAGGACATTTGATTAACTTCACATTTTGAAACCAACTTAATTCGCACTTCTCAAAATACGCAACCAGAACGCAGTCATCATTCAAAATAGGTGCTTTTCTAAATTTTGCAGGGAAGCTCTCCAGCCAAGTATCATGTACAGAAATGCATGCATAAAAATATGATGAAAAATTGCTTTACAGGAATTAGCATATTAGGCAAAATGGCATAGAAACCTGTGCAAATTAGGAAAAGTTCACAATCCATGCTGATAAATGCTCATGAGGACTTCTTTTTTTAAAATGAATTTGCAGACCAATGTGGAGATGTGGAGAAGTGAATTTAAGGCTGGAAAAAATGAGAAACTCAGAGAAGCCAAATTGACAGATTCACCCAGACAGATTATCTGGGAGTAAGCCCCCTGACTGAACTCAATGAGTGGCATTCAACTAAGTAGACCCACTGTAATTAATGGCATAAGTGGGACCTATTTCTGAGTTAACACATGTAAGTTTGCACTATAAGGTAATCCTGTTTTCATTCTGAGGAATGGGGTGGTGTCATGCAAATCAGTCAATGCAGATTGATGCCAGTTAATACATAGTGGGGCATATGGCTGTTTCTTTTGTGTTACCCAACGATACCATGTTTATAAGCTTTCCTACAGGCCTCCTGGTCTAATAATGAAATATTAACAGGAAATCTGTCTCATCATACTGGCCTGTTTGTAAAGGCACTCGCTGCCTCCAGGATAAAAGGCTACCTGCAGTGTGCCTGCATGCAATGGAGGAAAGAAAGGAGCAAACACTGCTTTGCCCCTAATTTGTTTTGACAGATCCCTCCTCCACCCGCTACACACACACACACTTTGCAGGCTCCTGGCAAGATAGATTCTGGATTGTAGATCAAAAGATAAGATGCCTTAAACGGACTCTTCACACTGCGGAAGAATTAATCAGCAGAGATGAAAGTTTTGCCTTCTTGTATTTGCATATTCCCTGTGAACTAAAGCAAGTCACTGTGCTGATTTCTAAGCAGGCCCAGCTTAAGGTATTTTATCATCCTTTGTCAACCTGGTGCCCTCCAGTTGTTTGGCTCTTCTGGGGCTGATGGGAGATGTAGTCCAAAACAGCTGGAGAGCACGAGGTTGGCAAAGGCTGCCCTTCTTACAGATGCTGAACAGTATAACATCGGTGCAGGGAAGTATACGGCCTTGGTCCTGTATACCTGAAGGAGCGTCTCCACCCCCATCATCCAACCCGGACACTGAGGTCCAGCGCCAAGGGCCTTCTGGCGGTTAGTGTCCTACTTAATGTTGCCTATTTACCTCCCCTGCACCATCCCACTGACCTAAAAAATTATTAAACGTATATAATAGTTAATAATAATAATTTTATTATTTGTACCCTGCCCATCTCATTGGGTTGCCCCAGCCACTCCGGGCAGCTTCCAACATATATAAAAACATAAAACATTTCACATTAAAAAGTTTCCCTATACAGGGCTGCCTTCACAACTGCTTGAAAAGCCACCAACATTGGCCTGAAATGTCATTGACCAGTGTTGTCTTAGATCTCACCGGGGGCAATAACACTGGGGAAGCATCACAGAACAAGTATTTGTTCAAGTAAGTAGGTAACAGGTAGGTATTTTTATGTCAATGGAGGATTTCATTTCCTGCATCTGGTGAAGTATACTTTAGTCCATGAAAGTTTATGCCATAATAAAATTATTTGTTAAGGCACTCCATGTTTCTTTCTTATTGTTGAAAAGAATTCTTATTTCTTTATTTTTTTAATTCCAAAGACTGAGCAGTTACCCCAGTGTACCCCCTTCTTGGAGATTTTTAAGCAGAGGCTGGATGGCCATCTGTCCTGGGTGCTTTAGTTGAGATTCCTGCATTGCAGAGGGTTGGACTAGATGACCCTTGGAATCCCTTCCAACTCTATACTCTTCCAAAAATAATAACAACAGTAAGCCGTGAGCCCCAGAAAAGCTACTGCCTTCTCCACTTATCTCACTTGCAGTCTTTGTCCCCCATTAAAACACTAGGTCTCCAAGCATACAGTATATCCCACTGCATTGAAACCCACAGCCCACCTATCTTGTTGAAAACGGTAATGAGAAATGATAGCTTCCCCTGCCTAGAAGCCATGAGGTGGTTATATTTTATGCTTGTCATAAAGGTCAAGTGGAAAGAGCAACGATCCATGAAAATCCCAGCAGAAGAGGACCAAGGAACTGAGAGGGGCCCATCCTTGAATAAACTCCAGAATAATTCCATGAATTGATGGGGTGGTTAGGGGTGGGCGGGGCCTGCACTTTTCTTTCTCTGTTTGTTTCTCCCTCTTTTCGCTAAATTCCTAAACGCCACCCAGAATGAGAGAGTCATACTGCAATCTTATGCATGTACACCTGGAAGCAAGTCCCACTGAACTCAGTGGGGTTTACTTCTGAGTAGACATATACCGGGTTGCACTGTCAAAGTACTGTTTGTTGCACTTGGTTTGATTTTTTAGAAATGCAACTAACTGTCAGGGTATCTGCCAAGACAATTATAGAAACGAGGAACATTTTCTCATTCTAAAAAGCTCATTCAGGGGATAAGAAATCCCAGACTTTTCCCTTAGGGCTACTGCCAGGTGCCCTTTTGATTTTCCCCAAGCTCACAGAAAAGGGGTGGGCAGACTTGAAAGAGTGTAGGATCCACTTTGGTTGTAACTAAAACCTTGAGATCTATCTCCCAGAGCTGAGTACAAATCACAGACATTTAGAATTAAAGATTTCCAAGCCTGAGAATTACTTTAGAGCATCAGAACCAAACAGAGTCCACAGTCCTTCTGCACAAAAATCTATTGTTGCTTACCCCAGGGTTTCTTCATTTCAGCCATATAATTTTGAGGGAGAGTCTCTTTGTTGCTGCTATTTTTTAGTAATCACTCAAGAGATCTACTGGTATATCGCAATTTACCTTCTTCCCACCTCTTGCTGTTTACTGAACAGTGCCTGCATAGCTGGGGAAACCACTTAATTGTGTTAGAATTCCTGATCTGTGATTGCAGTCATGGGATTTTTGTCTTTCACATGATGTGGTATGTTTTGACTCCACAGAGTGGGAAGTGACGGAGACAGGATGTTTGTGCTACTGTGTTTCGTGATGTGGGACTATTGTCCTTTGTTCTTTTTCTCTTTGCTGCCTGATGCTAGAGAGAGAGGGAGCCATGTTGCAGTGCTCCGTGTGTGTTTATATGTAAATAAAATAGATAGCCAAAATGCTGAGTTGCTGAGGTCTGTCACACGCATGATGAACAAACTCTGTGAATCCCTAAGTGTGCCGGTGTCAGTTGGCATCGGTCGCTGTGATGTTCAGGCAGAAGAAAGCTTATGAAGCTCCCAAATGATCGACCAAGAGGGAGAGAACATGTCTGTCGGGCATGTGTCTCTGCCAGGGTCCTACTCAAGTGTAGGCTGAACTCCTGACAAATTGACCTCAGAGTGTCATAAAGCAATACAAAGCAAAAGCATATATAAAACATTTAGATAACATCTTAAAACGTAAAACCTACAGCCTACAGCAAATAGATTCAAAGTCACCAGGGACAGTAACTTTCAGCCATCAAACACGTGTGTAAACAGGGATGTTTGTAAATTCCTCCTGAATGTTAATAATGAGGGGGAAAGGTGCACCTCAGCAGGGAATGTATTTCACAAAGGGAAACAACCACCAAGAAGGCCCTGTCATGGGTTAACACAAAATGGGCAACCCCCAGTGATGGCACCACCAAGGGCTCCTCCACTGCCAATTGATATACCGTATATGCTGCTCTCTGTCTTATATGCACCATTTTGCATTCTCTTTTCCACTTTGCACTATTTTGAATTGCTTCATTCATGTACTGTACTGTTTTTGGTTCAGCTTAGCATTACATGTGAGTTCAGGCTCATGGTGTATCTCCCACAAACAAAACACAAGCTTTAAGCCAGGAACAAACCTTGCTTTGTGCACATGGTTAATTTGGAATGAAACAGACCACAAGACCAGGTTTGCACTGTGGCTAAGCTCCCACTGCCATGTCAACATCAGGAGAAGAGCACAGCAGTAGCAGTTTTCTCACTATTTGCCAGCTTGTTTGCCTCTTCGCCATGGTTTAGCTTAGCATATTGCATGCAAAACAGGCCTCTGTATTACACAGAGACACCTAAAGATGAATCTAAGCTTGCTCCACCACCCATCAGCTCAAGAGTGCCAAATTAGTATGGGCAGTCTGAACTGCAAGAGAAAATGCCGTCAGGTTTCATAAAGCTTTCAGAAAAGGAAAGGCTTCATCAACAGACACTGTGATACTCCTAGGAATCACCGTGTGACTGATTCTGAAACGCAAGGTCTTTGTGAGAGAGGTCATTAAATGTCAATTAAAAAACAGAAACACTTCTAGAAGACTTTCCTATATGCATTTACTGTTGGTTTACTTGTTTTAATCTTTGTAAACTATCTGGAAATCATTGACGAATAGAGATATATACTAGAACGTATCTGCTGTTGTTGCTGTCTCACCAATGGTGGTTCATGGTGGGCAGCGGCTGTGGAAGCTCAGGCTCAATGACCCGAGTCTGCACTAAGAGACAGGCAAGATGGTCTCTGGCCTCTTCAGCAACCTCAGCTTTTGCAACTGGAATCTTTCAGGGCTCCACCCTCCCAGAACAGGTGGGAAAAGGCCTGCAAGGCAGGGAGCAGGTCTTCCAAGACCTACAGTCAAGGTGGTCTCTTTTTATTTTGATGCCCCCATATTTTCGTCATTTATCTTTCTGAAAGTCCAGTTCTATACAAAAAGGGAAATTGGCTCTATATAACTGGTGCAGCATTTAGTTTGGACATTTCTTTTTTAAATAAGGGGTGGGGCACTCATCCTAAATGTGGCCTCTAAACACCCTCTAGTGGGGAGAGAGACCAATGTATCCCTTGCGAATGAACCAAACTTTTGTCATTCATTCTGCAGCAACTTGCCCACTGTTTGAATTTAAATAGAGTCAGAATATAACACTTTTATTAAAAAGTGGAGATCCCACAGGAATGAACTTGTTATGACTGGCCCAAAGAGCAGGTCTCGCTCTGCAGGTCTTGCTCTGGCCAATGCCTGGATGGGAGACCACCTGGTGCTCCATGATGGAAGAAAGGTGGCATATAAATGTAAGGAAATAACCCAACTCATGCAATAATGATAATCTAAAGAGAGGGACATGCACTGAAGCTGAACATTGGTAGATTCTGGACAGATTAAAAAGGGCACTTCTTCACCCAGTTAAACTATGGAAAAATTCACTCCTATGAGAGACAGTGATGGCCACCAACCTGGATTACCTTAAATGAGGATTGGACATATTTGTGGAGGATAAGGCTATCAAAGGCTACTACCCATGATGCTCTGCCTTCATGGTTGGAAGCAGTTATGCTTCTGAGTACAGTGGTATCTCGGGTTAAGTACTTAATTCATTCCGGAGGTCCGTTCTTAACCTGAAACTGTTCTTAACCTGAAGCACCACTTTAGCTAATGGGGCCTCCTGCTGCTGCCGCGCCGCCAGAGCACGATTTCTGTTCTTATCCTGAAGCAAAGTTCTTAACCTGAAGCACTATTTCTGGGTTAGCAGAGTCTGTAACCTGAAGTGTATGTAACCGGAGGTACCACTGTACCAGTTGCTGGAAGCCACAGGAGGGGAGAGTGTGCTTGTGCTCAGGTTCTCCTTGCAGGTTTCCCACAGGCATCCGGTTGGCCACTGTGAGAACAGGATGCTGGACTAGATGGGCCATTGGCCTGATCCAGCAGGCTCTTCTTATGTTCAAAGAGATAAATTTGTACAGGTCTTGTGGTGTGGTTCCCCCACCCACCCCAATACTTCAATATACTGTGATGCACCAAGAAGCAATTTGGGAGATTGTGTTGGAGTTGGAGTAGAGGGGAAAAAAACTCATTTGTTTACTCCTCTCTAACATATATATTTCTGCTTGGCCTATCAAAGGTAAAAGCTAAAGGACCCCTGGACGGTTAAGTATAGTCAAAAGGCCATTTTGGGGTTGTGGCCCCCATCTCGCTTTCAGGCCGAGGGAGCCGACATTTGTCCACAGACAGCTTTCTGGGTCATGTGGCCACCATGACTAAACCACTTCTGATGCAACAGGACACCGTGACAGAAGCCAGAGTGCACGGGAATGGCGTTTACCTTCCCACTGCAGCAGTATCTATTTATCTACTTGCACTGGCATGCTTTCAAACTGCTAGGTTGGCAGGAGCTGGGACAGAGCAATGGGAGCTCACCCTGTCGTGCGGATTCAAACCGCCGACCTTCCAATTGGCAAGCCCAAGAGGCTCAGTGGTTTAGACCACAGCACCACCCGCTCCCCATGATTGGCCTATAACACCATTTTGCACACACTTTTAACACACCGTGCACACAAAGCAGATGGGCTGTATATCCATAGCCCTGTCACATAATCAATGATGGGCAGATCAGATGTTTGGAGCGGAGAAAAAGTACGGCTCCCTCTCCTCCCCCAAACAGCTGATTGGTGCTATTGTAAATTATTTGATGGGTCTACATGTATACTGCCCCGGTTGTTGGATTGCTGCTCACAGCATCTGTTCTCATGCATCATTGACTATCTGGCTAGGAATTTGGTCACAGAAGTCTGCACCTGTGCGCAAAGTACCTCTGGCTGGATCAGAGAAGAAATCTCTGTGAATCTAACAAAAGCTCATTACTATTTAATGAACAGCTGTGGAAGCTCACAGCAAAACACCGTTCTAGAGGAGAGAAGCTCCATACCATTACTGGTGGGCAATGCAGGCAGAGAACATGTGTTGAAAGCAGGTTTAATCCCCAGCATCTCCAGGAAGGGTTGTGAGGGACCTGTCTGAGCTAGATGGTCTTACTCAGGATACAGCAGATTCATGTGTCCTTAGGATCAGAGGCAGAGGAGCATTTTGGTCAGCAGCATGGAGCTGCATGATTTCTGACTTGTCAGGCACACTCAGCATGGGTGGAGGCTACTGATATTGGTCTGACTTGTCCAGTGGGATTACCGTTCAGTAGGCATGCATCTCATCCAGATGTCACTCTGCTTCTGCCCTGCAACCTTTGCCAAAAAGGACTCTTCAGTGACCACTTTCTACTTGCCACACCATTGCAGGTTGCTGCTGTGTTGTTGTTTTTTTAAAATCCTATAAATAAATGTTAACGTTCAGTTCTGTTTTTTTAAAAAACCAAAACACATTTATTACTCCACAAATGCAATGACTTTTCTGCAGATACCTGCCAAAATAAAAACAATCCCACAAACATATTGCTGTAACTGAAACGTCCTCGTAGAACAGACTGTTCCTTTTCATGCAGTAAAACTTACAGAAATGAACGAACCTTGTTTACAAAGATATTTTACAAAGTAAAATTGTACTGTAATAAACCGACAAAAGAATAGTCACTCTCAATCCCATCGGCATCTTAGCTTTCTATTGCCAACACAGGTGTTTTGCATTTGTTTTTAAATAGTACTTCTCTGAGGTTAATCCCCATGAATAGTTTGCATGTACAATGATGGCTCCTGCTGATAAACTCGAGAAGTGACTGACTGTAGCTCAGGTTGCACCAAGTGAGCTCCTAATTCAGAGATCTGCAAGCCCCATCTACTGCATTCATTAAACACCATATGATATATGGTTATCTCTCTCTCTCTCTCTCTCTCTCTCTCTCTCTCTCTGTGTGTGTGTGTGTGTGTGTGTGTGTGTGTGTTTATATCTTACCATAACGGTGAAATGTTCAGATGTGAGGGCCAAAATCACATCAAGATAACCTGAATGTGAAGTTGCCAGCTCACCTACAACACTAGAAGCTCTGCTACTATTTTACCTCCCAGGCTTCTCTTGCTAACTCTCCACCGTATTATTATTTTTTTTAAAAAAAAAACAACAACTGTGGTTGGCTTGCAGCCTTCCACCAAAGAAACTGAGGGTGGCATACATGCGCCCGGTCCCATTTTATTCTCACAGAAAGCCTGTGAGGTCAGTTGGGCTGAGACATAGGGACTGGCTGATTAGCCCCACAGCCAAGTTGGCATTGGACCCTACCAGTCAACACTTGGTCCACTGTACCAGAGCAGCCAGTCTGGTGCCTTCAAGATATTGTGGGATTTCAGCTCCCATTGGCCAGTCTGGCTGGAACTGATGGGAAGTTATAATCAAATGACATCTAGATTGTACTATGTGGGCTTTCTTTGCAATAGGCCTTTCCATGTGGTTGACCAAGTGGTATACATTTGACCAAGGTTCTGATTGTGGGCTTCTCACAGGCACCTGGCCACTTTGGGAAGAGGATGCTGGACTAGATGGAACTTCAGCCTGATCCAGCAGGGCTTGTCTCCTGTTTTTATTGTATGGCACCATTCCTGCTTCCATCAACAAGAATGCTTCTGTCCAAGTCTTGGTCCCTTTCAGCATTTACAGTGATTCACCATCAACAAGAGTGAGAGGCATTAACTCACATATTTACTGGTATGCAAAATTTACAGACAAATGATCAGGGCATGGGCTGCTTTTTGGACCTTAGCGCCCATCCCCATTGGAATGTTTTACAATAGCCACGGTCCACACCAAAGCGGATTTGATTACCTGCTTGTAACACAACAAATTCTAACTGCTGAAACAAGCCAGTTCTTCACTTGCTGACTGACGATTGATACCAATAACCATTGTGCTCAATATAAGCATTTATTTTAGAGTTATTTCTTAGAAACCACAGGTCCCTGTGATTGCACCCCACACGTATCAGGTATTATAGTGAAAAGTACATAGCTTTAGTAAAGTACATAGGAACAGGCTTTAAAAATACATAAATTCCTCGTCTAAAAGATTGTGCCTCAATCAAACCCTCGATTCCTCAAAGTCAGTGTGCTATATTGTGTATCAGGAATGCAGTACAGTATTGGCAGAATAAATGACTCAAGGACAGGGAGGAAGTGTAGCTTTCCTGGGAAGAAGGAAATCACCCTGCTAAATCACCCTGGAGATTGCAAGTCCACAAGGGGGACCTCCTAACAACTCCCAGCACCCTTAACAAACTACAACTCCCAGGATTCTTTGCTTAAAGCGGCACGGCACCAATTTAAAAGGACAGAGCAGATGTCGCTTTTCCATGAATCAAGTAGCCAATAAGAAGAAGAACGTCTATTAGCTCATTTTGAATGAAGATAATGTTTTTAGATGGTATCAGAGCTGTTGCTGTTGTTTTAAGAAAATCATGGCAGAATCTTCGACACAATGGTAGGTGCACAGCACACACTCCTTCCAAGAGTCCACTTGGAGGAAAGGATGAATAATTCAGCATGTTAAATCTGCGACGGATGAATTCATCACAGCAGAGTAACAGAGCAAGCAATTGCCAACCCACACTTAAGTGTGGGATTCAAGCTGGAGTATGTGTGCCGCGAAGTCTCTTGTGCTAATGCAGCTGAATCAGTTGACTAACCGAGTTGGCGCTTTGACTCTAAGCACTTCTGCTGGCATAGATGGCAACACCTGCAGCGTGATATTCCTGCAGTACCAGCGTAGCACCAGGTATTGTGAGACTGTGCTACCCCTTCCAAAAGTGAATAGAGTTTCATGGGGGGGGGGCTGCCATTCCCTTGGTTTGGGCTAGGGAGAGGAACTGATAGGAAAAACTTTGGCTTCTTTGAATACCCCTACACTGTACTCCACCAGCAAACTTGAATTTTGTTCTTCGTGAAATTTTGGTTGTGCACAATGCTCATTTCCTAACCAAACTCCACATAAAACTGTGGAAAAGGCAACTACGTTTTGGTTGTTGTCTGTACAAAATTGCTCCGCACCGGTTATGCCGTGTGCTACGTTTGTGGAAATTAAAATGGAAAGCAAACCATCGAGACCAAAAATATTCGTGGAAACCCCACGCTAAGGGAGTCGGTGTGAATTCCATGCAAATCACTGTTCCTTAGCAGTGATGGAATATAAAGGAACTTGTTACAGCACTGCTACAGAGGTAGTTGTAGCTTCGTAAGTAAGGCTGTAAATTGGTTCCTGTGTTCGTAGGACCTTGGTTCCAACCCTGGCATATTGGCCTGTAGCAGGCACCTCAATAAAACAGCAGGGCGAGGGAGAAATGTCTTGAAAGTAAAAGCATGCTAAGTTCACTTTCCTACAGGAAAACACAACTGGAATGCAAACATGGCAATCTCATAGACAGCTGGTAACAAACAGCTTTGAATTAAAACACTTACGATATTTATGTACAACACATATATTTACTGTCCTAGAACCAGGGGTTCTAAGCGCTTTTATCAGAGTAACCTAAAGCCCACTGGCAGTGCAATCCTATGTAAGTCTACTCAGAACTATGTCCCACTGAGTTCAATGAAGCTGATTCCCAGGTAAGTGTGAACAGGATTGCAGGATAGGGAAGAAAAGGGCTTCTGAAACATTGAAAAAGGCAATATCCACAGCTGGAGAAAACATCGGACCTCTCCTGTCCTCACAAGAAGTTGAGACAGACATCCTATGCAATACATTAAAATACACTTAGAATGACGCAGACAAAAAAAAGCGCATCAACGCATCACTTCCTGCATAACTAGGGCATTGCTTTATAGCTATCTCATCTACATCCAGCCAAACTAGTGCCCTGCTCCTTCATTATGAGTGAAGAAAACACTAACCTCTATTAATATGCTTGTAGCTTAAACAGCTCCTTGTTAAGTAAGGATAGCTTTGTGAAACAATTCGGCATGTTTAGGAAAACACTCTACCTTGCAGCAAAACCATTTTAAAATTCCATGCTGCAAAAACCCAGCATATCTGACCCTGGACAGGACCATTGGAAAAGATCCATTAATGCTGAGACTGGGCTCTCTGAAAATCATGTATGGCCGAGTTGTCACTGTATTGTCCCAGTTGAACATACAAGTATTTTGCAACTGCCACGGTCCGTAAGAACTCTCTAACGCTCTGAAAATACCAAGAGACAATCTTGCATGCATGAGCCTTAGCTGGCATATTAAGGATGGTCCCATAAAAGTGAGCTTCCAGTGGCTTCTGCCCCCTTTCCTAGTCCTCTGGGACCACTATGCATGCTTTCAATCTGCATTCTCTTGGACCTACACTGGAACTGGGTCTGGAACCCTTATCGCCTTGCCAATATCCTTCAGACCCCACTGTCTATCCCTGTGAAAAGAAAAGAGCAAAGGAAGAAATGGAACGGTTTTCACCAAAGTGTTGCATAGCAAAGTATTGGGTAAAAGAGGCGATCCCTTTCTGATGGGAAAAAAAATCCATGAGTTCTGTAAGAACTATGTGCCTCTGCTGCGGCTCTACAGTGTTGTTTTGTGTGACTCCTCTTCTTTTCTTCAACCAAGGTACTCAGTGTCCTGTCATCGGCTTGTCAGTGCAACCTGAGAATGATTTATTCAAGAGGTGCGCAAGCTCCCGGCCCCTTTGCCTCCTCTCCGTAGTCCTAGCTGCTGCCTGAGGAAGAACATACTGAGCTACACATATTCAGGTTGGAATTTTCAGATTCTGTTTCAGTCTCAGCTTCGTCGGTGGTTTCAGGAGGAGAAATGGACTCGTTCATTTGATCTTGGCTCCTCTTCAACCTGTACAAGAGAGACCGAGAGAGAAGGAAGGCTATCATGTCCGTGAGAAAACAAGGTTACGAAAGTGGTGCTTTGAGATGAAGCATGTGGTTTTTAAAATGGGGGTTTAAAATGTGTATATTTAGGGAGATTTGGTATGAGTTTCAAGCCCTCCCTTTTAGCTGATTGTGGCCTCTGGGGCCAGGACTTGTAAAAAGGGCATTCCTGAGGACATTTTGAGGGTTTACTCAGAGAATGCTGATCACTTTTAATTAATTTAATCAATTTAGAAACTCATTTCACATCACCTCCCATCGTGTTGCTTCTTGAAATGCAACCATGGAGTGGACAGAGAATCCACACAGCAGGTTATTTCTGTGAAATGAACTCCCTACCCTGTTTGAATGATTTAAATCATGCCAGCACAACTTGGGTCTAACACCCTTTTTTTCTAAAAAAAGGAACTTCATCTCAGGCCAAGCTGTCTGGTATTCTTCCTGCATTTCTGTCATTTTGCACAAATCTCTCTTTTTTTGAATTATGTATGATACATTCTTTGTTCAAGTTTCTGACATTTTGATTGCCTCAAAGTTGTAGGGAATTGTAAACTAGCTGACCTCAGGCTGTTTGTGCCGTATGCCACCCCCTCCTAATTAGAACATCCTTGTGGAATACTTTAAAAAATAAAACACCACAATTCACATTGCATTGTCACTTAGGTTAAAAATGATACTTGCATGATGAACAGAGGCATACATGCAATTTTTGTATATGAACAGTCATTAGTGCCATGATAGCTAACTGATTCAAAATATGGAGTAGGTCTGCTAGTAATAACAGTATCCCCGTCTCCCTCTTCACCACCAGGGGGCATCTATAGCATAAAGCAGCCTTCCCTAGCCAGATTCTCACTACAGTACATGTTTTAGACTATAATTCCCATCAGCTCAAGCCAGCATGACCAATGATCAGGGATGATGGGAGTTGTAGTCCAAAACATCTGGAGGACATCAGTTGGCTGGCATAAGGAGTTTAACTCTGCACCCAATTCAAATCCTGCTCAGTGGCTTGGGTGCTATGGTAAGCTAGCCTAAGGAAATTCATTGAAGGAAAGTCGTCTCCCCTTTGCACCCTCTCAGTACTTCCCAGTGTCCCAAGAAAAGCCTCCCAGGGGGAGGCCAGCATCTTCCTAAACTTACTTCTCTCTGTTAAAAATGACAAAATCTTGCTGAATTGCTTCCAGGCAATCCTGGAGGTAGTCATTTTCCTGATAAAAGAAAAGAAAACAGTTAACATGTACTTTTTGTCAAAATTTCCAAATGACATTTACTCAGGAGGGGCTGGTGGGGCGAGGCAAGTGTTCTCCCAGCCTCCCAATACTGTTGGCCACCGTCACTACAGAGAGGGGGAGTGGCAAGGTGCAGGGAGCCAATCGGACACACTTGCCACCATGTGCCACACTGCACTGAGCTCCCCACTCCACCCCACTCTCCTCCACAGTAAGCAGCAGCAGCCCACAGTGCTGGGAAACTGGGGGAACAGTGCATCTCATACTGGCTGCTCCCGAGTTGACTTATATAGCACAAATGCTAAGACCAACTTGGAAGCCTCTCTTTGGTTCCTTCATTCAGTTCTGCAATAATAATAATAATAATAATAATAATAATAATAATAATAATAATAATAATATTTATACTCCACCCATCTGGTCGGGCCTCCCCAACCACTTTGGGCGGCTTGCAACAGAACATCAAAACATGACAAAACATCAGACATTAAAAACTTCCCTAAACTGAGCTGCTTTCAGATGTCTTCTAAAAGTCAGATAGTTGTTTATTTCCTTGACATCTAATGGGAGGGCATTCCACAGGAAGGGCAACACTACCAAGAAGGCCGTCTGCCTGGTTCCCTGTAACCTCGCTTCTTGCAGCGAGGGAACTGCCATAAGGCCCTCAGAGCTGGACCTCAGTGTCCGGGCTGAACGATGGGGGTGGAGATGCTCCTTCAGGTATACAGGACCAAGGCCATTTAGGACTTTAAATTGTGCTTGGAAATGTATTGGGAGCCAATGTAGGTCTTTCAAGACCGGTGTTATGTGGTCTCAGCGGCCGCTCCCAGTCACCAGTCTACATAGCTATCAACGATTCCCTTTTTAAAAGGGAAATTCCCTTATTCCAAATAGGATTCCTCACAAGAAAAGGGAAAAGTTGACAGCTATGCCAGTCTAGCTGCCGCATTCTGGATTTGTTGTAGTTTCCGGGTCACCTTCAAAGGTAGCCCCACGTAGAGCACATTGCAGTAGTCCAGTAGCAAAGCAACTGGTGCCACATATCGCCTAAGGGAAGGTGAGTTCTCTGCCATTGCATTAACATGATTGCCTAATATGGTGGAGCAGAAGTGAGGAGCCTCAGGCCCTCCAGGTCTCCTTATTCAGCCCTTGGGACTTGCCCTAGCTCCCCACCCCCAGGCCAAACTTCCCTGCCCGGTTCTCCTCAACACCCTCATCCAAGTGGTAATACATAGCTCTGGCTTTTGAACTGTGATCGTAATCCTTGCTTGCCTAGATGCAGAGGAGCGTATGTAGAATCCTCTGACTTTTGCATGGCTGGAATGTAGCCTACTGTATACACCCACTGAGTCACACCCATTGCTCCACCTACTTCTCACCTCTGGCCCCACCCACTACCATGGGTCTGTGGGATGTTACCCTGGGACAGCCCCTTGGGCTGGTAAAGGTTCCCCCTAGAGGAATTAAATAAGAGAATGGTAGAATGCAAATGCCCTTTATTCTCACATAGCTGAAAGGAAAAACAGCACTGCCACCCTCTAGCAGAGACCAGTCTCTCATTCTTTGCAAAGTAACAGACCCCACAGTAACTCAGCACTCCATCAGTTTTTTGGGGGGTGAATTGCAAGGGGACACGTACCGATTGTGAGCTATCCTTGCTATTATCCCTGGATTTATTCTTTGCAAGCCTCTTCTTCTTCTTGTGCAGCGGCCTCGACTCCAGAATCATCTCTTCCAGCTCAAAGGTGGGGTCACAATGCAGACGGCCTTTCTGTTAAAACCAGACCAGGATATTGCCTCAAAGCCATGCGATTGACAAGCAAGGTAATTTGAGCGGCATGCCAAATTTGTTTGCAGAACAGAAAATCCCGGGCTTTCTCTTTCCCCCGCTTCGCAATACATAGGGATCAGGGACAGAAACAAATGTACTCATCTCTTCAACTTACGTTAGGCACAAATCCTGCCTCCACTTTCTTTTCGCAGATTTCGTCCCAGTCCACGTTAGATAAGTAGGAAGAAGTCTGGATGCTAGCTAAGCTTGAAAAGCGGTGCTCAGGGTTCACTGTCAAAAGCTGAAATAGCAAATGTTGAGCGATGAGACAAAGCTTGATTTTGATAGAACAGTACAAACCTGCCTTGATCTGGGCCAATTCCTAATACTACCTCTCTTACATGGCTATTGCATCTGCCTGAGTCTCACTAGAGCTGTTCAAGGGGGTGGGGACACAAAATCTAGTTTCCTGTTCATATTCATTCTAAAAATTTCATTCATTTTGTCTCCCATTTATTTGAATTGTGCCTTTTCCTTTGTTCATTCATTCCCCCATTTATTTCAGTGGAAGATCCACCTAGTCTTTTGCTTCCTATAACCCTGGTGGTTTCCATGTTTCCATTGGCCAATATTCTACTAATCCTGCACTGGTGGGATAAGCCACAGATCAGAGAGGACAAATGGCCCTTTTGTTATTGGTAGCATAAATACTAATCATGAGATGTACCGATGAAGAAGAAGAAGAAGAAGAAGAAGAAGAAGAAGAAGAAAAAGAAGAAGAAGAAGCAAAGCAATGCCACCTTCTTCACTGAACATAAGCCTATGTTCACAGATAACTCATCTTTATGCTAATCATCTCTTTATGAACCTGTTCAATGTTCAGCAGTGCATACCCTATTCATTTATTTTCAAAATGTAGACCCAGAACCCCTAGCAAAAAAACCCCATACAATATTAATAATGGCTGGCAAACATAAAGAAGAATGTTACACAAGACACAAGTAACATCCAAAACCAATTAACAAAATGTGCACCACGGAAACATTATAATCACAGATAGTTGAGGACAATCCCCCACAAAAGCTAAGAAATTAAGTAGATCCAGTCACCATTTTTTTTTAAGTCAACAAAATCAGTGCTCAACTTGTGATATAGCAAATACCTTTCTTAATAAAAAGGACCTGACCACACTGCAGACGAGGCTGGCCTTGCCATTAGGTGCCATCCTTCTAATCACAGTGGTCTGGTTCACACATTAAGCTAAACCATGGCTTATTAAATTGTGACTTAGTGTCATGTGTGAACCCAGTGCAGCAGCTTAACCATGGTTAACTGTGGTTAAACATAGCTCATTAAGGTAGTTGGTTTCTCAGCCTTGGTTAGCACTAATGATAGCTTAGTGTGGTGTGCAAACCCTGACCTTCCCCTTAACAATGGTTAAAGAGCCATCACTGTCCAAAAACTACAGAGCTATGAGCAAACTGTGGCTCTTCCTGGCTTGTGTTTCCTTTAATGGAGGAAGGAGGGCATAATAAACCAATATTTAAGTGATCATCTTTCAAACACTTCAACTTTAACTATGGTTTATAAACGATAGTTAACATTAACTATGGGTTGCATGTGGGACCCCTGTATGTGGAGCAAGTGCTCTACTTTTAAGGGAAAAAACTACACATTAGTGCTAAATGCACCTATGGGATTTTTTTTCTAAGCTAGGGATGGGCAATTGTTTTTCTGCATTGAAGCTCAGGAGAGAAGGGCTAAACCTCCTGTCCCCATGTGCCACAGTCATGATGAAAATTGGGACCTCCTGTTCCTATGATTAGTTGAGCATGCCTCCCCCACCCCACTTCTCCATGCTACACATGTAGTGTAAGATGTAGTTTGGTTCCTCCCATGTTTTGTGAGTTCTGATAAAGCACTGAAGCCAAACTTGAGGCTCACTGTATGGATCAAGCCAGTTTGGCAGAATTTGTATCTTCCAGCCATTTAACCCAACTCAGAAGTGTGGCACATGCCCCTCTCGGGTGGAGCCAGAGTGACTTCGGCAAGCAGGAAAGCAGCCGTCTGATTGCTTGAACGCTGCCAGTTAGCAACTCAACCAACAATTTCCATGCCACCATTCTAAGGCACAGGGGCTGGATGCGGCCCAATCGCCTTCTCAATCCAGCCCACGGACGGTCCAGGAATCAGCGTGTTTTTACATGAGTAGAATGTGTCCTTTTATTTAAAATGCATCTCTGGGTTATTTGTGGGACATAGGAATTCGTTCATTATTATTTTTTCCAAAATATAGTCCGGCCCCCCACAAGGTCTGAGGGACAGTGGACCAGCCCCCTGCTGAAAAAGTTTGCTGACCCCTGTTCTACAGCTTCACCGAAAAGGGAATCTTAATATGCCCTTTAAAGTTAAAGGAATGGTAGTTAACACTAATTATGATTACACGCTGGCCAGATCCTTTGCAAAAGCATGTAGAAAACTGCTTTATATTGTGTGCTTACATAATTTGTTCAATGTTATTTTCTGCTATGGCTATATTCATTTTTTTCTAGATGATGTTTGTTTTTAAGACTGGGCTGTGTTCCTACACAAATCCAGCAGAGGGCATCTGTGCTCTTGTTGATCAAGTTTCAATGGAATTGTTTCATAATGGAACTCCACTTAAAAATCAAACTTTAATTATGTATATTGTCCACCTGCCATTGGGTTACACTGGAGACGCTCAATTGCTATTACTTTTGGGGTTATGCATTTTTATATATATTTTTAACAGGATGCTGAAATCTAGCTTTTTAAAACTATCCAACATTTATAAACACAGAATGACAAGTTTCCTCTCTCACGGAAATAGGAAAACGTTATTTAATGAGGCACATATTACTTGGTAACTGTTACTGAAAAATGAACATGAGTTTCTTTATCTGAGTGCAAGGGGCTATACAGAAAAGCCACTGGAAGCCTGCATTGCCTCTAGGATATTACAGGTGGAGCCAGCAACAGAATGCTGTGACATATCCTTATCTCCTAACAACAGGACTCAAGGTTCCAGCCAGCCAGCCAGCCAGCCAGCTGTACTACAGGACATTCCATTCCATCCTAACACCAGGTTTTTTCATTCTTTTTTTCCAAATGACACTTGACAGCCCATGGCTACTGAGCATGCCCGGTTCTCCTTTGAAGGGTTCTGTTTTTGAAATTTGTCTAGACTTGTGAAACTCTTGGGGTTTTCCTGAGCACATTCCCTCTTCTTTCCCATCACTGCCCCCCTTTTGTAGCTCCAATGCTGTCAGCACTCAGCACCTATATTCACTATTAGATAGAGTGATAATTCTGACAAACTACTAGGCTTCGAAACACCCGCACTCTACCCCAAACAAGAAGTTGCAATAATTGGCTACTGTTTTCCATGCAGGAATAATGATCATGCTAATGCTGAATTCTGTACACACCCAGATATTCATATCAGTTATCTCCTTCATTTCAGTTGATGAACCTGATCTATAACATGGGAGCAGTTCCTCCAGGGAAAGGATGGCGACAGGGCTTGCAGGTAAGGGCATTCTGGATGTACATCAGAACTTGTTCACATGTAAACAATTGCTCTGTTAAGTAATAATAATAACCACAGCTTCTTACTAACACTTATTAGGGCTGTGCAATGGATTGACTCAAGGCCCAAAGCCCAAAGCCCAAAGCCAAGTCAAGCTTTAAAAAATAAGGGACCAACTGGGTGGTTGCATTATTCCTTCCCCCGAAGCAGCACCATGCAGGATTGGATCCGCTTGCTGTTAAGTGGGAGGATCCAATCCTGTGCAATACTGGTGTACCCCCTTCTAACTGTATTTTGAAACCCCATTTTAACCGTATGTTGATGTAGCATTTTTTTAAAAAACAAAGCAAAAACCTGTAAAATCCCTTAGCTCTGCCCCCAAATTGCTTTGGGGTGGATTTGGGGCAGGGTGGGTGGTGTACAGGGCAAACCAGTCTGATCCAGGGTCCACAGAATGGGGCCGCAGTGTAGATCTTGTGTGGGGCATGTCCATGCACAGTCCTAATGTTTATGAGTGAAAAAATATAACCTAATAATTAATGGCTGGTAATATTTAAACCTTGCAAAGAGAACAGCTGTAAATGAATTCGAGTCACACCAGAAAGCAGATCAGGAGCTGGAGGATCACCTCACTTGTCTATTTCATAGTCGTTTCCTTAGCATGCTAATTCCACGAATCTCAACGATGGCCCCCAGTTTAGAGCAGCCTTTGCTAACCTGGAGCTCTTCAGATGGTGCCCCTGAGACTGATGGGAGTTGCAGTCAAAAACATCTAAAGGGCACTAGGTTGGTGAAAGTTTACAGCATCCATTAGGTTGGACATTGCTATGGTCCTTCTCTAGAGGGAGTGGCACATAATCTGGATTGAGAAGCCTCTGAGCAAAGGGGCACTGCGAATATTGTTCCAAGCAGAGTAGCTCTGCATTCAAGTCCCAGAGATCCATAGCTTGCTTCCGGGCATTGCACTGGAAACAATGCACAGGGTGCCATCTGTCTGGAGGCCAAGCAATCACAGATACATGTGTGCAGCAACATGCAGGCAAGTCAGCATGAGCACGTCTCTTTGGATCAAGGCCCTTATTATTTGCATGGTGTTAATAAATAATTGCAACCCTTCCCAGATAGATAAGTTATTTACCTTTCTTAATAAGGCGACCGTGTCCTTTGACCATCCTGTTACGTACTGGACACTCACAGTGCTGAACAACTGAACTAAGGATTCCACGGGGCTGTTAGAGTGGATGTCATAAGGCCTCTGAGAAAAAGAAGAAAAAAGATATTGAAAAACTGGGGGGGGGGGGTGGAATCCCAGGCTTACTTCTGAGTAACATGAAGCACTGAAATAATGCCAAACTATCTTTTTTAAAGAGGGACATGGGTGGCGCTGTGGATCGACCACAGAGCCTAGGACTTGCCGATCAGAAGGTCGGCGGTTCGAATCCCTGCAATGGGGTGAGCTCCCGTTGCTTGGTCCCTGCTTCTGCCAACCTAGCAGTTTGAAAGCACGTCAAAGTGCAAGTAGATAAATAGGACCGCTTCAGTGGGAAGGTGAATGGCATTTCCGTGCGCTGCTCTGGTTCGCCAGAAGCGGCTTAGTCATGCTGGCCACATGACCCGGAAGCTGTACGCCGGCTCCCTTGGCCAGTAAAGCGAGATGAGTGCCACAACCCCAGAGTCGGTCACGACTGGATCTAATGGTCAGGGGTCCCTTTACCCTTTACCTATCTTTTTAAAACACTAAAGAACAGGATACCCATCCACGGAGGAGCTCATATGCCATCACTCCCAGGGACCACCAGTCAACTTCGAAGGAGTAACCAGTTCCACCATTCAGAAAGGAATGAAAGATCTCTGGAGCTGAAAAGATAAAGATGGGGGGACTCTGTTGAATGCCTCCATCCATTTTGGCTTTAGTCAGTAGCAGGCAGTGGAGCAGAACAGAGCAGAATGGGCTGGCATTGCTCATCTGGCTTCCCAATGCAGGGATCACTGACAGTAACCAAAAGGGAGAGGGGAGAGGCAGGAGAGAGGTTGGGGCAGGAGCAGCAGTCGGGGTATTTGATTGTCTCTGCTGCTGCACCCACAATGCGCCAACCTCCCTGCGGCCTGGCCTATTCTCTTATTGGTTACCGGCTATGACCTTCATGCTGGGAGGCCAGATGAGAATACCACCCCACTGGTTGCTACTGGTTTCTATGAAACTGGCTGTAAACTAACAGCTCATTCCTGTAAATGTCTATTCGGAAGTACACCCCGCTCATTTCAGTGGAATTTACTGCCAGGTTTAGTGGGTACAGGACTGCAGTACTATTGAAACAAGAATAAGATACATAGCTCTGAAAATGTTTTTCCTCAAAGGCTTGGGGAGGGGATAGGTTGTTTTCAAGCTCAAATCAAGCTGCTCATTTTGACCTTTAAAGTTTGGCTTAGGACCTAGGGACGTCAAGGGCTCTTTTCTTCCGTATGTACTTGCCCACATGCTCCAGTCATCAATGGAAGCCATACTCAAGATCCGTAGTTACCAGAAGCAGGACATTCTCTGTAGTCACACCCACTGGACTAATTTGTGCAAATGTGTGAGCTCCCAGAGAGGAGCTTGCAGCTGCTTTTCTCCTCCCTGGTCATGCCATGCTGAGCTAAGCCAAGCTTTGGTTTAGGGTGTCTTCTGAACCATGAGTTGCAATCAAGAATAAACCTTAACCGCAAGCCCGGGTTTGGCTGTCACACTTAAGCCAAACCTTGGTTTAGATGCTGCTCTGAGCTAAAAGGACAGGAAGGAACAAAGTGGCTGGGAGTCCATGTCCCACAGACTGGAATACTGTGACGTACAAACCAGATCACTCCATGAGACACTGTCAAATGAGATCCAGGGGCGTTTCTGTTTACAGAGGCAGCTAAAACTTTGCTATTTACTCAAGTGTTTGACTGAGTCCTCTTCTTTTTTTTCAGTCCTGTTATTTAAAGTGCTGTTTTTAATTGTGTCTGAAGGGATTTTTTGCTTGATGTTTTTGGATTTTGTATATTTGCTGGTTGTTCAGGGGGAAAGTGTTTTGCCTGAGTTTCTGCACCATTAATAAAAGATCTTGTGGTGGTCAGTTCTAACTGGCACAGGGGGAAAGCTACACAGGGAATCCTAAACAGTTTTATGTGGGAAGAAAATGATAAAATATGTTATTATTTAAAACTGGCAAGGTTTGGCTTACCCATATACGGCTTAGTCCCAGCTAACGCGGTTGCTCTTTCACCATCACGGATGATTGTTGCAATATTAAAATCTGTTAGGTGTGCATGGCCTTAAAAGGAAGAAAACCAGCACAGATTTTTAGAATGAAAACCCAAAGTGTCCAAGTTGTCCAGAAAGAAACTACTTCAGAGGACAACATTAATGCATGTAGTCACACCATCCCCAAATATTTTCTGTAGCTGGCTGGCAAGCAATATTAGCTCTTATTAAGATAAATAAAGCTGCTCTATAAGAATTATGTCTGGCTATTAGGCATTATGCACAGAATCTGGTGTTTGCTGTAGAATTCAGCGTGCTAAAAAAACTCAGTTTTCATTTTAAAACACAAGTTTCTAGTCCTCGTGAATTCAGAAAAAAGTGTGGGCACATATTGATGACATCTGGCAAATCCACCATTGAAGGAAGATTGCACAGGCTTTCTAGTGGTTTGGAATGAGGCTTCTTTACACCAATAAGCCACTCTTCCACAATTTCCCCAGTGTTCTCTGTTTTCCATTTGCCTCATCCCGGTAAAAAAAATTCTAGAATCATCAAAAATCTGGATCTTAGAAGCAGAATAGAACTTAATCCAAAACATGGTTGCTTAGGCATATTGATTTCAGTCGGTTTAAGTAACCTTACTCTGTGTTCCATGTGGTTTATGTTATGCAAATAAAACACCTACATCTTTATTATGCATACATATAAAATATTTGAATTTTCTTAGCGGAAGCTTGCAGATGATAACAGCAAATTAGGACTTGGGAATAAGGATCCACAAAACTTGCCTAGATTTGGAATTATTTTTCATTATCTTATGAATTCAACCTGTACATCAATACATTTTAAAAAGGGAGGGATGCTCCATCAAGACTTTCTAGAATTTGTTTTTTAAATTCCAGATTAATATATATCAGAGGAAGAATAATACAATCTTAAGTAAATCTAGAATTGTGAAGCACCTCTGCATATTGCACTGTGAACTAGTTGTGGTAATTTTAGTATAGAAGTTCTTATTCTGATCCATTGAGATTTTTTTTACAATGGGTCAAGATGACAACTTGGTATTTTGGCCAACTTATGGTATGTAATTTAGAAAACTGTACTCCTGCGTCAATATGCTCTGCAACAGGCATCACTTTCATTTAACTCTTTTCCTTGGCATCACTAGCAAAAGGACATGCTGTTCCCAGGATTCTCCTTAGAACAAGAGTAGGAAAAACCCAGCTTGCTTGAACCTCTTCTCTGTTGATAAACTAACGCATAAGCTACAGGACTTTAAATGCATGTAGGCTTATACATGTATACATGTAGGACAAAAGCTTTTAAGAAGACTGGGGTCACAGTAGGCCAGACCTTTGCCACTTCTCTTTCTTGGCTTGTGAAAAGCTACTTGATATGGGAATGTGCTGCTGCCTGAGTGAAAAAGAGCTGAAGACACCACCAGGGGGACACATGAACAAATCATCCAGCCGTCGATTGCAAACCATTAGAATCACACATTGCATGAATTCATTCAAGTGCCATCAAATCAAAGCTCACGCTGAAAAGGATGAAATGTGCCACCCTCTCTATTTGGTTCTTGAAGGAGTTTCATTACAGAGAAAAGATGACTCAGACTAAATATAACAGAGCCCGTGTTTTTAAATGTGGTTCTACCAAAGTCATGTAAAGCTGGGTCTGGGATTGGCATTTAAAGCTCCCAAAGGCAGGAGGAGTTGGACTCTCCTCCCCACTGTCTTCGCACCCATTTAGCACATTAGATTTCACAGAGGGACACAAACACTGCAGTACTCCTGGTTGGGAAAGTACAGCTTTTAACGGTTGAGGTCTGCCATCCATCCCTTGTAGTTGGAGCCCAAGATACATCCTGTAGTCTGCATAGTCCCATGGCAGATAGGGATGGGTGAATCTTGCAGTTTCAGTTCTCATTTTTCCCATCTTAAATTTGGTTCTCTGTATTTAGGTAGCAAATCATCAACGTTTTACTCTGAATTTTTCCTAGTAAACACATTGCAGCTTTGGCTAACATACTCACTTTTGCAAGCAATTTCCCCTAATACAAAACATTCCTGTATTTTATTTTCTGTTTTTCCAACTAAGTCTCCTTCTCCAAGCCCTTAGAGACAAGGGGAAAGGAAGCTGAATACAGTAAGACTGGCAGGCTTCTGCGAATCTGTTGCAGCTTCTGTCCCTACCTCTTCCTCAGCTGACTGTCCGACATCTTCAGTGTTTTCTGCCTCTTCTTCCTCTCACCCACTGAAGCCTGCTCCTTGCTTCAGCATCCAACCATTCTGCCCACAGCTTCATCCTCTGATCTGTCTTCCGTGACCCACCACCACTCCCCTGGCTCAAAGCCTTCCTCTTCTCGAGCTTCCCTAGTGGGTTCTCCTGCTGAAGCCTCTCATAATCTCATCGTCCAACCAGTTCCTGACAGGCCAACATCCCAAACCTTACATATGGATGGCAGAACTCCAGGAAAGCAACCTACATGTGGTGATATGTTTACGCTCTGAATAACTCCTGCTCTAAAGCTGTGCTGCATTCATAGGATCGTTGATAAAGACACAGAGCCCCACATGAGGATGAGCACCAATACTTGTAAATGCTATAGTGGAAGTGGAAGCCTCTGCTCCGATGAAGCTCCATGTGGATGTCATAGGAAGATGCCTTCCTATCATCTACACAGTTCAGTAAAGAGTATTCCGTAACCACACTGACTGGATGTGGCTCTTAAAAGTTTCAGGTGAGGGTCTTTCCCCAGCCTGGGGATCGAACCTGGAATCTTTGGTCTGCAAAGCATGTGATCTACCACTAAGCCACAACCCTTATCCTCTCAAAACTAAGCAGAATTATGGACTTTTCCTTTATTCCTGGCTTGCCAACCAGAAATTTAATCACAGCAAAACACTTTATTCTTGCCTCTGCCTACCCATAGATGTCAAAACTTCTTTTTAAAAATAAATAAATGTATAAATATGTACCTTTGTGCAAGGTTTCTATATCAGCAGAGGAATTACATATCAGCTGCACTTATGAAAAAGCTTTCCGGAATGAGTAATAGTAGCTACCAGTCAATGTCAATTACCACTAATTCTTCATTGAAACAAGTCTTGACGGCAGATGAACGGAATCGATTTGCTTTCGATCCAATAACCTTCTATTTATCATTCACAACCACAGAAATGCAGTATAAATAGGAAAATGTAAATGAATGCAAAAGACAAAAAAACACCAGGGGGTGAAGACTATTCAAAGGCAGAAGCAATAGAGATAATTAGCAATTTCCCCCATACCTTGTTCATCAAGGAGAATATTGTCTGGTTTCACGTCTCTGGAAAGCAAAAACAAGCATTTATGCACAAATTGGAAAAGGCACATGCAAAATGCCTCATGAGCCTACCAAACAGTGGGTTGTTGTTGTTGTTTTGAGATTTCAAAAATATTGCCCAATGCAATTAAACAAGACGGTGGGGTGAAACTCACAGAGGAAACTTGATTTGGAAAACACACACCTTAGAACAGGCTCAATAAACAAAAGAATGCTATGTTCTGAACACAGCCTGAGATTAGATCCAGTTTTCTCAGGACCTAAGAAGAGGCAACAGAGATTTGTGAATGGATCTCCCAGTTCCTTAAATGTTATAATATAGCAGAGGAGTGGTGGGAGGCACCAGCAGGGGAACCCCCAAGGTTATCCTGCATGGGAAGAAGGTTCAGAGCCAGGATATTGTTGGTGGGATGACAATGAGTGGGAAGAGGAAGAGGAGGGGACAGACTGGGAGGAGGAGGAGGTGTCAGAAACTGAAGAGGCAACAGGGTTTACTGAGCAGGAAGATGCTGGGGCAGAGAGCAATTCAGACTTGGAGGAAGGAAGCAGAGATGAGTCAGGCTGCTGAAGAATCCAGGGATTCTCCCTTTCCTGAAGTGACCAGCTCTCCTCCCCTCCCCCTCTCCCCAATCTCCCAGAACACCAAGAGGAATGAAGTGGGTGGAGCAACAAGAGACAAGGCTATAGAGTCTTAGGCTTTGGGGGAAGGAACCAGGGGAGGAGTGTTGGAGAGTGGTAGGAAAGTGGGGACCTTCAGGTCTCACAACTATCTCATTGGGGCAAGACCTACTGGGAAGAGTTCCTGTGATCACTAGACCCGTTCTGTTTTTATTTCTTTGAATAAAGAGTTGACTTCGCCTACACCGGTGTTTTTTATTGCTGACCTACTCCTTACCCCAGCTCCTGACATTTACTCAGGGGTGTAGCAAGGGGGATGCGGTAGGTGCGGTCCGCCCTGGGTTTCCTTACTCAGGGGGGTGACAAAATGGTGGGCAGCACTCACTGTGGGGCCTGCAGCATGCCCGAGCCATGTGTCTCTCCTGGGAGTGACACGGTGGCTTGAGTGCCCGCAGGCTCTGCACTGCCCCAGTCTGCCCGCTGCCTCCCCCTCAGCTGTAGGGTGGCTGAGTGGGAGGAGGCAGGCAGACTCTTTGGAGGCACCCAATCGGCTTGCTCCATCGCTGCATTTACTGCCAATATTTATTGGTCAGTTTTCTTGCCGAGATTCCACCTAGCTGAATCCAGGACTGTGCATCTGCTCTGGACAAATCCCACATCTCAAACCAAATTGGGCCAATTAAAACTCCAATTAAATATGTGGTCAGGTGATGAGAGGGGGGGAGAAAGAGATAGTGCAGGTGAAAGTCTCTACCTAGATCTCCTCCTTTCCCTCACATATTTTTAATAGCCTAGTGCTTTGCCAGGCCCCTGATTCAGCTCAGGGCCTGGATCAGACCCAGATCAGGGCAGGCATGGAACCATCTGGCCGAATGTGGGGGTGGGGACTTGCACTAGCTGCAACCAGCTCAAAAGCTCTCTCAAAGGAGCCTGATTTGTTTGATAGCTGTGCCAGTTCCCAACAGCTGGGAATAACAGATTGTGCTGTTACCTGTGTATAATATGCTGACTGCGCAAATAGTCTAAAGCTGATGCCATCTCACAGATATAGAGTTTCACCGTTTCCTCAGTGAACTGCACGTTTTGCTGGAGATGATAACGTAGGTCACCACCCAGGAGTAAATCCACTACCATGAACATGTCCTCTTCATCCTGAAACGAGTACCTGTGGAAAATTAACAAAGGTGAGTTGGGCAAACTGTGGACTTACCCATTCAGATTTCACAGATGGTGCTACCAAATGAGAGGCCTGTTTTCCCACTTCACTTACCCATGCACCTGCAAAGCAGGAACAATAAGTAGGCATCTTCAATATTTATATGTCTAAATATAACCCGTGAATTTCTCTGAGTCTCTTTTTGTCCATTGCCATCCTATATTTGCTCTAGATAAATCAATTTTGTTATTTTGTTTTGCTGATTATATGAACAGGTCCCTGTTTCATATCTTGCAAGGAGCAGCTGTCCCAGTTAATTTTACCTTGCTCATATAATCCCCGCTTCTATATCTGGCACAGTCACATGGCTTCTGTAATATGATCATTCCACACTCATTTTTTCCCAGGCATAATCAATAATGTACCAGAATATCAAGCAGGCTGTCTCTTTTCATTATTAAACAAAAACCAGTGCCATCAATGCAAATGATTCATTGGCAAGCTGGAGTTGCTGCTATCTAGCCTCTTGATGATCTAGGAGTTGAAGGGCATCCCGGGCCTGCAGATATTCTTTATACAGTCGTACCTTTGTTTTTTAACAGAATGCGTTCCAGAAGTCCGTCCAACTTCCGAAACATTCGGAAACCAAGGTGCGGCTTCCGATTGGCTTCCGATTGTGCAGGCATGCCAGACACAATAGCAGAAGCCGCATCAGACATTCAGCTTCCAAAAACATGTTCAAAAACTGGAACACTGAATTCTGGGTTTCAATCATTCGGGAGCCGAAAGGTACGAGTTCCAAGGCATTCTACAATCAAGGTACAACTGTACTGGACAATGTAGAGCTGAGCAATGGTTAAAAGTGGAAGCCAGTGGGCAACAGAGACTCACTATGGAAGGATAGAGCATCTTGATGATGATGTAAATGGCTAGGAAACAGGGGTTAAAAAAATGGAAGTGGCTCCCTGGGTGAGACAGAGTCGCTATGCAACCTTCCCAGCAGATGGGTCATTGCTGCTCATTGGGAGGGTGAGGGTGAAGGTGGGAGGGGCGTTGGCCAATCCAGTGCCCTTCCCTTGTCCCTGCCAGTAAGCAACAGAGACCGGCTTGCTGGGAAGGTAGCAGAGTGGCTCTGCCCCACCTGTCAAGCTGCTTCTGTGAAAAACTAGGGCTAGGCAAAGCCACTCAGGGGACACCCAACTTGGATCAATCCCCAAATCTTTTTTTTCCCCAACGGGTGTCCTAACATTTAATTAGAGTTTTTAAAACAGTTATCCCTCTGAACCTACTAGTAGTGGTAGTATGGACTTCTAAATGCTACTTTTTCTTTGCTGCTGTCTAAGGACTCTGCTGTCTCCTGTTATGTATTATGGCAATTTTGAAAACCAGACCTTGCATACTGCTGTGTCCCCAAACCCGCTTCTTCTAAGACTAACATGGTCCTAGGCACAACTGATGGAACAGAATCACCTCCCACCCTTCCCTAAAATCAATAAAAGAAAATAAGAGATTCACCAGAGATTCACCAAGAAGGCATGCTCAATTTCCTGCAGGATCTCCAGTTCTCTGAACACATTTCGAACCTCATCCCTTTCAACGCACTGCTGTTTATTCATGTACTTCATGGCATACATCTTCTCTGTATCTCTCTTTTGTACAATGCACACCTTGATGTCACCAAAAAAAGAGAAAGTGGCATTTAGATTCCTATGTTTCAATTCCCTTGGTTTCCCAGCTGTTGCAGCATTGTGCAAGCGATTTTCATGGTCACAGAGGACATGGTTGCTCCTGATCATGTGGCCTGTCTCAGCAAGCCAGGCATGTGCAGTTGATCCCTGCCACAGAATTAGACTTTTAGCATGCACTCTGTAACAACATAGGTTTCCAGTAGTTGGCAAAATGTCCAGTAGTATTTGCTCACAACCAGTTTGCTATGGGCAAGGAGCTGATATGCAGCACTACCAAATAGCCATCACACTTGCAGAAGCTATGAGAATTATCCCTAAGTGCTCATAGGAAATACTTTGCAATCCAATCAAAATCCTGGGGAAATTGGCAGTAGCAGAAAATTGCAGAGTCAAGCACATCATCACTCAGGAAACATTATGTATAAGTGCACAAAATTCTGAGGGAAAATGAATTCAAAGTCTGTTCCCTGTCAAAAGATTGAATACTCTAAAAAAGAAAAAAAAGTCAACATCTGATAATGTCACTTTATCAAGTGGCAAAAGGCACTGGATCTATAAGCATGGCATAGATATGTGTGGCAGATTCCAAGCTGCACTGGACTCCAGTATCATTAAAAGCCTTTGTTGGGAAGATGTCCACAAGATGAACACAAGAAAATGTACACTAGGTTTAGGATTAGAGTTTTCCTTCTCCTAGATGGGCTACCTTCCCAGGTTGATGAGCCCTGTCAGCCTCTTAAAGGTAAAGGGACCCCTGACCATTAGGTCCAGTCATGGACGACTCTGGGGTTGCGGCGCTCATCTTGCTTTACTGGCCAAGGGAGCCGGCGTACAGCTTCTGGGTCATGTGGCCAGCATGACTAAGCCGCTTCTGGCAAACCAGAGCAGCGCACGGAAACGCCGTTTACCTTCCCGCCGGAGTGGTACCTATTGATCTACTTGCACTTTGACGTGCTTTCGAACTGCTAGGTTGGCAGGAGCAGGGACCGAGCAACGGGAGCTCACCCCATCGAGGGGATTCGAACCGCTGACCTGATCGGCAAGTCCTAGGCTCTGTGGTTTAACCCACAGCGCCATCCGTGTCCCGGAAGCAGACAAGCAGAAACCACCTTCTTGACTGTTGGACTCACTGTTGGTCTCATCCACCAGAGCCTATTTTCACATGCACATTAATGGACTGCTTTAATGCTGCTCTTTTAATATTCCGGGGTTTTAATGTTCTTGTTTAGATATTTTTGTTTTAATTTGTTTTTGCAAGCTGCACTGGGGACCTGTTGGAAGGGCGGGTGGAATAGAGGCAGGGAGGGGATGCCACCAGAAAGAGGGGCAGATAAATCTTTTTATTTAGAGAAACCAGGGGCCTTCTATATTCCAAGCAGGTTTTCTACAAAACAAACCTAAAGGGTTGCATTTCACTTACTTGAAATGTAGGACTGCACATAGAATCAATCCAGCAGATTTTTAAATGGCTGCATCTGGCTAAACTCCACCTGTACTTCGTCCTTCATACTACTACATAAACTCTGCAGTTCGTCAGGCAGAAACATCTACTCGTATTAGCCAATTAATTCCATTAACGTCCAGGCAACCAAGTCGATATGTGCTGCCCTTGAGATGCTTTTCCGGGAATCAAAACTAATGCTAGCAGTTGCGGGTATCAGGAAGTTCATCTGGCTTTATAAATAAATAAGTAAATCTTGTGCGGAGAGCTGCAAAACTGGTGAGCTCCAATTATTATATTCCCTAGCAAACGTTTTACTTTGGACTGTGTTTTATGTCTTCCTAGGCCCCTTTTAAGCACTAATGAAACACTTAATTACAAGGTAACTATTTGGAAATGAGTGGATGACAATTCTATATCAGGCACAATTACATCAGTCTTCTTTTAATTAGCAGATGTGCTTATGCTTATGAAGCAGTGCGTGCCTCTGAAAATTAATCTGACAGTTCATTCATGCACGTTGCTCATCAAGAAGAAGCAAGCTGAACGTGACCTGAAGGTAACATTGGATGAACAGTTGGAAAATATTCATTTGCCTGCTGAAGTCAACAGTGAGAATGAGACACAAATGTGCAGAGCAAGACAAGGAGCACGACCTTTCCTCATTATTAACAAACTGTAAATTGCTAACAGCATATAACGTGAAATTTACTATGGATGCATTAGAAGTAGAAAGAGCAAATATAATAGAAAGTGGAGGGGGGAAACACCAATTAGAGTGGCACACACGGACATCATGAGAATTATTAAATCTTGTTTGCAAAATAATTAGATGTGTGGGTGTGCAAGGCTCTTTGTTAATTCCTTTAGTTTGTCTACACACCGCTTCATATTTCAACAGAAAAATCCCTAAGCAATTTACGAATCCCATACAGGAAACGCAATATACATTCAAAACCAAGCAACGTTAAGCTTACTACTAATAATTCTACATTTTAAGTAACATAATTAAATATCTTTAAACAAGGGACTTAGACACAAATGATATATAAAATATGAAAATATGTTGATGCATCAAAATGCAACAACATTACAATATATCATCAACATTTCATAAAGGTTACCAAAAGTGCATTGCAATCACACACAAAAATTGCATGCACATTCAGACTCCACAAAACTGAGACATCCCCACACAATCATTCAATGATCTCCTTAAATCCACCACATTACTCCATCCACACAATCCTCCCTCCAGTAAAACACCCCTGTGTTGAACTAACAAATAACTAATTAATAGTCATGTACACTAAACAAAGGTCCGTATAGTTAAAACTATGGTTTTCCCAGTAGTGATGTATGGAAGTGAGAGCTGGACCATAAAGAAGGATGATCGCCAAAGAAGTGATGCTTTTGAATTATGGTGCTGGAGGAGACTCTTGAGAGTCCCATGGACTGGAAGAAGATCAAACCTATCCATTCTTAAGGAAATCAGCCCTGAGTGCTCACTGAAAGGACAGATCCTGAAGCTGAGACTCCAGTACTTTGGCCACCTCATGAGAAGAGAAGACTCCCTGGAAAAGACCCTGATGTTGGGAAAGATGGAGGGCACAAGGAGAAGGGGACGACAGAGGATGAGATGGTTGAACAGTGTTCTCAAAGCCACCAGCATGAGTTTGACAAAACTGTGGGAGGCAGTGGAAGACAGAAGTGCCTGGTGTGCTCTGGTCCATGGGGTCACGAAGAGGTGGACATGACTAAACGACTAAACAACAACAACACTAAACAAAACAAAAAATCAAATAATATATATAGGGTTAGCTTGTAGAAGAGACTCCAGTTCAGTTGCAGAGTTCATGCATCACATATATAAGAGTTTGATCTCTGGTTAGCCAACAGTCTAAGAACGATCCCACTCAGGACTCTGGAGAATCAGTGCCTGGTGGTACACATGGCTCTGGGCCGAATGTTCAATTAATCTGACAGTAGTAATGTCAGCACCATTATAGCACACACATCACTAGTATAAACTAGATCCCTGCAGACAACATTCTGCTGGTAAATAGCTACAAGCACAGCTCTCCAATGGATGGATCGCAGGAGAATCTGTCTCATATATTGCTTCTTTTTCTCTGTCTACTCCATCCCAACCCACCTCTGTTCCAGTGATGTTGCATTTGGTTATAGTTTGTTTATATGCAGCTTTCTGGACCAAAGGCCCCCAAAGTACAATCGACATAATCAAAACAATATAAAATAGCAAAAGCACAAAATGTCCCCCAACCACTCTAGATAGGGGTTTGTGGGCTACATTTATGCCCTCACCATATATGCTCTCTCCAGCATCCCACCTGCCACCCAAAGTCAAGTTAAGTCACATTGCCACAGCCACACCTGCTCCAATCTCTATCTCTCTCCAGCAAGCTCATCCACAACCAATTACCCTGGGGTCCTTGCTCTCATCACATGAAGGAGTGACCCAAAGGCCCCCTGAAGCCTCCCCATTTGGTCCATGTGGCCATTTTAGGCAAGCCGCACCCACCTGTCTCCCAACTACAGATGTGGGGTAGGCAAAGACTTGACTCATGCAAACTTGATTCCCAGGCACTATCAATCTATTATTGTCTCCTTGGTGCCTTTTGAAAACCTGGAACAAAAATCTCCATTCATAAAATTTGTTGGAAAGGGTTTTTAAGTGGAAGTTCTTTTATTGCAGTGTGTATCCATATGAGATTTGAAATTAATATTTGAAATGGTTGTAATTGCTTTATAGGTGAAGTTGTTGTAATTGTTTTTATTGCTAATGTTGTCTCTTGTTAAAGGGTGATGAGAAATTTTGCTGGAAGCAATTAATAAATGGAAATAAACTAATAAACTAATATCTGACTGGCCACTTCTGGAGTTAAATAGCCTTTTGGTTTGACTCAGCATGGCAGTTCTTATATGGGATATATCCTTAGAAAGCTATTGGAACTGATTTTTTTATGCATACTGTTCAGATAATGTGAATGCTCTGCAATGTGATTGTCTTACATTTATCACATTTATGCAGTGGTACCTCAGATTACATACGCTTCAGGTTACATACTCTTCAGGTTACAGACTCTGCTAACCCAGAAATAGTACCTTGGGTTAAGAACCTTGCTTCAGGATGAGAACAGAAATCATGCTCCGGTGGTGTGGCAGCAGCAGGAGGCCCCATTAGCTAAAGTGGTGCTTCAGGTTAAGAACAGTTTCAGGTTAAGAATGGACCTCTGGAACGAATTAAGTACGTAACCAGAGGTACCACCAGTGGGATGCCTTTTATATTTCCCTCTTCACATCACAGCCTATTCTTATAAACTGAAGCATTCTTTTCAACAAAAGGTCGACAATTTCAGTGTTGACACAATAGAGAGAATGCTGACATTTTCAAAGATACATCCAGTCAGTTCTGGATTAGGAATTGTGTTTTATATCTTCAATTGTAGAGAGAAGCCACTGCTGAGGTCTTAACAAATAATGGTTACAGTCTTTACACAATATCATTTCTATTCCACGAATGACTTGGGGGAAGTACTCCCAGGAGTAAAAAAAAACATTGCAATTTGAGAAGTGACACTTGGGTAACTGCTGACAATCTGAATGAGTGAAGGTGTTATAATTCTCCTAGTAAGGTTTCAGTTTTTGAGAAGAATGGACCTGGGGGCAGTCATGTTACTTTTTAGCTTCTCACCATAATTCAACATTATGATTTTTCAATGTCTAACCTGGGGCGTTGACAATACTCTGACAGGGCTGTTCCCATCTTCACGCTAGATTACTCTCTGGAATTACCTTCCAGGCTTTGTTTTGGAAATGTAAAATGATTAGGAGAATCTACTGGGGCAGATGCACATTGATCAAATGCTAATGTACAACCTGCTGCCACAAACAATATCTCCAGTATAAAAACACCCTTGGTTTCTGAATACAGTACAAATCTGTCTGATGTAAGGATGGGATGTCAAAGTGATCAGAAATCTAGTTTTGAGGAATGCCATGCTGTATAAGAAGCATAGGTGCTGTAAATATTTCATATGGTATAATATCTGTGGCCACCTTTCGGAAATCCCCACTCGGACGTCAATTCCACCTTTGAAATCCGCATGTATGGCAGCCCTACCTTAGGTTTACATATCTGAGAATAACACTATGCTCTGTTGGAAGCAGCACATCCCTGAATACCAGAGTGTGTTGAGGGTGCTGCTGCACACAGGTCCTGCTTGCAGGCTTCTGGTTCGCTGCTGTGAGAACAGGATGCTCGACCCGATGAGCTCTTGTCCTGATCCATTAGGGCTTTTCTTATGTTCTTACATTCCATTGCTGAAGAGTGAAAATGATGGTTAAGAGAGGCCTTCTGGTTCATCTAGCCCAGCATCTTGTTCACGTAGTAGATGCTCCTGGCAAGCACACACAGGCAGGGAACAAAAGCAACAGCCCGCTCGTGGTGCTGTTCATCAGCAATTGGTATTTTTGTGTCTCTGAACCTACAGGTTGCATTTTGCTGCCGTGCGAGTCATTGTTTGTATGCTGAAAACTGCAAATGGATGTTTTTTTCTCCTTCTATCTCAACCCAGTGTAAAGACTAAGTAGGCTGAAGCCTAAGCCCCTAAATCTAGGGGGCCTCACCAGCCCACCCGCTCCCCAGCAGGCAGTCTCCCTTCTCCCAAAATTGCAAACCCAATACTTCATGCGAGGGCAGGGCAACTTGGGCCTCTAAGTCTAGGATGTCTCACCAGCCTGCCCTTTCCCCAGTGCCACAGTCTCCCCTCTCCCAAAATTGTAAACCCAAGACTTCATGCAAGGGCAGGGCAACTTAGCCCCAGCAACTATGAGACTCACGGCTAGCCAGTGGGGCCCAATTTGAAGCAGTGGGGCACAACTTGAATTATTTTTTGTAGGGCCCCAGTTCACAGCCAAAGTCTGCAAACTCTTATACATATAAATAAAATCCATCTAGATTGCCCTGGTGCGGGGGTCACTTAGGAGTGGCACGCGGGGCCCAATTTGGCCCAATTGCTCCAATTGCCTTAAGGTCAGCCCTGATGAGACTGTGCAGGGGTTGCACCTTTTAGATCCCTGGTGTCAATATTCAGAGTACAGACTCAAGGACTTGTTATGGAAATAAAGGGGGCACTTACTGGAAATTAGTTTTGTTACTTCTCCCCCCCCCAAAAAAACCCCGAGACAATGAGCCCAGCAACCTTTTATTCACAGTCGCATAAGCACTACACTACAGCATGGCCATAAACCTGTATGTTCAACCGCTGAAATATACACCCAATATGTAGCAATGGAGATTTATGTACTGCTTCATGAATGAACACTGTGTTTTATGAATGGACACTGTATTTTGTGAATTACCTAAGAGCAACCAATAGGGAGCTCTAGAATCTGACAGCTAACCAACTGGGTGCTACCAAACAGGGACTCCTATTGCTGAAAGCAAGTAACCAGCAGGGAATGCACCAGAAACCCAAAATATCAGCAAATAAAATCTGCTCATACACCAGTGACTGATAAGACTTGTCAACTAGTTCTTCCAAAGTCTTCCTAAATCATAAAGCTCTAAAATACAGGCCAAAAGAGAGCAGGTCTGGGAAGAGCGAGCCATACAATGGGCACCACCAGTGAAAAGGCCCTGCTCTGAGTAGCTCCTGCCCTGTCATTTGATAGGGTGCCCACTTGCCCTCCTTCTTGACATAGAATGCTCTCTATTGGAGTCTCCAGATCCTGCACAAAGACCATAAGAAGGGAGAGCAGGGACCTTGAAGTTCCCAACAGCTGTTAATCAAACAAGCAAGCACACAGGTCACCTTTGTCACAATCAGGACGCTTATGTCCTGGCCAGGCCTGCACCCAATCTTGTTTTTGTACAATCTTGTTTGTCCCAATAACCAAAATATATTATCAACATATACAAGCAGAAAAGTTGTTTTCCTTCATTTGCAAGGAATCGTACAAAACAAAGTGGCAGTAATAAAGAAAAGTTCCAGGGTGGCAACAGAAAGCAAACTAAAAATCCTTTGCAGTTCATCAAAACTATCCAGCATTATCAAGTTACAGGAAAATTGGTGCTATTAACAGTAATCCTTCTAGTTGGTTAATTGGTTCGGCAACTTACTGGCACATGACGTGTGATGCTAATTATTTCCCCCAAGAGATAAATGATACCTAATCAGAGGCAGCTACAGTTGCAAATGCCAACAAAATATCTGTGAAAGGAAGAGGAGCAGGTTTGCTGAAGTGTGTTGCGGGTAGAAATACTGTTTGTAATGAAGTGAGAGCAGTAGTTTACTTCCTTGAAGTAACAAATCAGAAAGTTTTGAGAATTTAAATTCTAGATTAAAATTGATTACTTAATTGAGAAGGGGATTGTAACAAAAATACTGGGGCCTAATTTGAATAATAGAGTGCCTGGTATCTGGGGGGCAATCTCATCCTTTATTTCCACACTGTGGCTGCAGACCAAATCACCTGTCAGGAGAGCTATGAGATTCAGGTGAGGGTCAGATGCCTAGCAAATCCCAGCAGGTATATAACAGGAAGACCCGGCCTGCGGCCTGTCCACACTTTCTGTCTCTTAGTGAGGAGGGAAATCTGGGCAAAAGACTTAATCTCAGCCTTGAAATGTCCATAGAAATGAAGGAGGAAGTGTGTACTTTCTGTGATAGAAAAGGTAGCCAACCTCACCAACTCACTGTTCCAAAGGAGCAGTGAATGTGTGTGTGTGGCCAAGAGGCTTGCTAAGTATCAAGAGAAGGCCACAAAAGATTTACCAAGTTCAGGTGTTGCTAAAGTTTTTCAGTGTTAACTTTATGCATTTTTTAAAATCACCATGGTATTTAACAACAATATCTTATGTCCATTAGAGGAGAAATTGTGAATTGCAGAATTTTAAATACCCGTCATCATCCTTGGCTTCACTCAATTTTGTTTATAACACTCTTCCGTTTTCTTCTAGTTATGAGGGTGGGGGAGGGGCCTCACAAGTGGAGTAGCCTAGGGCCTCTCTTCAACTAAATCTGGCCCTGATCTCACCAGAGTCTAGCATCTTTATTTCATACAGAAAATCCCTTCAAGCAATAAAGATCATTATTATAAATAATTATTATATAGTATTGGCAGAATTAAGCCTGGGCAGGCAGGGATAAACATGCACACCTGTTCACAATCCTGTGTATAATAGATTCCAGCAAACATTGAGTCCCACGTTAGATTCAACTTCTTTGGGCACATCTGACTTTGCTTTTATTAACTTAGAGGTATAAAGAGGTTGAAAATTACTTTATTCAGGACAGAAGTTATCCTCCAACTGTAATCACTTTAATGGGACTAAGGATAGTATTGTGCTACACCTTTGCTTTCACCATAAACTGGGCACGACACTCTTCCTTTCACTTGAGTCTCACTCCCAGGTAAGTTTGCATAGGACTGCAGCAGCCTTACCTGGATGAGATCCAGTGAATCACCATGTCAGAAAATTGGTGCTTGAGATGGAGCACAAGCCACCATGGACAAGAGAGTTGCTGTAATTATCATTGCTAGCACTGCAAGCTGAGCTGCAATGTCACACAGGTATGGCAAGGCAGGCTTGCGGTCAGGCTAAAAGCTTTAATCGGTTTAAATGGTGGATTAATCAACTCAGGCGTGAATTGATTAACTGTTATGAACAAGTTATAACAGCTGGCACCAAGAGCAAAAGGCATACACATATACATTTCAAGCAAGGGAGGCTCCTCTTATGGGCAAATTGTGGCATAGCTCTGCCAAGATTCCGAACCCCCTGAAACCTCCTATGCCATAGTCCCATCTTTGTCCTGTCACCCACAAAAGTATCAGTACACGTTCAGAGACAGAGAGGCTTCTGTCCATCTTCTCGGCTTAGCCAGTCATAAAAATCACTAGCAGTAGATCCTTCCTCTGTTTCCAAGGAGATGAAACAGAAGGGGGGGGGACCAAGCATAGAAAGACAAGGGCTCAAAACCTCACTCAGCCATGAGGCTCACTATATGATGCTGGGGTGATTGCTACAATTTTATTTTGGTGAACAATGTGTGCAATCCTCTGCTCTTCCTTCACTGAAGAGAGAGAAACAAGCCACAGAGTGGTTGACTTAGTATCACAACAAAAAGGGAGGTGGATAGGGACCCAGGCACTGCCCACGTGACCTCCTAGGCACCCCAACAGGTCTAGGTTCCACTGGTTTCAATATTAATTTGCTCCTCGTGTGTAAGTGACATAGGATCTTTAACAAGGAAGTAATATTAAAGCACAAGCCATTCCTTCTAAAACTTAATTATGTGACTTAATTATGCCTTAGTCCCATCCTTCCTACACAGGACACAGTGCGGCATACATGGCTGCCCTGAAATTTGGTCCACTTTGCAGCCTAACAGTGGAATCCTATACATTTCTCCCCAGAAGGAAGTCCCATTGAGTTCAATTGGGGATTAATCCCAGGTAAGTGGGTATGGGAGCCTCAATGAACAATACAATAGGGCTTGCCTTGGAGTAGAAATGCATAGGATTCTGCTGAAAATCTGCTGTCCAGACATATCTCTTGAGCAAGGTGTTTCCTCTTGTCTCCCTAGAGATCAAATCTGAGGAGAGGGTGAGAGTGGTGACCTGACAGTTTGCCAAACTGATATGTCAGCAAGAACTGATGTCGGAGCCATAACTCCCTCCATGCACTTTTCTTTTTTGCTTTTGAATTGGCAACTGGAGTATTCGTGCGTCAGACTGTACCCTTCAGAGGTCCAGATTTGGCTCTGTAGCCTCCAATTGCTGGTCCCTTCCCTACCCAATATCATTACTGCCATCTGGGTTCACATTTGCGCAAAGTGTAACTACTTGCATTTTGCAGATTTCTATTCCTTATGAATGAAGATTGTTCGGTAAAGCTATTTCTGAGCAAATTGTTTGCAGATTGCAGTGGAAATAGACTGAATATGCATCATTTCAAGAATCACAGTTGTTCCTATAACGCTTCTCACATCCAGACAACCCAAAAATTACCTTTGACTGGAATTGCAAATTGCAATCGTTCATTGCATTTCAAGTAATATTCAACTAAAAAACATTTAAAACGGGACAAAAGGAGGCATATTTAGAGGGGAGGGGAAAGCCCATAAGATAAGAGCAGCTGGCATAATAATGCAGCTATTGTTAATAAAATGATCTCAGTATTATTTGGAATTCTTTGCCAGCAGTAGGGAAAACATGCAGAATTTAAAACTTCAGTTCCTAAATGGGTTGTTGGAAGAAACATGTTAAAAATTTCCAATACCAGGAAAGAATGAACAGAAAGTCTTTTTCAATTACACTTGAAAGTGAGCAATAAAAAAATATACAATGTCTCTACATGATGGAGTTTCTGCAGTTCATAATATTGCCAATTCCTAAATCAGCAGAGCTCAGAAACAAAAAGTTGCCAGAGACAAAACCACTGCCTTTTGTTTCTATTAACTTCTGTTTCTATCCCATCTTTTCCCAACATGGAACCCAAAGTGGTGTCCATGTAGTTCCTAGACAATCACTGACCAGACCCAGGCCTGCTTTGCTTAAGCAAAGTAGTGGCATTGTGAGTCCAACAAACAGTTTTACAGAGTAGACTAGTCCAAACAATATAATATAAAAACACCGAAATCTATCCTTAGACAGGAAGAACCAGATGTACAAATATAGGATGGGGGACACCTGGCTTACTAGCGGTACATATGAAAAGGATCTGCTAGCTTAACATGAGCCAACAGTGTGAAGCAGCAGCCAAAACAGCTAAAGCTATTCTAGGCTGCAGCAACAGAAGTACCGTATTTTTTGCTCTACAAGGCTCACTTTTTCCTTCCTAAAAAGTAAGGGGAAATGTGTGTGCGTCTTATGGAGTGAATGCAGGCTGCGCAGCTATCACAGAAGCCAGAACAGCAAGAGGGATTGCTGCTTTCACTGCGCAGCGATCCCTCTTGCTGTTCTGGCTTCTGAGATTCAGAATATTTTTTTTCTTGTTTTCCTCCTCCAAAAACTAGGTGCGTCTTGTGATCTGGTGCGTCTTATAGAGCGAAAAATACAGTATATTGTCCAGATCAAGGGATGTAATAGTACCACTCCATTCTGGCTTGGTCAGACCACACCTGGAATACTGTGTCCAATTCTGGGCACCACAATTTAAGAAGGATGTTGACAAGATGATCAAGGGTCTGGAAACTAAGCCTCACACGGAGTGCTTGAAGGAGCTGGGTATGTTTAGCCTGGGAAAGAGGAGACTGAGGAGATACGATAGCCATCTTCAAATATTTCAAGGGCTGTCACATGGAAGAGTGAACATGCTTGTTTTCTCCTGCTTTAGAGGGTAGGACTTGAAGCAGTGGCTTCAAATTACAAGAAATAAGTTTCCAACTAAACATTGGGGGGGGGATGGGGACTTTCTGACAGTAAGAGCTGCTCAGCAGTGGAACAGACTCCCACGAGAGTTAGTGAACTCTCCTTCCTTCGAGGTCTTTAAGCAGAGATTGGATGGTCATATGTCATGGATGCTTTAGCTGAGATTCCTGCATTGCAGGTGGTTGGACCTGATGACCCTTGGGTCCCTTCCAACTCTATAATTCAATGGCAGATTATATTTCACCCATCAGACAATAGGGTTCAAGTCCAGTGCATGGTCCATTCCTCTAACTTACTTAGAACTCCTCCTTTTCTCTATATTCTGCTGTTGGATTTATAGGTTCACTCTGAAGGCAACAAAACAGCGATAGAGCTACACATTCATCCCTACTGCCCTCCCCCATATGTTTAATTCTAACACATACAAAAGGCTCTAATTTTGTCCCCCTCACCTCCTCTTCTGCCCCTAATCCCCACCGATGACCTTGTGTTCTTCAACAGTGTCCTGTTTACTGACCTTCATTTCTTACAAGTCACGTTTCATTCCCATATATTTAATAACTCTATTCTTGAGTGTCTGGATTAACGCAACAAGCCGAGAGCCTTGCTGAGATTAAAGGTCCTCTAATAATTGGATAACATGTCCTGAGCTATCGCATTCCAAGTCTACAAGCATAGCGCAGAAATGAAAACTACCATTTTGTATTCTGAGCAATATCCGCTAGCAATATCAAAAAACTGGAAAATAATTGCCTGGGCTATGCTAAACCAAGATATCTTTCCTGTTCCTTTGACAAAGATATCAGTCATTCCAACTCGAAACACTTATAACCCTGCCATCTGCATGACTATAGCTGTTGCATTTGGAAGCGATAGTACTCAATCAACATGCAAGGAATTTGCTTGCTACCAAAATGGGGGGTTTTCTCAGCAGTGCGGCAGAGTGAGAGGAGGAACTGTACCTAGCAATGCCTTGCTTATGTCTAACTCTTGCAGCCAATCCAAACTATGTCAGTACATCTGACTGAGTTCAGTGGGGCATACTTCCCAGTACAATTGTAGCCTCTCAAGCACAGAAGACTTTTATCAAGTCTCGTTACAACAAGACAGAGATTTCACATACCAGCAAAAAAGGGGGGGGGGCTCTGAAACTCTCAACATTTATTTGTCGGGGGCGGGGGGTTTTTGACAATATCAACAATGAAAAGATCAGACAGCTTGAAACTAGACAGCTGAAAAGAGAAGGCTGAATGGAAAAGAAAGGAACAAAGAAAGCACAAAGGTCAAAAGAGAGGAGCAGAAAAATAAGGGAACTGTGATCTCCCTTCCTTTTGTTCCCTGTGGTAGAGATGAACCTTAAAAAGCACCAGCAGCAGACAATTAAACAGCCTGGTGCCTCTCCACATTGTACGAAGCGTGAAGAAAAATGCAGGTCTTATTGGTGACCTGTACCAAGATTTGAAGTGAGGGCTTGATTCTTAGCATTTACAAATTTCACAGCAGCCATGAAACTGCTGCATAAAAGGTTTTGTTCCTAAGGATTTGGGTAAAATGAGTAATTATCCAATCATCATTATTCTCCTCCTCCAGACTCTCATGCAGTCTGAAATACAAGTACATAGAACTGAAGGAGGAAGTTCTAAAAACTTGTTCTCTCCTGCCCAAAGGACAGAAAAAGTTCCAGTGGAGGCTGTTTCATTAGGGTGAATGGGGCACTTCCTCACCACCTCAGTCTGCCCTCAGCCAACCCTCACCTGCTTGTCTTCTTACTTATGGCCAGCCCAGAGAATGGCACTGACTGCCAAGATTCCTTCTCCTCCTTAGTCTCAGGGTTGCCATTGTAGAACTCAACACGGAGGACGGGGACAAAACTAGAATTAATTTTGTCTGTCATTGGCTCTGGCTCCATTGACTGTTGGACATCCTTACCAGATCCAATGGGCACCAGCCACCATTGACTAGTTCTAATGGGCTAAAATTACAAAATGGTAAATTTCAGATGAACGGTAGGATGAACTTACTGCTAATGAGCAGTCTGACAATGGATCCAGTAGGCCAGAAGATTGATTTGCTCTCCCTCATCAGAGGCCTTCAGTCAGAGCTTGGACAGCTATCTGTGGGGAATTCTTTAGCTCTGGATTTCCTGTACTGCAGAGAGCATTGGACTAGATGGCTATACAGAGGTCTCATAATTCTATGTAAACTTTCTCTTGGTTTGGCTGAAGTAAGACTGGAAATGGAGGGCCAATGGATACATGAAGTTCTTCAGAAAGGCAAACAGAAGCTATGGGAGCAGGCTGATCAGGCTCAAAACTCACACAAAAAATGTTGCTGTCCCACTCAGTCCAAAGCTGCACTTGCACCAGGAGGGAATTCCACCCAGAGAAAATTATAATCTTGTGGCCCCACATACATCCCACTGGCCCATTGTCCATTGGCCCTAGAATCAAGAGGAAGAAAAAGAACGCGTCTTTGAAGACGTTAGCTATCATGAGCTTACCCAACTCAAATGAAACAACAAATTCTGTGAAAGAATGGCAGTCTTGTTGGTATTGTTTAGCTCTACTTATCCTTTTCAAAGGCAAGAAACATCCTGTATTGTTTTGATAGGACATAGGCTTATCATTCTGAACAGTTAAATGGGGTTTGGGTTGCTCCGATTGTGCATCTCATCCAATCAGGGCTTTGTTTTGACAACAGTGTCACCAACAATGTTATCTTCCAACATTATCTTCAGCACCTAGAAAGGCTTTAAAATGAATTGGACATCTGTGGCATTGAATTCAGTGGTGATCTGCATAACAATAGCCACACTCTGACAATAATATAGTAGTGGAATAATTCTCATTCCTTGTGCATCATCGATAAGGAAATAGCTTCACTAACTACTGCTTTAAGTTTGCAAAGAACCTTCGGCTGCTGACTGCATTTCAACAGTGTTGAAGAGAAAGAGCCACACTGTGACACTTCATTGAATCTTCATTTAATTAGTTCTGAAAGAAGAGGTTGCAATTACACATGGATTTGAAAATTCCTGTTGAAAATTATGAAAAAGAAGATTGAAATCTACTTTGAAGATAGGAAGAGCGCCTCAGGTACTCCAAGTCCACGGGGGGGGGGGGGGGGCGGGAGAAGTTACTGTACACATACATACACAAACACACAAACACACACACAGTTTATTGTTGTTGCACCTGTCTAAAACATAAGATGGCATCACTCTATTTAGGGAAACTATGATAATGCTAGGGTGATTCAGACATAATGCCATATTATAGTTTGGATTTACATCGGGGTGAGGGAACTACGGACACTGCTGGACACCACTTCCCATCATTCCCAGTCAGCATGCCCAATGGTCAGAGATTATGGAAATTGTAGTTCAATAACACCTGGAGGGCCACAGGTTAGCTACCTGTGCCCTACACAAATGAATCTTGAGTGCCTTGGGTTCACACACCCCCTCCTCTCCCTTCACATGGCAAAAACCTCCTTCTGTTTCATGTTTGTGGCAAGCATTCTGTCCCCTTCCATCCAAACTGGGAAACTATGTCTTGTTCTTTCCTGAAAACCAGGCTAACAAACTAGACAAGTGCAGACTGTTATTTGCCCTTTCAGACCAAATGACAAACTATGGTTTTCTAGAAACAAACGTCTGAACTGTCGTGCATGAGGGAGAGAACCTGCAACCCCTCAACCAAACAACATCAATCATCGGTCTCAGGCTCCCAGGAGCCAGCCTCTGCCCAGGTGCAGCAAATGGATAGTTCCATAAGGCTTTCAGACTGTGCATTCAGTGCTTACACATAGATGGATGGAGGCAGCAGTGATAGGATCTGCCTTTCTTCTATGGCTTAGTCAACATGCAGTCTGAATGGTGCTTATATATTTTCACTACAGAATGCATGCCTGCCATAACCCTAAATTGGTCAACCTTAGCTATGTTTTATTTTTCTTGTTTTGAATTTCATAATTAAAAATAAATAAATCTAGAGTTTTGTAAGTCACCCTGGGGTGTGTGGGTGGGTGTGGGTGTAACTGAAGGACAGGATGAAAATTAATTATTAATATTTGGAAGTATGTCCCATTGATTTCAATGGACCTTTTTCTAAATTAAATAACTAGATCTTTAGGATCCCATGGCAAAAGAGAGCCTAGCATTCTAGATGGACTCCTAGCATGTAGCCTCCCTGCATTACTAAACACAGGAAGACAATGAACATCTTATCCTTCCTGCCTAATATGGGTCACTGTGACATAATTTCACTAGCATTTATGAGAAACTCATAAATAAATCAATGAGCATCTGAGATGACAAATGTATTTGTAAATTGTTTCTGCTACAGGAAACATTCCTGTTTCAGATGAATGGGTGTGTTGATATTTTGTTTCTGAGGTTACTTTTTGGATGAACACATTTGGTATATTTATATCGTTCTGACGGATACTTTACTACAGACAGACAGACCTGCTCCCTGCCTTGCAGGCCTTCCCCCATTTGGCCTGGGAAGACAAGACCCTGACTGACTCCAGCTACAAAAACCAAGGCTGCTGAACAGACTCTTGGGCTGCAGTTATTGTTTGGTGATGGAAGGCTGTTGCTGCTGTTGGTTTTTTTTGTATCTTTATTTTCAGATCATATTATGATTTAATGGGGGAATTGTTGATTCTGTTGTGCACTGCTTGATGTGTTTTATTTATTAGATTAGAACCATAGAATTTCAGGGTTTCATGTTGTGAGCCACCTTCATGGTATTTTATTGTACACCACTTCCAAGACTCATTTTGGCTATGTGAAGTGATGAATAAATACAATAAACTAAAGTAACAAAACCTACGGCATCACTACCTGCTTTGCATTTGTAATTTTAACGTAAAAGGGTTACTTTAATTTTTTGGGGGGTGTGCTCTGTGGGTCTAAACCACTAAGCCTAGGGCTTGCCAATCAGAAGGTCAGCGGTTCAAATCCCCGCAACGGGGTGAGCTCCTGCTGTTCAGTCCCAGCTCCTGCCCACCTAGCAGTTCAAAAGCACGTAAAGTGCAAGTAGATAAATAGGTACTGCTCCGGTGGGAAGGTAAATGGCGTTTCCGTGTGCTGCTCTGGTTCGCCAGAAGAAGCTTAGTCATGCTGGCCACATGACCCGGAAGCTATCTATGGACAAACGGAAGCTCCCTCTGCCTATATAGCGAGATGAGCGCGCAACCCCAAAGTCGTCCGCAACTGGACCCAATGGTCAGGACTACCTTTACCTTTTACCTTGTTGTTCACTAACTTGAGAAGACTTTTGTCCACTGAAAGCAGAGTATAAATATTTAAAATAAATAACAATTCATTGGGGGTTATCTCCAAGAAAGTGTAAGTGTTCCTTATAACTAAGCAGTTGCACCACCACCGCTGCACTACTCACTGTGGACACAGCTAAGGGTTATTCCAGGTTTCCACTGCTTCTCACAATAAACTTACCTCAGGTTCCATAATTAGCATTCTTCTTGTCATAGAATGTGATGGCAAAAAAATAGCCAAGCTGTTCCTTCCTTTCATGTGTGTGGGGGGGGGGACCCTATAATTCATGGAATCTTTTGATTTCCTAGCAGGCGCATAGGTCATTCTTGCTTATCTTTGAACGAAAATGGGTATTGAAGTTTCCCTCCCAAAACCTGCAAGGCAGTCCCTATTGCTTTGCTGCTCAAAGAGACTTCACTGCTCATCAAAGGATGTTTCTAGGCAACCATCTTTAGACTTGTGAACCCCAGAGTCCAGTTTGTTTGTTTTTTTTAACATGCACCGAATATGTCTTTTAGAGACAGAACAAGGAAAAACAAAGGTGGGCAGCAGTGGAAGGGAGCTTTAATGTAAACCATAATAAGATTTCAAAGCAGTTTCCAAGTTCCCATTAAACATTTCTGTCAAGTCATTTCTTTGAAACTCCATTACCTGAACTCTCTGCAGCCTCAGTGCTTACATTTACCCAAACACACATACATATGTTTTAAATGTTCCCCATGCCTTTCATATAATTGCATATCCTCCAAGCATGCCAATTTTCCAGTGACAATCCTGGAATTACAGATGCTGTCCCAGTTTCTGATTTGATCCCATAATGTCCCAGTTTTCCTTTTTCTTCACCTCCATGTCTCGGAGAACAATTAAAAGCTGTGTGTGTGTGTGTGTGTGTGTGTGTAGGTGCAAAAGCAGAGTCATGTTTATACTGAAAATAAAATACCTGCACCAAATGAAGTAAATTGTGAAGCTGGCATACAAAGCCTTTCCTATAATTTTGAAGGAAAATGTCACCAATCCACTTTAAATTCTTTAATTGCATTTCTTTAATTGCAATTCTCTAACTGCAAATCTTTAATAAACTGCCAGCATTTTTTAAAGGAAATGCATGGAGTTTTTATTCCTTTATTGTAAATCGAGACTTATGATGTCTACTCAGAACTACGTCCCACTGTATTCAATGAAGTTTACTCTCTGGTAACTGAGTAAAGACTGGGCAGCCTTGCACTGCAATCCTAAGCATTCTTACTCAGAACTAAGCCCCCCTGAGTTCAATAGGATTCAGAGCCATATTTCCCATTGGTCTTAGTGGTTCGTTGTGCCAGGGCGCTGGCTTCTCAGGGGCACCCTAGCTAGTGGGCGAGCTGTGTGGCTTTGCCAGCAGCCTCCCCTTTCCCTGCATGCCCGCCAGCTGTGCCCCGCCAACTATATGGCGGGCGGGCAGCTTCCTTCCCAAGCCCCTGCGGGAGGATCGCCGCAGAGGCTTAGGATGGAAGCTACATGCAACTTCCCTCCCAAGCCTCTGCATCTGCTAAAGATGGCCCTGCTCCTGGTCGTTGTCCTCCTCCTGCTTCCTGGTGAAAGGCAGTGTGCAGCCTTCCCAGGCTGCCTTCTTGGGCGCCCCGACACCAGAGAGCATGTCTGCCAGCACGTTTTCCTGCTTGATTGCCGCCGCCACGCTGGGGATCGGGGCAGTGGGGGAGGCAGAGGACATTTTCCACTACTCCTTCCCTTGTTTTGGAGTTGCCGGGGGGGGGGGCATCGGAGGGATCTTTGCACCACGGCGCCAGATATGCTTAAGATGGCCCTGATAGGATTTGTTCTCTGGTACGTTCCTGATCATTCTCTCAGTTGTTGTTGTTGTTGTTACATCCCACTTTTTCCCTGACAGGGACTCAAGGCAGCTTACAGCTAAAAATGATTTCATTAATCTGTGGAAGGTGTTGCACACGATCCCTTGCCTCACACATTCCCATGAGGTAAGTGAGGTGGAGAGGTTGTAATTGGCTCAGTGTGACCAACCTATATGTGTATATGACATCCATGTGTGCAGCTAAATCAAACGTGGAAGAAGCTTCCTTTTTTATATAATTACTTTTTTATTCAAAATTAAAACAAAATATATTATCCAGAAACATATCATCCTTATTTCCTCCCTTTTTTCCTCCCTCCCCCCACAGAACCAACCCACCCCCACCCCCCAACTTCCCTCAGTTCCAGTCTTTGATCTCTCTAAAAATGCTGTTTTCTGCATAGAGTTGTATAGATCCTCAAACTATTTAAGTAATGATTATCAATAAAAAGTGGCAGAAGCTTCCTGATGTAGAATAGGATGTCCCCATTTTCATCTGGAAAAGGTTGGAGGCTAGGTAATTGGGCTGCACTCAGCTGAACTGAGCATTGTTTTCAAGAGACTGTCTTTAATGTGCCTCGTATTTAAGGTGCTCTCTTGCATCAACAACATTTATTAACTGCAAAAAGACAGTAAGCTTGTGATGCTGGGAAATATTGCAGAAAACAATGACTAGGTGAGACAAGTTTAGCACAGGATACTAACACAGCAATTACAGCTATATCACCTGCTCCTGCAGTCATTATTCTGTCTTGATTGTAAATTGTTGTTTCTATATCCCAGTGGCGGGTAATTAGAGACTGTATAGCCAACTATTATTGGAATTCTATTTTTGGTGGTTGTAATCATTGCTGAGTACAATCTGAAGTTTTACTGGAACTGAGCTTTCAGCGGCCCCATCTAATTTCCAAAATCTGTGTCTCTGCCAGGTGAGATAAAAGGGAACGGGACAAAGATGTTAAGTCTATAATTCTACTTGTCCAAAGATGCTCAATGTAAATAATGTATAAACAATGGTATTAATGCTACGTAAGTAGTCATCTCCTTCCTGCCTAATAGCAATATATTGTAGGCTTGGAGCTAATGCAGATTTATTTGCAAGGACAATTGCCATCTCAAGCTTAAGGGTTAGTAAAACTAAGCACATGGAGATGAGTTGAGAAATATTTACATGTCTCATTGGACATTTCCTGACAATCCGTTTATTGAGCATTCATCCTCCTAATTAGTTTGCTGGGAGATGAGAAAATGCTGGTTATGTAATAAGCACTTGTTCAGATTTGTGTGCAGGGAGGTTACAACAAAGCAAATGTTATTCCACACTTCCCAGTGCATTTCCCCTTCACTTTCCTTACTGCAAAAAGCCTGGTCCTTTGGGGACGCCGGTTTGTTATGCAAGACCTCTCAACATACTATAATTGTGCAACCTGAATTTTGCTGGTATGTGATGCAATCCCATCTGAGAACAGTGACCGTATTGAAGTGCCTGTTGTTCATTTCTATGGCACCAGCATGGCAATTTAAAGAATATCATAAGCAAATATTAAAAAGTCAGCTCTCTGCTCCCAAGTAGATTAAAATCTAAATTTCGACAAGAGGGAAAAAGCAGAGTGTTGTATCTGACAATGTTCTACTCAGAGGAGGTTAGTCATGTTTATTAACTTCAATGGATATGCTCTGAGTAAGACTAGTATTGGCTGCACCTGGAGGAAACGGAGAGCCAGGGGGAGCAGGTAATACATATCTGCAAATGAAGCTACATGGGCTGAACTGTAATGTTACAATAGGCATCACTTTACCTAATGCTGCACCATCCCTAGAAGAGCCCTGTTACCTAGTGGGTATGACAAAATGGTGCTGTCTGTGTCCTTGTAATATGTGAGCATGACAGAGCACACAAGAAATCGCCAGAGACAGCCAAACCGAATCCTCTTCTTTAACAAGCAAAGCACCACAATAGATTAAGGTATCTAGAAAAATAACCATGACAACTTAAGCAAACCCCACTTTTAAGCAGCATTTAAAGGTTAGAACTGTGCCCTAAGATCTTGGTTAATTGCTTTATTTAAAACGGCACAAAAATATAATTGCACTTATTAACACAAGGGTTGAGTGCTACAGTTAGATGTACACGATTTGTGACTTGTGACATTTTGTGACATTAGAAGTAAACATTTTATGACTTACAGCATTTTGTGAAATCATCATGCAATTTTTTAAAAAGTGGGGGGAAACCTTTCAAAGCACCATCTTGACCTATCTCTTGATAATTTTTTTGTTTTGGAGTTGCTGAAGACTTGATTGCAAGATAACTTAATTTATTTTATTACCATTTTGCTTTTGCCTTGGCCACATGATGGCCACATACTTCTTTGGCATCTGATCAGCTTTATAATTTATATGGATACTCCAGTTGATAGAATGATTAAACATAGCGCATAGATTTCAGTTTCCCAAAGGCAGAAGTCATACTGTGGTCTACACAGTTATTTAGCTCTTATCAGAAGTTTCCAGATAGCTCCTTAACAGCAGAGCTTCATTCTGTGTCATCCTTACCAGAGGGTTACTCTGCATTGTGGACCAGTACAGTCAAATAATTTGCCCATGGCAGATTTTCATAAAGGTTTCAGTGATCCTGAAACTTTAACTACAGCAGTATTTAAGACGTTACAGCTATGGAGAAGAAATGATACAGCATTAAATAAACAGTGCCACTAGTTGGACAGCTTCAAACAAATTGGTGCTCAGATAAGCTAAAGTTATAAATAAAAGCCGTCTTACACTGCCTGGCAACAGAAAGTCCTCCTACAAGGGTCGCAATCTGCCAGTGCCATTTGCGCAATCATGCCTCTCTCTTTTTGAAACGAGTGCACAGAGGTAGATGACAAATTATACATTAAAGACATACATACTTCAGGGAATGCTACTGAGGCAGTGTCTGCTGCGAAGTGGCAGCTGAGTAAGATGTTACCAGGATATTTCTCAGTCAGAGCGACTGACAGTGTCATATTGTCCAGAAAATCCCACCGTGGGTGATATGTCAAATGCACAGAGAAGTGGAACAACAGCTTTTGTTATTACACACGAGGGAACAAAGTCGGAGAAAGAGTGCTTGAAACCACACTCTGCCCTTGGGATCTGGGAAGGTATCTTGCACTACGAATGAAACATAAAGGTTTAAGATTCATGCTTAGTAATATTTATACAGTGCTCAAGAGCCACTGGCTGAGAAACCATAGGAACTGGTGGACGTCTCGCAATGCTGGCAGATCACCAGATATGCATCCACCATGAAAGAGATGTCAAGGAAATATCCCAGAAACACTCGTTCTGCTGACAGAATGCCTGAAGCAGGATAGAGTCTGGGGAGGGACAGGGGTGACACAGAGAAGGAGAAAAAGGGCTTAGCACCCTATCCCCTTCAGTCCACAGCCACCCAAACTTCGGTGGTGTAAGGCCCAGGTGCAAATAATTTCTGTTCCATTGAATTCAATTACAGTGGTTTTACAATAAAGAAATAATCATTGCTATGCCAACCACCACCTTGCTAGTATTGCCCCAACAGAGCACAGGATCTGGTATATCTCAGTGCTCAATCAAAGCACACCATCCCCAGTATTTAATGCTAGACATGGAAACCAAACTCAGAAGACTGGGCATGTGGCAAGAGGCAGTATCTCTCTAGCCTCATGCTTTGCAGACATAGAGCTCTTAAATAAGGGGAAACAGAGACTCTGGGTGCTTTGCACACAAAGGAAGCACTTTCTAGAAAACAGCCTGGCCTCGGAAAACACACGGGATGGGAACTTGAATGCTCATTTGCCTAGATCCCTCAAAGGCACCTTGCCTTGGAACCTCAGATGCAAACACCCAGCCCCAATTCATTTGAGCAACTGTTGGTGGCCTCTATGATGGTTTTTCATCCTCTCAGTTGCATGTAACCCTCAAGGGTAAGGACATTCCTAACTCAACCAACCCCTGAGGCTGAAGCTTGAGCACTCAAGTGGCACCACTCCCTACTTTGAGACCTGGGATCTTCTGCATTTGAGGCATGTGGCACTAACCATTGTTCACCATACGTCTTGTTTAGCTGTTATACTCAGGAGTAAGACCAACCCATCTATACCATATGGAGAGGGAGAATCACTGGTGTCATTTTCTGCGACAGTTCAGTCTTGGCATCCTAAGGCATCCCAAGCAGCTCCCCCACTCCAGGCCAGACATTTCCCATTTCCCTACAGCTTTTCCGCTGCTGGATGTGCAAAGAACACAGCCATGTGGATTTCAGGCTATAAACTGTAAACAGCTCAAACATCAAGCTCACAGAGGGATGTGTAACCTATCCCTGTGGTGGGTTACATAAACTGATATGTTTTAAATTATACATGTGTATACAGCAGGCTGAGTTGGCTTATTTGATAACAAAACCTCAGCTGCTGAGAACCACACTGTAAATCTAAAATCCAAAGATTTGCTCTGTCCTTTGAACACCTCTGTTGTGTAGAATAGTGGGATCTGGCATTTCTGTTAACAATATATTGGTTATATTAACAGAACCATCGACCATGACATCCTTCTGGACCGTCTTGAGGGGCTGGGAGCTGGGGGCACTGTCATACGGTGGTTCTGCTCCTTCCTCCTGGGCCGTGTTCAGGTGGTGGGGGATGAGTGTTCAGACCCCTGGGCTCTCACTTGTGGGGTGCCCCAGGGTTCTGTCCTCTCCCCCATGCTTTTCAACATTTACATGCAGCCACTGGGAGAGATCATCAGGAGGTTTGGGCTGGGTGTTCATCAGTATGCAGATGATACCCAGCTCTACCTCTCTTTTAAATCAGAACCAGTGAAGGCGGTGAAGGTCCTGTGTGAGTGTCTGGAGGCGGTTGGAGGATGGATGGCGGCTAACAGATTGAGGTTGAATCCTGACAAGACAGAAGTACTGTTTTTGGGGGACAGGAGGCGGGCAGGTGTGGAGGATTCCCTGGTCCTGAATGGGGTAACTGTGCCCCTGAAGGACCAGGTGCGCAGCCTGGGAGTCATTTTGGACTCACAGCTGTCCATGGAAGCACAGGTCAAATCTGTATCCAGGGCAGCTGTTTACCAGCTCCATCTGGTACGTAGGCTGAGACCCTATCTGCCTGCAGACTGTCTCGCCAGAGTGGTACATGCTCTGGTTATCTCCCGCTTGGACTACTGCAATGCGCTCTACGTGGGGCTACCTTTGAAGGTGACCCGGAAACTACAACTAATCCAGAATGCGGCAGCTAGACTGGTGACTGGGAGCGGCTGCCGAGACCATATAACACCGGTCTTGAAAGACCTACATTGGCTCCCAGTACGTTTCCGCCCTGTGGAATGCCCTCCCATCAGATGTCAAAGCGATAAACAACTACCTGACATTCAGAAGACATCTGAAGGCAGCCCTGTTCAGGGAAGTTTTTAATATGTGACATTTTAGTGTATTTTTCATCTCTGTTGGAAGCCGCCCAGCGTGGCTGGGGAAACCCAGCCAGATGGGCGGGGTACAAATAATAAATTATTATTATTATTATTATTATTATTAAGAAGAGAGCAGCTAAAGGTTCTTTCCCATTCCATCCATCCATCCCCAAAGCTACTGCTGACAATTCACAATATTTTAAAAATCATAGCACTCTCATATCCTTCTTAACATCTCTCTCATGTGAAGCCCTATCCACTGCACTTTGCTGTGTCTCTGGTTTACTGTCAGTGTGCAACTGCTCCATCTGCTAGCTGCCAAAGACAGAGTTTGGTTGCAGGTGGGCAGCTCTGAGAGCTGCACCTCTGCTGCATCCAAATGGCTTGTTGGCGACTTTTATGTAAAGCTGGTTTGCAGAGACAAGTTGTGGATGTGAAATGGAACAACGTCCTCAAAGATTAAGGGAAACAGGCAACATCAAACGTTACGGCTCTGTCTCCTGACAACCAGATAGCCATAAGAGAAATTGGTGAACACTAACCATTGTTCACCATACGTCTTGTTTAGCTGTTATACTCAGGAGTAAGACCAACACATGACTGAGGCTTCCTTGAAGAGCCCTGCCCTGACGTCAGGCATATTTATGGAGAGCACTAGGTTGGCAAAGGTTGAAGTAAGGTATATTTAATCAGTTTTTATGTACATCTTTTTTAAAACATGTGCATTCTATTTGGCTTTTATAGTTCCATGTTTGTTTCAATGGTTATCACTTGCCCTGTGTTTCAGAAATGAGGCAAGACAGAAATGGAAATAAATAAATCTGATCCCACCACCCACATGAGATATTTTAACTTAGGGGTCCCAAACTGTGAGTTTTATTCAGGTAGTCTGAGGCATATCTGTGAAAGATACTTATTTGAATATGAATTTGACATAATTTGAGGGAATGCAGTTTCCAAGACAATGAAATACAATACAAGAAATAAAAGAAGCATTAAAAATATAATTTAAAATTAAGTATCATGGATTACACATGGATTTCAGCTTCCAAAAGGTAGAAGTGATACTGTGGTCTATAAAGTTCATTAGCTCAGAAGTTTCTAGAAAAAAACCCATTAAGTGGTCTCTCATCAAAGGCCCATGGGAGATGGGAGGCAGTTTGTGAACCACTGTTTTAGCTAAAATTCTCCTTTTCACCTTACATAGGAGCTGGAGAAGCAAAAAGAGGGAAATGCTACCACTGGATAACTGTTTAATTCATAGCATGCAAAATCCAAGCCGACTACAAAGATGAGAGACAATGGAATAGTGTTAGTGAAGGTAGCCCATGTAGGATTTGTTTACCTATCTCATCCTGAGCCTTCCAGTCCTTTGAAAAAGAAAATTAAAAGCTTACAATCAGATGAAAATGTACGTGCCGTAAGAAAAGCAACTAAAAAGTAAATCTAAGCACCACTTATTCTCACTTCACATCTTGTACAAAGCATTCACTGTTCAGGTCAATGAAGAGCACCACAAAACAGATTTTAAATGGCTGGCTTTGAAAAGCATCTATCTATATTTGGGAAACAACATTTCAGACAAGAAGCCCTGAGAGAGTTGAAAATGCCAAATATTCATCCGCCATAGGAGACAAATATTACCGTGGGTTTTGATGTGACCTGAAGGGCTGGTTCAAATAAGAAGGTAAGCTCTTCATTTCCCTACACTTGATGACTCACAAATTGAATGTTTCTCATCTGGGCTGAGTCATAGACAGTGGTCAGAACTGAGACAGGATCCAGATGTTACAGCAGAGTCAAAGGTCAAGAAAGCTGTTGTCCGAAGTCCCAGACCAAATGGGAAGCCTTTAAAACATTAATCATACAAAACATCTTGGGGAGGGAAAGTCAAGTGCAAGCTCAGCTATTCTGTTCCCCCAAAGGATGACCACTTTACCCACTTCCTAGGCCTGAATCCCAAGGACGCAAGCACACACTCACAATATCATCTGCCTCAGCACTTGCCCCCAAACCGCAAGAAGCTGAAATGTGGGGAAATGGCTCTTTGACATCCCCATCCTGCAGGGCAAATGATAAGAAAGGAGGAACCCACCCACCTCCTCTTATGCCCCTTAGTGGCTCACTGCCTTCCACAACCAAAGCTACAGAGATGTAGGAATGAGGTGCTGAGCACTGAGGTGAGTCGGGACAGGACTCTGGGGACCTCACTCAGCAACTTGGCCTTTGCCATCTTGATAAAGATGGATGTTTTCACAAGGCAGCTAAATGTGGCAAAATGATATTTTACCAAGTGAGATAAAGACATCCCTTTCCAGTCCAATTGCAACAGAGCAGCCATCATTCCCCTCTCTTCCAGCGGCTGAAACACTGTCCCTCCCTGGCTTCTGGGACAGTAAAAGCACAAGTCAGGACAAGGAAAGAGACTGGATGTGCCCTACTCTGTATTCACTAAACCTCTTGTGATGAAACAGCGAGTGAAATGTGTGTAGTCTCAGGTGGCAAGTGGGAGTTTTCTTTACTTTTATGCAACTGAGCTGCAGACATGGAGGCTCTCCTGTGCAACACCACTAATGTACCGCAAATGCTCTGGAGGGAGGCGTTCATGGGCTGAGGGAGCAATTAAATTTCCATGTGAGTTAATCTGTGGCATTCTGCTGAGATTGCTAAGAAAGATTCAGGTCCATGCCAAGTTTGTGATAAAACTATGACATTTCAGCTTCAGAACAGAGTGTAGTCATTTCGCTCAGGCCACTGAAAAGTCTGTGTTTTTCACTTTCCCTATTCCTTGGGGAAGGGCTGGAGCTCAACAGGAGAGTGCATACGTCCTCTGAATGCAAAGAGCCCTGAGTTCAATCTTTGGCATCTCTACATAGGGATGGGAAATACTCCAGTCTGAAACCCCGGAGACCTGCTACCAGGACGTATAGCTAATACTGAGTTACATGGACCAACTCTTGAAAACAGCCCTCCATGGAAGGCTGATTTCAAGCCTCGTCATGTATGGGGTGATTTGCAGCCAGAGGAAGCAGAAGATTACCCTTCCTTCACCAGGTACAACTGCTTCCTGAAAGTGGCCTCTGCACAGCAATTCGGTTTGAAAATAGCCTCTCACTGACTCCCATGGGAGGCTGCTTTCCAGCTTAATTTCTCTGGGGAGGAAGGTCCAGGACTTGGGCCAGATGTGGAGGCTGCATGAGCTGCATTTGGCTCATGGGCCAGCAGTTTCTCATCCCTGGAACATAAGCACATAGGAAACTGCCTATATTGAGTTAAACCATTGGCCCATCTACCTCTACCTATTGTCTACATCAGTGTTTCCCAAACTGTTTTTGGACTACAACTCCCATCATCCCTAGACAGTGGTCAGAGATAATTGGGAATCGTAGTCCAAAAACAACTGAAGACCAAGTTGGGGAAACACTGGTCTACATTGATTGGCAGTGGCTCTCCAGGATTTCAGGCAAGGGGGATTCCCAACCCTACCTGGAGATGCCAGAAGAGGACCTTCTGTGTCTAAGGCAGATGCTCAACCACAGAGTTACTGCTCTTCCCCTGGTCTAAGGCATGTACCTAGGATGCCACTGGCCAAGATCAAATTTGAACTGGAGAACCTGTGATAGAAGGCTTCTGCTCACTCTTTATCCTAAGTAATCAAGTTCTGCTAAAACTAAGGGTGTGCCATGTACAAGCTGGTTTCAAATTGCAACCAAGGTCTGAAGATATTCACTTCTCTCTCCCTCTCCCTCTCCCACTCCCTCTCTCTTCCTCTCTCTTTTAACCAGAAACCTTTTAAAAATAAAAACCACTTTACTTCCTGCAGCGTTTCATAAAAAATCTGCTTCAAAATAGCTCCCAGTAGAAATACTAATGATGGGTCCAGGGAGGGGTATGTGTGTTTCACTTTTTTTACTGACTGGCAAACATAAGCAGTGAGACAAAAAGACAGTGTTCCACTCATTGCTGTCTAGGGAGAAATCTCAAGCTGTTAAGTGTCTGAGCCATGTACACTCTCTCTCCTACACTCCTCCTACACATAGGGAAGCAATGAATAAACTGGGCCGATCTACATTGGAAAATGGGACCTCCCTGACCTAGCAATCCATCACCCATTTCAATCGGAGCCAATGGCCAAAGAAATGAAATCTATACGAGTTTACTAGTTAGTTTCACAAAGCACTGAGGAGGAGGAGAGGGGGAGGAAGCAGAACAGGACACAGCAGGAGGTGAGATGCACTGTCAGAGCTCAAGTCTTTTACCATGTTGAAATGCCTTCATAGAAACCAATGGGAAAACAGAGATGTTGTCCAGGATGCTGTTTTTACCTGAGTCTGTGTCCCAGTTCACTACTGGATGCACCTCAGCAGCCATCTAGATCCTTAGATTTGCTCCTGCTTTTTCAGCTACTTGCCATAAGAGCAACAAGCACCACACAGCAGTAAAGATACATGCATGCCTTAAGTTCATTGATGCTGGCTTGGTTTGCAGTTAATGGTAAGCCAGAGCATGGCTTACAATTACTGTGTGAATGTGCCGTCTCCTCCAGACTTTTTAAATTAGCAGAATGACAGTAAACCCAAGTGTTGGCTTAGCATGTCTTCTGAACATGGGGTCATGGTGAAGGTCTCTTCTCCTTAACCAGACTATGTAGCAAAAACAGTCCTGGGTTCAGATGGCACACTAATACAGTCCTTGCATTAGTTATAGTGCTGAGCTACAGGAGCAAAGCAGGTATGAGTTCTTCTCTGGGAGTAGACACACTTAGCCATGGTTTGGCTTAGTGTGATGTGCAACTGTGGTTGTCATCTTTGCAGAGAGAGATGTTTTGAGAACCAGGAGTATACGAGGGCCTTTCCATGGTGGTAAAATGTTGCCTCATTTATTTGCACTAAGGCTGCAAGGCTATCAACAACTGCTAGGGAGCAAGTCCGCTTGGACACAGTGGGATTTGCTTTTGATTAAATATGCTGCGGCTTGGGCTGTTAAGCAAATAAGCGAAGGGTGAACTTTTTTTTGTTTAATCCCAAATCGCTCTCTTCTAAAGACTCAGAAGCCCTGAAGCACTCCTGATGCAGAAGCTGTTTTGCTGACAGTTGTACAGTATATCATGTGTTGTAGCAGAAGCTTCCCTTTACTTTTCCACTTTAAATTATTTAACAACATTTTATGCTCTATAATTTTATGCTTGCTCTTATTACCACAGAGCTAGACAGCAAGTCAATAAGAGCCAAGTCCCACTTTTTCTTTCTTTGCGGTTTTCAGTCTGCTCCGCTGTACAGCCCCTCCATTTGCTGGCATGAACTCGCATTCCTCCTCCCGAGAGAGGCATCGCATTCTGACCCCCTTTCTTTTCCCTTAGTGCTTTCTCAAACAGCCAAATCAGCACGAAATTGCTGGAGGAAGCTACAACGCAGCAAGCAGAGCTGGGGGGGTGGGGATCTTGCCTGCGGCCCAGCCGTCAGGGACCAGAGTGGCACTAGAAATGTGAGAAGACACTGAAGTATACTTCATCGAAGCAGGGGAAGGGCATGAAGACTCGCTGTGGTAAATACTGCAGTCTGGTGAATCTGGGGTGCTGAGGTAATCAATGCTGATCCCATCATTCCTTCACATACAGTTGCTATGGTAACAGCCCCACAGGTGTGAAAAAGAAGCAGCAGCATCTTCTTTCCCCTTGGTTCCCTCACCATCCTCCTCTCTGAGGCAGCCCAACAGAACACTTGTAAGACCTGAGGAGAGGAAGGTGGGAGTCTGAGCGATGGGCTGGGCCCAGGGATGGAGCAAGCTGGAAGATGCAGCTGGATGAGCATTCACAGCCACAAGACTGTTTTTCAGAAAGGGGGTGGGAAGGAGGATGGTCCTGCAGGAAGCAGTCTAGCTTCCTCAAACTCGGCCCTCCAGATGTTTTTGGCCTACAACTCCCATGATCCCTAGCTAGCACGACCAGTGGTCAGGGATGATGGGAATTGTAGTCTCAAAACATCTGGAGGGCCGAGTTTGAGGAAGCCTGGTGTGGAGGATGTCTAAATTGAACGCGTCACAAAAGAAGGGACAGATTTCATCCTCCCCACCATTTTCTCTCCCCATCCCTCTGATCTTTGCCGCTTTGAAAACAAAGGAAGAGTCATTGAGATAAATTGGACCCATGGGACCGATAACTATTTTGACATGTGTCTGCAGGCACACATGTGTCCATAGAGGCAGATGTTTCGCCAGAGTCCCATCTGCCCAGTGAAATTAGCCTGGAAAGAAGCCTTCTTTAACCAACTGCATTGCAGAGGCAGTTACAGGGGTGCTACAGCTGGGGAAGGGAGTTGTGCCCACAACAATTTCTCCGATTTGCAAATGTGCCCACGGTTGGCAAGCCCCTTTTTAGGTCTTTGGGTTTAGAATATTTTTCTTTGCTACTCACTGTGAAAGAGTAGGCCACTAAATTTATTTGAATTTTGCACTATTTCAGGTCAAGTAAGAAAGTAAGAAGACCTCCTGGATCAGGACAATGGTCCTTCTAGCATAGCATGCTGTTCTCACAGTGGCCAACCAGATGCCTATGGAAAGTCCGCCTATGGAAAGGAAGTAAGGGCAAGAGTAGTCTCCCCTCCTGCAGTTCCCAGCAACTGGCATTCAGAAGAATGCTGCCTCTGATGGTGGAGTGGCCATCATGGCTAGTGGCCATTGAGAGCCTTTACCTGGTTGTCTTTCAAAACCATCCAAGTTGGTGGCAATCACTGCCACCTGTAGGAGAGTGTTCCATGGTTTAACTATGACTGGCAAGAATTTTTTCTGCCAGCCTACAATGGATTGGACTATGCTGACCAGAAGTGGCTCTCCAACGTTTCCAGCAGGAATCTTTCCCAGCCCTATCTTAATTGAATTGAGACTGTTTTGCAAGCAAAATATGTACAATACCCCTAAGCCATGGTCACTCTTGTAGGCAGGTGCAGTAAGGGCTTCTGAGATGATTCACATTTTGGCCATTTCAACCGTTGTGCCACACTCAAATTCTACATTCCCAATGTATTCTTCTGTTGGCCACAGTACTGATGTACAAAATGAAATCACGGATCTGATGATCCCCCTGAAGTGGCCTTGTAATTCCTGCTCAGCAGCGCATGGACACTGAAGAGGACTATGGCTGCCATATATATATATATATATATAGAGAGAGAGAGAGAGAGAGAGAGAGAGAACTTTAAAATCAGCTTTCCTGCATGGATGACTGGGGCTGTCATAAATTCCAACAGCTACCATGTCACACAACTCAACCCTGAAATGCTAACATTTTTCAGAATTTCAAAGTTCAGTGCGCAAAGATCCCATTTCAAAGTAAAACAGACCAGACTGTGTCAATCAAACAGACAGAGAGATGACAGGTAACTTCCAGTAATGAGTACAAGTTGAATATTGTCCCTTCCAACTCTACAGTTCTATGATTCCATTCAGAATTCAGAAACCAGCTTGTACAGCTGGTTGCGGGGAGGTTCAGGCCCATGAAGGAGGTGGGCAAAAGGCACCCAAGCACCAGAGTTGACTCACTGGCCTGGAGCCTGCTATCATGTCAGGTACCCTGTTCCATTGGAGCTTCAGGAGCTCTCACATGTCTTATTTTCAATGCCAGCTATATAAATAAGCTATGCCAGGACTTCCCAGTTTAATTTTGCATTCACTCATTCATCCTCTCACATTTATAGCCCACCTTTCTTCCATCCCCAAGGTGGCATCCATGTGGTTCCCATGTAGTCATCTCCCCATCCACTGACAAGATCCAGACCTGCTTAGCTTCTGCAAGGTGATGGCCTCATGAGCCTTCAGACCATACCTTGGGGCCAGACTCTCTTTACTTTGCCTTCTTGAGTAGGGAAAAGCTTGGAAAAGTGGTTTCAGAAAAGAGAAAATGATGTCCCATGCAATGTGAGAGATAGGGGGGAGAATTTAGGATGGGTGGTGATGAGATCAACAAATGGGCACCAATGCATCAGGATGTGAGTTGTTTAGAGGCCAACTGAGATCACCATTCCATATTTGCTTCAGGATCCAACCACACTTGCTGTGGGAAGGGTCACAGCTCAGTAATAGATGATATGCTTTGTATGCAGAAGATCCGAGGTTCAATCTCCAGCATCTCCAGGGAGGGCTGAACAAGACTCATGTCTGAACCACTGAAATACCACTGTCAGCCATTGTAGGGATTATTGAACTAGATGGACCAATGGTATATGGCAGCTTCCTTTGCTCCTTCCATGTGAAAATAGCCTCCTCCAACACCTCATCCATGGTACCAAGGGCTTCTAAAATCCTGCCTTTCTAACTTCTAATGAAAGAGTGTGTGATTTAGAGAATATGAGAATGCTGCCAACAGAGATTGTCTAGCCTAGCCTATTTTGGATCCACCCGTCTGCACCTATTAAAAAATGAATATGGAACTCGGGCTGCAAGCTGAATTCCAGCTAAAAGCTTAAATCAAATATTTACCCTCTATAGCCTGCACTTAGATTGAAACAACTACACATTGATGAGGAAATCATTCCTATTTTACAGACAAAAGAGAAAGCATTGGGAATATTAAGCCTTAAGTTCATGTTACAAATCACAATTGCCTACTGCTTGCCTGTACTCTTGCTAATTTGACCCAATCCTGCCCGCAATTATTAAATGTCATTTGATCAGCAGATTTAGGAACAAAGCCAGGTGAAAAATGGATTTGAGATATTAATACTTGATTGCCTTATAATTTGTCGATGAAGCTACAATCCATTTCAGTGTTGATCCCTGCAATCAAGTGTTAAAATGTGGTAAATATTATAGCCGTGCAGATAAATTCATGCTGAGAATTCTAGGGATCTCCAAATGGAGTAAGTGGGCAACAACACCGCAGAAGGGGGTTAAATGTACATAAGTGGAAAGTAGTGCTCATAGGGCCAAAAAGCCTAGTTTTGCACACTGGCAGTGATGACAAACCAAGTTAACAGATGTTGGGGTCATAGTGCATAGCTCTCTGATAGCCCTGCTCCCTGATGATGATGTATATGCCAGGCCTGGTTTCAGTGTCTCCTATCCCCTGACCTCAAGTGCTGAGTGACAGGGTCTATAGAAGGCATCTTCAGGTGTTTGGCTGAACTCAGAGTCCTCTATGCAGTAGTGAAAACAGGGAAGGATTCTATAGAGGATTCTTAGTATGTTTCACTGAATGCATGAAGATTCACCCTTTGGTTTTTCCTGCTCAATGTTTAACCGGGTTAGAGTCAGCAGGCACATCAGAGCCCCTGCAACACCCTCACATGTTCTTTGAACATGTGGAGGGGAAAAAGTCTGAAGGTGCCTTAGAGTGGTTTATGAAATCATACATAGACAAAATGCATAGAGATAACAATCTTTCTCCTCTACATCTCTTATACCTATGGAATTACTAATGGATTCGAGATAGTCAGGACTTCTTAACCTGGTGTACATATTTGTGGCCACAACAAATGGTGGTGGTCACTAGCTTAAAGGTAAAGGTAAAGGACCCCTGACAGTTAAGTCCAGTCGCAAACGACTCTGGGGTTGCGGCGCTCCGCTCGCTTTACTGGCCGAGGGAGCAGGCGTTTGTCCACAGACAGTTTTCCCGGGTCATGTGGCCAGCATGACTAAACCACTTCTGGTGAACCAGAGCAGCACACGGAAATGCCATTTACCTTCCCGCCAGAGCGGTACCTATTTATCTACATGCACTTTGATGTGCTTTTGAACTGCTAGGTTGGCAGGAGCAGGGACCGAGCAACGGGAGCTCACCCCGTCGCGGGGATTCGAACCGCCAACCTTCCGATTGGCAAGCCTTAGGCTCAGTGGTTTAGACCACAGCGCCACCCGCGTCCCTTTGGTCACTAGCTTAGGTGGGTTTATAAGGGGCATCACAGAGCACAGCTCTATCCACAGCTACTAATCTTGACAGTTTTAAATGCAGCCTCCTTGTTCAAAGGGCAACACGATGCTGAATACCATTTCCTGGAGAGAAACAACAGGAGAGGACTATTGCCTTCATGTCCTATTTGCAGGCTCCCTAGAGGCACCTGGTTTGTCACTCTGGAAAATAGGATTCTAAACTAGATGGGCTCTTGATCTGAGCCAGCAGGACTCTTCTTGTCTTCTTTGATGTAGATTCCATTTTCAACAGAAGTATATTTTTCATAGAAATAGAATATATTTTCAATGCTGTAGAATTACACTGGCTTGGATCCAGAGATTTCCCCAGCATGAATGGAAGGCAATTCCATTTGTTCAATGGAATCTTTGGATCCAAGCCAACATTTCATATACATTGGAAAGAGGCGTCTCAAACTATTAGTACAATCTCTGTGCAAGGGCAGAGATTACTCCCATACTTTTTAGGAATGATGCCAGTCTAGTTTTAATTGCCCGAGGTATTAAGGCTCTGGCATGGGCAGCTTTAGTTCCAAATTTTAGTTTCTATTCTGAGTATTTAATTCTGCTGCTGCCACCAATTCCCCCATCCTAGAAATAGAGAGAAGTGGTGCGTGGCCTTTGTCTATTTCTGCCACATATCTGCTTAGGAATACAGTGGGGAGAAGTGAGGGCCCAGGTACACACACACACAAAAGGCAGCCACTCATATGAGGAAAGGAGAGGTCAGACAGGTCAAGATTTTCATTGTTAAATCTTCATCCTCTCTAACTGCCACTGACAAAGGTCTGGCTCCACAAAGCAATTCAAAAACAGAATATTTCCACACTGCACTTAAACTAAGGCTGCTGAAAGAAACTGCAGCAACAGAAACTTAATGAGGGCAAAGCTGATTTCTGCTCCAGTGAAGAAATGAAACATTTTCTGTCTGGATTTGCCTGAATAGATGGGACTGTATTTACTGGCCTTGACCTATGCCCAAGGATGAGAGAGAAATCTGATTCAGTTTGGATTTAAAGGCAAACCTACCTAACTGGTACCAGCCAAAACTAGACTAAAGCGTCACACAAAAATTCATATATTAGTGAAACCAACATAAAATACATCATATGAGGGGAAACTACTTTGTAAAAATGTGTATATTAGGTAGAATTGCATACAAAGATGTGTACGTTAGGAGAAACTCAGTCTAAAATACTGAAGAATTTTCATGAGGTCTTTTTTCCCTAAAAGGAATTGCAGATAGATGTGGAAATATGGAGAATGGAACTTAATACTGGAAAAATGAGAATGTGGGAGAAACCAAATTTGAGATAGTCATTCATCCCTCCCTGTGCCTCAAGTCCACACTGACCTGGGTACCCTCAGCAGAAGTCGATTCATATGAGCATTTAACACATGCAAGTAGACCTACTTGGAGGCATCTGAGCTGATAGAGGCGTGAAGATTGAGGCAGCGGCAGCAAGTACAGACCCAGTTTCTTCCTCATGCAATTCTATTCACATGAGTACTTAACACTCAACTATGTATGGAATACATACAGATGGTATCTATAACTAGCCTATGCCACGATGCCTCCTGGAATTGAAATCCTTAATATAGCTGATTCTCAGTGGTTCGAAATTTATTTCCCCAAAGAATGTTGTAAAACATGTGGTCTAAATGTATGGCATTATATCCTGGCAATTTCTAATCTGAGGGAAAGAGCTTTGTCATAATGTTAATTATTTTTTATCAGTTTCATTATATGCTTAATGGGAAATAAAGGTGCAAATGTTCAAAGATAATTATACATATTGCCTAGTATATACCAACTGTTGGTGACCTGGATTCCTGCTAGTACCTGCTTGGGAAACAGGTATCCATGGGAGGCAGTTAATGAAAACTGTTCCTTGTTACTTGTGTAAGATGCCAGAAGCCTTGAATCAGAGACTTGGCAACACAGCACAGAAACCTTTGCTCCCTGCGCCACCATGGAAGAAGGAGCTATTGGTCTGCTCTTGGCTGCACTGTGTGATATGTCCAGATTTAGTACTACTGCCCTTCAGCAGACTTGAGGAACCAATAGGGGCCCAGCTGAGATGTTGATCTTGGTTTGGTTCCTCAGTCTGAGTTGTCCCTGAGAGAAGATAATTTGGCCTCCCTGCATACTTACTTGCTCACTCCAGAACTTGACCACCAGCCTGTTTTCAACCACATCATATGCCTCTTACCAGTTTGGTTCTTATCCACCTGCATTAAAACCAGGTCATTATTGAGCAATAGATATTACTGTATTTTTCGCTCTATAAGACGCACCAGACCACAAGACGCACCTAGTTTTTGGAGGAGGAAAACAAGAAAAAAATATTCTGAATCTCAGAAGCCAGAGCAACAAAAGGGATTGCTGCGCAGTGAAAGCAGCAATCCCTCTTGCTGTTCTGGCTTCTGGGATAGCTGCACAGCCTGCATTCACTCCATAAGACGCACACACATTTCCCCTTACTTTTTAGGAGGGGAAAAGTGAGTCTTATAGAGCAAAAAATACAGTATTTATGTAAACGATTTTAATATGCCTGCAAACATAGTATGTAATCTAAGCAACATACAATGACATTATAAAAGAATACAGTTTAAGACATCCCATGACCTTTGAAAACAATAAGTCCAGTACACTCATGAAACAAAAATATGACAAAATGAAAGTAGCATTATCTCCACAGCCCAATCAAAATAATTTCATAAAAGCAGCAGAGAACAAGTTTGAAGGTGAATGTGCATAGTAGACACACGACCACAGCTCAGAGCAGCATCACTTCATTCCCACTTCATTCTGCTGTGTTTGTCTAGACCAAACGGTTGTAAAGGGAAGGAAGCAATGAAACTGAAGGAAATTGTGCTTGTCAACTCCAGATGTTTTTGTGTGATTATATTATTACTCCACATGTGATCAGACTAAAGGGGGGGGGAAGGAATGTTAAAGCTGCAAACTTTCATCAGACAGCAAGCCTCATTTAAGTCAAAGGGACTTATATCTGAATAGACACACTTGATATTTTGCTGCTAGTTGCCTTGGGCCCTTGATCTGGCCTAGCCTATGTCTACATATCAGGTTTTCTCTTGCCATCATGTTATCAGGCTCAGTGCGACAAGATTTTTATTACAAATGATTATAAGAAAAGCAACCAGAACAAAGAACGTTGTTGTAGAATTTGAATTTCTGACTTGCAGGATAGGATATTTTAGAATATAAATCCATGATCCGTGGTTTGAGACTGAAGTTAAAATCTTGTTTTTATTATGTATCCTACTTCAAGAAACCTAGTCTGAGTCCAAAAGCTAATAATCAATCAGCTGATCTATAGATCAAAGCACATTCCACAGGGTCTGTTTCTGTTCGGAAAACAGCTTGCTTCAAGAACATGTGTGCCTGGGTAAAGCCTTTTGTGGATTGCGATGTTCCTCATTGTAATCTAGGCTTAAAATGAAAGATGACTGGGCCAGGAGAAGCCCTGAAGAACTAGGCTGTGGGAAGGATTAGCTATGTAATTTATATTCTACTCTTCCAGCAAAAAGCTCAGAGCAGCTTACGTGGGCCAGCAAGGAGTTTTTTATTCAGGTCCACAGGTGCTCATAGACCTTTTTTGGATTTCTCTACACAGGAGTAGAAGACTGAATGGAAAGTATAGAACTTCTTCACTGCATAAACCGATGGCTCTAGGCCAGGGGTAGAGAACAATGTGGCCCTCCAAATCTTGCTGGGCTAGGTGAAGAAACTGTATCTTTATGAGGAGAAATATATAAGTAATGATGTTTCTATGCTATAAAAACTGTTAGGTTTGTAAATAGTTAACTGTGTAAAAGGGGGGAAGTGGTCTTTTACTTCTCTCTGAAGCCAGAGAGATATATTGTACTGCCAGGAAGCTGTGGAACTGATACTGTTGCTAATGAGGTGTCATTGTAACTTATGAGGTTTCAGCTGTGACAGTGGTAGAACTCATCTTTTATCTGAATCAGTAGAATCTAAAAGTTCAGGTTCTGATAAGTCCCTTTGTGGGCATTTCATCCAAACTTACTGGCCCATAGTTATAGGTCAATGATATTTTGGGAATCCAGTGAGACCATAGCAATTGGTGAGAAAAGTAGGAGCTCACCAGATGCCAGTGAAGGCCTATATTGGTGACCCCAAGCTCTGAGCTTTCATGTTAATTTTCTGGGTCCCTCTAATGGGATCTTACACCTTGAAGCAGATATACAAATTGGGCTGGAATCAACTATTTCAACTCATGACTCCTGCTAGCAGAAGCTAGTGCAAAGTCTTCTACTAGTGCCATGGGGCTTTTTGTCGTCCCCCCTTTTCTCCCTGCATACCCCCATCACCCCTCCTGAAGATTGGCTCAGGGGGGTTGAGGGGAAACCCAGAACAGTGCATGGGGGGGGGAGGAGAAGGGAGATTGCTGCAGCTGGCAAGCTGATATGCTGATGGAAAGATCTCCTTAGAACTATGCTGAATTCTACCCATTGAAAAGAAAAGGGTCAGCTTGGTGGTCCAGCAGTGAGACATCACACCTCATGGTGATCCAGAGGTGGAATCCTCTACAATCTGATGGGTGGAGTAAGTAAAATATAGCAGGTGCTCCATGCTCTTGTATTACATCAGGAATAGCTTCACTGTGTGGATTGGTTTCTTTATGTATGGCGATATTGTGTGTGTGTGTGCGCGCACGCGCATGTGTGCGTGCGTGCGTGCGTGCGTGCGCGCATGCACATGCTTACTTTGCAAAGCAAGAGCTTATTCTAAAGTAGTGCAAAAAGGAGAAAGCATACGTACATTTTGCTGTCAAGCAAAAAAATAAAATAAATCTAATTGGAACTGATACCGAGACATTTTCGAAACTGATTGTACTTGCAGTATTTCTACAGTGTAGGCCTCGGTGACCTTTATATAAGTAGATTAAAGCTTTGTCATTCTCATCTGCAAGCTCTGTGAATTATTAAAGCCATGCAATCATAAGGTTAAACTACTTCTGAACAGCAAACTACATTAGACGTGAGCCTTTCTTAGGAAGGTCATGCAAAAGCCATCTTCCTCGGAGAGGATGCAAACGAGGAAATTGGTAGAATTTGAGGCTGATTCACCCATCAGTTGATTCAGTTCATCAGCTGCCACTTAAGAGGTGCAGTCCTATCAACACTTAACTGGTTGTAAACCCAATTGACCTCAGTGAAGGGTTGCTTCTGAGTAGACATAGGACTGCTCTGTAAGTGACTCGCACGGCTGCACGTGTCGACCACAGAATGAAGAGATGGTTAAAAACCCCCCAAAAAACAGTTCTCTGTGGTGTTTGCTGGGTAGCAGCCACTTCACACTTGTATGTCATCAGTTTATGCTGCAGCTATCAAATGATAAACATGGATGTGTGACTCTGTCCTTGCTCCCAGGTAAGTGTGATTGGCTTTGCTGCATATATGCCCAGCATCAGTTAAAAACACAGGCAGTTCTTTTACTTGAACAGCAAATGTTACTGCTAAAAAAAAAAGTTAAAGAAAAGAAAATGAGAGTTCCTCTCCAGTGCATGATTGCTTAAATACAGTGGTACCTCAGGTTACATACGCTTCAGGTTACATACGCTTCAGATTACAGACTCCACTAACCCAGAAATATTACCTTCGGTTAAGAACTTTGCTTCAGGATGAGAACAGAAATCGTGCTCTGGCGGCACAGCAGCAGCAGCAGAAGGCCCCATTAGCTAAAGTGGTGCTTCAGGTTAAGAACAGTTTCAGGTTAAGTACGGACCTCCGGAATGGATTAAGTACTTAACCTGAGGTACCACTGTACAAGGAAGGTATGCCTGTATCAGTTTCAGTTTCTCACTTTTTCCTATCTTGTGTGTAGATCATAATCTTTCCATATCAGGTTGTGGTGTACACACACACACCCCTTATCATTTTTGTTTGTACACATTTCTCCTAATATACATATTTTTTTGCAATTTTGTCTAATAAACATCTTTCTGAAGCATTGTTGCCTAATATATTGTACGTTTGTATTTTCACGAATATATGCTCTTTATGCACACTTTTGCCTAATATACATATTTCTGCACAAAGTTTGGGTTGGGACACTGCATCTCATAATTCAGAAAAGTGTGAGTTTTAGAGGACAGCTGCATTTTGGTTCACATATTGTTTTGAGGAGCGTGGATTAGAGAGATTAATATTGAAGCGCAGGCAAAAATAAATCTTACAATTGGCTTCTGTTTAATGCATATTATTTTATCAACAACTATGTCTATATTTAATTTAATTTAGCTGTTCCATGTTCACATCCAGCAGCTGCAAATTTATAATTCTACCTACTGAGTTGCACCCTTAGCAATAGTAGTTTTATAAACGAACAAAATGCTCCAATTATTTATGCACTAAATCCAGGGCCAGCTCCAAGTTAAAGTGAACGGTTCACTCTGTTGGATCTTCTCCTCTACTGATATGTCCTGGTGGGCTTACCTGAGAGTGGTAATCAGCCACTGTGGCAGCACCAATGCTCCAAGAAGCATTGGATGGCTGGGTCTAGCTGTCATTTACATTGTCTACAATGTCCCAGAGTGACAGTACCTAGGAGGAATTGCTGAAAATGTAAATGGTGGCTATACCCATCTACCTCATGTCCCCGGGCAGGTGTCAGCAGTTTGCCCCACCTCAGCACTGGTGCCCCAACACCTGACCAAGGATACCAGATATGGAAGCCCATCTCAATGAAATCTCAGTGGCACGGACTACTGATTTCTCCTGTCCTTACTCTGCTTTTCTATACAGCCATGCCTTATAGTAGGAATGGGGAACCTGTGACTCTCTAGATCAGCCTTTCTCAACCTGTGGGTCCCCAGATGTTGTTGAACTACAACTCCCATCACCCCTAGCTAGCAAGGCCAGAGCTCAGGGATGATGGGAGTTGTAGTTAACAACATCTGGGGACCCACAGGTTGAGAACCGCTGCTCTAGATGGCAGAGAAAATGGTCGTGCTGTCACTAAGTATTAATGTACCATTTAGGTGCACTTGGAGTGGGTTATACTATTTCATTCACAGGTTTCTTACTAAAAGATGTGTAGATCTCTTAGGAAAATAGAAATTTTAATTTGATGGAAATATACTCCATTAGAGTTGCATATATTTCCATTTTAACAAAATAAAATAAATAAATACATAAATAAAATTCCTTTCAGTAGCTCCTTAGAGGCCAACTAAGTTAGTTATTGGTATGAGCTTTCATGTGCATGCACACTTCTTCAGATACCGTTTTCATTTTAAGATAGTGCTCACAAAACCATAGCTACAAACTTTTTACACACACACGTATTCCCAGTCCCTTTTTTCCATGCAATCACTCTCCATGAAGTCCCCAAACATACCACCACATGAACAAACAAACAAAAGCACACAAACATGCACTGCACTCAGCATGCAGTTTCCATGATAGTGGCAGCATTGCTGAACGTATCCATACCTCTGTTTGCAAACTGGGGCATGCAAGGAGTGATCATGTGGGACAAAAGCAGAGCAGTTGAGAAAATGCTGAATCCTGTGTGAACTGGTCAATTAATCTTTTTTATCATTGTTCAGAATTTATATATTCTTTAGTAGAAGGTCCAAAATTAGAACGACAATTTTTTGTTTCTCCTTCTCAGAGAGGAGATAAATATATTGGGTGGGAAGAGACATGTGTTCACTCTAACTGGGTTAGTGAATTTGTAAAAGGAGGAAAAAATCCTGTATCTTGCATTTCTAAAACTATTTGGAAAAAGCCCATTCAGCTAAAACATAATTAGGTTACAGATGCAAGACTGAACACAGGCAATGTGGGAACCACTTCTCCCTTCCATGTATATGAATACCAGGCAGAGGCACACCCAGTTGCTGGCAATACTGACCCCCACTGGGAGTGCAAAAGCCACCTATCAGACGATGGAGTGTATGGCATTTGTGTGTAGTGACATGCCACTGCTGTTGTGGGGAGATCAAGCATGGAAGTAGCTTCTTGTCTGTCTTGCACTGTGGCACAAAGGAATGCAAATAGTTTCACCCTTCCTCCTCACTTTGCTCTCACTCAGGACACTTCAAGTACTTGGGTCACATAAAATGTACTAAATTCTAATGTGGTTATTATGGTAAAGTTATGGGGTGGTGGTTTTTTTTGGGGGGGTTGCTGATACTGCTCCTTGCCAGGGGCCCAAGGGGACCTAGGTACATCTCTGATACCAGGACTACATCGGCAGGGCCCATACGCAAACATTTCTCACCCTACCATAACCAGGCCAGAAATGTACAGTGGTACCTTGGGTTAACCTTGAAAGCCCTAAACGGCCTCGGTCCAGAATACATGAAGGAGCGTCTCCGCCCCCATCGTTCTGCCCGGACACTGAGGTCCAGCTCCGAGGGCCTTCTGGCGGTTCCCTCACTGCGAGAAGCCAAGTTACAGGGAACCAGGCAGAGGGCCTTCTTGGTAGTGGCGCCTGCCCTGTGGAATGCCCTCCCACCAGGTGTCAAAGAGAAAAATAACTACCAAACTTTTAGAAGACATCTAAAAGCAGCCCTGCTTAGGGAAGCTTTTAATGTTTAATAGGTTGTTGTATTTTAGTGTTTTGTTAGAAGCCGCCCAGAGTGGCTGGGGGGGACCCAGCCAGATGGGTGGGGTCTAAATAATAATATATTGTTGTTGTTGTTGTTGATATTTAATTCATTCTGGAGGTCCGTTCTTAACCTGAAACTGTTCTTAACCTGAGGTACCATTTTAGCTAATGGGGCCTCCTGCTGTCGCCGCGGTGCAATTTCTGTTCTCATCCTGAAGCTAAATTCTTAATCCAAGGTACTATTTCTGGGTTAGCGGAATCTATAACCTGAAGCGTCTGTAACCTGAAGTGTCTGTAACCTGAGGTACCTCTGTATTTCCAATATAGTCTCCTCCCCAAGCCCCCCACCCCAAACCACAACAGCTTAGTTTTTTTTTACTGTAGGGAAGAATTCCCCCTTCCTCTGCAGCTATGTGTGAAAGGGGGTTTCACAAACTGATGTGTCACATTTATTACAGGGTTAGCCAACATGGCTTTGCATTACAACTCTGACCATATCTGATCATTGACTGTGCGGGCTGGGAGTGATGGGGGTTTTGGTCCAACAATATCTGGAAGGAACCACGTTGGCGACCCCTCAATCGGCAACACTTTGACGATGACAATTCTGAAAAAAGGTGGTAAACCCCCCTCCACTCTTGCAAAACATGCCCCTGTGCTAAGTGACATGTGCCACTTCAGTAGAGTGGAAAGCAGAGTTGAGTATTCCTTCCCTTTCTCAGTTCAAACCCACCACACTAAGTACTCCTTCTGAATTTCTCTGGGCCCAGGATGGTGTGTCCTGGTGCCAGCCATGTTTATATTGTGGTGAATTAGTACTTTTGAACTGAACTACACATAATGAAAACAGCTTGAGATAGCATTGTCCCTATATGAGTACACTGTGTCCACGAGGTATAAGATTCAGACTAACAGTAATGTGCACTCAGAAGTAAGTTCTAGAGAATTCTATGAGACTTACTCACAAGTAAGGCTGCAGTCACCAAAACCCCAATGCAAGGCTGGGAGAGTTGCACTGAGTGACAGAATCCCTCTACTCAATTCTGCTGACTCAACCAGCCTTCCATTCTGTTGGCCCAGACCTCCCTCTCCCACCCACCAAACATAGTGGTTTTGTTGCCAGAACAGTCTAACAGAAGGCTCTTAAATGGGGCACTTTGAGGGTAGGACTGAGCCATCTTATCAAAGGAGCAAGACAAGAATGTGGGGGGGGGGCAGCGGCAATCTGTGTGGATAAACTTGATATTAAGATTTCCAGAATAATTGCCGCTTAGTAATTTATTTCCAGCACAGATGTATCTTGTGGTTATTTTTTTAAAAAAAGTGAGTCTCCAAATGATGGCTCTTATCTGACTTTGTCGTACTAAATAGATATCCTCCAGGATTGTTTAGGGTGGTGATATACATATACAAAGCAGAATGATGCACAGGGTTTAAGTAGATGACTGCTTTAAAAACCTGAAAGATACCTTTAAAGCACACACTTCAGTCCAGAATATTTCACACCTCCAGTCACAGGTAAGAATCTGTTACATTGCATTTTCTGGGTTTGAACAACTCTGCTTAAAGTGGAAAGTCTAGCTGTTAAAACATTTATGCCCGGATGGATTTTCTTTCTAGATTTTGAAAAGGACATGTATTTTCAACCTCTGTCGGGTCATTATTTCTCTCTCGGTATACTCCTTTTAAATTAATGTGCACCTTCAATGTGTGCCTTTTTATATACCTGCTCAATGGATAAGGCACAGCTTTTTATTTCAGTAGCATACTATTACAGGAATATTCAGTAAAAGTAAGAGTTTTGCACATTCTGACACCTGCCTGAACCCACAGACTGCATTTCATTAGCTCCTTTTATTGGGCAATGAATTAAAAGGTTACACAGATCGTAATGGAAATAACAACTCATACACATGAGCCATAACCCATTCTATGAGTCACTGAATAAATTGCACATTGCAAGTCAGCTGGTTCCAAGACACTTAGCACTTTTACCTTAAGCTCCCTGATTATTTTTGGATTAGTAGAGGAATAATGTCTTTTGGTTTCAAATACATTCATCAGGGCCAGAGAAGAGAGATGAGCTTGTCAAAATTAAAATTAAGACAATCAGACGTGGGCCAAGTCGCTTTTCTAAATAAAGTCTTTTAAAAAGAGATTTGAAATATGACCCAAATCTTGATTCAAAGGTTCGGAAGTAGCAGGCAGTTGATAATACAGCCAAGCCCATGAAATCAACCCTCTTTTCAGCTGCTATATGGACTTCTAGAACTCAAAGGGACTTTGGGATGGACATGTATCAGATTGCACTGTGTGTGTTGTGATGTTTTACCTTGTGATTTTATTGCTATACAGTGCAATATGTATTGTGGTTTCTATATAAGCCACATCAGTTGTGTTTACACACAACACTAAGCCAACCCATGACTTAGCATGAGTGTGCAAATATGTTTGCTCCTGGGGTGGAAATCACAGACACTTTGATCCTTCCTAAAGGATTCCACCTAAACATTAGGAAGAACTTCCTGACAGTAAGAGCTGTTCGACAGTGGAATTTGTTGCCAAGGAGTGTGGTGGAGTCTCCTTCTTTGGAGGTCTTTAAACAGAGGCTTGACAACCATATGTTAGGAGTGCTCTGATGGTGTTTCCTGCTTGGCAGGGGGTTGGACTCGATGGCCCTTGTGGTCTCTTCCAACTCTATGATTCTATGATTCTATGATTCCTGGACCTTTCAGTTCAGTTGGGCAGCGAAGCCAAGACTTGGCTTGCTATGATGGGCAAACCAAGCCATGGGGATAGATCATTCCCCCCCTCCATGCCCCCCCAATCTTTTCTGGAGGTTCCTCCCATCCTCCAGAACAGATTTGCAGACAGTGAGGGGCATGGACGGGAGAGGAAAGGGGAAGGAATATCTCCTTGCTCTAGGGGTAATCCTTGTGCAAGTGCAAACAGTTAATTGAACACCTCCTTTTATCTTTACTACAATGCACTTAATTGCTCCCCCTCCCCACACTCAAATTACAAACTATTCTCTTACCTTGCCAAAGCTTCCTTTCCCAATTGCTCGAAGTATCTGGAAGTGATCAAAATTCACTGCAAAAAAAGACAAAGAAGTTTTGTCATTTTTCATTAGTTTCCCACCAATGTATTTCATAGAGGTATGCCATTTATAATCATAAATGAGGTGTAAGAGTGTTGGGCTTGGATTTTGGAGACCGGGGTTCAAATCTCCAATTCAACCCTGACTTTCCTAGAGTGATATATAAATGTGAAAAACAAAATATAGGAACACCAAGGATCCACATATGCAGCCATAAGCTGTAGTGCTCAAAATGTTGCCTGATAAACACCGAAGAGTTGTGAATTGCTTTTTGCTAAAGCACAGTAGTGGAGGATTTTCTAAACCTTTTAAGGTTAAAATATTCATTTAAAACATCCATGAGTGTTTGTCAATGTAAGTTGAGTTGTCTATGTTTTTATGTATTACATGTTTCGTTTTTCGTTTTTTCGTTTTTTTCCTTTTTTCTTTTTTTTCTTGGCTGTGTAAGTATGTTTGTGATATGTATGTATGTTAAAAAGCAATAAAAAGTATTTAAAAATAAAAATAAAACATTCATACAATGGTCTCCTTTACCAACAACAAACCCAGTTTTCAGAACTCTACTGGCAGCATTCTAGACAGTCTTAGACATACACAGTCACTCTCAACTACCACACTCTCCTTACACCCACCACAATATTTGACCTATGCAATTCTTACTTCAATAAAAAAGTGGAATATTTTATCAATAATCAACCAATAATCATCTAAAAGTAAAGGTACCCCTGACCATTAGGTCCAGTCGTGGACGACTCTGGGGTTGTGCACTCATCTTGCTCTATAGGCTGAGGGAGCTGGCGTTTTGTCTGCAGACAGTTTTTCCAGGTCATGTGGCCAGCATGACCAAGCCGCTTCTAGTGAACCAGAGCAGCACATGGAAATGCCGTTTACTTTCCTGCCAGAACGGTACCTATTTATCTACTTGTACTTTGACGTGGTTTTGAACTGCTAGGTGGGCAGGAGCTGGGACTGAGCAACGGGAGCTCACCCCGTTGTGGGAATTCGAACTGCCGGCATTCTGATCGGCAAGCCCAAGAGGCTCAGTGGTTTAGACCACATAAAAAAAAACCCACTCATTTCCTCCAGTTTTCTCATCTGAGGTGATACAGGCAACCTCTCCCCCATCTCTCACCTAGGGACATTAAGCCCCTCTCCACCAATGGGTTTTCACCCTGTGGGGATTCAGGCATAGCCAACAGCACACATGGAGCATCTCAGTCAATCAGACAAAAATAAATAAAAATAATCACCCTTACAGAAAAATAATGTGCCCCCGCCCCAAATAAAAAGTGTGGATCAGGTGCTCAAAAGAACTGAAGAGGAAACAAGTGATTCCACTACCGTCCACCCAATTTTCAAAAAATCTTAAATGTGTATAATCTAGAAACTATATACAGTACTCTGGAAAGTACTGGAGGAAAGTACCTTAGAGGAAAGGTGGAATAATAATAATATAATAAATAATTGCAATACTATTCAGCCTTTAAAAGGCTGTGGCTTTTGTTTGTGAGTGATGCAACAGAGTCATGGTGAATATGCAGCAGCCCACATACTTGTCACTTCTGTTAGGAGGAAACTAACATTTAAAGAAGAGGCTGCTGGCATCTGCTTAGTTGATTTATGGCTCCATTTGAGTTTTAGCTCCTAGCTAATTCCAGAACCATAATGGGATATAATGGCAGCTAGGAAGTGTGTTTATACATCACTTTAATTATGTTTAATGTTGCCTGGATCTGCAGACAAAGCAGCTAGAAAATTATTACTACAAGCATAATGACCATGATCTTTAAAAAGTTCTCATAGTGTAAGATGCTATGTTACATTTACCTAGCAAAATAAAAATCTATGGCTCCTAAATATAAACATTTTTGCTTTTCCGAATCCTGATTTAAGTCTATGTGAAGTCAAAAACAGAATCCCACTTCAGTTACACCTTGATTGGCTTAATTTGGTTGTGCTTTCCTGCACATGTTTTATAAGATCTCTGGCATTTTCTCACAGGTTCTCCACCCAACACAATCCAGAAGTAGGAGCTATAACAAAATGTGGCAATGTGTAGTCCTCCTCTTCAAGATATCAGCCAGCCAGTCAAACCTCTTATAGGAGTATTCATTTATTTATACAAGGGTGTAACAACAACAACAACAACAACAACAACAACAACAACAACAACATTGTGTTAAAGCATTTCTAGCCTGTCCTTCTTCACGAATTGCTCAGCGTATGGGGGCAAAAGACCTAAAAACTAAAATATGTAATGAGCGGATGTTGCTGTTTTGAATATTAGTAAACAGAATATGAATCCATTATTCTGGGCCAGACTCTGTGATGAGGTATATACAACATGCCCTTCTCTTCTGCTCACTTGAATGGAAAGCACAAGGTGGTTGTGCAAAAGGACATATACACAGAACTATTCATTCGCTTGAAGTAAATAAGGACATCAAGGCTTGTGTGTGCATCAAGGAAGAAGAGGGATTTGGGGTTGAGGACAATAGTACTAATGCAAATGGCCAGCTAACATGAAAATCAGCATTTGGAGATTGCTCATGGGGTCTTAGCATTTTTAAGAGGAGCTGTGGGGAAAAGGATGATCTGTTATGGGCGAAATGTTGTTCCACACAGGGTAGAAAGCAAAAGTGTGCTATTTGAAAAATCCTATTCCTAGTTCCCACTGATTTGATCAAATTTAGCAGCAGGCCAGAGTTGCATACCAATGTAGGCAGTCCTTCAAATGCTCAACCTACTTAGATAATGTCTTGTGAGTTTTTACGTGGTTAGGTGAATCCTGGCTCAGGCTGACTGAGTTGTTCTGACGAAAGGCTAGCAAAGGAGAATAGGCAAGATGGAGAGATGGATTCCATATTTGAATTCAAAATAACTTGCCGAACTATTGATTGCAGGCTTCTCCTTCTCCTTAATGGAGTTGGAGAACCAAGATTATAGGAAACCAACAACCTGAAGCCCCCTCTCTCTGCCACCCCTACCACCCCCTACATCAATTTATATTCACCATGGCTCACTGTGCCTTTTTCATGCTGGATGCGCAGCGTTTCTAAAAATGACAACACGTCTCCACAAAAGATGTGATTATTCCAAAAATAGAAGATTCTAAAGTTGCAGGGAACAATACATAGTTTTACTTTCTTTTTCAGAGAGAAAACTGCCTTTCACTAATGACTCAAATAGCTTATCATTGGGAACGATTTGTAATCACCAATATAAATGGGTAGAGGAGACTTTCATGACATGCAGCCGTCACAAGTAAAGAGATGACAGCTGTTGCCTATTCAGAGAGGACCATTCTCACCCACTAACGTGTCTTCAGGGTGACACAGTTTTGACATCGGCAATCCATTATATACCACAAAGCTTTTGGCTCGAGGTTTCCATAGGGAAACTGGAGGGGTCACGAGTGCTGGGAAACGCTCTGCAAATTACAAAGGAAGCGGAATGCAGCAAAGTTACATAACTACATAAACCTGGTTATGAAACTTGAACTGCAAATTACATAGAATATTCTATGGGCTGTTTCTTGTGAAAACACTACTGTTCATTATTTCTCTCAATTACTCTGACAGTTCGTGTTCAGCCTCTCTTACAAGAGAGGAGGTGCTGGTCAAGTGACTGAACATTTGACAACGGAAGCCCTTAGTGGAAAGCAGATAATAGAGGAATTCCTATTTTTACCTAATGCTCAGCAAAATTGTATAAACTTGCTATATCGTTGTATTTAAAAAACAATAGTATGTTGGGCAAGCTGGCCCTTCCCTGCCAACATTCACTGGATTAAGCACTGTATGGCAATCTGGCTTTGAACTTGGTGGTCAATAACCAGAACCTTAAGAGCTGCATTCATATAGCACCACGGTCAGTTCCAAATAACTGCTCATTACAGGCATTTCTGTTTATGATTCAGTCTGATAAGACAGGAAGATAAACGCCAATCCTTCCTTTATCCATTGCTATAATCACAGAGTCAACAGTAATATTGCTCTGCTTTCCTTTGAACCATACCAGCAAGGTCAAGGGAGGGGTCTTGTCAACTGGGCAGCCAAGGACTTCCATACACACTGCCCAGGCTTGGACCCTGGAAAGGTCACTTTGGTGCTGCTAATGCAATGGTTTAACTTCACCCCCTGAGGAGCATGCCATTGTCTCTCTCCATTGTCTCTTGAGGCACACAGATGGCAACAACAACAACAGTAGTAGTGGTTGGTGGGGGCAGTGCTGCTTACCTGACTTCCCATCACTGCCATCACAGTGGTGTACTAGGCGGGGTGAGGTGGCAGTGGGGTTGGTGCAGTGCAAACATGCCAATGGAGCCAATATGACCCCCCAGTTGGTGTGTTTGCACCATGTCAGCCTCACTGCTGCCTTCCCCTTATCCTCCTGGTGCACCACAGTGATGGTGGTGACTGAAGGTCAAGAAAGCAGCACTGTCCTGCACCACAACCCACTACTGAGAGTCATCTGTGGCTTTAATTCGAATGCAGATCTGTGAGTCAGAATACCATGAGCCACACTGAGGCAGATTGGGAGGGAAAGTAGATCACCCTCTTTACCATGAGACTTGAGGCGACTTCTCTGTAGTGTTGGAAAGAAAGTAGCAGGTACCAGCAGAATGCAGGTAGAGGTAGCAGATCCTGCTCTGCCCGAGGCTTCAGAATGGCTTGGACAGGTCCTACTGGTGTCTAACTGCAGGGATAGTCAACAGGGTGGACTAAAACTCCTGTGATCCCTGATCATTGGCCATCCTAGCCAAGGCTGACGAGAGTTTGAGTCCAACGACTTCTGGACAGTATCATGTTGGCTACCCCTGAATGATAGAATAAATGTAAGTCATTTGGGTTGCATACATATGGTGTGGGAAATGGTTTATGTAAAGGTTATTTCATTAGAAAATGAACTATGTTGGCCATACTTCGCTACACATAGGCACTCCAGAGAGAAAGCAGCACCCGGGAAGAATGGCAGATGAAGTTGATGGACTATATGGAACTGGCGGAAATGACTGGCAGAATCCGAGACCAGGGAGAAGAGTCGGTGGAAGAAGATTGAAAAAAGTTTAAAGACTATTTACAGAAATATTGTAAAATTAATGAATGTTAGAAAAATGAGGGAATGAAGTTATATGGCTTTAGTACAAATGTTATAAGGAATTAAGTATAAATAGATTATTAGAGTATTAAAAGAAAAAATAAGGTTAGAATATGTTAAGATAATTATAGGATAGAAAACAGAGGAAGATGGAAAGGAATTGCTGAAACAATTAACAGAAATGGAATACAAAAAGGGAGGTGTGAGGTGGTCGTTGAAATAAGCGAATGAAGGATAGGATGATGAAATTGTATGATGTGTTTTAAATTGTTTTTATTTTGTTGTATTAGTTTAATGTGTTAGTGTTGTGTGGTGTTTTTGTATTATATTGTATTGTCTATTTTGTTTTGTAATGTTTGTAATGTTTAAATTGTTGGAAAAGTAATAAATATTTTTTTTTTAAAAAAAAAGAGAAAGCAGCAAGTGTTGGTGGGGATTTAAAATGTAAAAACTGGCAGCAAATTATATTTGCATCTTAAATATCATATCAACATCTTGTAGACCTTGGGTGGCAAAGAGGAAAAAAACCAAACTGAACCTGAATTACATGATTTGTGTTTCAACAAAGTGTTCAAATGTGTATAAGCTGGAGCATGGTTTCATATTTTGAGGCACATTATAAATAATTTTTAAAAAGTGCCTTTCACAAAATCTCCTTAGGCCACAGGCTGCAGGGCATTTGCACAGTAGAAGTTGCACTGAGGTCAATGGCATAATTCTAAGGCCCTGATCTGATGAAAAGCCAGTTGTGCTTAAGTTCCACTGAAACCAATGTGACAAACTTCACTGATTTCAGTGGAATTTCAATACTACTAACTTTAGTTGGATCAGAGCCTAGGAATCATGCCACTGATTTCAATGAGACTTCTTTAGCTGAGTTCTCTAAATACAGTATAATAAAGAAAGGAACAGAAGACTACTTTCAAGGCAATTGTTGCATAAAACATCTTTAACAGGGTTTTTCTGTTGTTGTTATTATTCCATATAGATGAAAGTAGGATTTGGAAGTTTATAAGTCAAGGGAAGGGAGGCAGTGGAAGACAGGCGTGCCTGGCGTGCTCTGGTCCATGGGGTCACGAAGAGTCAGACACGACTAAACGAGTAAACAACAACAACAACAAAGTCAAGGGAAGTGAATTCAGAATGTGAAAAAGCCATTGGGGAAAGGGTGAGTGTTAGACCTTTACTGGAAAAGAACATGTGTTCCCTACATATTTGCAAATCACCCCCTACCTTTCACAAGCAGAGTGAAATATTCACGTGGCTAGAGGCAAGGATTCAGAAACTGAAAATTGTGTCAGAAAACCTCTAAGGCACTTCTAACATCTTTCTCCGTGAAACCGCATCTTGACTGCACAGCTTCCAACATCCTCATGAGTCATGCAACCACTGGTGCCTAGTATACCTTTTAATTGCGGAAGCAAAGAACGGTGAAAAGAGGCAGGTATTCCAATCTGAATTAGTTTTGTGGCTGTCCTGTTATAATGCATGGCAGCACCATTTGTCTATGCCCCTTTGCCCCCACCCCTTTTGGTACCCATGACTAACTCCTTGGCTGACGTGATGCTGAGGACACACAGCATGTTGTGGTTCCATGGCTGGTCTGCATTTTCACAGTTCCTTATATGAACTTCAGAAGCCACAACTGAAATGATTAAAAAATGGGCGATATGCAACTCAATCTTCAAGAGTAGACTCACTGAAATTAACTTCTTCATGTCCATTGCCTTCAATGAGTCTACTCTGAGTAAGTGAAATACCACCAAGGGTGTAGAAGAACAGTTCTGGCAGCATGAATATAAAGTAGCTTTTATATATGTTTTATATTAAACACAATAAAGTTATTTCATTATTTTACCTCTGAATTCTTGTGTCTTAATTTTCATTCCAATAACTTACATTTGCTGAAGCTAGAATTTCCTGAAAGGTGCATTTTTTTTTTTTTTTAACATTCATACAACTTATAGTGTTTTTTCAAATAGTCCTTAAACTTTTCCCAATCCTCCTCAGTTGTTTCTTCTCCCGCGTCTCGGATTCTGCCAGTCATTTCAGCCAGTTCCATATAGTCCATCAACTGCGATTGCCATTCCTCCAGCGTGGGTAAATCTTGTGTCTTCCAGTATTTTGCAATCAGGATCCTTGCTGCTGTGGTAGCATACATAAAAAAGGTTCTGTCCTTCTTAAGCACTCTCTGGTCCACCATGCCCAGAAGGAAGGCCTCTGGTTTTTTAGGTAAGGTAAATCTCAATACCTTTTTTAGTTCATTATGGATCATTTCCCAGAAGGCCTTCACTTTCGGGCAGGTCCACCAGAGATGAAAGAATGTCCCTTCCGCCTCTCCACATTTCCAACATTTGTTGTCAGACAGATGATATATCTTGGCTAACTTGACTGGGGTCATGTACCACCGGTATACCATTTTCATAATATTTTCCTTCAAGGCAGTACATGCCGTGAATTTCAAACCGGTGTTCCATAACCTTTCCCAGTCTGCAAACATAATGTTATGCCCCACATCCTGAGCCCATTTTATCATAGCGGATTTGACTGTCTCATCCTGTGTATTCCACTTAAGCAGCAAGTTATACATTCTCGAAAGTAGTTTACTTTTTGGCTCTAACAATTCAGTCTCTAGTTTCGATTTTTCCACCTGGAATCCAACTTTTTTATCTATTTTAAATACCTCTTGAATTTGCGCATAGTGCAACCAATCTCGTACCTTAGTTTTCAATTTCTCCAAACTTAGCAACCTCCAATTGTCTCCAGTTTTTTCAATTATTTCCCAATATTTAGGCCAGTGGGCCTCCATGTTGGGTCTCTTACGTGCCTTGGCCTCCACCGGTGAGAGCCATCTCGGAGTTTTACTCTCCAATAAGTCTTTGTATTTTATCCAGACCCTCCAAATTGCTCTTCTGACAATATGGTTTTTAAACAATTTGTGCACTTTGGCCTTGTCATACCACAAATATGCATGCCACCCAAACGCGTTGTCAAACCCTTCCAGATCCAGGACATCAGTGTTCTCCAATAAAATCCAATCTTTCAACCAGCAGAAGGCTGCAGATTCATAATATAGCCTCAAGTCTGGCAGGGCAAATCCCCCTCTTTCTTTCGCATCAGTTAATATTTTAAACTTTATTCGGGGCTTTTTGCCCTGCCAAACAAACTTAGAAATATCCTTCTGCCACTTTCCAAAACATTCCACCTTGTCCACGATCTGTAGGGCCTGAAACAAAAATAACATTTTCGGCAATACATTCATCTTTACAGCAGCTATTCGGCCTAACAAGGAAAGTTTCAGTCTTGACCATATATCCAAGTCTCTTTTGATTTCTGACCAGCATTTCTCATAATTATCTTTAAACAAATTCAAATTTTTGGAGGTCAAGTACACCCCTAGGTATTTTACTTTTTTAACCACATTCAACTCCGTTTCTTTGGAGAACTCATCTGTTTCTGTAGCTGTCAAATTTTTTGCTAAAACCTTGGTTTTTTGCTTATTTAACTTAAACCCCGCCACCCGACCAAAATCAGAAATTAATTCTAACACTCTTTTAGTGCTGGAGACTGGTTCCTGAAGTGTTAATACCAAGTCATCTGCAAATGCTTTCAATTTATATTGTTTCACTCCGACCTCAATTCCCTGGACCAACCAGTCCTTTCTAATCATATTTAGCAACACCCCCAGGACTGAAATAAACAATGTCCATTGCCTTCAATGAGTCTACTCTGAGTAAGTGAAATACCACCAAGGGTGTAGAAGAACAGTTCTGGCAGCATGAATATAAAGTAGCTGCTTTGTTTCACGCTAAAGGTGCAGAACTATTCACTGAAAACTAAGTAGCTTCTGCATATGTGCAAATTATGAAACACGTAGGATTTCATTAATAAAGTGCATTAATTAAACTGTGCAATGCTTTTGTTTTGTAACTGAAACAGTGTGAGTTCCTTCCCCCAAACATGTACAGCAGGCTCTGTTTTAGCAACTCCGTTAAATTAATAGCCTTTTCAAATAAGCACTGTTTTTATTACTGCCTTCCTGCTAGGGACTAAACTGTGAATAAGTTGCACTTAGGGATATAAAACTTTAATACATAACCACATTAACCACGGATGATGATTCTGGCCTGCTTTACCTTTCCTTAAACCCGTGCTGAATTTAAACACTTCTGCTGCTTATTGCAATGATCATTGCTGATCATTGCTCTCTGGCTTATGTCACAGTGTTGCGTTGTGCCAGAAGCAGTTTAGTCATGCTGGCCACATGACCCGGAAAGCTGTCTGTGGACAAACGCCAGCACCCTCAGCCTGAAAGCGAGATGAGCGCCACAACCCCATAGTCGCTTTTGACTGGACTTAACCATCCAGGGGTCCTTTACCTTTTTTTAAAATTCCTCAATAGCCAAGAACAATCTTTAAAAAGGCATCACTACACTTTCCATTCACTTCATTGCTAGGAATAGGGCTGTAAGACTGGCAAGCTGATAAAGTGTAAATCCTAAGGCTTGCTCTACCAGCACCAAAGTGCATTGCATGAATTCAATCAAACTCTCAAACCATTACACTGAATAAGTAAGATAAAACTGCTGCAGTATCGCAATGTGTCAAATGCGCCATTATGTTGGAATTGCTGTGACTTTGTGATGCCTTTGCAGACAGTTACTGTATGCCAGCACAAATGATTAGAGCAACACACACTACACAAGAGCTGATGATTATTTTAATACAATTGGTATTGGTGCTGAGACGGTAGCTTCCTTAAACACTACCAAATAAAAAAGTGAAAGGAGCTTCAATCCAGCTCAGTCCTCTGCATGCATGGAAGAGATCTGCACATATTGAAAGCAATTGGGTACATGCCGCACCAGAACCTGACAAGTTCATTTTTATAAAGAACTAGCTCTAAAAAAGAACTTGCATTGCTGCAGGTGCCACGTAATGCTAACACATTCTGCAGTTGTAAGAGATCAATCTTTTAGGGTGGCAACACCTACACTGTGGAACTCCCTGCCTATTGAAATCAGATAGGCCTCTTCATTGTACTCTTTCTGGTTAAAACATTTTTGTTTAAGCAAGCAAATCTGGACCTGTAGAAGATACAAGTGTTTAAAGGGTTAAAGGGGGGAAATCCCTGTTTTGTATTTTATTGATAATTTTAAGGGTTTATTTTACTTTATAAAGCACTCTGAGGTTTAATGATAATCAAGCAGCATATACATTTTGCTGAATTGATTAAATAACGAAACAGTAAAACAGTAAAATAACGAACGGTAAAATCTGCAATGATAAAATGGGCACAAGATATAGGATATAATATCATGTTTCCTGACTGGGAGAAGTTGTGGACCACCGGGGGGGGGGGTTTGCCCTGCCGGACTTAAAACTGTACTATGAATCGGCAGCTTTCTGCTGGTTGAAAGACTGGCTACTTCTTGAGAATACAGACATTTTGGATTTGGAAGGGTTTGATAACAGATTCGGTTGGCATGCATATATGGTATGACAAGGTAAAAACTCATAAAGGATTTAAAAACCATATTGTCAGGAAAGCACTATATAATGTTTGGATTCGATAAAAAGATTTGTTGGAAAATAAAACCCCTAGGTGGTTGTCACCAATGGAAGCTAAGGAGATGAAAAAACTTAATATGGAATCGAAATGGCCAAAATATTGTGAAATATTGGAGCAAGAGAGTGGAAAAATCAAATTACAGAATTTTGAGAAAATGAAGTCCAAGGTACGAGATTGGCTTCATTACTATCAAATAATGGAAGTGTTCAAACAAGACAGGAAAATTGGCTTCCAGGTGGAGAGATCAAAATTAGAAACAGAACTGTTAGAACCCAATACTAAGAATTTGTCAAGAATGTATAACCTGCTGTTGAAATGAAATACACTAGATGAGACAGTTAAACCAGCTATGATTAAGTGGGCACAAGGCATTGGTCATGATATTATGTTTGCTGACTGGGAACAGTTATGGACCACCGGTATAAAGTTTACGGCATGTAATGCCTTAAGAGAAAATATTATGAAAATGATTTACAGGTGGTACATGACCCCAGTCAAGCTTGCAAAAATTTATCATTTGCCCAATAATAAATGTTGGAAATGTAATGAGACTGAAGGTACCTTCTACCACCTTTGGTGTACTTGCCCGAGGATTAAGGCCTTCTGGGAAATGATTTATAACGAAATTAAGAAGGTGCTTAAATGTACTTTTCATAAGAAACCAGAGGCATTTCTCCTGGGCATAGTCGGTCAACTGGTGCCTAAGAAGGACAGGACGTTTTTTATGTATGCCACTACAGCAGCAAGGATTCTCTTAGCAAAGTATTGGAAGACACAAGAACTACCCACATTGGAAGAATGGCAGACGAAGGTGATTGATTATATGGGACTTGCGGAGATGACCGGCAGAATCCGTGACCAAGAAAAAGAGACGGTGGAAGAAGATTGGAAGAAATTTAAAGTATATCTTAAGAACTGTTGTAAAATTGAAGAGTGCTAAAATGTCAAGGGAAAAGAAAATATTGAATTATAGCTACAATTGATTAAGTATGAGAAGAAGCTAAAAAAGAAAATAAGTAATTAGACAATCGGTGTAAGGAGTTGTTGAAAAAATCTCAAAATAGGGATGCAGAAAAGGAGAGGTAAGGGGAAGTCTGGGAAGTAAGGTTTATGAAAATAAGGTTTGAAATTATACATGTTTATATGTTTTGTTTGTTTATGTATGGTGTTTTGTTTTGTCTTTAAATCTGTGTTGAAAAAACCAATAAAAATTATATATATATATAAAAAAGAAGTTGTGGACCACCGGGATTAAATTCATGGCATGTAATGCCCTAAGAGAGAATATTATGAAAATGATGTATAGGTGGTACATGACTCCAGTCAAGCTTGCAAAAATATATCATTTGCCCGACAATAAATGTTGGAAATGTAAAGAAACTGAAGGTACATTCTTTCACCTTTGGTGGACGTGCCCAAGGATTAAGGCTTTCTGGGAGATGATCTATAATGAAATGAAAAAGGTACTTAAGTACACCTTCCTGAAGAAACCAGAGGCCTTTCTCCTGGGCATAGTCGGCCAATTGGTGCCAAAGAAGGATAGAACTTTCTTTATGTATGCTACAGCAGCAGCAAGAATACTTATCGCAAAGCATTGGAAGACCCAAGACCTACCCACTCTGGAAGAATGGCAGATGCAAGTAATGGACTACATGGAAATGGCGGAAATGACTGGCAGAATCCGAGACCAGGGAGAAGAGTTGGTGGAAGAAGATTGGAGGAAATTTAAAATTTATTTACAGAAACATTGTAAAATTTCTGAATGTTGATGACATTGAAATGAACTGAAGGGGTTCTAGCAACAAGGGAAAAAATAAGATTGGATTGATAATAGATAAATTAATTGGATATGAATTTGCTGAATTAATTTTTAAAAGGGATACAAAAAAGAGAGGCGTGAGGAAGTCAGGAAAATAAGTGAATCAAAGATGAGAAATTAAAAAGAGGGATTTTTGTTTCTTTTTTGTGTGTTTTTTGTTTTTTTGTTTTTTTTCTTATGTTAAATGTTTGTATTTTTTGTATTTTGTAATTTTGTATTTTTGTGTCTTTATATTTCTCTTGTTTTTTTTGCTTTTTTCTGTTTGCTGTTATTCTTAAAACTTAAGAAAATATTATTATAAAATAAATAAATAAATAAATAACGAACATGTGTCTTAACTCACTGAAATCAAATGCATCTAATTCTGTTGTAAAATTGTGGTTAGCATGTGTAGCTCATATTTTCTTAAAGAAAAACATTGTTTATGGAGTTGTTGCTATGATGCAATTGGCAAGAGGACTGGGGGGGAGTTGGGAGAAGGGGAGCAGGCACAGCTAACCAGATGGGGACCCTGTCTTCAAAGGGTGAGAATGCATGCACACTGATCCACTCGACTGGAGTAACAGCAAGAGCTTTTATAGAATGTCAAACTGCCTGTACAAGTGGGTGGTTTGGCATCTAAGATGCACCTCAGCTCCTGATTAGCTGCCAAGTCTAATTCTGGTTGGGCCACAGTTGCAGCTGAAGAATTTTCATGTAAAGAACACAACGCCTTCATGCAGCTTACTGTTTTGAGACTAAGATCCCAGCATGTAACGTTTGTATTTGTAATTATTATTATTATCATTAATAACCATCCCTTTGCCCAGCTATATATTTAACTGTGTTTCTAATAAAGTTAAATACATATATTCAATGGTGTGCAGTAATGTAAATAGCACCATGGATGGGAACTATAGAAATATACCCAGCTAACACTTAATCCATCACAACTTCCTCTAAATGGTATGTCAACCTATGGGGAGTTCAAAACATGTGTCTAAACTAATTCCAAGTTTTACCTTGCAAAATAATAGACTTATAACACTAAAGTACCTACATCTGACTTTGTAACACAGAAAATGTCAACAAGAACTGGAAGCAAATTATTTTTGTCTAGGGTAAAGATAGCGTCCGCAGAGCTGCTCTGTAAAGAAGAAAGTTGAATTCTCAAACAACACAGCTGTATGGTCCAAGTTCCAAAAACAAAGCCCTGATTTAAAACAGTTCTTATAAAAACAAATTGTAATTTAGCACATGACCACAACACTTTCCAAATTGTTACATGCGCTGGTAACAAAGACTAGGCAACTATTAGGTTATCACCGGCACAGTGCAATTTGGACTTTAAAAATGTGCCACATAATTCCTGGCTGAATTGACCCTTGGGATAAAATTTTAGGACTGCTGCCTTCTGTTGACATCTCCTATAAACTTGGACTGACACCACTCTGTTAATGGCACCCAGCAAGGATAATTTCATGCTTCTTTATAATCCAAATGGCACCCTCTGATGTGGCCAGGTGATAAGCAATCAGATCATTGGTCTCATCCATGGTGTTTCTGGATCAAAGAATACTGGAATTGAGTGAGAAGAAGCCACATTTCCCACCAGGCTCTTTTCTGGTGGGTTGGGAGGGATCTCATAAGATATCCCTCAGTAAGAGCATAATGCAGGGGTAATCAGGGTGCTAGCTGCCAGATGTTATTGGACTCCAACACTTATCACCCCTGACTACTGACCATGCTAGGGGTCTGATGGGAGTTGTGATCCAACAACATTGGCTATCCCTGGTCTAATAAGACAACATTTCCATGAATATTCCACATTCTGAAAACCCTCAACTGCAAACCTGTGAAAATTTTGTACGTTCTGGGAATCTTGATGAAGTTGGCCTAATCTTCTCTGGTTTTACCAGAGTTTAGCAGATATACTTTCTTCCCCAGCTTCTACTTCCAGGGATGAGGAGATACAAATTCTGAACATGTGGTGGTGGCTCTAACAGAGATGCTGAAAGCTAAGGTCTCGCCACATTGCCCTGTAGTTTAGAATAGGAAAGGCGTGGGACACATATAGCATAGGCCAATCCACCTGTCTGTCCATGTTATTTCTTTTTTGTGGTGAGCTGGTGTGCGCTAGTGTGAGTGTGTTTACCAAGAAGCTTGGATCAAATAAAACTCTGCACATGCCCTGAGACTTTGTGTATTTTGTGGCTTTGAGCAATGAGCATGGTGTTTCACCACACAAAAGCAACATAGGAATAAAATAAAATGACTTTGTTAAGACTTTGCCACATCACAAAATAATGTAAGCATTGGCTGTGAGGAGCCTTTCAAAAGAGATGGAGGCAGTAAAAGAAACATTAAGAGGAAGAGGTAACGGTGCCATATCCTTTATTATATGGGCTTGTTCTACTAAAAATACCTACTGCATACTGAAGCACTCTATATTAGAGTCTCTGGAGTTGCAATTTTGATTCTTATCCACATGCACAGAGCATTAAAAGAATCTAAAACATTTAGATATATGAAGTTTGCCTGCATTAAAATCTTTTGCACTTTCATCCCCGGCTTGTAGTAATCTTGGCAGGGGTTCGAGCAGACAGCAGGTGAGCATTAAGATGCAAGCTTCATGCACACCCTACAGTCAGCAGAAAGCTTAACTGAAGCATTTCAACCATAAAATGCTAACCCTAGCATTCATTTTCACAATTCTGTAGGGAAAGAATTGCTTTTTGCCAGGGACTTGCACTTCAAAAACAAATGCTTACTCCATTCCTAAATTGCAGAACAGCCCCATAGACTCTGAGTACAGCCAGAATCAAAATGAAAGGGAATATTCTTAGCTAGCAATCCTATTCACTAAACTGTGGGTTCTTCAGTCCTTGAACAAGTGCAATTCTGAAGTAGAGCTGTGCCCAGTGAAGCCAATAGGAAGGTGGCATGATCATGGGGGAAGGCCCAGTAGGAGATTGCAATGAATTCAGAGGCACCTCAGAGACCCTATTGTGGGAGTGTGGCTAGCCAGTCAATGTGTGACTGCATGCATACCCCTCAATAGTCCCAATTTGAGCAGGACATCCCAGAATCACAGAAGTGAATCCTGATTAGATCCCAGATTGTCCTGGGGGGGGGTTGTTGTCTGCCATGTGTCAGTGTGTGGGACCAAAAGATGCTTGTATTTTGGTCCAGCGCTTTCGTGCGAGAGCTCAGGAGCAAAACAACTACAACAAGCATCCCAATTTTGATCAGTGGGATGTTAAGAGGGCATGTGACCATAGCGTCCTCAATCTCTAGCTCCTGAGTGGGGAAGGCACTCTCTTTCACATCCACATCCATCCCAGCTAATGAACTCTTTCACTTGCCATTACTTTATACCAAGAAGGAAGAACACCATTACTGGTCTTGGCACTGCATATTTACAGATCCGTTGGCACGGGTCTTCTTCTTCTTTGGCAATCACTCGCAGCCGAGTAAGATTGTCTTCCATAAACATGGTTTGAAAAGTGAGTCCGCAAATGACTGGAGGCCAGTTCTGGATCCACACCTCCTTCCACAGTGGGGACATAGGTTTCTGGGTGGGAGTTGATCATGGTGAGGGTTTGCCAAGTGTGCCTTCCTCTTAGCGCATTTCTCCCTTTCATCCTGAGTTCGAGTGTCTTCAAAATCCATGACACCTTTGGTAAAAGCTGTTCTCCAATTGGAGTGCTCTAGTACTCTGGTACTCTACCTCCTCCTTCCACAGGAGACTGCTTTATACCACTTCAAACTATTTGTCCATCTAGTGTTTTCTACGTTGATTGGCAGTGGCTCTCCAGGGTTCCAGACAGAAATATTTCCCATGTTCTGCATGCAGAACAGTTGCTCTACCCCACTGAGCAACAGCCCTTCCAGTGCTTTGAATGATGCCCCATGAACCCACCTTGGAGAAGGAAGGCTCCTTGTCATGACTGCCAACCCCAAATCTGATATTCCTTCATCAAGAGATGATGTTTAAGGAGCGTCTCCACCCCCATCGCTCAGCAGGGACACTGAGTTCCAGCGCCGAGGGCCTTCTGGCGGTTCCCTCATTGTGAGAAGTAAGGTTACAGGGAACCAGACAGAGGGCCTTCTCGGTAGTGGCACCCACCCTGTGGAACACCCTCCCTTCAGATGTGAAGGAAATAAGCAGCTATCCTATCTTTAAAAGACATCTGAAGGCAGCCCTGTTCAGGGAAGTTTTTAATATTTAACGCTGTATTGTTTTTAATACTTGACTGGGAGCCGCCCAGAGTGGCTGGGGAAACTCAGCCAGATGGGTGGGGTATAAATAATAAATTATGATGATGATGATGATGATGATGATGATGATGACTCTTGGCCTTCCCAAGCTACACCTGCCCAATGAAACAGCCACATATCCTTCCTCTGAACATTTGTGCACTGACAATTCACTTATACAGGGGAAATATCCTAGGCAGAATGACCCCTGTCCTGAACCTATAAAAGCCTCTCGGCCTTTTTGTTGATTGTCATGTGAGGATGGGCAATCTTTCTTCGGCTGAGGAATTATTTTTGCTCCGATTTTATGCTCCGTTTCTCAGGATATGCTCTGAGATCTTTCATGCTGACTTTAACCTCATTCATTTCCTCCCTGCCAAAGGCTTTTGTGTGTGTTGTTTGGGATTCCCTGCCTATCCAGGGCCTGCCAGCTCCACTCTCCTGCAAGACATTCTTTGCCCTCCTGAGCAGCCATAATGGCTTTTCTAAATCACCTGCTGCATTGCGAGCAAGAGAGTGCCTTCTCTTTTGATTGTTCAATAATATTTTCTGGCTGAATGCAACAATAATCATCTCAGAGAAACAGCCCTGGTGGCATGCTGAAAGGGGTAAGAAAATGAAAGAATGGAAATTTGGGCAGCTCGGCTCCTGAAGCATCCACTTGCAAGGAAGCCAGCTTTCAACATTTTCATTAGCCCAGCGGAAAGAGCAATCTTGAATAATACAGTGGTTATTTGGCAGAAGTAAAGCAATTCAATGGGCATCTTCCCTTAATGTCATTGACAAGCAGTGGAATATAAGAGTCTTGTATATCTTTTTATTGATAATTGTAGCTAATGGGACCCCACTGTAAGAAGAACGTATGGTCCTTGCAAGTTACGGGATAAGCGAGCTGAACTTAAATCTCATTGATTTTAAAAAAGGCTAAGTTACATCTTGACTTAATTTTCTCTGCTGAACCTGTTCAAGGGTTCATTTTATTTTAACAAGATTTATACACTGCCTGGTCATCAAAAACTTCTAAGAGGTTCACATAAAACAATGTAAATATTCATTTAACTTTTAAAAAGAGCAAATTGATAAAAATAGAAATAAAACCAGCTCTATTAAAATAAATATGCATGCTAAAATTGCTTAATATGAATCCAACCTGAAGCCTACAGAGAAAGATGCCGTGACTGTTCTGATACTCTATGGTGTTGATCACAAATGTACTACCCAGCAGGTCAGAAATGAGAAATGGGGCTCTCTTGTGCATGAAGAGTTATGGGCAGAGCCTGGCATCCCTAGACCTTGCCCAGGCTAGCAGTGGCAGGGTCAACACGATCCGGACACCAATGTGCTGGGAGCAGAAAGCTGGAACTGAAAGTCCATGCAAGCAGATGGCTCCAGCTGACAAAACCAGTGAAGCAAATGAGCTGAGTGTCTGTTTAGACAACATGTTTTCCAACAGATACAAGGATATATATATATATATATATATATATATATATATATATATTAACCTCAGGGTTCTTATAAAACCTGTACTTAGGATGGGAGCGGAAGAGAGGAGAAAGGGGCTTGAAAGAACTTCTCTTAGCTTGAAGGCTAAGAGAACCCACGCTAGAACACACAGGGGAGACAGCGCATCATGTCACTTGGCCTTGTTTCCTACATCCATAGACTGAGCCGTGAGGTTGGCTCATTAGGGTGAATGGGGATCTGCCCCACTGACCTCAGTTGTCCTCACCTGCTCGCCTTCTAACTTCTTTTTATTACTACTTCTGTTACATTACTATCCCACCTTTTCTCCAAAGAGCTCAAGGTGGGGTGCACATTGCTACCCCTCTCCATTTTATCGTCACAACAACCCTGTGAGGTAGGTTAGGCTGAGACACAGTGACTGGCCCAGGGACACCCAGGGGGCTTTATAGCTGAGCAGAACCCTGATCTCTCAGGTCCTAGTCCAGCAGTCTAACCACTAGTTCACACTGGCTCTCTTACAGCCAGTCTAGGGCTATACGCACCAGGAAAGGGGATGGAGACAAAACCAGAATTAGTTGGCTCTGCCTGTCATTGGCTCTTGCTCTGCCCACCCTTGGCCACTCTACCCTTGCCCCCCACCCCAGTTCCAATGGGAATAACTTTGAAAGGGCCTACCCATGTACAGCGGTATGATCATAGCCACTTACATGTGATCAGGACCATGGGGGAAGCCTACATCTGTAAAACTGTAAGCTTCTACTTTGACACTCACTCTGTACATGTTGACATTAGGGGGTGGGGAGATCTACTGGATGTGGCTCCACTTCTAAGTCCATGAATTTAGTGAATGTGTTGCAGGTGCGGGGAGATGTTGAGATGCCACCAGTTTTCCACTTCTTAGTGGATATTGCATGCTTCTGAAATTTGTGCAAATGGTTAATATTTGCTTTACATAACCTTTGAATGGCAAGCATAAGTTGTTTGCTTTAGAACGCAAAGTTATTTTATTTTAATGGAAAAAGAACCACAACATTATGAACATCTGACTTGACCACTTTCAAGAAGTGTAAGTTTCTGACGATAACAATAGGAGTCCTCTTAGCATGAAGTGTGTCTACCGCATATGTACCACCCCTGCCCCGTTGTTCCCTGACTTCTGCATGCAAAGCTGAAGGCAGCTTGTAAGTGGGTTCAGTCAAACACACAAGCCTCTTCATGATCAGGAAACCTGCCTTACCCCCCCCAAGCGTGTGAGGGGGACTACCCCTTCCTGCTGTGCCCTATACCACCCCCGAATTTGAGGGGGTGGGGGCACTAGGCAGAAAGCCCTTGTGCGAGGGGGTGGGGGCACTAGGCAGAAAGCCCTTGTGCGGATTTCGGCGCTCCTGGACGCTGTCTCTGATTCACACCTCTAGCTGCAGCAACTTCAAAAGAAACAATTAGGAGGAAGCTAATGCACATATTTCAAGGAAGAATGGGGAGTAAAGACTGCTAACCAAAGAGATCTCTGAGAAACAAGACGAGTCAGAGGAACAGGAATAAATCATGAGAAGACACAACAAGGCTCGGTATGTTCGGCAATGGGACTGGATGGGGGGGGAACTTTCCTTTCTTTTTTCTATGTGATTAACCAAGAAACCCCCCCCCCCACAAGTCACAAGTCAGAAATGCCGTTTAAATGACTTAAGCTGAGGATTTAAGACTGTGTGGAGATAATTTTCTAACCAAAGCATGTTTTAAGGAGACCGTGAAAAGTATAAGAGCTTTGGAATGACGCAGCAAAAAATAGCATCGCCATTTTGGCAAGTTCTGTCGAAAGACTTATGTCTGGGAGGAGGAATAGATCTGTTTTCATATTGTGGGTGAGCCTCCTCAGAGGGACTAAAGAAGGCGACAGATTTGCGAGACTGATGATGGAAAGAGTGCTTTTATTTATGAAAGTGATGATATATGGAAACCATCTCGACATGATGATTGGACGCACGGAAAATTCACACAGGATTATAACTGGTGTTTACCTGCTTAAGGAGATTATCAGAAGAGATCATAAAGAAAAATAGAAAAATATATGAACAAGATGAGATATGAGAAGAGCAAGATAGGACTGGATAGAATTATGAACATTATTTGGACAGATTTGTGGATATTAACGCAGCAGCAAGATGATGATTGGAATCCCCTTCGGAACTTGAAATATGGGTCCCCCCAACAAAAAAATTAAAATTCGGCTTTGTAATTCGGAATTTATGTGATGTGATTTGATTGGTCGGTTAATAAAAATTATTTTTTTACAAAAAAGGAAACCTGCCTTATTTCTGAATGTGAGTAAGCGCATTCAGCAAAATGTCCCCTGTCCAAAACCCTAGACCACCAGACTTCGCAGACAATACTGAGCTGGTCTGACTTGGTATCAGACAACGTCCAATGTTTCTATTTGAAAGCGAAGATGCTTCTTAAAGTCTTTAATAGCTATCTCTTTAAAGCCAAGGAATTCACAGTTTGCATAGACCCATGCAAACTATTCCATTAAACCAAACCATAAAATTGTTTTTATATGCATCAGTATTCCCTTTGAACAATAATGGATAGGATCCACATTTGCTATCAGCCTTTGCAAACTCTTCTGTGTTTAATTGACTCTCTTTTGTCTACCTGACATTAGCAAGAACAAATCCTGCTGATGGATTTTATGCTTCTTCATGCATATAATTAAAACCTGCAGCAATGCTGTTAGTTTCCCCTTTCTCCAACATATAGATCTCTTTCCCCACCTTTCTGGCTGCAAACCACATGAATATATATATATATATATATATATATATATATATATATGCCAAAGTAGTACATAGCATGTAGTCCCACGTTCCTGAGTGTCTCTTACTCATCATGTAGGCTAGAATGCTCTCAGGTGGTACGAAGCAAGACACTTATTGACTGGCAACAATAATTTAAGACCTCTACCTGTGGTTTGAAAGCATTCTGATGTACACAATATATTTGAACAGCTGTAGATAATCTCCCAACCGCAAATCACTGTAATCTTCTGGATTACATTAAATATTCCATGTGTGAATAGTAAAAAAAAAAAGTTTGGGCAACTGTTGTCTTGTATAGGCATATTTAAATATCATAAGATACCCAGCAAAGAAATGCTCCTTTCCCAACACCCTGGAGCAGATTTTGAGGGTGTGCAGGGGACTGCAGGAGAAAAGAAAGGAAGGGAAAGATCTGCAAGCAGAAGTCCGTTCCACTAGAAGAACAGTAGTGTAGGAAATATGACCTCAGTGGTTGCATCTTCAAAACATTTTGAAAATAAAACTGTCACCTGTCATATCTGTGATAGCAATTCTTTGGAACTATTAGCTGCCCCACAAAATGGCACAGTGAAAGACAACTGGCCAAAGATCATGAAAGAGAACAAACGCAGGGGAAATGGAAAAAACCTAACATCAATTTCAGTGCATTGCTCTTTTAAATTGCAATGGCAGCTTTACTTTTGACTGGCTGAACCTTGGCTTTGCACCCACCCACCTTGAGCCTTCCATTGGACTTTTTAGTTGTGGTGCCTGCTGTGGCACCCTAGAAGCTCTGCACCCAGTGCAACTGAACCAGTCATGCTCCCCTAGATATGTCTTTGCTTTGCACAGAAGATCTGTGGACATGTGAAGGAAGGGCTCCTCCATGCAAGAGGTAATCAAGCTGATTCCTCTCTTGGAATTTGCACTTCCATGCTTCCATAAGGGTTTTGAATTTGGGACATGCAAGGAAGAATGTGGTTGGGTTCTGGAGGAGCGGTTGATGAAGCAGACATAATTTTTTGCCTGCAAAAGGCTGAAGGCAGTCTTGAACATAAAGTATAAATTGGACTTTTCACAGATCCCAGCGAGTGCTGCTTCAGGGAGAATTTAAAATATCCTGCATGCAAATGGAACAGATCTCTCCCCACCCCCATCCTATCTGTAATGAGTTAAAAAAATTCCAAGGGACAGTTTACGGCACAATATTTATCAGCTGATGACTGCCACTATTATGCAATAGTGTGGACTTCAGACTGTCATAGATTACCTATCACACACAGAGGCTTTGCATCACATGAATAAATCAGTGCAGGGAAGCTTATGAATCAACAGATTGCCATACCGACAGATTGCAGATTTGATGCAAGTCAGAGCACTGAAGGAGCCAAGGCAAAGGCTGCCTCACCAAGAAGACAGAAGAGTGAGTGAGACTGGTCAAGCGGAGCCCACCAATAAAACCAAGGGACCTGTCAGAGGGATTATGAAGAAAAGATCAAGCTGTCAGGATGAGAGGAGAGGGAGCATCAGAGTGGTCAGCAGGAACCCAGAGGTCAGGCACAGCACTTGAAAAGGATCAGAGCTAACATGCTGGGGCATGCTAAGACAGCATCAGTGCAAGTGTGAGAGCTCAAGCAGGGCATCTTAAGTGGGAAGAGAAAGCATGAAAAATGTCATCAAATGCATGCAGCCTATTCCCCATTTTAAAAAAACAAACCCCAAAGTTATTAAATGTAGGCAGGCTCCTGTGTGCCATCTGTGCCAAATACTTCAGTTGCAATCAAGTATACAAATCTGCATAGTTGACTTTGTTTCCTTTTATTTGATTTTTGCTGGTAATTTCACATCATTTATTCTCCTACCAAGATCCAGTTGTGTAATTTAGATTTTTTTGTTGTTGTTCTTGCAAAGGCCGGGGTAACAGGGCAGAGGTCCCATAGAAGGCCCTTTGCCCAATGACCCCCTATTATTTGGAGCTGACACCCATTATGATATTCATTAAAGCTAGCAGCAGTGTTACATTTGCTCCCCAGTCTTCTCCTTGAGACTCGAGGTGTTTTGCAATATTGCAAAGACAAAAGAGTAAACCTGGAATAATAATAAAAATGTCAGCCACGATCATCCATGGTAAAAGGGATGGTAAATCTGTCTATTAGAAACACTGTGTGTTGTTTGGCTCACATTGCTTGCAGTGCATTTGTCATCTGTCGTCTCCTCTCTTCTGTGATCCCACCCCCAGTATTAGTACCGAATGATTTGGTCTTTAGGATGCAAGGCCAGCATTTCAGAAAAGCCATGCTAGAATACAACCTCTTCCCCCAATGTCTATCTCACCTCTGCTGTGGATTGATGTGTCTATGGCAGTGTTTCCCAAAACTGGGTCTCCAGCTGTTTATGGACTACAACTCCCACCATCCCTAGCTAGCAGGACCAGTGGTCAAGGATGATGGGAATTGTAGTCCAAAAACAGCTGGAGACCCAAGTTTGGGAAACCCTGGTCTATGGTCCAAAATCAGAATAGGTGCCCTGCAGACATGGCAACACCCACCCCAAAAGGACTGGAATTTAATTCCTGTGGGGATATAATACTATTCACCCTACTGTTTGGGCAGCATTAACTAACTAGATTTTAAGTGGGGATACAGTACAATAGTCAGAAGAAGTATAATAATTGACTTCCTGTTCCCAGAATCAAAATCTTCACAGGAACATTTTCCCAACATTCTGTACTTGTTCTGCAGTTATTTATTATGCCAATGATGAAGTGGCTGTGGGATAACAAAGCAAGAATGCACCATCTAAAGATAAAATATGTATTACACGTTCCATGCTCTCCAGCCAGAAACATCCATTTATTCTGTTTTCAAGATTTGTTTGTGTGAGAGCACTTTCAAGGAGATTTTTCTCATACGTTTGACTATAACATCAAGAAAATGATAAATTAATCTACGTTCCTTAATAATAGTTTGGGGGGGGGAATCGTGTTTTTAAATAACAGTAAAGAACACTACAGAAGTCTTGGCTGAAAACAGGGAACAATGGGTCGGAACTGACTGTGTGAAGCTCTATCGATGAAATACCCCAGTCTAGAATGTCACAAAAAAACAGCAGATCTCTTGTAGATGGGATGGTGGGGTATCCCGTTCAATTTTAGATGGAAGAACTGAGCAACACATAGAAGGGAAGTACTTTCATCATGTTATCCACAAAGCAATAATACCTTTCAAAATAGTCTCCCTCCACAGCCATGGAGGCTGATACTGATCAGAATGTAAACTTGGCTGAGAGAGGATGTGATGTTTGAAAGAGACGTTCACAATGATGTTTTGTTTCAAACAATGTCTTTGCTGAGAGGAGCTGTCCAGCCTATGCGCAAAGGCTCTTGGGAAAGATACATGGAATGTTTAACATTTGGTAAGTAGGTCTTTCACTGTTGAGGTACAACTTCAGATTTAATCATGAGGAGCCCTATAACCACAGTGGAGAGTACTTGATCTATATGGACCATGCCAGACTATCTCCTGGGCTATTTTCATACTTAGCTATCACCTGCAATAAGTAGCTAGTAGTCAGAAGTGTTTTTTGTCTGCCCCTAGGACTAAAGTCCTATACTACCTAAAGACCAATAAGGCTAACTACCGGTATATGCTTTAAATGAGAGAGAATGCAAAACAAACAAAATCTATCTCAGCCTCCATTCAGAAGAGTATGTTTACAAAATGTCACACATATTTCCCCTGTGGCAAATATAAAATAACATTGCTGCAAAATGCTACATTGCTGGCATATCACTCTGTATGAGGTTGTTAAAAATATATACACATGGAAGATGCTGGGACATACTACAACTATCTCTGGTGAAGATGCTACTAGTCTAATGCACATTTGTGGATATGTTCTAAGACTTCATATACTTTATATATATTATTATTTCTTAAATTTGTATACTACTCTTCATATGTACAGCTCCAGGCAGTTCACAACACAAATATATAGTGGTTTATATCACTGTTCTATATAATCCTGAGTTGGTGCTACTTGGATATTTGGAACATGCTGGCTGTGACAAGAATTTTGATGGCAGTGTGTTGCAAGACCATAAGCCCCCTGCTCTGAAGCAGTGGGTTACAAAAGCCTGGAACACTTCTAAAATGGCAAAGATGACAGAATTATAAAATAGGGAAACCACAACCAACATTTCCCAGAGGGACTTTTCCACCACATAAAACTGCTGAGGTAAAATGTGGGAAGTGGGCTTAACTTTACCCAGAAATCTTTACTGCAAGGAAACATTTAGGGTTGGATCCAGACTTAGCCACCCTTAGAGTAGTCCCACTGATCTACTCTACAAGTCTGCCATAGAATTTGAGTGCGAAACTTTCAGCACTAACCTATATCTATCTATCTATCTATCTATCTATCTATCTATCTATCTATCTATCTTTTATTTATTTATTTATTTTAAAAATAAAGTAAATTATCAAGAATAAAAGAGTGTAGCAGCAAAGGTTGAGTTACCTCAGGCAGAGAGTGTTTTGCAGTATATCCTTACTCTTCCCTTTTGCTATAGTAATGCAATTGTTATTTTTCTTAAAAGGTCATAACGTTAAGGGGAAGGAATTAAGGCCTTGTTACTGTTTCCAAAGAGAGATGTGGAAATTGACTTTATTTCAACTCCAGTTGACGTCATGAGAAGAGAGGTTACTGCAGATTGTTTCATTTTGTGCTGTGACTTATACCTCAGAAATCTGACCCTTTTCAGATCCACATACTGATTGGTTGCCTAATCCATCTCTCCCCCTACAAGGCCAGTAAAGCAATAATATGATTTCTAAGGCTTCCCAGTTAATAGTGTCATGTTGCAATCTGTCAAGGAGGACATAATGCCCTCGGATGCAAAAGGGTGGTTTTCGTTGTTCTTTTTGCTGCCGTGTGCTTCTGTGTTACGATTTTTTAAATTTGAAATTAAGAGGTCTCCAGTGTTTTCCTACAATTACAAATTCCAGTGACTTCTATCTGAAATCTTCCCTTGTCCTACTAATTCTCTTCATAGTAGATAGACATCTGCCATCTCAGCTTAATTTGACTACAAAACCACAAGGGCAGTATTCCTTAAATACAATCAGGGAGCTTAAATCTGAAGAAACTCATCATGTGCCTCAGCAGCCAAGTTTAACTGAGTTTGATTGAAATCAACCAAGAAGCAGAAAATGCTAACCATTGTGTTTCAGCTTCCATTTGAATCCAGAAACAGAATTGGAAACTCCCTAACTGCAATGCTTGCTAATACTGATCTATAAATTTCTCATATGAACTTATGTTTGAAGGAGTAGGATCATGAGCAGCTATCTGCATTGTGATGATTAAAAATATGTGCTTAGTGGAGAAGCAATCGTAGACCTTAGATATGAAAAATATCCTACAAAGACTTTAGTGCAGTAACAGCACTGCCCTGTACTTCCTCTGTTGCTCCCCTTTGAGTAAAATACTCTGAATTAAGCTTAGTTAACTGCCTGCGGTCTAAACCACTGAGGCTAGGGCTTGCTGATCGGAAGGTCAGCGGTTCGAATCCCTGCAACAGGGTGAGCTCCCACTGCTTGGTCCCTGCTCCTGCCAACCTAGCAGTTCGAAAGCACGTCAAAGTGCAAGTAGATAAATAGGTACCGCTCCGGCAGGAAGGTAAACGGCATTTCCGTGCACTGCTCTGGTTTGCCAGAAGCGGCTTAGTCATGCTGGCCACATGTCCCGGAAAAACTGTCTTGGCCAGTAAAGCAAGATGAGTTCTGCAACCCCATAGTCGTTCATGACTGGACTTAACTGTCAGGGGTCCTTTACCTTTACCTTCTTAACTGCCACCCAATAAAATTAAATGTATCAAAGTACATTGGTAGGAGAGAGAGAATTTGAGGCATGATAAAACAACCTTGCAGAAGCTATGCAGGTCTGGGACTACCTTTGCATGCCACTTGAATTCTCTTGCTGAAAAAAGGTGAGACAGAAACTTAATAAATATTGCCAAAAAATTGCTGTTAACACATTATAGGCCACTTGGAGTTATATCCAATACTCTACAAGGGTGGTTCCACTGGCATAACAGGACTTCCTTTCTTTTCTTCTCCCCCAACTCTCCCGAGCTAATTTTGAGGATGCAAAGAGGGGTTAAAGAGGAAGTTCCATGGTGAGCACAGAAGTCCATTATGCCAGCAGAGCTGCAGTGTTGGATATGGCCCAAGATATTGTGGGTTATAATAAGTTAACAAAACCTACTGAAATGAAACAAACCAAAAGGATGGCAAGAAGCAGATCCAAATTATGAGTCACAATATTGTTTTAAGCATTACGAACTGCATATATGTCAAATACTAAAACCCTTTGCCTTTATCCCAAAATCTTACACAATCCCAGTAGAGTGGTTGCCCACATCCCATCCCTTGTGACATTCGTGTCTCCCTTTCCTTCTTTCCATTCATGGTCTCTTCTTCTGTTTAATTTGAGACTCTGAACTCCTAGAAACAGGGACTCATCTTTTGGCTTATGTTAGCCTATAAAGCACCAGGGACATTGATTGTAAAGAAAATAATAACTAGGATGATAGCATTCTCGTGTCACTGCCTAACAGCAGGTTCAGGCAGCATGCAATTTGATAGCCAGCAAGCACTTCCAGTAATATCCCAAAAAAAAGCCACCAAATTGATGCTCCCCATGAAGAATATTTCCCTAGATGTTAAGTGGCAATTTCTAAACCACGCCTCTTTTCACAGATAAACAGTTTGCTTATGAAATGAATTATTCCTTGTTAGGAAGAGCGACTATCACTTTGCAAAGCCAGCAGCACACACACAAATGTCTTCCCTCCAACAATAAGTAGGTCATTGGTTATCCCGTAAATTGAACAAGGAAAAGATGAGGGATGGGTTGAGTGGATCTTTTTTTCTTTTTTTTTTTTTTGCCCACAGATGTTATTTTTAGCTCAGTTCTCACTTGATGAAGGACAAAAATAAAACCTTATGCATTTTTCATGGTGTGCCGGCGTGCCAAATTGAGGCCCTCACAATGTGCCCTTGGCTCGATACATTTTTAATAAGCTGTACCCAGCAACAAAATGAATAGTCCATTTTGGGTCTCACATTCAGAGTTCAAGCCTGTGGGCATAGCTACAATTAGGCATAGCAACCCTACAAACACTTACGCAGGAGTAAGCCCCCTGGAACCCAATTTTGGAGTAGATGTGTCTAGAATTGTGCATTACAGCTCCTGCGGCATGAGCTGAAATGAGCAGGCCAGCCATAAATGTTCATTCTGCAAGTTCCAGTTACAGATAGGTAGCCGTGTTGGTCTGCCATAGTCAAAACAAAAAAAAAATTCCTTCCAGTAGCACCTTAAAGACCAACTAAGTCAGTTCTTGGTATGAGCTTTCGTGTGCATGCACACTTCTTCATATTATGGACTTCCATTTCATGCGGCTCAATGTGGTGCCTTCCATAGTTCCAGTTACAGATAGGTAGCCGTGTTGGTCTGCCATAGTCAAAACAAAAAAAAATTCCTTCCAGTAGCACCTTAAAGACCAACTAAGTCAGTTCTTGGTATGAGCTTTCGTGTGCATGCACACTTGATTTGAAGAAGTGTGCATGCACACGAAAGCTCATACCAAGAACTGACTTAGTTGGTCTTTAAGGTGCTACTGGAAGGAATTTTTTTTTTTGTTTTGACATTCTGCAAGTTATTCAACTAAGTAATTGCACTAGTGCAAGGATTAGCACTAGCACAGTGGGATTCTGCACACACCCCTGCGCTCATGCTCTCCGCTTTTGCACTTTCTTCCCTTCATATCTCCTCATCTCCACTTGATAGTACCATTGGGGGAGGGAATATGAAACTGCAGGAAAGCAGGGTAGCACTGCAGACTTTTGCCCCTACTGGAAAAATGTGTAGATCCAGCACAGTCTTCATTCCTGACCACTGGCAATGCTGGCTTGGGATGATGGTATCTTTAGTCCAGCAACATCTATAAACCATAATTAAACTAAACTAGTTAAACCAGGTTTCCTCAAACTCGGCCCTCCAGATGTTTTTTGACTACAACTCCCATGCTCCCTAGCTAGTAGGACCAGTGGTCAGGGATGGTGGCAATTGTAGTCTCAAAACATCTGGAAGGCTGAGTTTGAGGAAGCCTGAGTTAAACCATTGGCCATCTAACTCAGGATTGTTCAGACTGGCTGGCAGTGGGTACCAAGGATTTCTGGTAGGGATCTTTTCTGGCCCTACCTGGGTTGAATCTGAGATCTCCTGGTTACAAAGCAGATGCTCTACCACTGAGCCACAGCCATGAGATGCTACAGTGTGACTATGCAGTGTGTTAGTGTACACAGCTGAAACTGCAGATTCTCTACAGTGAAATTGGTCTACTGGGTTTCATCCAATGGTGTCCATGCATGGCTGAAATGGACTTCTGCTCATGCAGTGGGGTGCCCACTCTTCCTCCTCTATGCAGCCCCCTAAAATCTGCTCTGGAGGATTGGGGGACTCTCCAGAGCAGAATTGGAGAAGGAAGGAGGAAGTTTGCTTGTATATTGTTTAATTACACCCACTGTGTATCATTCCTCCAGGTTTCCATGAGGGATTTTTCTTGAAAGCATCATCAGAAAATAGAATGGCATTCTTCTGGTGTTGTCAAGGTCCAGAAGAGTGACTTATTGGAAGTGCTGGCTTCCTCTGAGCTGAACTGCCTTACAAGAGAAGTCCACAACTTCAGAAGATACTATCATTAACTGTAAAGGCTGGTGTTGAGACAACTTCTTAAAAAAAGAAGTACAAATCAGCCAGCATAAATACAGCTACAGAATCCCCATGGGTGTCTGGCTGTTTCCACAATACTAAGGCAAACAGAAGCTGGCCAAAATTGTTCCTGGGAGTTGTGATGGATTGAGAAAATCAATGGTTGACCTTAGAGCAAACATGCTTAACTATGGACAGAAGAAATGTAGGAGTGCATTCAACACAGAAGGGTCTTCTATAGGAGTGAAAAGGATTGTTATTTGGGCTGCAAGTACCATTTATGTTATCTGGTTTCCCAAAATAGTTAGCTGATTTCTGATTTTAACATTTTGCATGGTTTTTATCATAAGTTTTTTTTACATATAACATTTTGCTTTGCTGTTTTGTGAACGGTGGTATATAAATATTTTAAAAATGTAAATATTTATAAATATTTTATAATTAAATACATTGACAAAGTACTATTAGGTTATACAATCTATTCTCTCCCCCCCCCCCAGATTTGGCCACCTTGTATTTCATCTTACATTGGAATATCAGACACATTTAAGTGGGCTCCTAGCCTACTTTAAATATCAGGAGATGAAAGAACCGCACTCAATTTTTTATCAACTGAAAAGGTAATTACACTAAGCTTATTGCCTATAAAGTTCTTTATCTTTAGAAACCACATGTCTCAGAATGTGTCAAATTATCCATTCCCTTTCATGTGAAGCACAACCTGGGTGTGATTTTGCCACATACGAGAAAAAGGGGAAATAACAGCAAATTTCAACTACTTTACTATCCTCAATTGCCAGTTATTTAAACACAAACTACTGAAACCCTTAGAATCACAAGAGATTTGTCAACAGTTTCCTGTGTTGTCCACTGAGAGAAAGAGCGCAACTGTTTTAAGAAAAAAGAAATAATGCAGCTAAAGGACCTGTCTCAATTGTGGTACAGATGTATCACACATTTGACAAGAAGCATGCAAGGGGCAGGGAGGTAGATATTTCAGTTTTGTGTTATTTGAGACAGAAAACAAGTTGCTTTTCACTTAGCAGGAAGCACCCACAGGGTGCTAATAAGAGCACTGCTGACTGTCTTGGTTTAAGCGCTAAGCTTCTGTCCAGTTGCAGAGCTACAATAGCCAACAGCTTACATTAATTCCTGGTTGGGTTTAAAGAATTCATATTGAAACGGCACAAATTCTTAACATTGAAGGGATTAGTCTCCCTTCTTATTTGCAACATTACAACATGGATTCTGCACGGCAATTGAGAGAAGCTTTTGCTTAGCTAAAAGTTAAGAATGCACTCTTAATGATTCCGGCGTACATATGCTCATGGAAAGCTAATTAGGGCCCCTGTAGTGCAGACTTTGGCTTTTTGTTCAATCTTCTCCAAACTGAAAACACAGTGTTCAGGAAGCCGTGCTGAGTGGTCTAGATTCAGAAGAGCCAGCTTGTTTCTTTGTGTCGCCAGCAACTCTGTGTTGTTTCTTAGATGCAAAGCAGGCAAACATTATAATATACATGAAAAATATGTGTGTCTCCAAGTAGTGAGAGACTCCAGGGGTCCCTGTGCTTACCCGCGTTTGTTTCCTCCTATGTAGCAGCCATGTGAGCTTGGTGGGGGAAAGGCCACTGAGCAACTTCTTGGGATATGCTTAATTTTGGTACTTAACTAGTCAGCCAAAGCCATTGCCTTGACAAAGAAACTGCTCTGGCAAGCTTCCTCTTATGCATTCTCTCCTCACAGATACATGTGGTGGTCCCAGAGGAACAACCCCACCCAAGTTCATTCATTCCTGCATGTATTTTTTGCCCTAATATTCAGGATGTTTGTTTTGGCCATTGATTTGGTCTAATGCTAACTTCATCCCTACCCATTCCCATCCGCATCTGATCATATCCCCATTCCTACGTCAGTTGCTTTCCTCCTCAATGACGTGCATTAGGTCATGAGTAAAATGCCTTTGCCCTGCCCCAGTTACCTGCTTCTCCTGTTTCTCCAGCTTTTGTACAAAATGCTCCTGTAGTAGACCTTATTTGAAGTAGTGTTGATTAACACCTTATAAATCGTCCTATAAACATACCTAGCACTAAGTAGCAACAGAACTTTCTCGTGCAGCAGATTAACCAGCGATACCAAAGTAGAAACACATTCAGGTTTCTGTCTCTTTGTTCCACAGCAGATTGGCAACATTTGAAAAGCGGCAAACTCCACAGAGCTGCTGCTTGGGAAATTTGGCTCACAGCCAGACCAAAGGTAATCAATTAAGCCAGAATTAAAATGCCATTTTCCAAGTTTTGCAAAATGACAAAGAGCTTGATGCAAGCTGACATCGGAAAGGTTATGCTCCTCAGAGCTTAACATTTAACAAAGGAATGGCTATAAAATTACAGCAAATGCCACTGTGTGTCACGATCTTTCTCGTACCACAAGACTCTCTGATGCTTATTTCCAGCAAACAAGGAGCTTCGGTCTTACCTGGGAATAGCTTCCACTTAATGGTCTTAACCCATAAAAGCTTACTTCTAAGTAGACTTGCTACTCCACCATCAGAGGCAGCATTTTTCTGGGAACTGCAGGAGGGGAGACTGCTCTCGCACTCGCTTCCTGCTTGTCTGCTCCCATATGCAGACTTTCCATAGGCATCTGGTTGGCCACTGTGAGAACAGGATACTGGACTAGATGGGATCCAGCAGCCTCTTCTTATGTTCTTAATTCCCAGTGGGAAATCTCCACAAAGTTGCTTTCAAAAATCTGTTACTAATGTAAAAGATATCCCGTACAAATGAATCTTCCAAAGTATTGTGAGCGAGTGATAAGTTGATTTAAAAAATATTTATGTTTTGCTAGCACCATAATGATTACCTTTTATCTGGAATGAAACATAAGGACTGTAGAATAACATTTCCTAGAAAATAGATCTGTACAAATAAACTGAGTCATTTTAAAACAGAGTCCTCCCACCAATAATAAGTTCTTATAAAAAGACAATGGAACGCTAGATTACAGTTAACAACATATTGATCCCTGTCTGTACTTCCTGCATTTCAGAACCTCACTGTTTATAATTTTCCCCAGCATATGTATTTGTACTCCAGTGCTTATGTCTTATTAGTCTTCAGTTCAAAACCCCTAGTGCCTTATGAAAGTTGAAGGGTTTTTAAAAAACTATAATTTCTCATACTTATCTGATTCCCTTATCCCCCAAAACTGGCTACCATATCTGCAGGCAGCAAAAATAAGGGGAGGGGGGATTTCAGTGATTTTTCACAAAAGAGTAAAAAAAATCTGGTGCTTACCAAGCAGCAGCACTCCTCTGGGAGGCTGATAGTGGCACCCATTTCCCCTAAATGCCAACTTGGAAGAATGCTATGTAATGGCATAGTGTCATTACCACAGGCCTTCTGAGAAATAAAATGGTGGCTGCCACTCCCCCAAGAAGGTACAGTCACAAGTAGGTAGTCATTGCTGTTGCAAGACAAGCCACAGAGAGTTATAGGAGTAAGTTTCAAGGCAACTTTCACATGCATGTACACACCAAGCTGAAGCCAGAAGTTCTTACTAGAAAACATTTGGCTTAGGCTTAATAGTTCCTTGGCTTTTCAAGGAGGCTTAATGCCTCTGAATTCCTTCAACAATTATAAAATAAGAGGTCTTCATCTAAAAATCGGCTCCTCTAGCTTGGGGAAGCAAATTCTGCTGCCAGTTTCCTGAGCTAACTTTGAACTAAATGAAAAATGCAGAATCTAATTTTCCAAAGGCAGCCTGCCAGTGTATAGATGTTGTGCATGGGTTTTTATTATTATTATTATCATGCGATCATAACAGTTTCCAAAACCATTACCCTTCAGATGGCACCAATTTATAATCATGATCCCTATGTCATTTTGATGGTGCTGACTGAAAAGTTACAAGGTTAATTTCATTAGAAATTGCTCAGTGTGTAATACAGAACTGCAAACAAGAAGAATATTCACACAGTGCCAAACAATGGCATCACACAATGCCTTTCAATGAAGAAAAATGAGTGAGAATGTGCACATAATAAAATTAGGAAGTCAGCAGAGCAGTGGGGGTCAGGATGGGGCGGGGGGAGAATGGTGGCATACGATTTACTTCTTCCTGGTAACATCTAGCATAATGCAATTCCTAACATGATATTGTTGTACTGTCCATTGCCAGTGGCACCATCAGAGTAGGGCAGGAGGGGCATCCAAATCATTA